>NC_141689.1:1489976699-1490576699 GCF_964263255.1 Lissotriton vulgaris | reverse complement strand
AGTAAGTTTTTACTCCTCCGCTATCCAACATTTTCCCTAACTTTGCACTCATTGGAGAGGGAATAATCATTTTTACCTCTCAGCTACCCAGCACTTCTCTACTGCTGCACTCACTGGAGTTGGAATAGTAATGTTTACCCCTCCGCTATCCAGCACTTTCTCTACTGTTGCACTCACTGGAGTGGGAATATTAATTGTTACCCCTCCACTTTCCAATACCTTCCCTACTGTTGCATTCACTGGAGTGGGAATATTAATTTTTACCCCTCTGCTATCCAATACGTTCCCTACTTTTGCACTCACTGGAGTGGGAATAGTAATTTTTACCCCTCCTCTATACAGAACTTTCCCTACTGTTGAACTCACCGGAGTGGGAATAGTAAAGTTTACCCCTCTGATATACAGCACTTTTGCTACTGTTGCATTCACTGGAGTGGGAATAGTAATTTTACCCTTTCTCTACCCAGCACTTTCCCTACTGTTGCACTAACTGGAGTGGGAATAGTATTTTTTACCCCTCCTCTAGCCAATACTTTCCCTACTGTTGCACTTTTTGTATTGGGAAGAGTAATTTTTACCCCTTCACTATCTAGACCTTTTCCTACTGTTACGATCGCTGGTGTGGGAATAGTAATTTTTACCCCTCCACTATCCAACATTTTCCCTACTGTTGCACTCACTGTAGTTGGAATAATGAAATGTAATTCTTCCACTATCCAACATTTACCCTACTTTTGAACTCACTGGAGTTGGAATAGTAAATGTAATTATTTTGCTATCCAATCTTTTCCCTACTGTTCTATTCATTGTATTGCAAAATGTATGTTTTAATTTTGTTTTAATAGTTTCTTGCTTTAATTAATTATAGAACTTTTTAAATTTTACATTATTGATATATGTATATATTTTATTTTTATATAATTTTAAAGTTTTAAATGAAATAAAGATAATAGTTAATAAAATATTTTAAATACATATATGTATAAATTATTATTTTTGCGTGTTTATATTTTTTAAATTAAGTTTACTTTTTATATTTTGTTCAAACGTATATTACGTTTAATAAATGTTGTTAAAGACAATATTAATATTTTATATATTTATTATATATTATTTTGTTTTATTTATATTTTTTAATTGATATTTTCACATCAATATTTTTAATTTAGATATTTTTCATTAAAGATTTTTGTACTTACCTGTTTAAGTATAGGGAGTCGATATTTTAGCATTCTATATTTCATTTTCGATATGTTTTACATCAATCTTTTTAGCATCGATATTCTGTCAGTGAACCCAGTGAGGTTGACCTAAAGACTTGTTTCAAGGCCTAGGACATGGGCTATTGTGGAGATCTAAATGGCCTGAGCAGAATGAGGATGTTCTTCAGTCTGGTGAGGTACCCACGTTTTCCTGAAAATTCCATAACCCGAAGCAATGCCCCTTATTCATCATAAATTTGTAACATTCTGTCAAATTAACCCCAACGATATTTCAGAGCAAAACAACATTTGTGACCCTTAGGGCACCATTAGGATGTCGGGCAGATCGCCACCGCCATGCGGGCCGCGGCAATCCGCCCGACATCCTTCTCCGCCTGCCACCCATTTCCACCGCCATAATCCTATGGCAGGGGGACCACGGCGGACGGAAACACCGTCCGCCACTTTTCCATCCCGTCAACGAGTTGACCGGGTGGAAAAGGGTTTCATATGGTGGATGTGTATATTAGGATATATATTAGGATGTTGGCAGAAACATGCTTTTGCCAGGGAAAGGCATGCAGGAATGTCTTGTGGGGGCCGGTTGAGGGCCCCCAGGGACTCCGGGGGGTGGGAGGTGCACATGGGGGGTACCTATGGTACCCCTCTGCACTTCACTGTACAATGCGACTGGCACCGCACGGTGCCTGTCACGTTGTGCATTGAAGTGCGCAATGTACATTTTTAGCATTGTGGTGGGCGGGGCTGAACAATGTTAAAAATGCGGGATGTGCCCGCCACATTGGCGGGCGCATCCCGCATTTTTAACATTGCTATTGGCCCCCACGGGACCGCCACCCTTATGGCCGACGGTCCCGTTTAACGTCAGGATGGCGGGCCTTTAATTTTTTATTCATCTCAGCCCCCTGGAGAGAATTTATAGGGGGAATTCTCATATCTAATACAAGAGCCACAAATGTCCTCCTTGTACAAAACTTACAAAATCTGTATTATTTAACCAGCCCGCAGGCTACCTTTTTCCCAGGGCATTTCAGCTACAAGCAGGCGCGCAAAGCCGAGAGGGCTGAATGGGCTTCAGCACCCCACCCCCGTCGTGTGTCTTAGCCCAGGCTGCTGTACCTCAAGCTGCTGTGGGCTCTGCTGGGCAGTGCCTTAAGTCTTATCACCAGGACGTGCATGTTTTTAACAGGGCTTTGAAAGACCATTTGCATATTTACATACCTTTGTAAACTGATTAACAAGGCTTAGTTTATTCTTGGTTCCAGTAACCTCTGGGCCCCCACTCTGCCTATTCCTTAGATTTGGATTTTACTTTTACTGTCATAGCGTGAGAATACATTTAATGAAAAGAAATATAAAGTAGGGTTCCAAAATGTAAAAATACCAGCCATTTGTTGTTTAAAAAGCCTGTAAAGGCCTCATCTTGACACTAAGGGGCCGATTCAAAATTCGCAAGGAAGGTCCCTGAACGCAATCTGGCCTTAAAAAGGACGAGCCGTACGCGTGTTCTCCGCCCGACTCTGACAGCTGAACGAGCAAGCAAGTACGATGCGAGAAATGCAAAATCGCTGACCAAATTGTTTCCAGTTTCAAACTGCTCCGTACGTCTCGTCTGTAAGCAAACACGCTGTGCAATGGAGGCGAATTCCGACTGAGCTAGTACAATGCATGTGTCAGACAGCCAGATCGAGCCAAAGTTTCCAGCTCGCACAATGTGCGGGGAGCTGCCATAGGGGGCCCACGTTGGACCCCCCATCACCTGCAGCCTTACGACTAAGACACAGGGGGAGACCCAAGCGTCTCTCCAATACCAATACAGGCATGTACAGTGCGGATGGCACCGACGCGTACCCACTTTAGGGGGCACCCTTGTGCGAAATGTACCAATTCAGTCAATAGGAGCCCATGTACACGTCGTACGACCGGCTCCCATTGACTTCTATGGGAGTCCGACCGAACCGAGTCTAGCAGGAAATGCAAACCGGCCTTGGCAAATGAGTCAGACCAGCCGCATTGGAAGGGTGTGTGAGCTGCGGGGGGTGGTGCACATGGAAAACACTGCTGCTGATTTTGGTATGGGGGCTGATATTGCAGCACTGCTGCAAAACTGCCCCCATACCAAAAACAGCCCCCACCGGTCAAAAACTGCTCCACACCTTTCGGGCCCAGCAAGAAAACGGCCGCTGCCCGCTGCAACCAGTCCAGCTCTGTCTCTGAAGAATGCCATAATAGCAATAGTGTAACCTTTATCTGAACCCTATGCCAGCCCTCAATAACATGCTGAGTTACTTCAAGTGTCTGGGAATGCACCCTGCATTCAGACAACTCACTCCTCATTCTCACCCTTCACTTTCACACTCACAATGATCACACTGCACTCACACTGATCGCCATGCACTCACACCATCAACCTGCACTCACAATGACCACACAGCATTTATGCCGCTGCTAATCCGGTGCTGCTGTTTGACTTCTGTGGAAGGAGAACCCTCGTCGCTGGGAGGTCGCTGCTGGCATTCTGAAGCGCTACTCACCTGAAAGCGCTATTGGGCAGCGCTTGAACTCCACTGCTCGCGTTTCCCGCTTCGCGGGAAACACTCGTGTTTCTGGGCTGGTAGGCGGACAGGGAGACCAGGAAACTGCAAATCCCACAAGCCATCTGGGACTGGAGCACCTCCCCGCCACGCCCCCCTCACCTGGCTTTAATTGTGCAGCAGGAGCGCTGGGGAGCGGAGACAGCCGCTGCTAATCCGGTGCTGCTGTTTGACTTCTGTGGAAGGAGAACCCTTGTCGCTGGGAGGTCGCTGCTGGCATTCTGAAGCGCTACTCACCTGAAAGCGCTATTGGGCAGCGCTTGAACTCTACTGCTCGCATTTCGAAACACTCGTGTTTCTGGGCTGGTAGGCGGACAGGGAGACCAGGAAACTGCAAATCCCACAAGCCATCTGGGACTGGAGCACCTCCCCGCCACGCCCCCCTCACCTGGCTTTAATTGTGCAGCAGGACCGCGCATCGCGGGACGCGCGGGCTAAGCCCGGGCAAAGGGCGGGCCCTCTGTGGCCCTCGGTGACTGAGGTAGGCTGGGCTGGGCCAGGTTATTAAAATTTCCTACTAAATAGATGTGTTGTCTGCAATACAAAGTGCTGTCACGTGAAGTTAAATAACAGTTTCTTTTGCTCCATTGACATTGACTGGAGGACAACCCCAGACTTTTCTCCATCATCATATCCTTTATGGTTTATTTATAATTTTTAATTGCACTCCTTGTGGAAATTTATTGTTGTATAAACAACATCCTGTGAAAAAGTACTGGAGAGGATGACAAAGAAACTTCGTTCTGGGAGATTAGTGGGGGAAGGACCTGTGCTAAAACAAAATCCAACCCCCTAAGAAATAAATCAGTTAATAATCCGTTACTAAAGGGACAATGCCAACTTTTTGAACTGTGGGAAAAACCGGTGGATAAGAATTTACCAGTCGTTGGAAAAGATGGCCCGCCTTTAGTGGCACTTATGGGGCCGACTCAAGTGGTTGATAATTCGGTCCCCCTCTCTGTGATGATAGATCCATTACAGATAGAAACTACGGCGAGGACCTGCCTTATACATTCCGAGGCTGATGGTGATATTAAGCTCCATGTTCAAACTATGGAGGGAAAACAAGCTAATAATCCACCAGCTCCACATGCCTCTACTTCTTATGCTCGGTCAGGAGGAGATTCTTCACTATCCTCTATTGACCTAGAACTCTGTGGCCGCTACCTGGAGGCAGGTAGTTTGAAATCTCCAGAAGCCTGTAAGCCATCAACGGGTGCTACTCCATCTGGATTATTGTTATATAGCACCACTCCCTCAATAAATGTGCAGGATATGTCCGCGTTGTTAAATGTTTCCAAGAGCCCTGAGCTCAATCTATCTGGAATTTGTCCGTCTGCTGCTGCAGGCGAAAAACCTATATCGGAATCTCTGATTGCCCTTGAACATTTGCTAGCCTCCATATTACTTCTTTTGGGCAAATTCGTGGGCAGCTCTGACTGTATTCTGGAATCTGTCACTAAAATATTGAACACATTGTTGCAAAAGGCACCTGAAATGAGGAGTGCTCCCTCCCCTGAGGACGAAACTAGTTTGACATCAGGGCAAGTAAAAACTCCTGTAGAGAATTCTGGTATAAAGCCTACAGTAGTAGTTCAAGAAAACATTGCCAAGGTTTTGCCTGCTACTGCGGCAACTAACTGTGTAAAGAATTCAGATCTTGAAATAGAGGAAGAAAATCTGTCTGTTTCAGTTTCAAAAATAACACAAGAATTATTTCCAATATTCATCCCTGAGAAAAAAGGGCAACATGATGATGAGAAAGAGATAAAGGAAAAAATTGGCAAACATAGAAATAATAAGTGTAAAAAAAGGAAGCCTGTGCGCAAATATAAGAAGAAAAGACAAAGACGGATAATCTTCCAAGATCCAATTGTTTTAACTGATAATGAAGATATTGTCACTGTCTCTAACCCGGTGGCTGCAAATTTGGCTAGTGAACTCTGCCCGCCATATTGTGGTCCTGAGACCATTAGTAAAACTCTTCCTTTAACTGTGGAGGATCTACCTCAGAACGGTGGACATGGACTGATTGCCTCCCCAATGGTAGAGATAAGGAGCTCAAACCCGGTTGAACTTGGAGCTCTTAACCCTTTGGCTTCCTCCTTTTCCCTTATAGATGAGGTTGGTGTACGTCCACACCTTTCTTCCCAGGCAAGAATCTCAATGTCTTATGTGGACACTCTGGTTTTGGACTTCTTACCTTTATTTGATGCTGATTTGCCCTTAAATAGATCATGGTTGCTTAAATGTTTCAGAGATTTGGAAAGTCTCCACCTTATTCAGTCAAGTGACCTTGAGTTAGTTTCTTTGCTAGGTGGAGATAGTGTTTCACGTATAAGGGTCACATTTTATTCCAAAATTATTGTAAACCTGATACTACAGCAAGCGGAGAACTTTCAATGCAGAGGGATTGACGTCTTGCCTATTTTTAGTCTTGGTAAGACCATGCATCCCCACAGGATGACCCAAAAAGGTGATAAGCAAGATGGGGCTCTTTCTCCATTTAAAGATCTAAAGATTTGGGTTTCTAAAGGGCAACGTTCGGTTTCCCAGGTTTTGCCGCCCCCACCAATTCTGAATTCTCTTCCATCATAGGATAATCATAGGTGGAATTGGCTGCCTAGTGCCCTATCAAATAAGAGTACAGAAAATCCCAAATTATTCCATCATCTTTAACAATAAGCTGAAAATGATTTCTTGGAATGCAGCCGGAATACATAGCAGTTCAGAGAAACTAGAGTTTTTATTCTCGCTGGGAGCAAATGTTATCTGCATCCAAAAAACATGGTGTACTAATAACATTTATGCAGGGAAGGATTACTATGTATTGAAAGCGCCGGCTGCCCCCTCCAAGAAAGGTCACGCCAAAGGGGGAATTGCTTGCTTATTGTCTAACAAACTGGACTGGAGATTTTCTCATTATATTGACCCAAGTAACCTGTTTCAAGCTATAACAATTGCTAATCTCCCTAGCTCTCCAAATAAATCGGCAGTTGTAATCATTAATGTGTATATTCCCCCCGAAGAGCGTTTTAACATTTTATTGAAGCAAGTGTTTCAGTATATTGGATAGATTAAAAATGTTAATTCCCCACCTGAAGTTATCCTAGTAGGAGATTTGAATTGTAAAATTTCTAATGCTAGTTCAAATCTATTTAGAAACAAATCTAAAGAAGAGGCCTATTTCATTCCACAAACCCTCTTTCCAGATAAAATAATAACGAACAAAAGAGGAAAGATTCTTTTAGAAGAATTATCGGCAGTTGAGGGGCTTATTCTAAATGGGAGATTGCCCTCTGATGTGCCTGCGAAATTTACTCACAGGTCCCCCTTTAGTGCCTCAATACTTGACTATGTGATCTCTGATTATGATATTTTCCCATGTATTCAGGATCTTATGGTATCCCCTACATCTTTGAGTGATCATAGCATAATCATTATAACTATTTCTTTAACACCTCCTCCCACTGTGTCTTGGTCCCTTAATAATAACAATGCCAACTTTCATGGATCTCTGGGTAGATGTTTTTGGAATCCAACTACCATTATAGGTGTGCAGGATATGCTATGTAAAACTATATTAGAATTACATGATTGGCATGGTTCCGAAATTGTTAGCTTTGAAAAGTTTATGAGGATGATCATCCTAGATGTGAAAAGGGTTAGTTGTTCTAGGAAAAAGGTAGTTTATCCTAGCACATTGCGTATCCTGAATAAGGAAATAAATAAATTAGTGTGAGAGCAATTTCTAGGTAGATCTGGTGAACTAGCAAAAGAAATATCGAGGTTAAAAAGAAGGAGAACTAGATTAAAAGCGAAACTGAAAAAGGAGAAGGAAGATTCCGGATGGATAAACTTGCGGGAGGCGGTTGTACATGGCAGGCCTAGTGAATTCTGGTCCATAGTTGGTAGGGGTTGTGGTACTAGAATGAGCCCTCTCCCCATTCCTATATCGGAAGAGGTCTGGTCCTCTTACATTCGGAAGCTGTACGCAGAGGATGCTATATTGGCTGTAGATAGTGCCCCTGATCTAACATCTGAAGGCCCTATTAATTTTCCAACTGAGAAAACAATAGAGCAGGCCATAAAGAACAAGCGCTCCTCCGGCTCAATGGGACCTGACGAATTACCTATGACGGTCCTGAAGCAGGAACCCTTGCTATAGAGTAAGATCCTCTACCCACTGTTTAAATCCTGTTTTATTACTAAAACGGTCCCCGCTTCTTGGAGAGGAAGTGTATTGGTCCCTATATTTAAGAAGGGAGTTAGGGACAACCCCATGAACTATCGTTTGATAGCCCTCCTCGATTCAATCGGAAAGGTTTTTGCAAAATGTATTTTAATATTACTTAACGATTGGATCGAGGAGAATAACATCTTGCCGTTAGAACAAACGGGTTTCCGTAGGGGGCACGGTACATTAGATAACCTCACCACCCTGAATGTGATTTCTGATAAATACACTCATGTGAGAGGAGGGGTGGTGTTTGCGGCTTTTATTGATTTCTCCACAGCGTTCGATAAAGTAGATCGTCGAACACTGTGGAGAAAATTAGCAGCCCTTGGTTTGCCATCTTACTTACTGGATCTTGTACGTGCTCTCCATACTGATACTTGGTGCTGTGTTCTCCAAGGTGGAGAAAGGGGACTCTCGCACCGAATCCCATCTTTGAACGGCCTTAAACAAGGCTGCCTCCTGGCTCCATTATTGTTTTCCTTGTACACTGTGGACCTGCCTGCTTCCCTGAATGCTTGTGTGGGTATAGCTCCGGTGGTAGGGGGGGCCCCTATCTCTTGTTTGATGTATGCCGATGATATTCTTGTCCTAGATCTAACTCCTAAAGGGCTGGCTAATCGGCTGCAGGCTTTACATGTTTTTGCTGATGCTCACTTTATGAAGATTAATATATCTAAAAGTAAAATTATGTGTATTGCCGGGAAAAAGAAGTGCCGTTCTGAAAACTTTGGATGGTTTATTGGGGGTCAGAAATTAGAGGTTGTCAAATCCTATAACTTTTTGGGTAAAATAATTTCGTCCAATTTGAGAGAGAAGCTCCATATTGAGCATACCTCACGTAAAGCCCTCGCTCATGGTAAGGGTTTGAATTCCCTCTATCTCGCCACCGGTAAAAGACACTGCTCCAGTTTACTCGAAGTGTATAGGGCAAAGATTCCTGCAACAATACTATATGGCATAGAACTCATAGAACTGAAGCACTGGGGTTTCTGTCACAAAATTGAAGGGAAACTTTTAAGATCCCTATCTACCTTTAACACCGCGTGCTCCTTGGCCGCATGTAGGCTTGATTTCGGCCTGAGGAGCAGCTGGGTGCTGGGATTATGTGCTCTGGTACGATGGGTGGCTTGTTTGGCCAGAGCTGAACCGGGTTCGATGAGAGCTCTCCTTAAAGGAGAACTGTTGGGCAACTTCAAAGAGTTCTCTCGATTAGTAAGGAACTTTAGAAGAGCTGTGTCACTTTTAAAGCTAGACAAAAGTGTTTTGTTCCTTCACTCACCAGCCCAGTTAAAAATCCTGTTAAAACAGGCATCGTGGGAACTGTGCTTCCAAACAGATATGAATGCAATACGAGAAAAAGGGGGTTGTGATCTCCTCCTTAACTCTTATTCTATGAAGTTGGCCCAACCTTATGCCACATGGAATATGCCACATGGTGTCCGTAGATTATGGTTTCTTTTAAGATACGATTTATTGCCCCTAAATTTACTGTTATCTAAATGGTATGGATCTTCTCCCACGTGCAATTTTTGTAATTTGATTATTCAGTATCGAACGCATGTCCTGTTGATTTGCCCGGCACTCTGCTCTTTGCAGTTTAAATGGTTAAAACCAATATGTTTCTTACTAGGTATCTCTAATGTAAATATCTTTCTACAATTTCTATACTGTCCCCAAAATGAAATGTTTTGCTTCCACATTTTTAACTTTTTTTAAGGTTTTTTAGCTATTTATGAATGTGCTATGGAGATGTCTGACGTTGCCTATTCTGGATTATTTTGCCAATGGATGTAACTTGTATTGTGTTTGTTTATTGAATTTCTTTTTCTTTGTATGTAAATTGTATCGTGAATTTTATGTGGCCCTCATTGAGAGCCAAAACATAATAAAATAAATTGAATTGAAATTATGCCACTCGCCATGAACTCACACCGTTCTCCCTCCACTTTCCCAATGGCCACATGAGCACACTGCTCACTCTGTACTCATAGTGTTCACTCTGCAATCACAATGTACTTGCGCTGTTCACCCTGTACCTCGCCATGCAGTCACACGAGTACACTACTCACCCTCCACTAATGGGACACTTCACTCACATGTCCCCCTCACTGATTCACTCTTCAATCTCACTCAAACAAGCCCATCACTAACCATACATTAATTCGTCCCACTCTGCACTTACATTTGCACAGTAGCGGCTTGTGGCATGTGTGCTGCAGGGCGGTGGGCGGGATGGGGGAGGGGCAGTGTGGGATGTAGTTAACTCCGGCTCACGGCCTACCGGAGTAATGTAAATAAATAAATAAATAAAATGAATTTCATTGCACACGCTGAAAGCCAAATGCGTTTCAGCAAGACTTTTATCTAGTCCAGTCTCCATCTATTTTAAGACATACTTTGCCCATCTTCTGATGAAAGGCTAGGTGGTTCTTGGTACATGGGAACAGAGAGTCCAGGAAGATCCCAGAGCAGATTATTGCAAAATGTCATTAGTAGATAGCACCGCTCAAAATCATCCTATTAACATGACACAAAGTTAGGTCAGAACTATTATGGACAAGCATGTTTTCCACAGATGAATAAAGTAATATAATTTATAGTTCCATATATTTCACTGTTTTAAGGCCTGATTACGAGTTTTGTGGTCCGACCTCCAAAACGCCATGTCCCCGGCTGCTCGTAGACCACAGCACAGGCAGTCTTCAGAACATGGTATTATTAGTTTACCACAGTGCCGGGGGTGTGGTTGTGGAGTTCTTGTGGCAGTGGGGATTATTTTTCTATGTATATAAATGCCTGTGTGAACATTTATGTGTTGAATCCACACATATGCAGGATACATGTGGAAAAATACCATTTACCCATTGCCAGCGTCTGGCCCATATGTGGGCAGAGCAAACAAAAGGAGATGGTGGACGGAGTGCTGAAACTTTTCAGACACTTAGCCCCAATCACAGATCTGGGTTGAGGTTGTATGACTATATAACGCATGCCATTACAAGCCTTTACAATGCAGTTGTAACAACACAATTGTTGTTGAAAAGCGGTACCTTTACAATGCAAACTTTAACCACGCATATACCTTTACAAAGCATGCTTTTATATTAAATTTTGTTGAAAAACATGTTTTCTAAAAGCATATGCGTGGTTAAAGATGTGATTGAAATTATAAGTATTTTACAGGTAAATATAAACGTGATATATGTATACAATATAGCTTTATATTTATAATTTTTTTGTAATGGCAATCATGTAATGCATACAAAATAAATGTAAAACAAAGGTAATATACTTACTTTTATATATGTTTTTATATATTCCACACACAATGATATCTGTTGAAATATGTAAAACCATATATATAAATTCAACAACCCCAAAACCCCTACCCACCCAAAAATTATCCTTGTCACCCAAAAACCCCTACCTACTCTAAACACCCAAAATTCCCTTGCCACTCCAAAACTTTACCCACCCTAAACCCTAAAAGTACCCTTGCCACCCCAAAACTTCTAACTACCCTAAACCCTAAAAGACCCTTGCCACCTCAAAATCCAAGAAGCTGCCAACTCCTCAAAAGAATGATTTCAAACGGTCAATGCCCTGTTGAAATGCCCGCATAATGCAATGTTTACACCTGAGCAAAAATTTGTAGACAAGCTAGCGGTTTTCTTTCAAAACAAAGTGCAATCCGTGTATGATAGTCTGGAAGAATCACTAAACAATACAGGAGCAGACGCCTTAGTTCAGTCTGAATCTAAGGAGGGCCACAAAGGTCTGCTATCCTTCCCTCCAATAATTGAGGAAAGGGTGGCGGAATTGGTGCTAAGCATTAAATCTGGCTCCCCACTGGACCCTCACCCACCATATATACTGCATCTGGCCTCAGAGGAGATCTGTATATCCCTATTTCCAATAATAAATACAATTCTGTCTGAGGGAGTCTTTCCGAAAGCATGGAAAAAAGCTTGGATCCGTCCACTCATGTCTACCTTTTGCTGCCAAAGTGTTGGAGAAAGTAATAAACTTAGAACTAACATTGTTCCTTGAGACAAATAACCTCTTAGACACCTCACAACACGGTTTCCGTTCAAAACATTCTATTGAGACAGCTCTGATCTTGGCAACAGAAGAAATCCGTAAGGTGACCTAACAGCAGCCTTTGATACAGTAAACCACACGGTATTAAATCAAAGGCTGCAGGATGTAGGTATCAGTGGCACAGCTTTTTTCGCTCCTACCATCTTTTTTATCAGACAGGAAACAAATTAATTACTGGAATAGTCTTAGATCGGAGGAATTCTTCTCCCGGGTGGAGTCCCGCAGGGATCGGCCCTATCACAACACTGTTTAATATTTATATGGCCCCTTTGGCTAGGCTGGTAAAGAAGTATGGCTTTACTTTGGTATCTTACGCCGATGATACGCAGCTCATAGTTTCTGTAGTTGAGTCTGCAGTTGCTCGAGCTGCTGATTTTTGTAAATGCATCTCAGCCTTAATGACTTGGATGAGGGCAAATTTCTTGAAGCTGAACGCTGAGAAAACAGAAATCCTGGAATTTGGCTCAAAAGACCCAATTTGGAATCAGATGTGGTGGCCTAGTTCAGCTGGCACATGTCCTGTGCCAGTCACAAAGGCCAGGAACTTGGGAGTAATGTTTGATAAAAATCTTACTTGGGCGCTACAGATCAATCGTTCATGCCCGCATGCTTCTTTACTCTAAGGGGCTTGATAAAGATTCTCCCTTACATTCCCTTTTCCTTGAAGAAAACGGTGGTTGTATCCACCATCTTGTCTAGAATTGATTATTGCAACGCCCTCTATCTGGGATTGGGTGTTGCCCAACTAGATAAACTTCAATCTATACAGCATGCTGCAGCCAGAGTCTTGCTTGGGCTGCCTAAGCATCAGCCAACATCAAAAGTGAAAAGGAATCTTCACTGGCTACCGATACGAAGACATATTGAATTCAAATCACTCTGCCTGGTGCACAAAGCTTTGTTTGGAGCTGGGGCCGAGGATGGCGAGCTCTCTTTTCACACTATTTCCCTGCCCGGACTCTAAGGTCTTCTACTCTTGGCCTTGTACAAATTCCGAGGATAAAAAGAGTACGTTGTGGGGGAATACAGTTTTCCTTTCTAGCGTCCAAACTTTGGAATTCGCTACCAGTAAATCTGAAAGATTACCCAACAAATTGGCATTCAGGAAAGAAATTAAAACATGGCTCTTTCTCCAACACTAAAGTATGCGTTATGTCCTAGCTCATTTCAAACACAGCGCCAAGACGCCTCGCCATACCTACCCTAAACCCTAAAATTACCCTTGCCAACGGAAAACCCATCACCAACCGAAACTAAAATTACCCTTACCAACCAAAACCAATACCCACTCTAAAACCTAAAATTACCCTTGGCACCCCAAAACACATACCCACCCTAAGCCCTAAAATTACCCTTGCCACCCCAAAATCCATAGCCACCCTACACCTTAAAATTACCCTTGCCACCCCAAATCCATATCCACCCTTGCCACACCAAAACCCATACCCTCCCTAAACCCTAAAATTACCCATGCCAAACCAAACCCCATACCCACCCTAAACCCTAAAATTACCCCATAAACCCCAAAACCCATACTTACCTAATACTTACATTTTAAAGGCATATCCCTTCACCGTTCATGCCTTTACAATTAAATGTAAAGGCATGTGTTGTAGAGGCCTATGCATTGTAAAAAATTGCGTTGTAATGGTCATGCATTGTTCCATTTTTGACCCAGACATATGCAAATCAGTCTTCGCCCTGTGCCTCATGGGATCAGTCCAGCCAGAACTACCAGTCCAGGTCTTCCCTGGACCCGACCCAAGCATCCTGGGACCAGTTTTGAGGTACCACCCCTCATCAGCCAGGCTTGCTTGAATCCAGTGGCGAAGTGAGCAATGGACCCAAGTCTGGGCTTACCTTGCCAACTTAGGGTGAACAAAGCAAACACAAGGAGTTGATGGACGGGGGGCTCAAACTTTTCAAGGAGGACCTGGCCTGGCAGTTCCGGCTGGACTGTTCCCATGAGGCACAGGATCAAGTCTGATTCCGATATGGCTGGGTCCAAACTAGGGTGGTGAAGTGAGCTAAAGAACAATGATAAATTCAACCCAGATCTGTGACTTGGGGTGAGTGTCTGAAAAGTTTCAGCACTCCGTTCATCATCTCCTTGTGTTTGCTCCATATGTTGGCAGTCCAGGCAATGGGTATATGCCACAAAAATAACTCACCTGTATATTGCCGCAAACAGGGTCGTAATCCTCGGGGTAAAGATGCTGCTATGAAGAGGGATCTGAGGAAAGGGATCCACGTCAAACTCAGATGGGAAGAACTGGAAAGGAGTGAGAATGCACCCCAAATCCTCTGTTTCCGCTGACTTGATGCTGGCTGTCCCATTGCTGAGGTCAGCTCGTCGGAAAGCTAACTAATAATACGGACGGTGGTGAAACTTATCTGTACCATCCTATGCCAGCTGCTTTTTCCTGACCACGACCCCAGTGGTCTGCGGTGTGCTTGCGGTGTTGGCAGTTCAATCCCAGCCTTTGCAATAATAATCCATCCAACTCGTAATACGGTGTTCGAACCACCAAACTCATGGTGGTCGGAGCGCTACTGCAGCAACAGTGGTTCGCTGACCGCCAAACTCGTAATAAGGTCCTTAGTCTTGTAGCTACACTGTAATTAAAGTTATTTCCCATTTTATTTTAAACAAAGTTGATGTTGCTAAAGCCTGTTTAGCAGGTCTATGGTAGAACATTATCAGCATAATATGACTGGTAATGGTCTTATAAATGAGTATGTCCATGGCATCCACAAAAACTGAGATTGAATCTAGGCGTTTTATGCATAAGTAGTAGTAATCTAACATAACATAAAATATAAGGGGTATTTGTTGAGTGCATATTCATCCCCCGGAGGTCTCTTGAAGCTATTGGCAGATAAAAGATATCATTGTTACCCAATTCTACGGCAGATATTTAGGCCCCCCAGTAGGATGGCAGGCGGACTTTGCCCGCCCGCCATCCCCGTGCAAAACAAGACCGCCCGCCATAGGAGCGGCGGTCCCGCCTTGGCAATTAGGATGCACCCGCCACACTGGCGGGCGCATCCTGTATTTTTATCATTGCGGTGGGCGGTGCTAAAAGCGCCGGCCGCCGCAATGGTAAAAATGCACATTGTGCATTTCAAAGCACAACATGACAGGCACCGCGCGGTGCCTGCCATGTTGCACTTTGAAATGCGGGGGGGTACCATAGGTAACCCCTATGTGCGCACCCCACCCCCCGGAGTCCCAGGGGGCCAGCAACGGGCCCCCGAAGGGAGTCTCCGCATGCCTTTCCGTGGCTGCATTGCCACCACGGAAAGGCATGTCTGAAAGCCCATCCTAATAGGCTGGCGGTGTCTAATAGACACCGCCACCATATTAAACATTTTCCGCCCTGGCCGCAAGGTGACCGGGGCGGAAAAGCGGCGGACGGTGTTTACGTCCGCCGCGGTCCCCCCCGCCATAGTAATATGGCGGGGGAAATGGGTGGCGGGCGGGCATTAATGTCGGGCTGATCGCCACTGCCACCCACCATGGCGGTGGCGATCCGCCCGACATCGTAATGGACCCCTTAGTAGCTAAGGCCTTATTAAATAAGGTCAAATGCTGGCACTATGACCATTTTTAAGAAAATGTCCCCACAAATTTAGAGAAATTAGTTAAGGAGACTTATCCTGATTTTAAAGCTAAAAAGCATAAAATATATAAAGTGAAACTTAGTCACTCTTTATTTTAGCATGACTGGTACACTGTGAAATTAATTAGGCCCAATTAAAAATGTGCTTTTGGTGGCTTCAGCTCAAATTATAAATACCTCTATGTGGGATGTCTAATAATTTGTGCAGATGAAAGGGGCTTTGAAGGTGGGAGGGTTTTATATGTATGAGTTGGGGGATGATTGTGGACACATGCCTCACTCAGTCTCTTTGCTCATACTCACTTTAAGCAAGGGGTTGTGGTGCTCTTGTAAATTGAGTTTAATCAAGATGGTTGTGAAGTACAATATTCCAGAATTGAATTTTATTACAAACGTAATTCTAAGTACCTGCCTTTCTCAAGAGATGTAGCATGATACAGGAAGACGAAAAACTGTGCCCAACATATTCGTCTAATAAATGTGTGAGCTTCTTCTGAGCATCTTTAATCTAAATATGTAGCAAAGTATTGTTTGACCTACTTGGTATACCGTACATTCCTATTTAAAATGCCCAGGTCTAAACCAGTTGGCTACCAGTCTTGTATCAGATCGTACTACTGAATATCAACTACAAAAATAATGAACTGCAATAATATCTTAGCCAAAATAATATATCTATGATATAAAGAAACCTATATTTATAATTGAAACGACAAAAATATTGATACCAAAATATCATGCTGCACAATTATTTCATGTTAAAAAAATATCTAATGTAAAAATATAGATTACACAATTCTTGACTTTTCAAATTAACATTAAAATTACAAAAATATCGAAAAACAAAACATAGTATAAAAATACTGAATGTACGTTTTTGGAATGTTAGATGTATTCCATAAAATTAATTTAAAATATTTAAAACGTATAAACATGTAAAAAAAATATTTTACATAAATAAAAATAATGTTTTTTTGAAATACTCTTTAAAAAATATAATTATGTATTTAAAATTACAATTGATGAAAAAATATTATACTTTCTAGATTAAAAATAATACATTTACAAAACATAAACTAATTTTAAAAAATGCAATACTTTTTAATGCATCTATTTATTTACAAATAACAATATAATTAAATATTTTCACAAATACATTTTATTTTATACGTTAAAAGTGTAAAATAATTACATGTAAATCTACAAACATATAACATATTTTAAACCTTTACATTTCTTACTCAAAACTAAAAAACAATGGTGAAAGAATTATACTCTGGAGGGAAGATTTACTATTTACAGTATTAACTAAGAAATATTGGGGAAAGCATTGGACTCTGGAAGGGTTAAATATATTCTTCCCACTCCAAACAAAGCAACATTAGTTAACCTGTTGAAAGCTGGGGGTTAGACTGTGTTGGTCTCTGAAATAAAATAGTGAATAAAATACCAGAACTGTATTAACTTGAAATAGTAAAAAGTATTAACATAATATTACGTAAAACACACAATCTGTAAAAGTAATATAATTGTAAATGAATTAATGAATGTAGTAATAGCTGACATATAAATTTACATTCACACAATCATTTCAATGCACAAAATTATGGGCCCCATTAGGATGGCAGGTGGATCGCCCTCCCCTGGGCCGGCGGTAGCCACTGCTGGCCCGGCGGGGGCGATCCGCCCGCCATCCATACCTAAAAGACCCCTCATATTAGGATGGATGGGGGATCCGCGGCAGACAGAAAGACAGTCCACCGATTTTCCTCTGGTCGACTCGTCGACTGGGCGGAAAACATGTTTAATATGGTGGTGGTGTCTGCAAGACGCAGCCATCCATATTGGGATGATGGCGGAGATCAACCTTTCCATGGCGGCAGTGCCGCCATGGGAAGGCATGCAGTCTTTGCTTTTGGGGGGCTGTTGCGGGCCCCCAGGGTGTTGGGGATGGTGGGGGCACATGGGTTGTACCTACGGTACCCCCCGCATTTGCATCCACAAGGTGGCAGGCACCGCGTGGTGCCTGTCACGTTGGGCATGCAAATGCATGACTGCATTTCTTACATTGCAGCGACTGCCTACCACAACGTAAAAAATGTGGGATGCGCCCGCCAGTCTGGCAGGGGCATACTAATGAGTAAGGCGGGACCGCCCCACCTATGCTGGGCAGTCCCTTTGGTGGTTGCGGTGGTGGGCGGACTTTGTACACCCACCATCGTAATGGACCCCATAGTTTTTAGTTTGCACAATTCATTATTTTTTCCTAAAATAAAAACAATTACAAATACAATTGCAACAAATGTCTTAAACAAAAAATTATTCATTAAAAAAAAATTGTTGTGAATAAAATGTTTACACAAATAGAAACCAAACCAATAAATATGAAATAACAAATGAAAACATACAAAATAATATTCGCTATGTAATGAACTTGAACTATATTGAAAGCATAATTTTAATGCATTAAACACCCAAAGCCCCTACAAACCCAACATCGCAAAGATTAAACAGAAAATAAAAAAACAAGAATGTTTATATGCAATTTAAATATAAACAATAACATATTTTAATAAATAAAAATAAAGTAAAAGCATTACCTACCCACTACCAGGAGCACTGGTAAATTATTGCTGGCTGGACGTTGAAAGGCAATCCAGATTGAGTAACTTGGTTTACTCATTCCTGAAGCAAGCGATTGAAGCTCTACAGTTAGAGGGAGCCTGGCACACAATACAATCCTATCCAGAGTTCAAACGAATAGTCAATGAAACAATCAAGTAAATATCTCAGGAAAAAGACAAAGCCTCATTGACCTAAAAAATCAATGCATGGATGGTGTTGCCAACATATAAAATGCTGGAGCCACAACCATATCTGTCGGAAAATTTGGCAAATCGCATAAAGCAGAAATTAATTTTACTGAGATTGGGAGCTTATCCATCAAAAGACCTAATACCAAACTGGAGATGGACCTGGCCCTCAATGGACTGCCGTCTTTGTGGACAAGGAGATGAATCATTGCTCCACCTGCATTTGTCTGGCTTTATTTTCCATGTGGAAAGAACTCTTATGGTCAATAATGCAAAGAGAACAAATAAGGAACTGTGGATCCGCTGTAATAAAATGCTTAGGAGGCTCGACAGTACAACTAGCATGTAAAGCAATAAAATTTCTGCGCTTCGCTGCAAATGAACTAGAAAAGAGAGATAGAGAACTCGAACTGGTAACATATGCAAGGTGATAAAGTGCAATTAATCACTTGCAGTCTATCTGTTTACAGCACAATGCAATGCACTTTTACTTGAAGAAATAACAGAGATTGGTCAATGGCATCAGCACTTTATTTCAAGACCATCAAGTCACTTTCTGTGTAAAATTGCCGTAAGGCCACTCTGGCCGGATACAGTCCAAGTAAAACCTCCTAAGATGTACGTTTGGTATGACTGGTAGTCATAAGACTGTAAGTATCAACTGCACTATCTGTTTTAACATGTTTTTATTACAATTATATGAGAATTTACTAACAAATCAGTAGGTTTGCTCGTGAATTTTATGTGTATCAGCGGTTGCGCCACTCTTTTATGATTTAAACAAAACCAAATAAAAGTACATTTCAATTTCAACCTACCCGCTACCCATCCAAAACCCCTTTAAAACCCAAAAACCCCAAAAATATTACAATCACAAATGTAAATAAAAATAAAAATAATTAAACTTAAAACCCAAAATTTAAAAAACTTAAACAATATTGAAAAACCTTTAACGAAATAACATGTATTATTAATAAAAGGAAACATACAATAGCATTAAACAGCACAATATTAAAGTAATAGATATTTAATACTTCAATATTAGTGTAAAACATTCCCATGATATCATTACTTTGATATCAAGTGTCATACATATTCTGTCATCGATATTTAGAATCCACACCTTGCATCATTGACGCTGGCTCCTCCACCAAAGAACTCTTCTGTATTTACCAAAAAGTGATTACAACCTCTTTTACATATTCTCAAATGGAACCCCCACAACTGTTTTGAGAGGTTCTCATGTCATTCTTCAATAACGAAGGTGCCAAACTATGCACTGATCTACATTTTTTCTCTTCTTCCTGAAAACAATAATGCCTCACCTCGTCCAAACACCACCTAAAACTCAATCCCTTTAATACTCCCCACAAAAAAACAGCAAGACCATTAGCAAAACCAAAACTGTACTATCCCCTCTAAATCCTTGTAACACTAAAACCATTAATCTGGACCATTCTGCTATAATGTCCAACATTGCACATTCATCAATGCATCCCGATGGCAGGCTTTGTCCTTAAATAAATTACCTCCAATTTGGCCACAGTTTTCCGCAAAGCACCAAAACTGCCCTAATAAACATCACAGAAGAACTACTATCCATCAGGGACAATGATCAAGTTTGCATATTGATTCTCCTAGCCCTGCCTGTCGCCACAGATGCAGTGTACGGTATACCACAACACCCTACTCTCTGGTCTGCAGTATGCAGTATGCATTCGGAATGGGGGGCTTCATGCTTTAATGAATGAGATAATTTTTCTCAACCTGACCCCTTTCTAACTGAGATTACTCATGTGACAGGTGGTTTGTCCCTAGGCAAAGACCTGTCCTCTCACCAGCTTTCTTTAACACATACACTTTTCCTCTGACATCACAGCCATAATGTCTTCTACCATATATACTCAAACAATACCCATATTCCTCAAAGGAATTCAAAATACCTTTAGAATAGAGTTAAAGTTCATAGCTGTGTTTATCCAGTACATACATGAGTGACAGACAATTATCTCTGCTTCAATGATGCAAAAACTCAGGTCCTATTCACTGGCCTTGAAAACTGGACTGTCTTACTTCGATCTAAAATCACTCACAGGTCACTACCCCATCTGTTCCATCTACAGCAAGCATCTTACTGGTAGGATTGGCATGGAATTAACTTTCTTCTCTCACGCTGTTGCCCAGATGAAAACGTTTTCCACCTTCTTTGCCTGTGTGGGTACTCCCACTTATTCAAATTGAAGACTGAATCACCCCCATCATAACACTTGCCTTGTCTTGCACAAACTACTGCAATTGAGTTAATGAGCTTGAATTATTGAGGGGTTTCAAGTCAAATTCTTGAATAAGCTACAGAGAGCACACATCTTTGGGGCTCTTCTCATCTATGGCTTGAAAGGGCCAGACCACATTTCCCCAGTGCTAAAATCACTCACTTGATTGTCCATCAACCAAATGATTGATTTAAAAGTGGTTGGCCTAGTACATAAACTTTTGCAAGACTTCTCTCTAAACTTCCTGTCCAACTTTCTCATAACATACTGTGCGGCCACATGCCTAAGAGCAGCTTCCCAGAACGATCTCACACTGCTCCCTTCAAGTTTAAAATTGTTTGGGGAGTTCTGTGCACTACTAAGGTTTCTACCTCTGGTACTCTCTTACATGGCTTCTAAACAGTGTAATTGACAATAGATGTTTTTTATGAGAGCCATGCATCACTTTTGCACCAGGTGAGTGGTGCATGCATGATGCAAGGCTCTCATAAAGATTTATGAAACCATGCAAACCCACCTTGTGCGGCTTTGAGTGGCCTCATAAATCATGAGTAAGGCAACGCAGTGCAAATCGCTGCATTGCCTTACTCCTCACCTGTGAGGCATTCCAATGGTGTTGCAGTGGGCTTTTTTACGCAAACACCCATTGATTTTGACGCTACCCCAGATTTACAACGTGATATCAACCTGGGAAGTACAAATCTGTACATCTGCCGAGGTAAGGAGTAATGAGAAGAAATATGTTCATTTCTCCTTCTTTTTTCCACTTTCCATGAGTGCTGCATTCTGCAGCACATATAGGAAGAGAAAATACCTCATAGGATTGTTTTTGTGCAGGAAGGTGCTCCTGCCTTCAACTGAGGCACCCTTGCACCATGATGCAAAAGTGCCTGCGTTGGTACTAGGCTGCCAAAGCAGCGCCAGCGCAGGCAGAAAGGACAGAAATGAACTATGCTGCTTCAATACAGTGCAATTCTGCCCATTCACTTTGGCATTGGGCAGCACAGCAAGGGGCCTTGCTCTGCTGGCCTTTGCCAACATGCCATAAATACGGACCTATGGGCCCGATTACGATGGTTGTGAGACCGCCACCAACAGCTGGTCAGTGGCGGCCTCACCCCCACCGGTGACTGATTCACCGGCCTCTACATTCTGATGGCAGGTGGTGTGGTGGTTGGAAAGACTGACCACCATGCATCCGATGAGCCCATTGTTGAAGCAGAGGGGCTCGTAGTCCCTACAAAGGAGGCTGTGCCTACCAGGTGATCCAGCGGTAAACCAGCCCCAGATACTCTAATATCTTATACTCACCTTGGGCCCATAAACACACACACACACATTCACACAGGCCAGTTTAATCCACTGGGGTCAGTTTCCTAAATGTCCATCTGAGATTTAGTTATCTAATACTTCTAACCAAATCTTTCACAGATCAAAAAGTTATTTCCTCTGGTCAATGGACCATTAGTTCAACTAGTTGATGGTGAAATGACATGAAATAAAATCAACTTTCTTTGTAATGGAAGTAACCACAGACTCTGAGAACATTTTTAAATGTTTATCTAATAAAATTCATGTGAGTCAAAATCAAAGTAGAGAGCGGTCTCAGTCACCCATAGAAGGAGAAATAATACAGATTAATAAGAATTTCAATGACGGGACTTGGAAAGGAGAGTATAGAGAGAGCTGCACACATTAAATCTACAGCACATTATTGTTACCTAGAATGGTGTGAGACAGGAGACAAAGGCTTCAGGTTTCAGGACAGGGTTCAAGACAGGATAAGGTGATCTCTTCTAGAGCTGACGTCTGTGTCGCACCCCTCTCTGAGACTAAATTCCTCCTCGATTCTTCTGCAATCTTCTTCTAGTTATTTGGATTAGATTATATAGTCTGTGAAAGGATTCTTCTTTAGCTTTTGCTTGATACTCCGACTGCATCCCGAGCTCTGCAGCATTCTGGTCTCGCTGTTCTTTCTAATTAACTAAACTAGCTCAATTATACTCTTCTAATGCCATGAACCACCCATTAATGTTTCAATCTCATAGAACTCCTAAATCTGGTTAGCCAGGCAAAAGGGATGATCATCACACCACGTCAGGTTTCAGTTGATTTTCATTAGTTCATTGTCTAATGATCCCTCCCCTTAATCTTTATTCAAAAATCTTTAATCCCACCCGTATTCAGAATTTTTATCATCACAAAGTATACATTTGGCATTATTCCCTTCCTTTTCACAAGACATCAGGATGGTTCCCAGCATATGTTACCAATTCTTTTCTTGGGTGGCATTCAAGAATGTCAGTGTGGCTTCTGGCTCATTTAAACTGCACATGTGTAACAGGTCACGTGGGATATGGCCATGGTCTCTCTCTGGCCCGAATATATTAATTTCAAAATAATATGATTGCACTGTATACCACCTATCTCTACCGTAATCCCATTTACTTATAAATGCTCTCCCCCCATTAGCAGTTAGTAAAATAGTGCCTTTTAGTTTCAGCATGTGAGTTTTTAGGCGGCCATTTAGGAGGTGACTGCGCAAGTGCAGCAAATTTCCTCAAAGCAAAAACACGTCATCACTACGTAGATGTAGTTGACGCATGTGCAATGCAATTTCCCGCATTAGCTGCAATTTTAGATTTCACTTCAGTTATTTGTTAATAAAACACGTAGGCAAGCTTCTCTTACTCTTGATATTTGAAAAGTGGTGCAAATTAATTACACAATACATTAATTAGTATGACTTTATGAGTTATTATGAGAGGATTGCCTTTGAGCAAGTCTCTTTTCTATGAGTCCATGCTCCATCACAGGCACCCCCTAGAGATTGCGATGTTCCTTTCCACCGCCGGCCCTTTCATGGCGGTGAACCTACCTTGAAAAGTCTGGTGGAAAGGGACATTGTGGGCCCCTAGCGGGCCTTCCATACCACTTGGCCACCAGACACGGGGCCTTGGGGCACCTATTGTGCCCCCTACATATCCCTGAACCATATGGGAGGAACCACATGGTGCTTGCCAGTTAGTGCAGGGATATGGAATGTGTCCATTTTTTGCTTTGCAGCAGGTGCTGCTGCCAGTAGCACCCGCCACAATGCAAAATATCGGCATTGCGACTGCTGTGGTGGTAGTCACATCAAAATGAATACTTCAGGACCATTGACAGACTGCCGGGCGTTCCCAATTCCCGATAGTCCACCCTTCTTCATAACCCCTAAGTATTTTGTTAAACCCAGATATGAAGCTCTTTTTCTTTTTTGGGGGAGGCGTAGGAGGTAGATTCTCCTTGTGCAAAGCATTCCTACATGATATGCATATTGTCCTGTGAGTTGCGCTTAGTGTGTATTTGAATTTCCTCCATCATGTTGATAAGCAATGACAAAACCAATAATTTTGCCTTTTTTATAGTATAAAAACATTTCACTGTTTAACAGCACAAGTACAAAGGCCAAAGGCGGGCATTTTGAGGGGAAGAAAGGAAGCAAGTGAATAAAGGATTTGGCAAAATACTGGCAGTGCAACTGCAGCACATAAAGGGGTTATTTACTATGGTTGTGTGTCTGTGCACTTGCATGGCACAAAGTGATGCAAAGCAATACAGTGGTTTACTCACAATTGTAAAAACCTGCAAGTGCAATCCAAAATTGTGCAGCACTCAAGAAACCCTTACCGAAATATAGGGCTTTGTTTGTTTTTTGTTAATGGCTATTAGGACAGATGCAAGATGGAATACATTAAAATTTTGCTAAGAGACCAAGGGCCAGATGTAGGTAAGTAACATTTACCGAATCTTAATTACCGAAAATTACCGAATTTTACCGATTCGGTAATTAAGATTCGGTAAATGTGAGGGGTTGGTATGTAGGGAATCCAGATGTTCCCTTTTACCGAATCGGTAAAATTCGGTATTTACCGATTCGGTAAATACCGAATCGGTAAAGCCTATTGATTCCTATGGGCTTCAAAGCCCATAGAAATCAATAGGCTTTACCGATTCGGTATTTACCGAATCGGTAAATACCGAATTTCACAAGGGTGCAGGGGGTGTCACTTTGACACCCCCTGGCACCCCCTAAACAGGATTGGGTGCCATGTGGCAGGCATACAAGCCCTAGGGGCAGGTCTGCCTGTCATATGGCACAGGTGTGCATGCACACATGTGCATGCACACCAGAATCGGTATTTTACCATCAAATAGTATTTGATGGTAAAATACCGATTCTGTAATGCTTGTGGGACTCAGAAGAGTCCCACCTACATATCAATTTTACCGAATCGGAAAAAATACCGATTCGGTATTTTACAGAATCGGTAAATTTACCGATCGGTAAATTTACTGATTCTGTAAAATACAGGGCCCTACATCTCAAATTGCATTTACCGGTCGGTAACGGCCGAATTCGGCCGTTACCGACCGGTAAATGCCTACCTACATCTGGCCCCAATTTGCTTAAATATAAAACTGAAATACTGGCGTTGTGCGTAATGGTGCCTGCTTCAGACATCCGTGTGTAACCTGCAAGACACAGCTTTGTTTTATGGAAGAGTCACTTAGGGGCCCATTAGGATGTCGGGCAGATTTCCTCCGCCAGGGTAGCGGTGGCCACCGCCACCCTGGCGGAGGCAATCCGCCCAACATCCTTCCCTGCATTCCCCCCGCCATGTTACGATGGCGGAGGGGACCACAGCGGTGGGAAACACCGCCCGCCTGTTTTCCGCCCCGGTCGCCTTGCGGCCGGGACGGAAAAGGGATAACATGGTGGCGGTGTCTATCAGACACCGCCAGCCATATTAGAATAGGCGTTTTTCAATGCCTGTCCGTGGTGGCAATGCCGCCACCGAAAGGCATGCGGTGTTCACTCTGGGGGGCCCCTGTGGGCTCCCAGAGGGACGGCCAAAGGGGGGTGGCACACGGGGGTACCTGTGGTACCCCCCTGCATTTGATAATCGCAGCGGCAGGCACCGTGCGGTGCCTGCCGCTTTGATTATGCAAATGCATGCATTTGTTTTTAACATTGTGGCGGGCGGTGCAGTGAGCACCGCCCGCCACAATGTTAATTTGAGTAATGCGCCCGCCACTGTGGCGGGTACATCCTAATGCCAATGTCGGGACCCCCGCCCTTTAGGCGGGCGGTCCCGATGTCCGTTAGGGTGGCGCCTGCCATCCTAATGGACCCCTTAGTCTTACATCTTCCCAAGTTCCATAACATAAGAACCAGTGAGTCGAGAAAACTTCCCCTCTTGCTATTTGGACCACTTCGGAAATAAATGTCTGTCACTAAATATTCAGATACAATAGTGTTGGTAGGGTGCTCTATAGTAATCCAGTTATTGTAGATCAAAGACGACCTAGGGCAAAGAAAGTTTAACTATGTACAACTACAAGAATTCAAAACCTTTTGAAGCAGTTACTTGGAGAAATTCATAAAGCAAACCCATATGTGCCAATGAAGGAAGATCGAAACATTCCTTTCTGCCTCAAATATCATGATACGAACATTATAAGTATTTGGGATTCTTTTTGCACAAGCCACAGGTCTACCTATACCGCACTTCTCGAGAAACCCCAGACGGAGGCTGCAAGGGATGCATCTTCAGGAAGATTATTCCATGGTGACATTGCACTGTAAACTATTCTTCCCTTTAATGTTGAATGTACCGAACAGGTTAATGTTAATTCATGTTTGTATAGCGCCAAATCACAGGCAGGTCTCTAAGGTCCCTGGGCCTTATTTATGAAAAGTGACGCATCACTGCGTGAAAACAGCGATGCGTCACTTTTCACTGCGCACTCCTTGCGACACCAATGATGCGTCATATTTAATGTATGACGCATCATGTCGCAAGGAGTTACAGATACGTCAGTATTTCTGACGTATCTGTAAGCGCAAAAGTGACGCATTGCTGGAGTGTGTCACAAAAGTGACGCAACTACAGCAATGCGTCCTTTCACATGGGGAAAGCCCCATGTGAAATAGCTTGCGTCAGTCTTACGCCTGCTGTGAGGCAGGCGCAAGATTTGACGCAACAGCGTCCTAAAAGTGACGCAGTGAAATCTCATGGATTTCACTGCGTCACTATTACGAGGCTTTTTGCGGGGGAACGCCCCCTCTGCATACATTATGCCTGACACAGGTATAATGTGGCGCAGGGGTTTAAAAAGTGACGCATCTACCTAGATGCGTCACTTTTTAAATATGACGCAACGAGGCGCATGTTTTACGCCGCCGATGCGTCACAAAAAGTGAAAACTGACGCAAGGCCTCATAAATGAGGCCCCCTGTACATTCTTTTTGAGACAATGTTTCACATTGATAATGCCTATTCGTGGGTCAGGTGTAGGCACTGTTTGTTTTGCCAGGGGAAATCCATCTGAGAAAAGTACATTTCTATTCAGAAGCAACAAATATTAAGTACATCCTTGGATTTTGAAGCATGCTCACAAGAGGTGATTTATAAACATTGAGTGACTGAACGGTACATCTTCTTTGATCCTCTTATTGATTCTGCTTTATAAAGGATACAATCCAACTCATACAGAAGACCACGCAAAAACATCATTTTTAATAGAGTGCTTTAAAAAAAATATAAGAATTGCCATTAAATAAGATCACTGCTTTTCTTTTTCAGATTTAAACCTGGGCAAGGGTTGATGCAGGACAAGGCTGATTCAGCCAACCTCCTTCCTAGATAAATAAAATCACCAGAATGTGGTAACTTGTATGTGGCAGTGGGCTCAGAAGAACTGTGATAAAAAGCCTCCGGGTACTTAATATGCTGAGTGGGTGTTGCTTGTATAGCATGATAGGCAGGGTTCTTCAAAGACAGCAAGTTTTCATAGACCTTGGATCTTTGCATAGCAGCAAGCACTGTGAGGGAGGGATTTCACCATGACACGTACAGTGGTTAGAAGAGGAGATGGCAGAGGACCCAGCACCAGGTTGGAGAGGAGGGAGGTGTGAATCAAGAACTATAGCAGTGGAGGGATACAAACAGGAGCCATGTTTTAGCCAAGTGTGCCACCAAATCTGCTAACAGCACCATTTCAGACAAGAGTCACAACAGCTCATGTGCTCTGGTCAACAAGAGGACACAAACTAAAAAAAAACACTTAGCAATAGAAAGTTTAACAGAAGTAATATTCCAATCCAAAAATTCTTTATTTCGGCCATATAGACCATAAAAGATGCAGTGCAAGACATTACATACATTAAAATACATTTAAAATACATTAAAAAAAATTCACTCTCCCTGCGAGGAAAGAATTATAATAGCACTAGCAGGTTCAGGGGGCTTCAGAGGATTTTTTCTTTCTAATCAACCATATAGCCATAAGAAATTTGGAAACAGCGAATACAATGTGACCCAAGGTGCTGGTTTTCAGAATCCTGTATGCCTGAGCATATTCTCTGAACCCTAGGTTCTTACATAGCGGCGCTATCCAGTATTTCCTGGGCCTTTGATATACGGGGCACACAAACAAGATGTGGAGGTCATCTTCCGTATGGCTGTTACAGCAGGGACAAATGTTATCGCCCCCATTGGTCCACTTGCAGGTGTATGAGTTAATTGGTAGTGTGCCAAGCCTCCACTGAACAAACAGTTTCCTCGCGAGGATAGGGAAAATAAAATCCATAAAGGGTTCAAAAACATATGAATTTTTGGATTCTAAAAATCGCAAAGTTAGGGTGCCGCTGTCTGGAGCGTCCATCAAGTGTGCAAGGGACCTGTCTTTGTAGATTTGTGACAGGGCTTTGCGCGTGATTGTTTGACAGCCTTGCGCAGGGTCCTCCCAGAGGTCGCGGAGATTCATGGCAAGGAGTTCGTTTTTCACAAAGGCAAGCCAGGGGATTTTGCCACTACAGTCCAAGCTCATGACATGGGTAAGATCCTCCCTGTAATGGTGAAGTTCATTCGTAGACCAGAGCCTGTGCCAGAACTTCACTGGCTTTGACACGAGCTCATCTGCAATAGGGGGGAGACCCATGTCCATTCTCAGAGGCTGAAGTGGCGTAGCACGTGGGAGAGTCAATAGACGCCTTAAGAAACTGTTTTCAACTATTGATAAGTCCTTCACCGCTTTGTGCCCCCATAACTCACTGCCATACATGGCCGCTGCCTTGGCCTGGGTCCTGTAAGTTTCAAGGGCCGGACTTATAGGCTTGAAGGAAGAAGTATTGGCCACCTTCAGGATTGCGCCCAACAGTTGAGACAGTTTGACCCTAGATCGTACTATCTGGCGGTCCCATGATAGATTTTCCTGCAATGTTACCCCCAGATATATGAAAGTAGACACCCTCTCAAGGCTTATATTTTATATATATTTTAATATTAAGTACATCCTTGGATTTTGAAGCATGCTCACCAGAGGTGATTTATAAACATTGAGTGACTGAACGGTACATCTTCTTTGATCCTCTTATTGATTCTGCTTTATAAAGGATACAATCCAACTCATACAGAAGACCACGCAAAAACATCATTTTTAATAGAGTGCTTTAAAAAAAATATAAGAATTGCCATTAAATAAGATCACTGCTTTTCTTTTTCAGATTTAAACCTGGGCAAGGGTTGATGCAGGACAAGGCTGATTCAGCCAACCTCCTTCCTAGATAAATAAAATCACCAGAATGTGGTAACTTGTATGTGGCAGTGGGCTCAGAAGAACTGTGATAAAAAGCCTCCGGGTACTTAATATGCTGAGTGGGTGTTGCTTGTATAGCATGATAGGCAGGGTTCTTCAAAGACAGCAAGTTTTCATAGACCTTGGATATTTGCATAGCAGCAAGCACTGTGAGGGAGGGATTTCACCATGACACGTACAGTGGTTAGAAGAGGAGATGGCAGAGGACCCAGCACCAGGTTGGAGAGGAGGGAGGTGTGAATCAAAAACTATAGCAGTGGAGGGATACAAACAGGAGCCATGTTTTAGCCAAGTGTGCCACCAAATCTGCTAGCAGCACCATTTCAGACAAGAGTCACAACAGCTCATGTGCTCTGGTCAACAAGAGGACACAAACTAAAAAAAACACTTAGCAATAGAAAGTTTAACAGAAGTAATATTGTTTCTTTCCAATTCAACAGCTTTTTGTAAGGAATACCACAGTCTGCCTATCCTAAAACCTAGAGTACTGCACCAATGTACTGTAAAGTTGAACTACGCAGGCGGAGAATAAACAGCTGCTGAATTACTGCTCAGGGCCTAATTATGAGTTTGGTGGTCCTCTGTCCGCCAGACTCATGGTGGGTCGGCGGTTGTGGTCTTCTGACTGCCACATTGAGACTTTGAGGATTTTGCCGCCCTGGGATCGCTGACTCCACCAGGGACTGCCGTTCCCTGGAGGTAGCGTGGCGGACTGGAGGCAGTAATATGCTTGGCAGGACTGCTGTGGTCCCGCCAAGCATATTACCACTTTCTTCACTACCACTGATTTATTGAAGGTCTTTGCTCCATGAAAACAGCTGCAGTAAGGAAAGGAAGTGGGCCCTACAGGCCATGTACCCCCAGTTCCAGCACAGCATGGACTTCACAGTCCATGCCATGCTTGAACTTTCATTGACATTCCCAATGCGGTACCTATTCTAGAGGCACTACTGTGGGAACACCAAAGACTGCTGGCCAGTGACTTGAAAAGTCATAATATGGCGGGCAGTTCAAACGTGGGGTTGGCTGTGTGGCAGCTGGGAAGTCTTGCCATTGCACCGCTATACAAGTAATCAGGCCTTAAGTGTATGGTCCAATTAAAATATGTTGTGATTTTTAAATTCAAAACTAAGAAGCTTTATTTATTTTTAGAAGAAACAGGTTCTGCACAACTCCCAAGATTCTTCACACATTTATTATCCAGCTCCTTAAATAACAAAATTGCTCAGCATTCCGTCCAACAATTGCTCTTTATACATTTGTCGCTCTGAATGGGACGGGTATGCCCAGATGTGGGTTCTGTGCTCACCATGGCACTGGAGTCAAGCTAGCCTGGCTGATATGGGGCGATACCACTAAACCCTTCCCAGTATGCTTGTTTCTGGTCTAGGGAGGACCTAGCCGAACAGTTTGGGCTGGACTGTTCCCATAGGGAGCAGGGTCAAGTCTGATTTGCATATGGCTGCGTCCAAACTGGAATGCCAAGGTGAGCACAAAAATGCTAGATTTAAGCTCAAATCGCTGTACTGGGTGTGAATGTTTGACATTGTTCAGCATTACGTCCATCAATTGTTCTTCTAACAAATTTTTAGAGCATGTGTACTTGTTTTAGTGTGTGTATCGTTCTGGTACTTATAACTAACTTATTAGATATTTCAAGTCTCACTCTGTGCCGTATCCAGAACCTTTCCTGAGTTACAAATTCTTACAATCAAAGCTAAAGCACAATTGTTTTATGCTTTTAAGTGAAGAAAGAAATGTGGTTCCATCTCTATATATGTCAAGGCTCCAAGCATTACCTGGTATGTATTGTCTTGACTCTCACTTGCGCAGGAGCAGAGATGATTTCAGGCTCGGGAACTAGATGCTAATACCCGAATCCCAAGAGACGATGTCGGCAGGTCTAGTGGAACCTCCCTACATCATCCTCCGGGAAGGGGGTGTGGATAAAATAACAAACAGAGAAGAGACTGGTCCGGAAAGTTTCTTCAGACAACTTCCTTCAGGGTGTCTGCGTGTTAGAAACCTGAAATAGGAGCACACCATTAGTTTTCCCTACTCTGCTACTCTGACTCTGATATTCACGGGTTCTAATATTAACTCACTTTATCTTTTCCGGGACCTTGCTTCTCTTCTTAGGGGGTATTGCTTTTCTCGTCTAGTTAGTAGTTACTGCATAGGGAGACAATAGCGAATGGGTTAGATTCCTACTGACACTATTCTACGACCATCCTAAAACTAAATCTTTCTGAGCATACTTACTTCACTAACTATCGATGACGCTGTATTTGGGTTTCTGTAAAGTTGCAATTAATAGAATGTCTCTAGAACGAGTCTTTACTTATAGATAGTCTTTTTCCTTAGGCAATTTGCTCAAAGAAGACAAAGTTCATGTAATCTTTCTTTTCTCGTTTCACACAAAAGGTTCAAGAAATAAGTCTTTTCGCATTTGAAATTACAATTTCTGTCACTGTGGATATCTTCAGTTTGGCCAAACACTGGTTATTGTCACTTAGCTTTCCGTTCGCTGACTGACTCTCTTCAACGTTGGGGTTCTTCTTCTCAGGAAATCACCATTGCTCGCTACTTCTTCGTCGACGTTTCAGGGGTTTTCTTCACCGCTGGAAACTCGGGCTTGGAAATGGGGAAGGTTATTACGCGTTTGAATTAATACGCCGTAACAACTTTTCCTCGACACTCGCGCTAAACGCAAATGGAGTACTACAACCAGGATATTTTAGGACTAAGGATTCAAGGAAATCACCAGAGCTACGCACACAGGTTCGTCTTCGCTAACGGTTCAGGTGAAGTGCGTAGTTTCTAGAACTTGCGCTCCGTTCGTACTCTTGTCGTAATTGGCCCGTTCGCATTAGCGATTAGCTGAACCTACACGTTGTCCTCCTTAACTTGGCTATATATGATAAACGCCATTTTGAATGTTACGGCGGCCATCTTAGATCATGAGCGGCCTCGTGGCCGACGTGCCCTTTAGTCCGTTGTCCGTTCCACTGACCACGCTTATCTGCCCAGCAACAGGCTATTTTTAGTACTGGTCAAGCCGCACATGCGCAGCTCCCACTGACCCGTAAACCTTCAGGAATGTGCACCAAACTGACCAGCGGAGTTGTGCCCCCTCCAATGAGCTGGCAGTATTCCAAAACATGACCATATATGTCTCGAAAATGTGTTTTAACTTGTGCCGCCTATCTTTTATTGCCCCAAAACTGTATATAATATGAGGTCGCACCGATGTTCGGTGTGATACCTCTTGCATTACCGAAGGGTGCTGTTTGAGTGTACCACCACCCCATGGGGTTTTAATAAACTTGTTCTTTGCATTTTACAGTTTCCGTGCCAACAGTTCTTGAGTGTGAGTGGGTTATCTCCGGAGCGTGTAGGCCTTGGGAACCCCTAAATACTTCAATTGGCGACCACGAAGGGACTCATCGGCGACTCGGATGCCCGAAGGAGAGGTCGTGACGAAGGCTTGGAAACCCGCCATGGGCGCGCGCTGCCACGAGTGACCCGAGTCTTGGCTGCCACGGTGTTTTTTCCTTTCCTTCCGATCTGACCTTCCAGGTGGCGCCGGTCTCCGACTGAGTCTTCGAAGTGTCTGCATCGCTGAGAAAGTGCCGTTTGGCTGATTTGGCTTACAAGACCTTGGCAGTTGGAATCTGGACAGTTGGGAATTTGGTAAGCTTTGTGTTCGGTAAGGTAGTCTTCGGACGCTTACTGAAGTTCTGCGATTTGTGTTCGGTAAGGTAGTCTTCGGACGCTTACTGAAGTTCTGCGATTTGTGATCGGTGAGGTAGTCTTCGGACGCTTGCCGAGTCCTATGACCTTTGATTTGAGTTAGCTAACATTGTGAATTTGTGATCTTTGAACTTATATGTGTAGTGCACTTCACATAGGCAGGCATGTAGAGATGTTTCTCTAACTTTCTTTTTTCCCTTTGAGCGGCACGATCGTGTGGAGAACTGTAAGTGCCATTTTTCCGGTGTCACGCTTTCGTGATACTTTTTGAACATGCCTGTTTTCAGTACACTCCGAGGAATGTGTTGTTTAGGAGAAGGTACCTCAATTAGGTTAGCGGAATCACAGCCGGCTCCCCCAGAGGGAACTCCAAATAGGGACATGTACATAAAATTCGGCCTTCCCCCTATTATGTACAGTAAATTATGGCATAAATACACCAAAGCCGATTCTGAATTGCAATGGCCCCTACACGGGTCGTACGATTTGAGTAAAATACAATTTGTAGAGCAATGTATGTTTCAACGCAGGTCTAGACAAAACATGTTTGATTGCGTGCGAATGTGGGAGAAAGCGGCGCGTGAGCGAATGAAGCGTGAGGTTGCCTTGGCGGACAAAGAGCAGCGCAAGGCTGCTCGGGATAAGGCTTTACAGCTTGAGGAAAAGGAGGCTCAGGAGAAGAAAGAAAGGGAGGAACGGGAACATAATTTGCAAACGACTGGTCAATTTCCTATTCGCCGACCGCTTTATCCTGTCCTTAATAATGAAATTGATGATTTTTCTTTGTTAGATCGGTCACCGCCTCCGTACGTTACGCCGACGGCTCCAGCTGTGGATTCCGATGATGGCGGACAGGATAAGTCGGGCAAGAAGGGTGTATCTGCTCTCAGGTTTACTGCGGAGAGGTCCTCTCATCTACGTAGTTGGGCTCGCAAAGTGAATAAGCGTAGTGTTACTCAGGATCAATTGATATCAGAAAAAACAGGGTGGACGGATCTTGAATTGATGTATTTTCTGTCTTCTTTGGCTGATGAGGTTGTAGGCGCATATCGTGACCTTTCTGATACGTTAGAGCCCAAAGTGTTGTCAGTGTATCGTGAAAATTTGACTAAAGGTGATTTTGATCTTTCAGATGTCGATGACCTGTTTGCGCAATTGATCAAGCTGCGGGATGAGACAACTCGATTGCGGGAGGAGCGGAAAAGGAAACAAAAGGAGTCTGAATTGGAGCATGATGGGCAGGCCAGAGGGTGTTCTCTCCGTGGTTCAGATAAGAGTTCTGCGTTGCATGTTATGCCTATGCGTGAAGCTGCGCCTTTGTATGTTCCGCCGAGGGGGGAAGGTACGGATGAGGATAAATTGTCAAAGGATGCAAAAGGGTATTTTGTGTATAACTGGGTTTACACTCCATGGAATAGAGCAGATGTCATGGCATTGAAAAATTCTTTACCTGATCTTCGGAAGAATCCAGCGGCATTTTATGAAGGGGTGGAGGGGGCTATATCGTCTTGTGTGATGACTCTCGTGGACATAGATTTGTTTTTTGGGTTGATATTACCACCTGATATGTGGCGGCAGATTCGTAAAAATAATGATGAAACAATATTGGGGGGGACATGGAAAGAAATAAATGCTGCAGATTTAGATAGGGAACCAGCATGTAAGCCTTGTCAGCTAATCCTAGATCTCCCGGCAGCTATCTTGCATAAATTAAAAACGCTTGTTCCCTCCAAAAAGATTGATTGGACCATGTTAACGTCGTGCAAACAGAAACCCGATGAAACGGTTTCAGATTTCTTTACGCGCTTCGAGGAGGCCTTTCATGATTATAGTGGTCAATCTTTAACAGACGATACGGGTCGGCATTTGTTTGTAGATAAGTATGTAGCTAATCTCCTACCAGAGATTGCAAAGCGATTGAAGTCGAGTGAAAGTTCCTGGGCCACGGCGACCCCTGCGTCCTTGTTAACTATGGCTCAGTATTATGAGCGGCAGGAAGTGGAGGCTAAAGAAAGTGTAGAGAAAAAGGCGAAGGAATTGAAAACGAAGGTGATGTTGGCGCAGGTTCGGGGAACACAGGGTAGAGGGAATGATAGAGGTAGACGAGGTGGAGGTAACGCATCGTATGGTCGTACGGACATTGCGGAGGATCAGTGTGCTTATTGTAAGGAGTTTGGGCATTGGGCCGAAGATTGTCCGGTACTTCGTGAACAGCGTAGCCAGCGTGGTCGAGGCAGTGGAAGGTCAAGAGGAGGTTATACTGGAGCGAGAGGTGGTGGAGGTGATCGTAGGCAGGCTGAGGAGAGGGGCCGTGGCCAGGACGAACGAAATACGTTTGATAGACGGAATCAATATCAGATTTCGGAAGGAGAGAATGTGGAACATCAGGATTATGTGCATGCATAGGATTGCGTAGGATGGGGTAAGGAATCAGTTGAAGTGCCGGTAGATCAGCAAGGTCCATATGTAACAGCGGGTATTTTGGGTTCTACTGATCAATTTCTAGTCGACACAGGAGCTACTCGTAGCGCTCTGTCGAAAAACTTGGTTCCGAGGGCTCCCCTGTCTGGCGAAATGATTACGTGTGTAGGGTTTGATGGCACACCCTCCCCCAGCCCATTGTCCAAGCCCCTTGCACTATGCATTGACAAATACTTTAGTTTTGGCCAATTTTTGTTATCACCCCATACCCCAGACAATATCCTGGGCATTGATTTGCTTAAATATTTTCGAGCAACAATACGCTGCGCTCCAGAGGGAGTGCGGGTTATTCTGAACGACAACTACCCTGACCCTGATGATTGCCCTGACCCTGACAGATTTTATGCCATTCTAGACATCCCTGCTTTGGCCTCTCTGCCGCACACGTTGTGGGCGACATCAGATACGGATGTGGTAGAGATGCGCATTCCACCAATACACATTACTGTTAAGGAGGGGGCCCCTCTACCACGAGTGCCACAGTATAAGATCTCGAAGGAAGGTGAAATTGCATTGACACATATTGTTCAGGACTTGATTTCTGCAGGGGTGGTGGAGGAGGTCCCTTATAATGTTTGTAACAGCCCTATTCTACCGATTCTTAAGAGAGACTCAGATGGCAAGATCTACCGATTTATTATTGATTTGCGTGAAATAAATAAAATTGTCATTCCCCAATACCCAGTGGTGTCCGATATCACGACTTTGCTTACTTTGGTTCCACCGACGGCCACCACTTTTAGTGTTATTGACTTAAAGAATGCGTTCTTTTCCATTCCTGTTCACCCAGATAGTAGATATCTGTTTGGTTTTACGCTCAATAATAAATCGTATAGATTTTGTCGTGTTCCCCAAGGATATACTGAAAGCCTTAGTATCTACAGCCAGGCTTTGAAACGACAACTAGATTCCTTTAAATTGCAGTCTGGCGTTGCGCTCATCCAGTACGTGGATGACCTTCTGCTTGCCGCCGACTCCTATGCACAATGTGAACAGAGTACGCTTGCGTTGCTTTCCTTTTTGGCACAAAACAATCACAAGGTTTCCAAGAAAAAGCTTCAATACTGTAGACCCCAGGTGACCTACCTTGGTCATCTGTTGTCTAAGGAGGGGCGGGCATTAACATCTGATCAAATTCAAGCAATTTTAGACACACCAGTCCCCCGCACGCACAGAGATGTGCGTGCCTTCATAGGGTTGACGTCCTTTTGTAGGCAATGGATCATGGGTTTTTCACATATCATAAAACCTTTGCTAGCATTACTGTCCAAAGCCACACCGATGCCTCTTGAGTGGACAGATGAATGTCAGAGAGCTTTTGAACAGTTGAGGCAGGCCCTTTGTTCCGCACCCGTGTTAGGGACACCAGACTACACGAAACTTTTCACATTGTACGTACACGAGAATGATGGGTGTGCGTTGTCAGTGTTAGTGCAGTTACACGGGGATAAGCAGAGACCATGTGCATACTTCTCTGCCATTTTGGATCCTGTAGCACGAGGGCTGCCTGGGTGTTTTCGAGCGGTAGCGGCAACAGCAGTAGCCATACGACAGAGTGAGGGCATAGTGTTATCACACAAATTGTTGGTGTTAGTTCCTCATGCAGTAGATGCCCTGTTAAACCAAACAAAGACCCAATACCTCACGAGTGCACGACTTACAGGGTACGAGCTGACACTCTTAGCGCCACACATAACATTGAAAAGATGCGCTACTTTGAACCCTGCCACCTTATTGCCCTATCCGGCCGAGGAGGGTCAGGAAGAAAAACATCATGATTGTGTTTTCCTGACTGAGGAACAGACAAAGGGTCGTGTCGATTTACAGGATGTGCCACTTCCAGATGTGGATGGGGAACTGTGGGTTGATGGATCGTGTTTGAGGCTGCCAGATGGTACGACTTCCGCAGCATATGCGATCACGACTCTTAAGACGGTGGTCGAAACAGCTAGAATACCACAAAAATCGGCTCAGGCAGCAGAGCTGATAGCTTTAACAAGAGCCTGCGAATTGAGTGCCGGATTATGTGTGAACATATACACGGACAGCCGGTATGCCTTTGGAGTGGCCCATGACTTCGGGCTCCTCTGGAGGGAACGCGGGTTTCTGACATCACACGGGGAGCACATTATGCACGGAGAGCTAGTGCGTGATCTCCTAAATGCGTTGCTTAGCCCTAAAAAAGTAGCGATAGTGAAGTGCAGTGCCCATAAGAAGATTACGGATAAAGTGGGTCAAGGAAATGCCTTTGCAGACAGCATAGCAAGGCAGACGGCTATGTCCCGAACTAGCTCCCCTATGTACGTGGTACAATCACAGGCTGAGAGATGGAGTGATGCTAGAGCAGAGATACGGGATATTCGAAAATCAGCCACAGAATCTGAACTTACGGCTTGGGCAGCAGATGGGGTACTAGATGACGAAGGTTGTTGGAGAAGCAAAGACATGGAGAAGTGGAAATTGCCTGCGGCTTACTTACAGGCGATGGTCCAGATGACTCATGGACTGGCCCATGTCGGAGCTCTTGCAATCACTCGTCTTTTAACACGAGTTTGGGAACATCCCGAGATTGCGAATACTGCAAAGAGAGTAGTGCAGACCTGCCTGGTATGCTTGCAACACAATCCTGGGAAGGGGACCCATACTCCGAAAGGAGGGTTCGTTCCACCTTCTGCACCGTTTGAAGTGCTTCAAATGGATTACATCCAACTCGAGCGCTGCAATAACCTGAAGTACGTCCTAGTGGTGGTGTGTGCTTTTAGCAAATGGGTTGAGGCCTACCCCACGAAAGACAATACGGCTTTGACAACAGCTAAGGTGTTGCTTAAGGAATTCTTTCCTCGCTTTGGAGTTTGCAAATTTTTGTGGAGCGATAATGGGCCCCATTTTGTTGGAAAGATTGTGGAATATGTACTGAAGGGGTTAGGGATTCAGCAAAAGTTCCACGCTGTATTCCACCCTCAGTCAGCAGGTTTGGTCGAGCGGTACAATGCCACCTTGAAGCTTAAGCTGGCCAAAATCGTGGCGTCTACATCGTTGAAGTGGCCAGATGCATTGCCGCTAGCACTACTATCTCTCAGATCAGTACCCCACTCACGAACTGGCCTTACGCCCTATGAGGTGGTGTTTGGCCGCCCTATGAATATCTGGGGGGTGCCCAAGCCGCGATTAATACATGATGTGCCTTGTGTTATGATGAATGATTATTTGGCACGATTAACAAATGATTTGCTCTCTATTCATCAACAGGTTCGAGAAGCGCTCCCTGATAACTCCACTGGAGAGGGCCACGATCTTCGTCCTGGTGACCATGTAATGGTCCGTTCGTTTGAAAGAGCAAGCAGTTTGGAGCCCAGGTGGAAGGGCCCTGAGCAGGTCCTCCTGGCGACCCGCACCGCAGTACGAGTGACGAACAGGAAGCGGTGGGTGCATTCGACACATTGTCGCCGTGTCTCTCCGGATCTGGTGACTCCTGCTGTGTTGACTGATTATAAGGAGATCTTGGAGAAAGAAAAGAGCCCAGCTGTGACGTCGGCCGAAGTGGAGGGAGCCTTCCCGGACCAATCTGCTACCGGAAGAGAGCGTTACGATCTACGTCCACGATAAGAAGATTTTTGTTCCTTTTTATGACTGGTTGGTTACCGCTCCAGGTTTGTGAAACGGAAACCGGGAATTCCAAGGGGGGGGGATCAGTTCTGCTAGAGTAGCGACACCCGTCTTGGCCCGGAGAAGAAAACAACGGCTACCTCGGAGTTCAGCACCGCATTTTTCTCTTTTTTAGGTATACACGCACGTGTATCTGAGACAATTTGTGAAAACATTGTGAACAATTTGTGCCACTTGAGACTTTGCACGAACTTTCTTGAACTATGGCACCAACGGCATCTCGTGACAAGAAAATATTGGGTGCCTTTCTCTTTGTCTTGACCATTGTGGTGATTGCTGTTATAGCCTGGGTAGTCTAACTTGTGGTGCCTGTACGTGAACATTTGCTGCCGACTACCCCGGCACCGTCTGAACATTTTCATTTTACATTGCCTTTCCATGAAGAGCGCCATCGCCAAACGTACTTAAATAACAGCTTCATTCAGATTCTTCACCACACGCATAATATGACCAATACCTCTAATTGCTGGGTGTGTGGAATGTTGCCTGGGCACCAGAAGAGAGGGGGCACCCCACTTATCCCACTCCCGTTTTCGCATAATGGGTCATGCAACGCCTGGTACACCCTCATCTTTACTCTGAGATGGCCAACTAAAGGGGGGGTGCTTTTCCGTTTGAATAAAGTATGTTCTCATGACAAGGATGGGTTTCCCCGGGCTGAGGGTACACGTTTCGAATGGGAAGAGTACAGGCCTGACAATGTATCTGCTCCACGTGTATATAGCAATCAGCGAAATGTGAACGTATCTAGTGCTCATGTCATAAATGTCATTGCTACAAAAGCCGATTTATGTATTAGAAACAAGGGCACGATTGCAGTGGGGAAAAGTGAATGTAACATTACTCTCACGTTTGATAGCCCGAATGGCATTTCATTTGTTGCATCTCGAAACACCTATTTTATCTGTGGAACGAAGGGGTATCATCAGCTTCCAGTGGGGTGGTTGGGCACGTGCTACGTATCGTTTGTGCTACCTCCGGTGTTCATTGCCCCTCCAATGTACCACAATGATTACACATTGTACCACGATTTCGTTTTGAACAGGGTTAAGCGAACTGTTGCTCTAGAGGACATTGATCAAACGGACACTGCATTACAACAGTATGTGGATTTTACTCTGGGACTATTCTCCTTTGTGGGGGCCGCATTGAACAGCCGGAAAATAAGACGACTGACACGCGTTGTCGAGGCCGTTGCGAATGGCACTGCCGTTGCCCTGGGGAATATTACCGAGGAACTACAGATTTCCAGAATTGTCACCCTCCAAAATCGAATGGTTTTGGACGTTGTTTTGGCTGATCGTGGGGGGGCATGCAGAATTATCGGAAGCAGCTGTTGCGTATACGTCCCGGACAATTCTCCATCTGTGTATGATGCTATTTCCAAGCTGCATAAAATAGCTGCTGAGATACACCCAGACAATGGGACTTGGACACTTTCAGGATGGTTCTGGTCCATGATTGCGACTTGGGGCTGGAAACTGTTGACAATTCTCTGCATACTTGTGGGAGCAATGTTCTTTATATGCTTGTGTATTCAATGTGGCCCCGCTTTATGTTCAATGTGTCTATCAGCTTGCTTACCATCGAGGCGAGCTCTTGCCCATGACAAAATGATGCTACATAAAGAGGTGACACAAATTATGTTAATAGACATCGAGGACGAGCATCCTGACTATGTTCATTATGAGGTAGATTCAGCTAAACGCTAAAAGGGTCGTCTGTCGTAATTGGCCCGTTCGCATTAGCGATTAGCTGAACCTACACGTTGTCCTCCTTAACTTGGCTATATATGATAAACGCCATTTTGAATGTTACGGCGGCCATCTTAGATCATGAGCGGCCTCGTGGCCGACGTGCCCTTTAGTCCGTTGTCCGTTCCACTGACCACGCTTATCTGCCCAGCAACAGGCTATTTTTAGTACTGGTCAAGCCGCACATGCGCAGCTCCCACTGACCCGTAAACCTTCAGGAATGTGCACCAAACTGACCAGCGGAGTTGTGCCCCCTCCAATGAGCTGGCAGTATTCCAAAACATGACCATATATGTCTCGAAAATGTGTTTTAACTTGTGCCTCCTATCTTTTATTGCCCCAAAACTGTATATAATATGAGGTCGCACCGATGTTCGGTGTGATACCTCTTGCATTACCGAAGGGTGCTGTTTGAGTGTACCACCACCCCATGGGGTTTTAATAAACTTGTTCTTTGCATTTTACAGTTTCCGTGCCAACAGTTCTTGAGTGTGAGTGGGTTATCTCCGGAGCGTGTAGGCCTTGGGAACCCCTAAATACTTCACTCTCCGCACCAAAACAAGGTTAAACGACTAGAGCGTCAACCTCACAGCACCACGGCACTGTGGCAGCCATTTTGTCTCTCCAGAATCGGACCCTCTCAGACCATGAAGAGCATGCGGACATTCGGGCTTCATCTTGGGTTGAGATTGAACCACATATCTGCGAGTCCAATTGACGGGTTCTGACAGTACCCCCCAACAAGGTAGGCCCCTTCCGTCTGGGTTTGGAAGGGTAGCGTTGATGGAAGGAATGGATTATTCTCGGAGCATGAACATCTTCCTCCAATTCCCACGATCGCTCTTCCGGCCCATAACCTTTCCAATCGATGAGGTAGTACAGTTTCCCTCTGGAGACCTTAGAATCCAGGATTTCTTTCACTTCAAACTCCGTTCCCGTCTCCAGGTGAATTGGCTTAGGGGGTGATTGCATTCTCAGTCCTGCAGAAGCTCTCTTAAGCAAGGAGACATGGAAGACAGGATGAATCTTCATCTTAGGAGGGAGTTTCAATTGATAGGTAACTGGATTAATTTGCTTCTCCACTGGGTAAGGACCAATAAAGCGGGGTTGAAATTTTCGATTTCCTTTTAGTCTCAGATGTCTTGTGTTCAACCACACCTTATCTCCAACTGACAGTGGAGGACTAGCACGTCTCTTCTTAACTGCATAAGTCTTATATTTCTCCTTAGCCTTTTGCAGATTGTCTGCTGCTTCTTGCTGGATTTGACTCATCTGAGAAACCAAGTCTTTGACAGCTGGGACTGCAACTTCCATTTGTCGAATTGATGCATTTGGGTGTCGTCCATAATTCAAGAAGAAGGGGGAGAAACCAGTGGAACTATTTTTTGCATTGTTATGGGCGAATTCCGCCGACCACAAGTAATCTGCCCACTGAATTTCCTCTTTCAGGAGGAATAGTCGGAGGTATTGTTCCAGCTCTTGGTTCACCCTTTCTGTTTGCCCATCAGTCTCTGGGTGATAGCTCGTAGAAAACCTAGCTTCAGTACCTAGACCTTTCATAAATGCTCTCCAAAAATGGGATATAAACTGGGTACCCCTATCTGAAATGACCACCTTGGGTATGCCATGGATCCTGACTATTTGGGAGCTAAAATGATCTGCTAATTGTTTAGCTGATGGAGTTCCTTTTAAGGCTATGAAGTGGGCCATTTTAGAGAAGGCATCTACTACCACTAGAATGGTGTCAAAACCCCTGCTCAAAGGTAAGTCAGTGATGAGATCAAGAGTCACTGTGTGCCAAGGATAAGGAGGGGTGGGTAGGGGTTGCAGGAACCCTTTTGTGGCTTGTCGTTCAGATTTTCCCTGAGCGCAGACCTCACAAGCCTTAACATATCTCTCAATATCAGTTGACATTCCAGGCCACCAATAGTGTCTCTTTACCAGCTCTTCGGTTTTGTTTTCTCCCTTGTGTCCGGCCAGCTTATCATCATGACATTCACGCATCACCTGTTGCTGCAGTTCCGTTGTTGGCACATACAAGGCCTTCCCATGATATGGCAACTGACGAACAATTGTCCTGTTTGGATCTTCTTTAACCCAATCCTGCATAGCCTCTGAACTCATGCTTTCTGCTATGGCCTCTTGGATATCGATCGAGACTGTGGCCCCAATAAACTTGTTCTCGGGGATGATCGGTTGAATATCTATGGCTGCTCTCTGAGACTCGGTGCCCAATCTGGAAAGCGCATCGGCCTTCCCATTTTGTGCTCCTGAACGAAAGGTAATTACAAAGTCGTAATCTGCAAAATACAAGGACCATCTAAGTTGTCTTGGCGTGAGTGTTCTGGTGGATTTCAAGAATTTCAAGTTGCGATGATCCGTAAATACTGTGACTTGATGCTGTGTTCCCATCAGGTAATGCCGCCACTCCTTGAAAGCATCTTTGATAGCCAGTAGTTCTTTCTCGGTGATGGTGTAGTTGATTTCCGCCGGGGTCAGCTTCCTAGATCTGTAGGCTACTGGATGCAGTTGACCTGTGCTCTTGTGACGCTGCGATAGGACCCACCCAGCGCCTGGTCTGACGCATCGGTCTCTACGTAAAACGGTTCCGATGGATCAACATGAAGCAGTACCGGTGCTGTAGTAAAGGCTTCTTTTAAGGCTTGGAAGGCCTCTTCGGATTCTTTCGACCACTCGAACCTCGTTCCTTTTCTCAATAATCTGGTAAGAGGTAAAGTTTTTCCGGAGAACTCACTGATGAATCGTCTGTAGAAGTTGGCAAACCCAATGAAGCTTTGGACCTCTTTCACACTCGTTGGAGATTTCCAGGTGGTCACCGCCTCTACCTTCTTTGGATCCATTAAAATGCCAGACGGGGAAAGGACAAATCCTAGGAATTCGACCTGAGAGACATCGAAGGCACATTTCTCCAATTTTACAAACAACTTGTTCTCTTGCAATTTTCTCAAGACTCCTTTCACCTGCTCATGGTGTCTCGTCACATCGGAGGAATAAATCAAGATGTCGTCAATGTACACAATGGCGCACTGGTCGATGAACTCCTTCAAGACATCATTGATAAAGTGCTGGAAGGCAGCTGGGGCATTACATAGCCCATAGGGCATCACCTGGTACTCGAACAGCCCGAATCTAGTCCGAAAGGCCGTCTTCCATTCATCTCCTTCTCGCATTCTGACTAGATGGTAGGCCCCTCGCAGATCTAATTTTGTATAGATTTGGGCTCCTTTGACCTGATCCAATAAAACCGATATCAAGGGCAGGGGGTACCTGTTCTTTTTTGTTATCCTATTGATTGCTCTGTAATCGATGCACGTTCTCAATTCTCCTTCCTTTTTTGGCACAAAAAATAAGGGCGATGAGACAGGTGACTGTGATGGTCGGATGAAACCATTCGCCAAATACTTGTCCAGGTATTCCTTCAGATGTTGGTGTTCTTTTTCCGTTAATGCATACACTCGACTGCATGGCAAATTGGCTCCAGGTTCTAAGTCTATCTTGCAGTCATAGACTCTATGTGGAGGTAAAAGTTCCGCTTCCACTTCATTGAACACGTTCTCGAACTCCTTATACACCTCTGGAATCTGGTGTGTGTCAATGGCACACACAGAATGCTCCACAAGACTCAAGGCATGAGCTGGGTTTATCCCCTCTCCGATTGTTCTTGAAACAAAACAGTTCTCGCAACAGTAATTTGAATCCATAAGAACGGTTCTGGAGTTCCAGTCAATCGTAGGGTTATGCTCCGTGAGCCATGGCAATCCGAGAATTAACTGAAACTGTGGGGCGTCGATTAAATTAAATTGAATCTGTTCACGATGGCCATCTGCGGTAATCAGTTCCATCACCTCCGTGTGGCTCACGATGGGTCCCGATGATAAATTTGTTCCATCTACGGCGCGGACTGGTTCGCTCTTCTCTTTCGTTATTGCTTGGATTCCCACCTTGTCCGCAAAACGCAAGTCACAGAAATTTCCCGTCGCTCCTGAGTCTATCATTACTGAGACTTCGGTTAGGACCGTTGATCGGAACATCACTCTCATAGACAGAATCAAATGTGGAGCCGCCGCTTGCAAGGTGTTCGCCACGTGGTGTTCATTTGGAGTCTCTTCTGTAATCGCACCCACCCGTTCAACTCCAGCCACGGGTGGTGCCGCAAGTTTTCCTTCGGCTTGAATGTTCCTTTGGGCTTCCTCGGACAGTTTCGGACAAAATGCCCACTCGAACCACAATACATGCACAGGTTATTAGTCCTTCTCTTTTCTTTTTCTTCCTTCGTTAGTGGTCCTCTGATGGTTCCGATTTGCATTGGTTCAATTCCTGATGTCGCTTCAGAGGTTCTTGTTCCTTCAGTACGTGCCCTGTCGAACCTAGGAATGGCCGCTCAGAAATCCTTTTTCTTTTCTCCTCTTCGCTCCCCTTGACGAAAATCTATTTCTAGAACTAAATCGATGAGGGCCGATATCTCCGTTGGGCGATTCGGAATTTGGGCTAACGCGTCCTTCAGCTCGTCTCTTAAACCACGATAAAAAACTGCTGCTCGCTTGCTTTCCGGCCAATCCGTCTCCACCACTAACTTGTTGAACTGCGCCAGATATGCTATTAAATCTCGATTACCTTGTCGTAAATCAAGTAATTCATTGTCCACAACCTGAAACATTCTCCTACGATCAAATATTCGAAGAAATTCTTGTTTGAAATTTTCGAAGTTCCTCAGCAGCGGGTCTTCTCTCGTGACTAGAGGCATGGACCAGGCCGCTGCATCCCCGTTCAGATATGAGAGAATGAAGGCCACTTTAGACTGCGCGTCAGGGAAAATGGACGGACGACATAGGAAATGTAAGGAGCATTGTGAGAGGAATATCTGTGCCTTCTGCGGATCCCCGTTAAACCTTTCAGGGGCGGCTAGAGGGATAACTGGAGACAGGGAGTGAATGACTTGTGTTGTTGACCTATTTGTCGCTTCTAACACTGGGTTCATGGCTTCTCGCTCTAAACTACTAGTTCGGTGTAATCTCAGGGCTAACTCGGCTGTCTCTTTTCGGGCGTTAACTACTTCTTGTTTTAAATTTTGGTTCTCCTCTCTTACTGCTCCCAGTTCCTTGTGGATTGCGTCTAGGATTGTCCCTAACGATTGAACATCTATTCCTTCTGCCATCTCTGCTCAGGCGCAAAAAATACTTGGGCACTTCACTCTGTCAAGGCTCCAAGCATTACCTGGTATGTATTCTCTTGACTCTCACTTGCGCAGGAGCAGAGATGATTTCAGGCTCGGGAACTAGATGCTAATACCCGAATCCCAAGAGACGATGTCGGCAGGTCTAGTGGAACCTCCCTACATCATCCTCCGGGAAGGGGGTGTGGATAAAATAACAAACAGAGAAGAGACTGGTCCGGAAAGTTTCTTCAGACAACTTCCTTCACGGTGTCTGCGTGTTAGAAACCTGAAATAGGAGCACACCATTAGTTTTCCCTACTCTGCTACTCTGACTCTGATATTCACGGGTTCTAATATTAACTCACTTTATCTTTTCCGGGACCTTGCTTCTCTTCTTAGGGGGTATTGCTTTTCTCGTCTAGTTAGTAGTTACTGCATAGGGAGACAATAGCGAATGGGTTAGATTCCTACTGACACTATTCTACGACCATCCTAAAACTAAATCTTTCTGAGCATACTTACTTCACTAACTATCGATGACGCTGTATTTGGGTTTCTGTAAAGTTGCAATTAATAGAATGTCTCTAGAACGAGTCTTTACTTATAGATAGTCTTTTTCCTTAGGCAATTTGCTCAAAGAAGACAAAGTTCATGTAATCTTTCTTTTCTCGTTTCACACAAAAGGTTCAAGAAATAAGTCTTTTCGCATTTGAAATTACAATTTCTGTCACTGTGGATATCTTCAGTTTGGCTAAACACTGGTTATTGTCACTTAGCTTTCCGTTCACTGACTGACTCTCTTCAACGTTGGGGTTCTTCTTCTCAGGAAATCACCATTGCTCGCTACTTCTTCGTCGACGTTTCAGGGGTTTTCTTCACCGCTGGAAACTCGGGCTTGGAAATGGGGAAGGTTATTACGCGTTTGAATTAATACGCCGTAACAACTTTTCCTCGACACTCGCGCTAAACGCAAATGGAGTACTACAACCAGGATATTTTAGGACTAAGGATTCAAGGAAATCACCAGAGCTACGCACACAGGTTCGTCTTCGCTAACGGTTCAGGTGAAGTGCGTAGTTTCTAGAACTTGCGCTCCGTTCGTACTCTCCGCACCAAAACGAGGTTAAACGACTAGAGCGTCAACCTCACAGCACCACGGCACTGTGGCAGCCATTTTGTCTCTCCAGAATCGGACCCTCTCAGACCATGAAGAGCATGCGGACATTCGGGCTTCATCTTGGGTTGAGATTGAACCACATATCTGCGAGTCCAATTGACGGGTTCTGACAATATAGAAGGTTTCTAATTATCTTTCTGTAAATAATTGCCCTGAATTTAAATATAATCTGATCAAAAAGAGTACCGCAATTTACTGGGCCTGATGGGTTATGTTATATGTTGGTTACCCATTTCATCTTGTAAAAGGGTGGTCAGTTTATCAAATGTTAGAGACAGACTAGTATCTGTGAAAAACACTTTACCAGGAGTTACCCAATTTACATTCTATTGGCCACACAACTTGGCATAATGCAGAATCCATCAAAGCTGCAAAACTGAAACAGCTACACACATTTTTATTGAACAATTCCAGGCCCACTATGAAGGAGGATAAGACATTTTTAGATTTTTGTACGCGTGAAACCCAGGGCGAAAAGCAAATTCCAAAGTAGTCCTCCCTGAACAATAGCACAAGCAACCCAGAATCAGTTTCACATTACTTAGTGCTCATCAGGCAAGTAAACTTTGGCTCCAGTGACACAGTGTGCACAGGACTTATGTTGATGTATACCTGCCCCAATTAGGGCAACACACTAAGGTAAACAAAAACATTATGAATGTAATGCTTGCATTAATCTCAGCCATTGGCAATTACTTGGGACTGTATCCAATCCATTGTTATTTTGCACACAACTCCACATCAGTTTGGAACCGGTTATATGCATATCAGTCTTGAACCTGATCCATTAGGGAGAGACCAGGCTGAAAAGTCAAGCCAGGTCTTCACTGTACTGCAACACAGGCAATATAGGACTGGTTTTGCCCTACTTAGGGATCATCAGCCATTTGTAGCTTGGTACCAGTTGTCACTGCATGCTGCATGGTACCCACGTATGGGTATACGCATCCTGGTTTAAGAGCGACAGGCTATTGTATACAAAAAAGTGATGGGTGGAATGCTGAATTAACCTCAGCGGCTGGTAATTACTTGGGCCGCAATTCAATGCATTGTTATTTTGCACACCGTGCCATTTCAGTTTGGACCCAGCTATAGGCAAATCAGTCTTGACCCTTCTCCAATGGGAACAGTCCAGCCCAAACTGCCATGCTAGGTCCACCCTGAAGTGGGACACAAGCAACCCAGGACTGGTTTTGCTTTGCTCAGAGATAATCAGCTATTATTGTTTTGCTTGTGAGCACAGGGTGGAAACAGGGACCAGGTAAGTTGCTGCTAGGCTTCTTGTCTCTCAGCATCGGTCAGTGAGGTGGTACAATACAAGTATTTCATTGAGTTGCATTGTGCTGTGTCAGTCCTGATCCAGAGCATCGAGGGCTGCAATTAGGGGTGGGCGGAATTTGCATAATCTCGTTATGCAAATCTCCACTAAAGCGCCCCAAATCTTTGCAAACACGCAGAAATATTGTGAAGATGTGGAAGTGCTTTCTCCGCCTGTTCGCAATGTTTTTTCCGTGATTGCATTGGAAATGTGTCGTCAACTTGCCCATGCGGTCGTTAATGGGAGCAGCCATCTTGTTTTCACTTGTCCCACCCATTTGCGATGCTTATTTCCTGTTCCGGGTCGACCATTGCATGCTCCTGCCCGTTTGCGATAAGTATTTGCTGTCCGGGAACGCGTATTACATGTTTGCGACGCCTTCTGCGTGCTCGGGCGGAAATATCATGCAAACTTGCCCATGCGGACCCCAATGGGCGCGGCCATTTTGTTTTTCACTCTATTTCTATGGCTCTGGAGCCTGCTTTTCAATCCTCCTTCTATCTCTTCAACCCTTTGTTTCAGGAAACTTTTTTTTAATATTTTTTATTTATTATCTATCTCTCTATTTTCCTGATTCTATATTTTTTGTTGTTGTGTGTTTTTAACTACTTTTTCACTCTTTTTCTATTACCTGCTTCTTTCTTTTCTTTTACTTACTATTTTATTACCTTTTCTTTTCCGCCCCACGCCTTCCCAGAAAGGGCCACAGGTCTCGTCGTAGCCAGAGCAGCGACCGCCTTCCCTGTGGATGGGTGCGCCTGCATGGGGTGCATGCACTGGCCATATTTGGGGAGGCGGTGGTGGCTGCACTGTTTTTATTTGTGCAGCGCCACCTCCCCTTAACCCTGGCAGCAGGCGGCAGGCCTGTGTCCGGGTATCGGCTCCAGGAGCATCAGCAGCATTGGAGAAAGGTGCGCCGCACAGTGTTTCGCTGCTTGGTATCCGGCGCACCCATAACCAGTTGACGCACCGGAGGTCCGATATTCTGGACTGGGAGGTCCCGGGGTCCGGTGAGTAGCTAATTATTTATTACTACTTTCTGTCTGGTCTTCTGCTCTGTGTTATATATTGTGAATACATCCGGTAAATTACGTTCAAAAGTCTTCTGTGATTGTTATGAAACAGGTGCTCTGCGCTACTAAGCTTATTTGTTTGCAACTTTGCACTTACTTAGCGTGATTTTGTAAGAGTGTCTTTTACAGAACTTAAGTTAAGTAATGCTAGAGTGACTCTAGTCCTTCCTTTGTTCTGTCACTAAGAGATAGTGGTGGATTGACACTTAGGTTTAGTTACTATTAGTATGAGTTGGTAATTTTTTAGTGGTCTGCGTGATGCACCCTCTGTTACGTCACATGCTGCATAGTGCTGCTTACCCCAGTCCTTAGTAGAACCTTTTGTAGTTTGTTTAGTGAGTGGTAATATAGTCTTAGCACTAGCAGAACATCAGCAGCAACTAACCAACAATTTGTTGTATTAAAAAATGTAGGCATGTGTCCTCCATTTATACATTTTTGAGGACTAAAAGAAGTGGAAATGCAGATTTAATGAACAATTGGCATGCCTGGAATAGGTGGGCTAGGTCAGGTGGACCTAGTTAGTATTCTGGAATCAGAATGGAACTCTGGATTAGTGTTGATAAATAATAACTAGTCAGTCCGCGAATCCCCCGATACTAATAGTCGACCAGATTAGATAAGTCAATTTTATTGCAATTGATGTTTACATAAATGTTTTTTTGACCGTTTTAAAAAATATTTTATTTGTTTCACACCAATCATCAATGTTTGTCTCTTTCTTTCTCATATCTTTCATGATCAGGATCCAGGGGCAAGAACATGGGGTCGGAGTTGATGGGAGCAGTTGAACACCAGGGACAGGAGAACCAGGACGAGGGCTCTGCTGCTGGCCCCAGTAAGTCTTCCTGTTTTTAATATTAATAATTCTTATTCCCTAACTTTTACTGCACCTTATTTTTTCTGATCTATTGTTTCTGTTCCCTAATGCTATTTTTTACCAATTCTCCTTCTAGACTATCTGTTTCTAAATTCTTGTTATCCCTGCCTCTAACTGCCTCTGCTATGACTCTCTGTACTACTACTATTAGTCTGCATGTAGCTAAGCGTGCCCATTTGGCCAGTCTTTATTTAAAAGGTTTTAAATATAACTCAGATTCACCAGTAGCTCTAGCCATTGAGTCCAGTCCTTTGGGTTGTCTTCTTCTACTACTTCTAGTCTTCTTAATCTTGAGGCTTTCTTAATCTTGAGGTTTTTTGACAATTCCCACCAACAAAATGCCCAACCAGATTTTACTATTTTTGATAGGATAGGACATACAACTACTGTTGTAGGGATTTTGCACATACAGAACTTTGCGCAAGAAAACAGGATGTTGGTGATGGGAAGTTGGACCTTTTTCACACCTCAATAAGAACCCACCACAATCCCCTGCCCGACTAGTTATACTAGTGTTTCATTACTATTAGCTCTTCGAACCCCCCCTAGATACCCAATGAGCAGACAACTCAGAACATAACACTGCCAACCTCTCAGTCATGGAAGCAATGCCCATGCACACCCTTCCTTTCGCTCACTCACTCTTGTAAATCCACACCACATACCACTGAGTCTATGTAAGTTCAAAAGGTTTATTTTCAACTGACAAGCTCTGTACGTTGATCTATAATGCAGCACCAACAGCAAAATTCATAAGAATAAAACAATAAACATTGTTACACTTACAACAACTACAAGTCCATAGAATGAAAACAAAATGCGAAATCATGATAACTGAACCTTGGTAGGAATATAGTTTATATAAAATTATCAATGAAGATCTCTGAGCGAATTTTGGCGACCCCTCATCTTAGAAGAACCTAGTACTGGTTACATCATAAGCTCTGCAAAGTTCTGGTTTGTAGAAGGGTCTTCTGTCTGTTATGAGAAAAATGGTGCGCGTTAGTATATTGCAAGCATTTCTCAGTCAAGCTAAAAAGTGTAGCATTTTTATGGATAAGCAATATGGACTAACACCAGAACTCCATAAAAAAGTGGTTTGTTTTGTTCAAGCTTGTATGCAGTGCTTAGACAGCAGCAGTATGAGCTCATGTGGGCTCAATCAATCAATCAATCATGTCACTTGTAAAGTGCACTACTTACCTGTGAAGGTCTAAAGGTGCTGGGGGTGGGGGTGTGCTGCTTCTGTTAAAAGAGCCAGGTCTTGAGGAGTCTTCTGAAAGCCAGCAGGTCTTGGGTCTGTCCTAGGTGTGTGGGGAGGGTGTTCCAAGTCTTGGTGGCAAGGTGGGAGAAGGATCTGCCGCTGGTAGTCGTTCTTTGGATGCGGGGGACTGCGGCGAGGGCAAGGACGGTGGAGCGGAGCTGGGCCTGTAGGGGTGTAGAAGCTGAGTCGTCTGTTGAGGTATGATGGTCCGGTGTTGTGGAGTGCTTTCTGTGTGTGGATGAGGAGCTTGAAGGTTATCCTCTTGTTGATGGGGAGCCAGTGCAGTTCTCTCAGGTGGGGTGTCGTGTGGCTGCGATGGGGGATGTTGAGGATCAGACGTGCAGAGTCATTTTGGATGCGTTGTAGCCGTCTCAGGAGTTTGCCAAAGTTCTTGCGTAGAGGGCGTTTCCATAGTCCAACCTGCTGGTGACGAGGACCTGGGTGACCGTCCTTCTAGTTTCGGTGGGGATCCACTTGTAGATCCTGCAGAGCATGGGGAGGGTGTTGAAGCGGAAGGAGGAGATGGCGTTGACCTTCTTAGTCATGGAGATGGTGGAGTCGAGGATGACCCCAAGGTTGCATGCGTGGTCGGTGGTTGTTGGGGCTGTCCCCAGTGTGGTCGGCCACCAGGAGTTGTCCAAGGCTGAGGGGGTGGATCCGAGGATGAGGACCTCCATCTTGTCCAAATTCAGCTTCAGTCGCCAGTTCCTCATCCATTCGGCGACGACCTTCATTCCTTCGTGGAGGTTGGTCTTGGCGGTGTGAGGGTCTTTGGTGAGGGAGAGTATCAGCTGGGTGTCATCGGCATTGGAGATGATGTTGAGGTCGTGCTGTCGGGCAACGTGAACATGGAGTGCCATGTAGATGTTGAACTGTGTCGGGCTGAGGGATGAGCCCTGGGGTTTGCCGCAAGAGGATCTCGGTGAGATTGGAGCAGAAGGGGAGAGGCGGACACTCTGTGTTCTACTGGAGAGGAAGGATGTGGTCCAGTCCAGTGCCTTCTCTTGGATCCCCACATCGTGTAGGTGTGTTCGTAGTGTTTGTTGGCAAAACGTGTCAAAGGCGGCTGACAGGTCCAGGAGGATGAGGGCTGCTGTTTCTCCGTTGTCTAGCAGGGTCCGGATGTCATCGGTGGCGGCGATGAGGGCTGTTTCAGTGCTATGGTTGCTGCGGAATCTGGATTGGGATGGGTCCAGGATGCTGTTCTCCTTGAGGTAGCGGTTCAGTTGTTTGTTGACAGTTTTCTCGATGACCTTCTGTTAAGTAAACTGCAACCAGGAGAAGTGAAGAAGAAGGCAGTTTATTAAGTCCTGTCCTCAAGCACCATCAATGCTGACTGTACATTCTAAGGTGAGCTCCTCACCAACATTCTAAGGGGGGGGGAACCAACGGAAGGGAGCGAGGAGGGGGGAATGGAACATACCAAGGCTAAATATGTGTACCTAGAGATAACTGAATTACAAGACAGATTACAACACACCTCCTTTTGTAAGGAGGTTAAATGCAGATAAGTGAAAACAGATTACAACACACCTCCCTTTGAAGGAGATTTTAGCAGATAAGTAAGGAACATGTTACAATCAGGATTATTTTACAAAATCTTCATGCCAGCGCAAAGGACGACGTATTCTGGTCCCCTTAGGTGAATGGTCATTGGGGACTAAGTCTTCCTGGTTCTCTCCACTGTCAGATGCAGGAGTACAAGTTTTTGGGCAGCAACTTACATTGTCCATACTCCATGCTCCATGTACTACCATCCTCCAATACGACAGAATTGTTGTTTACACGCTGGATTTTTGCTGGTTTGGAGAAAGCGGAATATCTTGCATGTCCAACACTGGGTCTTTTAATCACAACCCACTGTCCGATAGAAAACTGCCTGTTAGTGGTTCCCCATTTCTGGTCATACCTTGCCTTATAATTAGCTTGATGGTGATCCACTTTTTCTTTGACCGATTCTCTGTTCACCCATACTGGATTACCACCATTGAGCCAATTAGTGGTGAGTTTGGATACTGGATTCCTCCCCTTCAGAGATACAAATGAAGAAACTCTGGTCACAGCATTAGGGGAAGAGTGATAGGACCACAGTGTTTTCCTGATGGCTTCTTCTATGGGTTTCCCCTGATGTTACAGCCATCTGAATGGTGTCTTTTAGCATCCTTTTTGCCCTTTCCACCATTCCGTTGGCTTTAGGGCAATACAAGGGTGTTCTGATGTGTGAAATGGCTAAATCAGTTAAGAACTTTGTCATCACCTCAGATGTAAATTGGACACCATTGTCCGTGACGAGGGTACTGGGTATTCCTTCTCTGGAAAATACCTCCTTCAAGAATTCAATTAAGGCCGACGTTGTTATTGAGGACGCCGTTTTGGTACAGATCCAGTGTGAATGATAGTCAATCAGAACAAATATAAATCTTTGAGAGATGTTTTGAAGGTTCAGGGGACAATGATATCAAGGCCAATCTTGTCCCAGGGTTTGGATGGAACTGGTACAGGAATGAGGGTTGCTTTGCGTATAACTTTGGATTTGTCACTCATACCGCAGGTTACACAATCTTTCACAACCCTTTCCACCAAACTATCCATTTTGGGAAACCAGTAGTACTGTCTAATGTTTCCCTTGGTGATGCTTCTCCCTGGATGACCTTCATGCGCAATCGCTATAATGCATTCTATCATGTTATTCGGGGGAATAACCCTGGTCCCTCTGAACACTTTATCACCCATTATGTATAACTCATCTCTTACTATCCAGAAGGGTTTGAGCTCATCAGGAATCTCACCATGAAACTTTGCCCATCCCTTCTCAATCATACCTCTTAAATCTCTTAACACTGTGTCTTCCTGTGCACATTTCTCCCATTCATCTTTGTTAATGGCCGGACACTCAATGGTTAAGATGATTTCGTCAGGTGGATGATAGTGGCAGTCATCATTAGTAATAGGTAGTCTTGACATGCAATCTGCAATAGTATTTTTCATGCCAGCAACATAACACATAGAGGAATTATAACCTTGTAAGGCTAACACCCACTTTGAAATGCGATGGGCGGCTCTTTCTATGCTTTTTGTTGAAAACAATGGAATAAGGGATTTATGATCGGTGCGTAGGGTAAAGGGAATTCCCACAAGAATAATTTGAAATGATTTATCGCTAAGGGTGGGCGGGCGGCTACGCTCCGTGCACGGAGTGTGCGTAGTGCCGGCTTCTACGCATTTTGCGTAGCAGGCGTAGAATCCGGCACTACGCACGCTCCACAGACGGAGCGTAGCTGGCCGCCACCCGCCTCCCTCCCGCCCTCCCTAAATACTTGAAATTAAAAGTGTAAAAGAATTAAAAGGCACTTACCTTGCCCTCCGCTGCCTGCCGCGTCCCCGGGGCTCGCTATCTTCATTCTGCCGTCTTGTGTACTAATGCGCATGCGCGGGCGGCCGCGCATGCGCATTTCTCACGAAAAAATGCGCATGCGCGGCCACCCGCGCATGCGCATTAGTACACAAGACTGCAGCAATGAAGATAGCGAGCCCCGGGGACGCGGCGGGCAGCGGCGGGCAGCGGCGGGCAAGGTAAGTGCCTTTTAATTCATTTACACTTTTAATTTAAAGTATTTAGGGAGGGGGGGAGGGAGGCCTGTGGTGCGTAGTGGGGCTACGCGGAGTGCGGAGGTGGGCGTAGTTTCTCGCCCACTTCACGTAGCTCCGCGAAGCCCCACTACGCCCACTACGCCCAGGGTTATTTATCGCCCAGTAACACGCCAGGGCTTCTTTCTCGATGGTAGAATAATTACATTCTGGTCCTTCAAGTGCCCTGGATGCAAATGCAATTATTCTCTCACTCCCATCCACCATTTGAGTGAGGGATGGACCCAGACCCTTCACACTGGCATCCGTAGTCAAAGTAGTTTTAGCATTAGGATCAAACATACCCAGGGTAAGGGCTTTCGCAATGGTTTGTTTGAGGTATTGGAAATCTTGTTGGCAATTGGAATCCCAAACAAAAGGACAACCTTTTTTCAATAGCTCTCGCATAGAATGTGTATGATCTGCAAAGCTCTTTACGAATTTGGCCATATATTCCACTAAGCCCAAAAAGGATTTGAGCTCCTCTTTATTCGATGGAGCAGGAGCTAGCTTCACGGAATCAACAAGACTAGTTTTAGGTCTGATACCCTCTTCAGATATGGTGTGTCCCAAATATGTTACGGATCTCACCCCTATCTTGCACTTGTCTTTATGGGTAGTGAAACCTGCTTTGCTCAGCTTGCTTAGTACTTCTCTAAGGACTTTGTTGTGCTCAGACTCCGAATCACCGTATATCAAGATATCTTGAAAGCACAATACCTTTCCTAGCCCCTCAAGGATGTGTTGCATAATCCGTTGGAAAATGGCTGCGGCGGAAGCCAACCCGAATGGCATCCTGTTACATTGGTAGGCCCCAAAAGGTGTTATAAATGAAGTAAGGTGCTTGAACTCCAGATGAAGGGCAACCTGATGATACGCAGCCGAGAGGTCAAAGACACTAAAGTATTTGGCTCCTTGTATGACACTGAGCATTTCGTTTATCTTGGGGAGGGGATGTCTTTCCACCCAGATGTTGGCGTTAAGGTCCCTGAGGTCCACACATAAGCGAATACCTCTACCTCCACCCTTGGATGCTACCACAATGGGGGCAAGCCATTCTGAGCTCTCAATTTTCTCAATAACTCCACTAGATTCTAATTTCCTTAGTTCTTCTTTGAGAGAATCCCTTACAAGCAAGGGCATCGCTCTCGCTTTGTGGACAGATGGTCTGTACTTTTTTTTAATGGAGTGCTAATCCATTGTGCTTTGCACGCGTGGGTTCCTATCCCACCTTCGTCGCCAATTTGTTAAGTAAACTGCAACCAGGAGAAGTGAAGAAGAAGGCATTTTATTAAGTCCTGTCCTCAAGCACCATCAATGCTGACTGAACATTCTAAGGTGAGCTCCTCACCAACATTCTAAGGAGGGGGAACCAAGGGAAGGGAGCGAGGAGGGGGAATGAAACTTACCAAGGGTAAATATCTGTACCTAGAGATAACTGAATTACAGACAGATTACAACACCTTCACCGGGAACGGGAGCAGAGAGATGGGCCAGAAGTTCTTGAGGTCCTTGGGGTCTGCCTTGGGCTTCTTCAGTAGGGTGTTGATCTTGGCGCGCTTCCAGCTGTCCAGGAAGGTTGCTGTCTCGAAGGAGATGTTGATTACTTTCCGGAGATGAGGTGCGATGGCTGTGCTGGCTTTGTTGAAGATGTGGTGTGCGCATGGGTCTAACGGTGATCCGGAGTGGATGGTGTTCATGATCTTTCTGGTGTCCTCATCGTTGATGCAGGTCCAGGAGAGTAGGCGGTTGGTGCGGATGGTGGTCGTGGAGGTGGAGGTCTCAGTGGTTGTCGGGGCAGTAGTTGCGTTGAAGCTGTCATGGATGTCAGTGATCTTGCGATGGAAGAAGGTGCCCAGCGAATCGCACAGGTCTTGCGAGGGTGAAATGTCGTTGGTGTTGGAGCTGTGGTTGGAGAGTTCCTTCATGATGTTGAAGAACTCTTTGCTGTTGTGTGCGTTGTTATCTAGGCGGTCTTTGAATGAGTCCCAAAGGCTCAAAGACGTCTTACCCAACAAGCTGCGAGGTAACGTGCGCAAAATTAAAAGAAACAAATGTAAAATGGTTGCATGGCTCAAGCTAACTAAGCAAAGACTAGAATGACCCTAGGGACCATATAACTACTAGTGTCTACTCTACTACCTGATTTGTACTAGTGATGTATGTTGTATATATATGTATTAACTGTTTTTTCAATCTTGCTAGTGAAAAATAGGGGCAGGTGTATATGACACCAAAAAAATGTGTAATGTTTTTCTAGGCGTACTACCGACCACCGATGACGGGGCCTTCGGCGAATGCGACGCGGCTGCTGAGGGAGAAGTTGTGGCAGTTGTAGAAGGAGCTGAAGGGGGTGAGCCAGCAGCAGTGGCGGGCGGTGGTAAGTTATATTCCTAATCCTTACTTATTGACATTACACTCACTGCAAGGGTGTACTGTATGCTGTAATGTTGAGACTTACTAAGTAAGAAGTTATTGTGAATGGTTGAAGACACCCTTTACTTAGCATTAGTATAAGCATTAGCGGCAGGCGTGTTGAGTAACCAATGGCCTCTTCTATCTGACTTCAACTCAGCTGTGAAAGTTTTATGGAGAAGACTAAAAGTCAGATCAGATGACCTTGATGGATGGGTTGAACAAAAAGGGAAAGAAGGGTGGAAGGAAGAAGGTCGGGGGAGATTGAATATTTATGACTGGCAGAGAAGGATACATGGGATGCATGCATGCATAGGTGGCTGATAGGATTTAGATGCATGGGTGGTTGAATGCCTGAAACTCCCACAAATGTTAAAGGCCAAGGGAGTGGGAGGATAGATACATACCATAAATGTTACGTACTGTGCTTGCTAGTGCTACCGTGCCACTATGTGTAGAATTATTTTGCCTTATTGCTTTGCTAAGAGTATATTTTACAATAGTCTTGTTATTTTCTTCTTGATAAAGCTACTCCTTCCAGAGGGAAACTGGACAGGAAGGAGTTGGCAGCCAAGGCCCGGCGCCGGAAGCTGGAGGCCATACAAAGGAATACAGTTGGCTGGTGGTTCTGGCAGAGGAGGAGGAGGAGGCGGCAGTAGCTGTAGCCTCCTCCAATGCCTGGGCCCCAGCCACCCCTCCAGTGTTACAGTACCACCATCTGGGAGCTGCCCGCCGCCGCCCCTCTTTTAACATCACTGCTGCCCACCCCCCTGTGGATGTAATTTCTGCACGTTGAAACGCCATGTTGCCCAGCTAGAGGAGCAAGTACCTGTCCTCCAGGAGTGTCGAGCCCGCCGATCATAAGACCCTGTTAATTGCCCCTTTTTTGATTTCTTCTTTTGGTGGATGGGAATCGGGCATTAGGGTTAACTTTCTTTGGACAATTAGACATTCATTTAGGTTGGACTTTTTCGTTATGGACATTGGTTGGGGTTAGGGAGAGGGGTGGGTCAGGTGTTGTGGTGGGATTTTTTACATAGTTTATTTTTGTTAGGTGATTAAATTATATATTTATACTTTACATACAATGTTGATCATGTTTTGGGGGTGGTATTACTGTTTTACATCACCTGTTTCCTTGCTGGTGCAGGGCCACAGCCAGTGTTTGTTTAAATAATTGTCTGACTTTGTAAGACACAAACAGATAGATGCAGCACCCTCTCTGAGTGACATGTCCTACTAGTACTCTCAGTCTCTCCTCCTAGTTCATGCATTCTGCAACTGGACTCAAAGGGGTGTGTGAAATTGAATTAATGAAAACATGTCCATTATTAATTATGCCTTTCCCAAACTTCTCTTACCTTTGCTTGATGTTTAACATAGGCACAGCGATGGATGCATGGTGATGATGGTTTTCTTTCCTAACATGCCATGGTTGTGGTGGTAGTAGTAGTAGTAGACACTGGCAGTAGCATTTGCAAAAATGAAAATGAGACGGTCAGTCGCCTGAAAGAGATTGTTGGAGGAGTAGTAAAATGAAGTACAGTACAGAACTTACTGCCAAACAATAATATGCAAAAATACAACAAAACATAATGGGGTGGGGATAGCCTGGTACATAAAGTTACAAACTCTAGTTGTGTTGAGTCTCTACTAGGCCTACAGTACACTGGACACAAGCGTAATCGTTAGTTATGTGTAGGAGGATGACAATAAATGCAATTGATGCTGGCAATTAATGCTGATGTATTAAGTTATTTTGGTAAAAAAATTACCTCACAAATATACTGCCCATGGGTGGGCAAGCAGAAGAAGATCCTCGCCCTGCCTTGAAATTGAATTACTGTTGCTTTTGCCACATCTGCCCTAGCAAGCGTGTGTAAATTATTTGTGTATATTTAATTTAGTCACACCTCAATAAGTCACATAGCCCGTGGGAAGAGGGTTAGGGTTTGTTGAATGGTTGTGTAGGGGGTTTTGGGGAAAGGTTTGACAAAGAAAAACAGTACGCATGGACAAAAAACAAAACACAATCTTTGTAGACTACAATATCCATATCAATCTGTTAAGGGAGAAAAAGGAAATACATGCATGATGATGATGATAAGGAGACCCGGATTACATACAGTTTGTGTTCTGTTGTACCGGGCGTCCTTTTAAAGATAGCAAAGAAAATGTAAAAATATCTGTGGGATGAATTATAAACAGAGAGAAAAAAAATAATAAAATAATAATAATAATAATAATAATAATAATAACAACAACACACTGTGGTAATGATTGAAGATAAAAAATTAATCAAATTATTTGAAAGATGATGAAGGTTAATACTGTTACTGTGGCATCCTGGGAAAAATGGGGAGTTGCATCTCGGCATTCCTCTTGGTCCTCCCTTCCATGGATGCTCCGTCCATCAATCTAGGGTGAGGCCACTGCCTGCCTGGCAGATGTAGATTCATCCGTGAGGTAAGTGTGCATTGTTTTCCCAAGTATAGCACAGGGTAAGGCCTGGCCTGTAATTGTAGATGGAAAAACAAAAGAGATATTGAGAAACCAAGTTAAAAAAAGTGCACAAGTTATGGTGTGGTGCAACAAGAACAGTTTCAGTGGTGGCATAGATGCATCATGTCTACTCTCGTCTGTTTCTAGCATTAACCTGCAACAACAACAGTACAGAGCAGGTCCACGGTGATGACACCATTTGCACATCTTTAATTTAGCGTACATTTTTTGAAAGAGTTGAACAAAGCACATATCCAGCAACATAGCATTTTACAATTTAAGTGACTAAATCAATGCTCCGCAGTCATACCACACTACACTCGACTCCACAGCTACACAGACATTTAGGTCTACTGTGGTTGTTGTTGACTGGTTTACCTTTTATGCCACTCATGAAACGCCCTGACTTATTGCATTAATCATCTCCCATCCTACTGAGTGACTGCGAAGATACTCTGTCACTGTGGTCATCATGATGGTGTTATCCAATTCAGTCTGCAGTGTACTGAGTGAGTCCAGATTCCATATTTGTTAGAACTGGCTATTTCTGGCTGGCTATGGCTGATGCCAAAGCCAGGCAGAAACCACCATTCTAGTCAGGGCAAGGGAGTCACACGCCAAGATAACCCCTGCTCACCCCTTTGGTAGCTTGGCACGAGCAGACAGGCTTATCCCGGAGGCAATGTGTAAAGCATTTGCGCCAGCACACAACAGCAACAACATCCTAGGACCACATCAAAAGGAACTCCACACCCGCTTATATAAAAATAACTTCGGTATTGTCAAAACACATCAGATAGAATCACACATGTACATTGTGCCAACTAGCACAGGCAATATTCACAAGGGATTATTTACACAGGACAGAGCAACATGGACCACTGTCAGAATCAGCACTTAGTAGAAATAGCACTTCTACAACCTGGAATAAGTATAGCACAAAATAACAATTATAAATCACAACCAGTAACTACCGGTAACAGGTAAGTACCACCTACGCAACCCTAAACACCTTAGGAGAGTGTCACACAGGGAACCAGGACCTCACTAGCACCACTTGTACTAGAAAGAACAACCACCTAAGTATCACAATACAATTAGGGGTATAAGCAAGAACACATTACACATGATGCATAAAACATACATTCAGCGGTGTAAGAACAAGGCACATGATGCATCGAAACATATTCAGAGGTACCGGAGAAAACACATGATGCCTAAAACATTCAGAGGTGTAAGGAAGGAAAAACCCATGATTCATAAAAACATTCAGATGTGCCAGAACATAACTCAATAGCGCCAAAATACATGATGCCTAAAAACATTCAGAGGTGTAAGATCAAGGTGCGTAATAATATTAAATGCATTACATTTCCTAGCACCACATCACACTGCGCAAAACTCACATTAGGCAATTACCATCACATAGATAATAACATCGCGCCTAAATAAAATCACATACCAGCCCCCATCCAATAAGGGGACTAAAGAGCCCTGTGTCCAGAATATCAGGGCGCGCTGCCAATGCAGCGCCAGTCAGGGGTGCGCCACCGGCGCAAAACCTAAACGTTGCAGGTTCCCACTACTTGCTGGGCACCAGGAAACATCGCAGGGCCTAAACGTTGCAGCTGCCCACTAATTGCTGCCCAGCTGTAGCAGGCCTGGCAACACTGTATCACCTCTGTCCCACACAGGGACTCTCTCCCTAATTGCGCCTAAACGGTGTAGCTGCCCACTAATTGCTGGGCAGTGGAGAACAAAACTGCGACAGGGCTCTCACTAGCCCTTAGGAAACAAAACTGTGCCCACCGTTGGAGCCCTCTGGCTCTGAAAATTAACAGGTCCCCTCAAACTCTGGGGACAGGACACAGGCCCTCAAAGTCACATCTGCGCAGGCTGTAGCCACACGGGGCTCTGTAAATAAAGATGTCCCCCAAGTCCCTCGTGGGGACGCTAAAATCACTGTGGCCTTGGAGCACCTTGGCTCCTCTCAAAAATAAGGGGGGCGGGGGGAGCCTATTCAGCTCCTTAATCAAACATGCCCCCGGAGCCCCTCGGGGCTCGAAAAACAACTTTCCCCCATGAGCCTCTCGTGGCTCGATAAATGGCTGGCCCTCAGGAGAGCCTCGCGGGCTCTAGACAACGTTGGGGCGACCCACTGCCATCCAGAGCTGCCCTAATTGCACCAACATGCTGCGCCCATCCCCCGCACCAGCAGTAGCCCCTACAGAGCCCACCCCAGCCTGTCTTACTTACCGGCTGCTCTGGCGGGGCTCCTCGCGGGCTCTTCAACGTGTGGCGGGGCAGCAGCTCCACGCTGCCTCTTCTCCTCTCTGTGCATGGGCGTCGGTCCGGGCTCCACCGGACCCAGCGGAGGAGCCCCGCAACAGGCCGTAACACTCTACCTCTCGTCGCGGCGGGGGCCGCCAACATCTCCGGTCTCCCTCTCCCTACGGGAGACCTGTAACCACGCCACGGCTTCCCCCAGGCAAGGGGAAGCGGATCAGAGTCCCTCCCAGCCCCGCCCACAGTCAGGCAAACGCGGGCCGGACTTCCGGTTTTGCCGCGGCGGCTCTCTTTGCGGGGCTGCACCGAGGGGTGGGCACCCTCGGTGCATGAAATAAAAGTAGAAACAGGGTGAGCACCCGTTAGAGGATTAAAAAAACGGGGTGGCACCCGTCCTTAAGAATATGCAATGAGCATCAAAAGAGGGCAGGAGCGCTTCCCTCCAAGGGAAAACGACAGCGCTCTGCCCAGGAGGGTAAAATAAAGCGCTCTCAAGGCGCTAGGGGCATAGGCAAGCCCACAGGCACGATCCCTATCCCCAGCAGGGCCCCAGAAACACAGGATTCCAAGTCAAAGGTCCTGGGCACAAAAGATGGAGCACACAGCTCCCAAGAGAATGCAAGTCCTTCAGCCTCCAAGTCCATCAGGTATCAAGCCTTCCCCTGAGCCCAAGCAGCAGTACGCCCCTGGCAGGATTCAAGTCAGAAACAAGAACATTTTGGAAGGGGACACAGCACCTTTTTATACAGAGAAATCCTTTGTCTAGCAGGGTGCAGGCAGAGTTAGAACCAGCTAGAACTGGTTATAGGGAATTCCTTTCACTGGCCAGGCTAGGGACATCAGACGCACCCCAGGGGGTGGAGCCAGCATTGTGTGGGGAAAACCCAGCCTCATTCAGGACCCTCAAATCAGACGGTCAATCCACAAGCAGGCCCAGGCTCACTCCTCCCCTCACATCAGCATGCTAAACACTCCATTCACCACCAGGGCAGACCCTCCCAGACTCTTGGAGCCAGGCTCACCAGCCAGCCTCAGCCAATCACACGCCAGACACAAATTACACAAATATGCCAACTTCTAAAAGTGGCACTTCTACACTAGACACAATCATGCCGCATATACCATTGTGCAGCATTAAATCTCACGAGTTCGCACATACCAAACTCGACCCTGCACTCCCCACACATCAGGAACTACCATGGGCATACATATTCCCCATTCATTCCTATGGGAGGGCAGGTCACTCACCACACATACACAGAGAGCTCACTCACTTTACACTGTACCACAGGGAAAAAGTGCGCAGAGGCCTAAAATCACCAACACCAGGTCACAGAAACAGGGTAGGAAAAAGCAAAAAAGTCTCGGGTGAATCTGCCAAAAGGGCCGGGTCCAACAATATTCAACAAGCATTGGCATAGCCAATAGGTCTCGTCTTTGGGACCTGCTAAATAACTAAATACTTATAAGGTCCCAAAGGCGAGACCTATTGGCTATGCCAATGCTTGTTGAAGATGGGCTGATCTCGGTCCCTGCCCATGTTGGTGGAATAGGCACTCCTTTCATAATGGTCATAAACATTACAGAAAAATATGATCTCCAGATACCTATCTCCCTCATGTACAAATTGTATTTCCTGCGCTGTGATCAACAGGTTGTTGGGCTCTTCTGTATGTGTACTACTGGCCATGAAGCCTCCACCTTTATGCTTTGTAAGCCTCCCCTGTATCTTCATAGAAGTGTCTTGGCGCCTCACTGCCCAGTGGAAATGTTTAACAATTCTCACAATTCCAAGGCCCAATTTGCCATGTTTTCCTTTGTTTGAATAACTGGGACATTTACAATGTCGGATCTATGTCTTAATGTCCATGTGAAGAAGATACATTTGGTATCCAGCGATTCCTGTGTGAAAATTCTTTTTTTTTCTTCTTAAAGTTTCAAATAGTGGGATGAGCAATCTAAAATTGAGCGTTTCAGTAGGTCAGTATTTAATCATGTGCACAAGATGGGATGGATTTAGTAGTCTCTATAACAGATCGAAGGGATCTATTTGTGAGAACATTGATGTCTTTTATATATGGCTCCATATTTGGCGAAACGTAACCTAAAATTACTTAGAGAGCCCGGTCGGTGAGCATTTATCCAGTACATGTGCATCAAATTCATTATTTTTAAAAAATATATATTTTTTTCATCAAAAAGGGCACATATATACGACAGTAACTGAAAGAAAAAATCAACTGAATGTTTTAAATTTACACATTAGGCAAGAACACCCATATAGAGAAAAAAACAAGCAGAAATTATTACAAATGGGGTACAACATAACTTCATACAAGGCTGTCTGTATTTAAATTATTCCATCCAGAGTCAATGGTCTCCACAGTGCCTCTAACTTGACTAAGGAACGGACCCCCTTGCCTTAGCCAAGGCTGCCTCTAGTCCATATGTCTCTCTAATAATAGACCACCAATCCTCAACCAAGGGCGGTATTTTAGAGACCCACACCCGAGCGACGGCCAATCTGGCAGCCGCCATCAGAACTGAAAAAAGATGGGTACCTGCCGCGTTATCCTCATTATAACCCAGTATAATTTCATAATTAGTGAGTGAGGAATCCAAGCCTAATTTAAGCCTAAGTAGCTGCTCGATTTTCCGCCAATAACCCCTAAGCTCTGGGCATTCAATAAATATATGTATCAGATTGGCAGTGTATAATCCACATTTAGGACATCTAGTCTTATCCCCGTCATGTGACCCTGAGCCCATTTCGTTATTTTTGCCGGGGTGTAGTACAGCATACAAGTAATACGTAATTGCTGAAGTTGCAGACTAACAGAGTGAACTGAATCCTTAACCTGACTGAGAGCATTCTTGATCACCCCCGATGTAACACTTATACCCAAAGTTTTACTCCAACGTTCTGCTAATTTCTCGCTGCCATCTGGTCTTAAACTATGTAAATGTTCGTCCATTAACTCTATTAAAGATTTTGTTTTCCCTCCGTACAGACAGTCCCAGATAATTGAATGCCTTATTGCTTTTTCTTTCAGATTTTGGGCCAAATAGTCTCTAATCTGTAAATACTTGAAAAAGAAATGAGTATGAAGTTTAAAAAGTAGCCGTAAACATTCTAATAACTTAATTCCATTCTCATCATATATGTCACCTAAACAAGTGCTTCCATATTTGGCCCAAAGTTTACCTGGTTGATCATGGATGACTTCGGGAATCAGAGGATTCCCCCACAATGGAATTTTTCCATGATTTGCTGGCAATTTAGCTCTATCAGCCATAGCTTGCCAAATAAATACAGTGTCTCTGACCGTCTTGAACCTAACTCGCTTAAAGTAATTTGGATCTCTAATGCCATATAAAAACGTATCCCTCTGATTGCCTAAAATAAAACTAAAAATTGAATCTGTGTAGTCTAGGCCCAACAAGCTGCAAAAATGACACGTAAAGGCAGCCCAAAAGTACATTTTAAAATCTGGAAAACTAAGTCCGCATTGCTCAAATGGCGATTTGAGCAAGTCAATTGCCCTCCTAGGTCTTTTATATCCCCATATAAAGCTACTAAAGATCCCCGCTAGTTTTTTAAATAATATATTGGAGACTTTTAAAGGAATAGACCTAAACAAATATGAAAACTTAGGGAATATTTTCATTTTTATGAGGTTACATCTACCTAGTAACCCTATAGGAAGCTAATGCCAAGTTTTGAGCAGTTTAGTAGTATCATTCAGAAGCGGTATATAATTTAAGTCAACAATCTGATTGACTTTAGCTGTTATCTTTACCCCCAAATAAGTCACAGTAGTACAAGCCCGATGATTGAGTTTTGAATCCCAAAATTAGTGAGCACTTGGGTCTTGTTAGCATTCAACTTATACCCCAAAACTTTGCCAAATTTCTCTGCTTCTTCCTGGATGCTTATCACGGCCTCGCCTGGATTAGTTGCATAGACCGCAATATCATCTGCATATGCCGCGATCTTGAGTTTGGAATTCGACGAATCCAATGGCTTAATAGGTATGCAAGATTGTAGCATGCGTATAAATGGCTCTATATATAGAGCAAACAATAATGGAGACAATGGACAACCCTGTCTAGTCCCACATAAGATTCTGAATGGAATGGACAGAGAACCCATGTGAGATAACTTTGCCTGTGGATTACTATATAAAGCCTGCACCCAAACCCGAAACTGTGATCCGAAGTCGGCCTTGACCAGTACAGCCGATAAAAACTCCTACCTTCGACATCTAAAAGAATCATACCGAAGTTAATCTTTTCTTTCTCAGCAAAATCAAACGCTCAGATAGCCATATTAACATGGGAGGTAGTGTCCCTACCCATGAATGATGAATCCATGCTGTCTCTCAGAACTAATTGCGGCATTAACGGAGCCAAACATGTCACCAAGATTTTTGAAAATATCTTAGCATCCGCATTAATTAGAATAATGGGCCAGTATGATCCACATTCTGTCGGAGGTTTGCCCTTTTTTAGAAAAAACACAATGTGTGTCATACACCACGACACCGGTGCCCGCTCGCTACTGGACACCCATTGTATTATCCTACTAAGAGGCAAGAGCAAAATATTTTTAAAAAATTGATAGAATTCTAATGGTATTAAGTCATCTACAGCAGCCTTCCCTATTGGCAATGCTGAAATTGCCAGCTCCACTTCTTCCACAGTTACAGTCATATCTAAAATAGCAGCTTCCTCGGTTTCTACTACTGGCAAATAGGTATCTTGAAGATATTGAAATATCTCCTCTTGATTTGATGTCCAAGTATGTGAATACAGCTGCTTATGGAACAACACAAATTGTTCTAAAATAGCTGAAGACTCAGTATATAAAAGCCCATCCATGCCCTTTATTGCACTTATCTTTGTTTTAGCCTTCGCCTCCTCTGTCTGATAAGTGAGCATCAGCCCTATATGTTCCCCATACTCACATTGTTTTAATCAATGTTTATTATAACTTGCCCCAATTTTGTCCCTGAGGAACTTCTTTACGAATGTTATTACGTCTATTAGTATTTTTTACTGCCTCAACATACTGTTTCTCAATAGTGCGCAGAGCATTCACCCTTATCTCCATTTCTCCTTTGCGTTTTTTATTCTGTAGTAAAATATATTTTTGTGTAGTACCACGGACGTAGGCATTCATAGTATCCCCAAAAATGAATGGGGATGCTGTCCCTATATTCTCTCTAAAGAATTTCTCAAGATGTTCGGCCATTTTAACAAGTTATTCGCTGTCCGACAGCAAATACCTAGGAAAAGAGAACAGCCTACTTTCCCTTTTCTCTACTTCAACCTGAAAAAATAGGATAATGGGGTTATGATCTGAAGTGACCCGGGGACATATTTCCATAGCAGATGTTAAAATTAAGCTGTCCGATACCCAGGCCATGTCTATCCTAGAATAAGATTGATGGGGAGCTGAATAAAATGTGTAGCCCGGTATAGTTGGGTACAAAGGCCTCCATACATTGTTAACCGACTGAAGCCTTGCCAGCTGAAGTATTGCAGCCCGGGTCTTCTGCATTTTAATATTGCTACCTTTCCTCGTAGAGTCTATACCGTAATCTATTGCACAGTTAAAGTCTCCCATAATCAATTTTTCGCCCTCCCAGTTTAATAATTCTAGATTGAGATGTTCAAATATAGCAGGATCGTCCACATTAGGGCAATATACTGCACAAGCCGCAAACTTTCTACCCCTTAATTCAAACTGTGCCAACGCCCAGCGCTACCATTGATCATACTGAGTCTTAATCACGCTACAGTGAAACCTCTTGTCTTTTAATATGACCACTCCTTTTATAGATACAGATTGGGTAGTACAGATAATAATATCATATCCTAAATGTTTCTTTTTTTTTCTTCTCTTTTTCTTTTTTTTTCCTCATTAACCTCCAACCACAGCTAACATGAAATCCATAGGCTGTCGCTGTTACTCCAAAAGGAGAAGTAGGCCCAGCAGACCGATCTTACCCCTCAGGGATACCAGCAGCATACCCACTTCATCCTAGTTGCTGCCCTCCTGTTGTTACAGAGGAGGGTGGTTACACCCTCTTCAGGGGTAAACCAGAGCTAGTGTCACTGGTCGTCGCAAGCTTAGACACTGCCTGAGAGCTTCCTTGAGGCTTAATCATAGGACACAAAAAAATAAAAAATCAGACTGCTGTCCAATTTAATCGTTCGTTCCAAATAGTCTTCTTCTTAGAATTTTTCAGCCAAATCAAATCCATTTTAGAGATTTTATATAAGGAAGACAGCCACTCCAAATGTGTGGGAGGTGTTGCTTCAGCCCATCTCTTACAAATTTCACGTCTGGCTAAAAGAATTGCAAAAAATAAGAAGTCTGTATCCTAGCCAGTAATATCCTTCCAGATGTCAAAAATAATAGATTTGAGGGAGATATGTATTGTATACCCCAGAATTGATGTTAAAGAGTCTCCGACTTTGCTCCAGAATTCCACCAGAGATGGACAAGCCCAGAACATATGTATATCCGGAGCACTTTCCAGATTGCCTTTTTTTCAGTTAGCCGGGGGGCTTTGGACATTTTAGAGAGCCTTGCCACGGAGAAATAAGCCCTATGTGTTGTAAAATAGTGGTTCCTCCTCAACCACGCTGGCTTTACTGTTGAGGAAAGGATGTTATATGAAGACAGCCAGAGGGACTCCCAATCAGTATCCGGACAAGACTCCCCCCATATTTGCTCGGCCAGCTTGAATTCACCGTCAATAGCCTCTTCAATGACCCAATAGTAAAAGGATATTTCTTTCTTCCCTACTGGTTTATTAACTAGATGATCTTCCAGGGGGTTCCCTTTCCCTAATGGAATCTTCAAATTTTAGGGAATAGGGATCCATCAACCACAAGATCCCCCCATACTACTACTCCCAATGTTTTCAGAGGGACTGCCAACTGATCTTTTAGGCAACTGGGGGTTCCCCTTGCTGTCCCACATGGGGGCAAGCTTTGAATAATATTCAAGACCTGTTCATTGTTTTATCTTGGCCCAATTTGGGCCATACCACTTAGGACTTTCAGTCTGACTTTCCTAAAAAACTTTTCGTCCCCATATTTAAACATAATGCCATCTCGAGGAAGCCCCAGTTGTTCCAACATGGCCAGAAACATTTTGCCTCTTCCTGGTGAGTCGGGGGATTTTAGCAGCATTCGAGAATATGATAACTGAAAGGCCCATGCATAGTATTGAATATCCGGAAGAGCCAGACCTCTTTTCTCCCTCCTCTGTCTCAGCTTCTTCCATGATATTCTCACAGCTTTGGATGCCCAAACAAAAGATTTAATGGATTTCTGAATTTTATCAATTAGTGCTTTCTCAAAGTTCAAAGGGATGGGATTAAATAGGAACATGATTTTCGGCAAGATAGACATCTTTATAAGATTTACTCTGCCTAATATGACAGAGGTAGATGTAGCCAAGATTTCATAAGGGCTTGAGATTCCTTCCAAATTTTATTAAGATTCATTTTAGGTATTTGTTCTATCTCTGGAACGATCCTTATTCCTAAGTAGCGTAGCTCTTTTTTGGTATGGTATCGGGACACTGGCAAGTTCCAAGTCAAGGTGGAGAAAATGGCGGCTGTGAGTTGAGCAGCCGACTGCTTGCGCTAGCTGCTCTGCTGCTCCTTCGTAACAAAGGGGCTATGAAGGCTCCAAAAACGCTGAAATGACCTCTAAACTTTAAACTCTCTAAACTCTAGCTAAATCTTTAAATCTTGTGGCTCCTTCTACCTGGTATGGGTGGGGAGTCGGCTCTGGATCTCCCCCGTTGCTTTGGTGTGGCGCTCGAACTAAGGCGGGCCTTGGGCTTACTGCCCACGATCTGCTGCGAGGCGGGCTCACACAGAGTGGTTCCGGGAGGACTGAGGGCTGAGCCAGCACTAGATGCGTGGTGGGTGCCGGTGCAGCCGTGCTGGAGAGCAAGGCGGAGATACCTGCTGCAACGTGGGAAAAGGTGGCAGCAGTAGCGGCGGTTGATACAAGATACAAGGAGCGTCGAGGTGGCAATTCGAGACTCCGCTGCAGCAGAGGGGGAATCCAGTGGCGAGGTACCAGGGCTTCAGGGGGCCCTCAGGCTCGGTAAGCCTTCTCCACCAAATTTGTTGCGCAAATTAAATCGAAGGGGGACGGCATACTTGACTTAGCTGCCTTGGATTCTACTGGTGCTGAGAGGTCCTCTCAGATTATTCCGCCTCATCAGAGTGCCCAGTCTATCGGAAAAAAGCAAGGGAAAAATAAGGAGGGTGAGAAAGGGGTCGGATTGGCCAAATCACAGGGGAGTAAGGGGGCAAGGAGAGGGAGGAAAGCTGGGAAAAGGGGGGCAGGGAACGACTCTGACTTGCATGTTCAGTTGTTTCAGGAGAATAGTGAGGACGATGGAGTCCTCAAGAAAATACTTGTAAATAAAGCTCTCCCCTCCTCAGAATTTGAAGAAGTGAATGAAGATTACCCCCCAATCCGAGAATATAAAACTATAGAAAAAGGGCAACCTAGCAGATTAAAAGTCCGAATTATCCCCTCATTGAGATCCTACTTTAAGGTTCTCCTGCAGGTGTTGGAAGTTGGAAGGCAGGGAAAGAAGCAGAGGGTGCTGAAGGTACATTTGGAAGCCTCAGGGTTAACAAAAATGTCTGCACCTTTAACTGTGGAGTCAAGTCTCCCCCTACCCCTGTTAATATATACCCCCGCACCCTCTCAGCCGAACCCTGATTTACAGTTGAGTAAGTTGCAAGCCAACCAAATTGTTTTAGTTGAAAATGTTGCTACTACTCTGGTTAACACTGAAGGCAACCAATTAGCTTTGGTTATTATGGGGATGGCAGTAAAAAAGAGAGGGGAGATGGTCATGAAGGCCGAAAGAGAACTTGAGGTCTGGAGAGACATGTTGGGGCCAGTGGTACCTTTCGGGCGACGCAGGTCGACCCGGGACCTCCTGGGAAACCATCTTCACTTAAATGGCCATGGACATTAAAAAGGGTTTTGTGGTCTCAGAGGAAAATAGGGGGAAATTCGAGTTTTTTGTGAATTGCTAGAAAAGAAACTTGACAATCTAAGCTCAAGAACAACTGCTTTGGAGAGTGAGGTTGGGCCCATCAAAGACGGTTTAGGTGAAGTCAGATCAGACATTTCCGCACTCAAAAGAGGGGAGGCTGCACTCCATGACAGAATGGAAATATTGGAAAATAATTCTAGACGCAATAATCTACGACTTTTAAATATACCAGAAGGGAGAGAGGGGGATGACCTTAAATCTTATGTTATCTCCCTCATTAAGAACACAATACAGATTGACGACATGGAAGAGGATCTAAAAAGAGATATTCAGAGAATTCACCTGGATCCTTTTAGAAGGCAGCCTAATAGAACAAAGCCAAGGAAGATCGGAAGGTTGGTTGGGGGGAATGCACGGGCATGAGAGCAGAAGGGTAAAAATGATCAAAAAAAGCATTCGCCTCACAATCTAGATAAAGTTCACTTGGAATTACTTTAGGTTTGGTGTCGAAACAGGGTAGGTTTGAATATGTATCTGGGTTTTAGTTCCATTTCATACCTGCCATGAAATCTCTACAGTGCTTATCTTAATGGTCTACTAGTCAAAAGTAGGAGGGAAAGGATTTTACAATATTTAAAAGACTCACCAGCACAGATAATTATTCTTCAAGAAACCCACCTGGTAAAAAAGGAAACAGAAGATATTTGTGGAAAGCTTAGGTCGGTGGAACATTATGCCTGCTCAGGTCAGACAGCTAACATCAGGGGTGTGGCTATCTTAATAAAAAAACAAGCAAATGCGCCCCTACAAGATGTTAGAACTGACTTAAGTGGCAGGTGGGTGATAGTGAAGATTCTGGTAGAAAATGTCCCCCTGACAATTGTTGGGTATTACGGTCCCAATCAGGACGATCTATCAACGCTAAAAACCATCTTTTTAAATCTCTTGGAGTTTCCGCATTCAACTGTTCTAGCAGGCGATTTCAACATTGTTTTAAATCCGAAACTAGATAAATCATCTAATAGCAGAGCTACAATCTCCTCTAAATCAAGAGCATTTTTAAAAATTATGATGAAGCAATATGATCTTAGTGACATATGGAGAGGGAGATCGGGAACACAGTTGGCGGTATCTTTCTCCAACAAAAAATACAGACATAAGTCACGAATAGACTACATCCTGATTAGTAATGGTTTAAGGGACTGCACACAGAACATCAGCTATTTAACCCCTCACTTGTCCGACCATGCAGCGGTATGGATTAACTTAAATCTAGCTGGTAGCCAACAACGAAGGGTATGGACCTTTGACCGTACACTCCTCCTAGATACTGCAGTTACTGGCTTTCTGATCCAAGAGGTGAAAGCCTATTTAGATATCAATATAGGTTCATCAGATATAATGGTGGTATGGGACGCACTGAAATCCTTTTTGAGAGGCCTGATCACCAATAAAACCGTCCATAAAAATAGGCAATACAGGCAAGAGATTACTTCTGTGGAGTCCCAAATTAAGCTATTGGAGGAAAGGATTAATTTGACTTCTGAGCAGGAACAAGACCTCCAAGAGACACTAATTGCAGAACTAGAGGCTTTAAAGGCTCGGTTAGAAAATATAATTCAAACGAGAGTTTCCAACAGGTGGGAGGTGAGTAAGCTCACCCACTTCGAATACAGAGAGGGGGCAGGAAGGCTGTTGGCCTGGAAAGCCAGAACTGACAGAGTTAAGAATCAAATTAAACAAATAGAAGATGAAGGCTCCAATTTACTAAGAAGTAAAGAGGAGGAGATGGGAGAGATATTCCACGCTTACTTTGAAGGGCTATATAAAGATGAAAGTGTCTCTGATTTAACATCTATTCAAGGCTGGCTAAATTCCATCGAGCTACCTTCATTGAGCGCAACTCACCAGGATAGTATGGAGGCAGAAATATCACATCAAGAGGTAAGGAAAGCTCTTCTGGATAGTAGGAAGGGTAAGGCTGCAGGGCCGGATGGCCTCCCTGCGGAACTATACAAAGGATTTGAGTGAGGTATTTACCCCCGTTTAGGCCGAGGCTTTCAATAAAATTTTGTTAGAAGGAGCTCAATCTCCGGTTACCTGGAGGGAAGCAACTAACATTCTTATCCATAAACCAGGAAAACCTTCTATAAATTGCAGCTCATATAGGCCGATATCCTCATTAAATTTCCATTACAAAATCTTTTTAAAAATCTTGGTGGATAGGGGGCGTGGCTTGGCGGGCGAAGATGACGGTCGCAGCCTTGTAGAGCTCCCGCCGGCCCGGACACAATTTGCTCATTTATCCTGGCCCCCGAGCCCGCAGTTGGTGCCACGTGAGTGGCATCGGTTCCAGGGGGTGCTCTGACCCCTCCGGTGTGCTGATCCCGCGGTTCCATCTCTCCCGGGGACCGGAGGCGCCGGCAGCGAAGTGCGGCCTAGTGACTGGCGGTGGACCCGGGACCTCGATTTTCAGGACGCCAGGTGGCGGTCGGTGGCAGACTGCCGGAGGTCGCTTTAACTGGGCGGGTCCCGGCCCGACTATGCAGCTCCAGTTGCCTACAAGAGGTGCCCTGTGTTCTGGGGCTGTGCCTTGGAGAACCTTTACAGGCAACACGGCGTGGTGGAGGCCTACACCGCCCTTGTGAGACCGGGGCCTCGAGTTTCGCAACATTGGGACTGGCCTAGCCTGGAAGCGGTAGTTGTCGCTCTTCACTCTGAAGACACTTGCGGCGGCGTCCCGGCTGGGGCCCAAGGCTTCCTGCGCCCACCGCTGTGGGTCTGCTCCTGGGGATTTGCTGAGGATTGTCGCAGAAGGTGTCCGCCCTGATCTTGAGGTGTACGGCCCGGCCTAGTGGAGATCTCCGGTGACGGGGCCACAGGCGGCTGCCTAAGGAGTGGCAACGCTGAGACTACAAACGGCCATGACCAGGGGTGGTGGAGGTGGCCCGCCTAAGCAAGGCCCTATCGACAAATTTACGGGGCCCAGTGGCGGATCAGGGGCGCCCAGTGGTGGCAGCAGGACAGGGCCGGACAATGCGACGATCTTGGCGGCCATTACCCAGTCCCGGGACATGCTCGATGCCAAGATCGGGGCTGTGGGTGCGGACGTTACGCTGCTGCGCCAAGATCTCCGCAATGCGGTGGAGCGGAATACTGAGACCGAATCCCGAATCTCGATGGCGGAGACGGACATTGGCACGCTGAAGCAGAAAATGGCGGAGATGGAGCGTACCCAAAAGACTCTCGCTACCCGAGTGGAAGATGCCGAAGGGCGCGCACGGAGGAACAACCTTCGCTTTATAGGTTTTCCGGAGAGGTGTGAGAAGGATGATATGGAGCAGTTTTTGACCCGATGGCTGGAGGGCTGGCTCCCGGAGGGGGCACTGTCCACTTGTTTCGTGATCGAGCGGGAACACAGGGCCCTGACACAGCGGCCGCCGGAGGGTGAGCGTTCTCGGCCTGTTATTGCAAGACTCTTGAACTACCACGACCGCGATGTCATATTGCAAGAGGCGAAGAACAAGGGTTCGCTCTCCTATGAAAATCACACTATCATGATCTTCCATGATTATACGAAACTGGTGCAGCAGCAGAGACAGTCGTTTGTGGCCGCAAAAGCCAAGTTGCGAGGCCTGAAGCTCCAGTACTCTCTTCTGTACCCGGCCCGCCTGCGGGAGGTGTACCAGTCCCGGACACACTTCTTTGATTCTCCCGAGGAGGTCTTTCGGTGGATGGATGAAGCAGTAAGGATCAGGCCGCATGCCCAGCCGGGGCTGGACCCGGGCGGGTCGAGGGGGTCATCGCAGGAGCGGACGTACCGCCAAAACCGAAAAGGACGACATCGGAGGTCCAGATCACGCAAACGGTCAGCCTCCGCTAGTGCGACACAGACCAGTGGCACAATGGACTCTGAACACTCAGATGCTGGCAGTTGAACTCTGGTGGGGGCAGGACCCTGGTCCTATCCGGTAATGTGTTGCCCTACTTTGTGGTGGATCAGCTAGTGGGGCTGTTGTGTGGGGGTCTCGTTAATGCTAGACTGTATACGTTCGAGACATTTTGAGGCGACCTGTGGGAATGCTGTGGGGCTCGGGAGGCGACTTCCAAGGGCCTTAGACCCTCACGAGTTGTGGGTGTTGTCGGGGGGGGGTGAGTGTGTGGTGACCGGGGTGTTGGGATCCTTTGGTATGACTGGCCCTGGGTCCTCTGTTCTGGACCCGGGTCTATCCATGCTGCGACAGATACTTCAGTGTTCTATGAGGTATAGGGGTGGGGGGAGCGGGGATGGGGGAGAGTTGGTTTGTTGCTGTTGGGGGGGGTTCGGGACTGGGGTGGGGTGGGGAGGTTTGGGGTTGGGGGGGTGGGGCCTAGTGGGGGGGGATGTTGATGTTGGATCGAGTGAATGGTGGGGTGCGCTGGGGTGGCACGGGGGGACTGCCTAGATGATGGCTGATCAAACTGCTGTGCTTCCTAATAAGGCTATTCGTGTTGTAACATGGAATGTGAGGGGGATGCTCGATAAAATCAAACGTGGAGCAGTATTGCGCTGGGGGAAGAGGGAGGCGATGGATGTGCTGTTGCTACAAGAAACTCATATGCTGGGCTCCAAGGTCCTTAGCCTCCAGAGATTCGGCTTCCAGCAGGTTTACCATGCCGGCTTTGCGAGGGGATCGAGGGGGGTGGCTATCTTGGTTCATCGCAGGGTGGCGTACGTTCATGAAAAGCAGTGGATTGACCCTCAGGGCCGCTTTGTTTTTATCAAGGGACAGATGGGTGCCGAACCAGTGGTTTTTGGTAGTGTCTATGCCCCATCTCCTATGCAGTGGGCCCTGTCGGAGAGACTGTATGCGGTGTGGGATGAAATGCCGGATGTGTTGACAGTGGTTGGGGACGATTGGAATGAAGTTATGGATGTGGGCTCGGACCGCCGGAGACGTTCACCTGTGGCTGTAGATCCCCCCTCCCCTACCCCGCATACTAAACTGCTTGCGATGGCGGACAGCTTGGGCTGGGTCGATGTGTGGCGCCATTTTCATCCTTCTGCGCGTGAGTTCACGTATGTGTCGGCAGTGCATTGTTCCTTCTCGAGACTCGACTACATCTTTATGCCTGGTGTCTGTTTGAGCCATGTGAGTGACGCTGCTATCCTACCCAGGGGTCTGTCTGATCACTCCCCCGTTGTGGCTACCATAGACCTTCCCACGAAACGACAGCCGTTCCGTTGGCGGATGTCTTCGTGGCACCTACAGCAACCTGAATATGTGCATCACTTGCGCGAAGCGGTTGATAACTATTGGCGCGATAATCTTGTGGGAGACGTTGGCGCAGTGATGGTATGGGAGGCGCTGAAGCCCACGATACGGGGAGTTGATATCGCCTGGTGTGCAGCCGCCAGACGGAAGCATCGGGAGGCCATTACGGCCGCTGCCGCTCGCTTAGAGATCTTGGAACAACGTGGCCGAGATGGGGGGGATGAGGCTGTGATACGGCAGCTCTTGCAGGCGCAGCAATCCTATGCCTCGGTCCTGCATGATTAGGCCAGACAGGCGTGGCTCGCCACGCGTAGCAGGGTTTATCAATGGGGCGACAAGTCCTGCACGATGCTCCACAGACTGTGTCAGGCTACCTTCCAGCCCCTCACATTGCCAGGCCTCGCGGCGGAGGATGGCTCGGTAATGACAGACCCGACCCGCCTCGCGGCTAGCTTCGCCCATTACTTTGAGGCACAGTACGCCCCCCGGGACTCCCTGGAGACGGAAGAGATATCCACATATCTCGATGACCTGCTGCCACAGGCCGTCTCCGATGACACTAGAACTGCGCTGGACGTCCCGCTCATGGCTGAGGAACTCGGGGAGGCGCTGGGACAGCTCAATATAGGGAAGGCGCCGGGCCCGAGTGGTTACCCATGCGAATTCTACAAAAAGTTTCACCTCCAGCTGGGGCCTCAGTACAGACGCGCGCTTGAGGCAGCACGGGCCCAGGGGGGTTACCGCCAGATTGGCGCCATGCCGAGATCGTGGTATTTCTGAAACCAGGCAGGACCCCAGACAGGCACGACTCGTACCGGCCCATTTCGCTCTTAAACATAGAGGCCAAAATCCTGGCAAAGGCCTTGGCGAACAGCCTGCTGCCTTAAATTACGGACCTAGTCCACCCTGACCAGGCCGGGTTCATGCCCCGTAGGGCAACTCGCCATAATATCCGGCGGGCGCAGGCGGCGGTTGATGCCATGGGGGCTCGGGATGAGCAGGCGGCACTCCTACTAGCGGATATGGACAAGGCCTTTGACTCTGTGAGTTGGGCATACTTGTTTACACTCTTGCCCCGCCTTAACCTTGGTCCAGTGTTCCTTTCGTATCTGAGACTACTGTACACCAATGTCACGGCCTCGGTTCGGGTGGCCGGGGCCACGTCCGGGCGCTTTCGGATTGGTCGGGGTACCCGATAGGGTTGCCCACTGTCCCCATACCTGTTTGCCCTGGCGATGGAGCCCCTGGCATCTCGGGTGCGTGCTGATGCCCAGATACGCGGGTTTGTGTGGAGTGGTGAATTGGTAGATAGAATCGCATTATATGCGGATGATATCCTCTTTTTCCTCACTGACCTGCAACACTCGGGTCCTAGGGTTCTGGAGGTCATGCGCATATTTGGTGAGATCTCTGGCCTTCGGCTCAACCTTCGCAAATCAACTCTATGGGTGCTGGGTGGCAGGGCCGTGGTAGACCCCTGGGCTGCAGGACTGTGAGTTGCAACGGATGGGCTGAAATACCTTGGCGTCTTTCTCTCAGAATCGCGCGCCGTGGCTTGGGATCGTGGCGTCCTGCCGGTGTGGGAACGGGTCCAGGCCGATGTCAAGACTTGGTCCAGAATGCCTCTCACTATATTTGGAAGATCGGCCATCTTCAAAATGGTGGCGCTTCCACGCCTGTTGTACCAGCTACAGAACTTCCCTTACCCTATCGGCCCGCAGTGGTTTCGCCAGGTTAACTCGACGCTGGGTCGTTTTCTGTAAGCTGGTGGAGCGGCTAGAGTGGCGTTGAAAACATGCTTCCTGTCTACCTATTGCGGGGGCCTGGCCACCTCTGATCTCCTATCTTACTACCAGGCTTCCCAACTGCTTGTTCTTAATGAGTGGTGGTATAGCGACAGGGGGGACCCGGCGTATGCATTGGAGAGGTCGCTTATGGGTGATAACACACTACACACCATTTTGTACTCGGCCCGTCTGCGTCGTGCACTACCGTCGGTTACCAGAGTGGTCGTTGCAGTGTGGAGACAGGCCCTACGCCGCATGGGCTGGTGGGGCAAGTTGACGGCTGAGATGCCACTCTGGCATAATGGCTTGCTCCCGGAGCTTTCAGCCCTGGCCGGTTTTGAGGGCTGGGAGGCGATAGGTATCTCGCTACTAGGCCAGGTCATGTCCGGCACTACTCTCAAATCATTCGAGGAACTTCGCACGGAGTTCCAAATGCCTCAGTCCCAGTTTTTCCGTTATTTGCAGCTGCGCCATGCCCTCACCCCGAGCATTGCCAACCTGGACTCCCTACCAGAGTTCAGCCCAGTCGAGGCGAAGGTCTTTATGGGAGACCTAGGGGATAGGAAGGTATCCCGGATATACCAGACGCTGGTTATCCATTGCTCCTCTACCCTGCACTCTCTTCGGGCGGCTTGGGAGGGGGACGTGGGCCCCCTAGATGAGGACGATTGGAGGGAGGCGTTAAAATCCCCGCGGGGGACTGCCATTGCTGTACGGCTCCGGCTCATCCAATTTAAGTACCTGCACCGGGCCTACTACACCAGTGAACGATTGTGGAGAGCTGGGTTGATTGAATCCCCGGAATGTCTGCGCTGTGGGGCGGTGCCTGGCTCACTGTTACATACTGTGTGGTCGTGTGGTCGGTTGTCTGGCTTTTGGAGAGGCGTTTGGAGCTGTCTGTCTGAGGTCTTAGGCTGGGACCTTCCCCGCACCCATCAGCTGGGGTTACTGCATGTTATGGAGGGCATTGGTGGGAACATCTATAAACGTCATCTGCTGCTTTTGGGGCTTGTTGTTGCCAAGTGGGACCTGGCCCGGGCGTGGAAGGGAGTGAGGGCCCCTTCCCTGTCTGCGTGGAAAGCTGGATTGGACTATTACATGGGCCTTGAAAAGCCGATCTTTGAGGCGAGGGGCTGCCCACGCAAACACTACAAGATTTGGAAGCGGTGGGCCGACTACCGGGGTCTGTCACTAGATCCCCCAGCGGAGCGAGAAGAGGACATTTGATTGTACGGACATTGTTGGCCCGATTCTGCGACACTCCTGTCGCACTACACCTACACCCTTTATCTGCTGCTATATGTACACGTGCGGGGGGGAGGGGTGGGGGGGAGGTTTTTGGAAGTTGGGGGGGGCAGGGGTTGTGGGGTAGGGTGGGTTGGGGGTTTATTCATATTGAGCCTATTTTCGGTGCCTGCTCGAACATTTGCTACTCACTCGATATACTGTGCCTGTACAGTTGGTGGTGATCTCCGAACTGTGGGGTGCCACAATCTTATTGCCTACTTGCTCAATAAAATTGGTTGTGAAAAAAAATCTTGGCGGATAGATTAGGGAATTAGCAGGGGAGCTGCTTCACACTTACCAGAAGGGATTCATCAAGGGGAGAAATCTCTTTGATCTTACACATGATTTAATTGGTGCGGTAGATTTTGCATCCACCTTTTCTCATCCCCTAGCAGCAATGACTTTGGACGCAACCAAAGCTTTTGATAGAGGGCAGTTTTAGAAAAGTTAAAATTTGGGCCAAAATGTTGCCGCACTATCCACCTTATCTATAGCGAATCATCTGCAGACTGGTGCTAAATGGTAAAACCATCAGACCATTTAAAATTGAAAGTAGTACTAGACAGGGCTGCCCCCTCTCCCCCCTCCTTTTCGACCTTTATATAGAGCCGTTTGCGCAGTGTCTCAGAGAGGAGCCAGCTATTACAGCATTTAAGAGCGGCTCATGGGAGAGGAAGGTAGCCCTGTATGCCGATGACATGGCATTAGATCTGGATTCTTCTTTCCCTCGAGTGATTGAACTAGCTAGGTATTTCGGCTGGGTCTCTGGTTATGAGGTTAATGAGAATAAAACTGAGATATCTTTAAAAGTTCCGACATGCTTCAATCTTTATAAGCAAGGTGAGTTTCTGTTAAGAAGACCAAATGGGACTGATACATTCGTAATTCCTCGCGGACTAGCTGTCTCTTAGTTGCACTATTGAGACCAGCCACATTCCTGGCCATACATTTAACCTTGTTCATAATTCAAGTTCTGCCCTTCAAGCCAGTCCCCATTTCCGCTTTTTAATTCAGCAAAAAAAGAGTAGGTTTTAGTGTCTCGCCTACTAGCACCAGAAAAAAACCTTGCTAAAATTCTTCCATTTTCCCTGATCCAACAGTACCCTAATGATGACTTTTTTGCCTCATTACAACACCCTTAACCCTACCACCCCAAACAAAGCTCCAACCCCCCCTCCCATACCCCCTGTGGGGGTGTGTGGGGTGGAAGAGGACTCCCCCCCTTTACCAGCTGCCTCTGACTAGGCAGCCATACAGAGTCACAGCCATAGAGATCACCCCCACACCCTGTTCTGTGTCAACATTATTTAATATAATGCCTACATTTTTACTACTGAATACAAACAGAAAAAAGCAAGCCTAGAGGGTGCCCACCAAAAACAAATATATATATATATATACATTTCCCAGTGGAGAAAGTTACCTAGCTATCCCGGGAAAAAAGAAGAGACATGATTACAACTGATTACCAACTAAATTTTGGTGAGGCACACACAGCAATTCAACTTTTGGGGAAAAAAACCCTTACTGTTCCGTGTTCTGTGTTTTTCCCGCAGCATCTGTTTGCCACGTATGCACTGCCTGACCTATTTCCTTTTCTTCAGTAAAGAAATAGGTACGTCCATCTTTAAAAACTTTTAACTGTTCTGGTTCTTGCAAAAGAAACTTGAGCACCTAGGGCTTTAAACGGATCTATAAATTGGGGCAGCTTCAAGCGCCTGTTGATTGTAGCCTTGCTTAAATCAGATCTGACAAAGAAAGTAACTGTTTCCACTGTTACTGGCGAGTTAGGTCGGGCTTTCAATGCGACGGCCTGTCTCAACAAATAGTTCCCAAGATGAATCAGGAATGGTTGAGGTAATTGACCCCCCTTATTCCTCTGGACCAATGGTACTCTATGTACTCTTTGTAGCTGAGAGTCCCAATCCCAATCTGATAAATCAGGAAAGGCCTTCTGAATCAATCGTACCATATAGGCCCTGGGATCTGCCACTTCTGCACCTTCTAGACCACCAAAAAACCTAAGGTTTTGCAGGCGCTGGTAATTTTCCATGTCCTCCATCTTTGACTGAATGCCTGAGATCTGAGTCTCATGCTCCTGTACTAGGGCATCTGTACGTACAGACATTTCATCGGTATCTACGACCCTCTGTTTGCTGCTCTGATATATCTTGAGTTATCCCACCGAGTTTATCTGCCATTTCCTGTAAGGATTGTTGCATTTTGTTATCTTCTCGAGCCTGTAAAATTAAGCAGAGTGAGGGTGTCCCATCTGCCCCCCCAGCTTAGGACTACCGCCTGCTACTGGCACTGAGTGAGCCTTCATTGAGCTACTTTCGGTAGGGCTACTGCCTGAAATCCGTAGTGCGATTGACTTGACCCCCCCTTTCGCTTGCACCCATTTTCGTAATGGGCTATTATCTGAAATAGCTTTCTCACGTGGAGATGCCACACTCAGCCCTACTGGTGGCTTTTTTACTTTATTTTTGCCCTTCCCTTTCCGTCCAACGGGTACTTTAGCATCAAATTCATTGTAAAATGTGATTTAATCACAATTTTAAGAGCTGAAAATGTACCTGCAGAGAATGGCTTTTATGCATTTTTGAAAAAAACCAATAACTTTTGGGAGGGATACAGTTGCCTCCCAGATATTGGAGTAAATTCCAAATGCTTGCTTTTATGCTCCTCTCATTTGTAGTATTTGTGATATCAGCAATCTTATGGATTGGTACAATGTTATTGTCTGCTGTTCAGAAATAGCAGGTTCCCGCTAGGGACATTTAAAGCTCGTGCAAACTTTGTTTTGCTATAGGTACATCTTGCCCTCTGGATAGCCCGCCCCTACGATGTGCTATATTCAAATCAGCGAACGTGATGTATACAACCCACTACTCATTTAGTTGCACTCACACGTTACTCTGCGAGCTCCGCCCTGCTCATGTTGCAGAAAGGCTTTTGTTTCCCCAGAGGAAATGACCTTGTAATGTGTATTCTGCCCCTTGCCTGACAGGAATCGGGCTGGAGGAACTATTCGAAACTTAAAATACATATTTGCCCTAGGAAGGTCAAACCGCCTTCTCGAAAAAGATGGGTGCGTCTTTGTGTTTAGTTTTCTGGTCAAGTGAGTCCCCACCCCCATGCTGGGGGTGTGTGTGCAGTGCATGTGATTATAGGGGTTGTCATCTGTCCTTGAAATCTCACCAGCCCTGGTTTTCCAGCTATGTCCCTAAAATAGTTTTCTGATGGTGCTTTCCTGTGGTTGGTATACGTGCCAATAAACAGCACCTCAGTGCTTGTTGGTGGCATTCAGAGTTCCTGGCCTCCAAGAAGTGTGCACGTGTACAACCTTATGCGGGATTCACACACAAGCTCTAAACTCCGCCTAATATGAAGTGCACAGAGGTGCTCGTAGGCTGCAGTCGGCCCAAGCCTCACTGGCTATTTATAATCATTGTTTCTTTATTTATTATTATTATTATTTTTTTTGTTTTGCATAGAGTGGACATAATCACACAGGATGTTGTAGCCTTAATTGTGATGTGTGTTGAGAGGGTAAGCATTTCTGCGTCAGAAAATATAGGCTACATGAGTAATATAAAACAGATTCACAACATTAAAAAACAAGCACAAGAGCGCGTGCCTCGTGCGGCAGCAGGGCAAGGGGAGAGAGGAGGGGGCCTTGCAGGAGCGAGCAGCAAAGGTGCGATAATTGATAACATATGGCGCCAGCTGCTCGCTCTCACAAGGGAATTGCCAAACGTGCACGCGTTGCCATTGAAAGCAATGCAAAGTGTGCACGTTTTTGGGTGAAAAAGGGCACCAAAGGCTAAAGGTCTCTTTCCTATGCAGCCCATGCATGCTGCGTAGGCGAGACCTAATGGGTCGGCCTGCAGTAGAAGTACAATTTTGTTATTAAACAACAAGAGCAGAAAAATTGACTAGAGTCACTGTTAGTGTGTAGATTAAATACTAGTACATTTTGACTTCACTTCATGCACAACAAACAACAACAACACAAACACCAATCACTCAGAGTCGGTGTCCAATGCATGCCATTCATTACCTGTTCTTCCTCACCTTAAGTGAAGGGGCAGTCTCTCTCGCCATCATCATCATGGTGTTGTCCTACTCAGTGAGCAGTGTACAGATTGAGTCCCCTTTCTATATTCAAAATGCAGTGTGTTGGCCTGCAGTAGAAGTACAAATTTGTTATTAAAAATACAAGAAGGGAAAAATTGCCTTGAGTTAATTTTAGTGTGTAGATTACATATAGTACACAATGAATTAACTTCATGCACAACAAACAACAACAAAATCACTCAGTCAGCGTCCAATGCATGGCATCATTCATTACCTGTTCCTTCTCATCTTCAGTTAATGGACAGTCTCTCTCGGCTCAGAAAGGAGGATAGCTATAGTAGTCATCATCATGTTCCACTTCTTTTGGAGTGACTCAATGAGGAAAGATTTTCTTTTTCCTTCTATTTTGCACCATCCAATCATCATCTGGTTTGAGGGCAATGGATTTAGGAAGATTCAGGAGGATGGATGAGCAGGATTCAGGGGAGTGGACCGTGAAATGCAGACAGCTGAAACTCGTATAATGCAATAGAAAGACTAGAAGACGGTGGTGATGGATTTGTTGTGATCCGTAGTTTCTAACCAGAGAGACAGACACACAAATAAAAGAGAATAAGGGAGTACGACAGTAAGAAGTGCAAGCCTAATTGTCAGGAAAGTATAGCTCATCCTCAAACTCTAGGGGTTCAACCAAAAGTAGGTAATCATCCTCTAACACACTACTTCCATCACCTGAACCGCTGTCATCATCTTCCTCTCTTGGTTCATGTATTGTACAATTTGGTGGTATAAAGTGTTGATTCATTTTGATCATGGTTAACCTCTCCACTTTTTTGGGTAAGAGACTGGTCCTTCTCACTATTACAATGAAACCAGCAGCACTGAAAGCATGTTTAGAAGAGGCACTCGTGACAGGGCAAGCCAGATAGTTTATCTCCAGCCTGCTGAGAAGTAACCATTGGCCCCTTTTCTCATACCAATACTGTAATGGGTATTGATCAATGTACACCTCTGTTAGGGTCGTCCAGATAGGCCTGGACCATCCGCTCAATGTTCAGGGGTGCTACACTTTGTTCAGGCTCTTTTGTCTTTGCATCAGCACTGAACCTACCAAGTCCTTGCTGTAATTACCAATCATTTAACGATTTTACTGGGGCTAATTATCTGGTTCTTGCTGTTGTCAATAGTGTTGGTGAGTGTTCTGAGCAAAACGCACTGCCCTCAGTCTCCGAAGTTGAACTTGACGCCGGATGCCCTGCTGCAGTACTTGTTGTGGGTTTATCTAGTGGACTTTTAAGTAGCAGCATTTCCCACCTTACTGGCTGACTCAGCTATCCGAGTTTTGTACCAGGCAACATCCATTTCTGAAAAAGAAATTAATGTCTTACTTTTCATTGCCAATTCTGACCGTGAATCCTGAATTGTGGCACAAATGTAATGTGCTTGTGACAAAATCTTATTCTAGACCCTTGTATTGTCAGCTAAGCGAGGGGCTAAGCTGTCCACCAACTCATATGCTTCTTTTTTTTTCTCTACACCTTTGTACTCTACAGACACCTCCTTCAGCTGTTGCTCTAGCTTTTGCAACAATGGGATAGCTTGGCCCATAGTACAGTCTTCTTAGCTGTCTTCACGTGTGAAGACCTCAAATGGAAGAAGCATCCCAGTCAAGCATTTAGCTAGGCATCATTGTTCCATCTGAAGGGTCATGCCTTTCACAGTAGCATCCCCTCTTTGCATGACATATTCATTTATTGGCCTGTACTGCTCACACAGACAGTCAAGCATGTAATAAGTTGAGTTCAAACGTGTTGCCACCTTCTGGATAAGTGCTTTGACTGGCATTCTGTAGTCACGTTAAATGATCCTCAGCTGCTTCGGAGCTTTAAAAGAATGGCTGAAATGATTGCATATTCTTCGTCAGGTGGTCAGTAAGTTGCTGACTATGGTTTCTTTTTTCAGAAAGTCTTGAACTTTAATGTTAACGCAGTGCACCAAACACAGGACCCTGAAATAGGAACCAAGCACCATGGCCTTAAGTACATTACTGCCATTATCTGATGAAACAAAATCAATTTTAAGCCCTCTTGGGCACAGACATTCAAAAACCTTGCTCTGAAACTCTTCCAATATGTTTACAGTAGTTTGAGATTGCTCTATGGTGAACATGGTTACAGTTGCATGTTTCCGAGTAGCATTAAAAATCTCAGATGTGTCAACAGCACCTACTTCTGATAGCTTATCTTTAACCCCCACAAAAGAAACGCAGTGATGCACATGTAATCAGTGGCTTGGCAACTGGTCCACATGTCTGTTGTCAGGTGGATATTGTGAACAGCACTCTGTTGCACAGCTTGTCCAACCAATTCCAGCACATCATGATATAGCGCTTGAACAGCTGTTCTGGCGAAATAGGACCGGCTGGGAACCTTCCATTTAGGGTAGATGGCTGACACACATTCAAGGAAACCCCCCATCCACAAATGAAAAAGGGAATAGGTCCAGCGCTAACATTTTAGCTAGCTTTGCATTGTACAAACGTAGGCTCAATGACTCACTTTGTTTCATTGCAGTACTCGGTCGCCTTGGTGTCTCTGTCAGACTTGGAGTATGGCTCTTACTGCGGTGTCAGTGATATGATAATGAGGATGTGGACGGTACCACTACGCTGCTGGGCGCAGGGATAGAAATTTCTCCGTCTTGTTCACCTTCCATCACAATAATATATTCCCCTTATTCTTCCTGCCCAAAACAACGGGTTGAGTTTTACTTTGTTCTAAGCGAAGTAGGTGAGCCTCCCACATAATATTGTGGTGTATTTTGAGATTACTTGTTTAGCCTCCGATACCATAGTTTGCACCAAGCTTACCCCGCCTAACAGCCTGTCGACAAATTGAGCATATAGCAATGTTCTCCTCCTTACTGCTAACCGAAAAGATGTCACAAACTGGGGAGGAGAACTTTCTGGTGCTGCTGGATGTGCCACTTTCAATACCAGATGAACTGGAGGATGGGCTTGGAATGTGACTCTGTGCAGCTACACTTCTACCACTACCTTCTGATATGGTGGTTGAGCTGGATGTAGGTCCCTGCCGGGCCTTTGCAAATGCAAATATGGAAGCTGGAGGTCATGGTGGTGTTACCTGTGTTGTTGGTATTTGTGCTACATCCCTCGCAGCCATTTTGGATAGGGTAATAATGTTGGTCTCCATCTCCTTTGGGACGGGAGTGATGTTCGTGTCTCATCATCATCATCTCCCTCTTGCACATCTACCTCCATAATTCTAGGGCTTTCTGGAACCTTCCTTTTCACAAGCCTTGTCTTGTGGCGTGCATCGCTCTCAGACTGAGCTGGTGGCTTCCAAGTGGCATCTCGATCATCAGAAGCGGGGCTTGAAGAAGAAGATGATGGACTAACCCTCCTTTTTCCTTACTGGGGGTCTGGAAATCAATTGATCTTCTGAAACAGTGGCTTGCTCCACTTTGTCTGCAGGAAGCTCAACTTCTTGAAATACCCCTACTTCTGGAGGAACAACTACTATTGTGGGCTGTTGTTGTGGCTGTTTTTGTGGCTGCTGTTGTTCTTGTGGCTGCTGCTGTTCTTGCGGCTGCTGCTGTTCTTGCAGCTGGGCCTGCTGCTGCATACTTATCTGTTGATTGTGTACTACTTTGCGATAATATTTTAAACTGATGCAAAAACATATGAAACTTCTCAATTAATTTACTTAACTTATTGTTTTAATTAGTAATTGGACGGTTGACAATTTGCCATAGCCCTGTAATGTTTTGTGGTATTATGATAATCTGCCTATTGATATGCTAACATATACGTTTAACTATGTTAATGTCTAGTCTCTTTTACAAAGTTGTCTTTTATGATTTCTAAATCGAAATAAAGACTTATGAAATGAAATTACATTTCAACATCGCTGCTCGTTAGTAGAATGACTACTTCTGCAACACTCATGGGCTTGGGCCTAGGTTGGTGGCGTTGGCTTGCTGGTGAGAAGGTGCTGCTCCCAGCTTGGTCCCCGGACAGCGCTGCTGCAGGCATAATTTTTTTGGGTCACAAAAAACACATTGGGTGGCACACCAGTCGTGGTAAGTGCCACTTCCTTTTTCTGTTCCTTCTTCTTCTCACTGGCAACTTTCTTGGTACTGGAGAACCTGGTACCTTTCTTTGGGGCCATCTTCTTCAGATGTCAGGCAGGACGCAGGTGCACAACTTGCAGAGATGTCTGTGGTCACACATGGACGTAATGTGGTGCGCAGCAGGACTTTTGTCTGGCAGTACAATGGGTGATGATGAAGCCTCATCCTCTGTCTTTTTGTGCACCGAAAAGCAAAGAAGCCAGGAGAAGAACATCAGTGAAATGTTGCCTTTGTTGTTGTGGTTCAATTACTACTAGTACAAACAAACAAATAAAAGATATAGTGTAGCCATTTGTGAGACGTTGTCAACAAGGGCTTTGACTGTATACTTCTGTGAACACACTTCAATCTCAGGAAGGACAGGAAAGAATAAGAACAACAACCAAAATACAAATGTAATGGAAGTGGACCCTGTTTGGCATTATATTAGTTGATCATCATTCAGGGAGCTGATGCTGGCAAAAGAGAATGGATGGACGTAGTAAGCCAAGAGGAAAACCATGCATGCCTATATGGCAAAAGCATCACACTAATAACTCCCACCAGAAAAGGCCACCAGCTACATGGACATTCACAAATCACAAGCAACAAGCAAGAGGCCTGGGAAACAATGTGCTGACAAAAGGCCTATAATAGCCAGGCAAAGGATGCATGCTAAACCACACTGCTTTGCCTTTTTAATGCAATAAAATGCAATAAAATGCAAAAACGAAAATCCAAAGGGCTAAACAAGGTCTGCAAGGTACACACCAACACACAACACACACACACAACAAAGGCATATATTTGACACACACCCAAAAACAGAAATAGCACCCAAAAAACACATTTTGCAACTCAATCCAATGCCATCCATGCCTTAAATGATGTTAAAATTCAACAGAACACACAGAAACACTTGTTTAATGTACCTGTGGCTACCTCTGAGCCTACTGGATAAAAGGCCTGTTGGCAGACTAGGCCATACAAGCTTGCAGGCCTATGGCAAAAGCACACTACTAGACTTCAAAATGCCACCAGCCGCATGACCAGGCCCACACAACTACAAGAAACAGAAGACAGACAATGCAGGCCTATTGCAAAAAGCAAACTGCCTGTTTTCAAAATGGCCAGCAGTCTCATGGCCAGGCCCACAACAAGAAGCCTTGGCCACAAAGTAATACCATGCAGGCCTATATGGCAAAAGCAGCACACTAATAACTCCCACAAGAAGTGGCCACCAGCCACATGGACATTAAAAAATCACAAGCAACAAGCAGGCGGCCTGGGAAACAATGTACTGACAAAAGGCCTATATTAGTCAGGCAAAGAATGCATGCTAAACCACGCTGCTTTGCCTTTTTAATGCAATAAAATGCAAAAACGAAACTCCACTGGGCTAAACAAGGTCTGCAAGGTACACACCAACACACCACACACACACAACAAAGGCATTTATTAAACACACACCCAAAAACAGAAATATCCCCCAAAAACACATTTTGCAACTCAATCCAATGCCATCCATGCCCGAAATGATGTTTGAAATACATTCAACACACACCAAAGGAGCAGTTGCTTCATCATGCACCCACCCATGACTAGCTCTGGGCCTACTGACTACCCACAAGATTTAAAAAAAAAAAAGAATGATAAGTACCAAAATTGTATTTGCAGCACCTGCAATGCCACAATCAAACACACAACACCAACTTACTTGTAAAATATCACATTCAAAAGTCCTCAAAGACACAAAGAGTAATCCTTCCAGCTCAAAATACAAAGGCAGGATGAACAGGAGATGGACTAAGCACTGGGAGGAGCCTGCTGGATAGGAACAGGAAGTTGGAGACTCTGTGGCACTTCCTCCCTCTTCCCCCCAAAAGTTTTTATTTTTATTTTTATAAAGGACTCCTTGCACAAAACAGGACAGACAAATGTCAATCTGATGAGTTTTTTTTCATCCAAATCATCATTTACAGAAGGTTTTATGCTGCTAGAGATATTATTCTTCTCTAGATTGAAAATTTTACGTTTTCTGGATCGTGAGCTTCACCACACTTCCGCGGGATGTCGATAGCGCATCCAAAATGATGTTTTCGCGATCTCACGTTCTCTCTAGCTGTGGTGAGTGACGTGTTCGCAACCTCACGCTCTCTCTCGCGGTGAAGAATGACGGGTTTGCGATATCAGACTCTCTGATCTGAGTGTCTGATGGCGGGGCAAATGACGTGATCGCAAACTCTTGTGGGATAGCGCGACAGGCTAACAACATCTTGTGGAGCAAGCAAACGTATCGGAAAACTCATCTGCAAACACAGGGATCCTGGTGAGGCAATCACGCGCGCGAGAAAGCATTTTCAAAGCGCAAAAATGAAAACAATCTCGGCTACGCTGCGGATCGCTTAAATGTTGACATTTCCGCGTTTTTCCGTGGAGCGCAAAAAGGTCAAAATATTGCAAATTATGCAAGCGGAACAGAATTTGACGCCCACCCTTAGCTGCAATGTGAGGTCCTGTGTTGAGTTACCATGGCTACGTTGATTCTGATCAGGAGCTGCGAGGTCTGCGATGAGAGGCCCTCCGTTGGGTTGGATCAAGGGTCCAGGGCCTGGGGTTGCACATGTTGGGGATCAGGACTCCTGCTTTCCAGAGGCCATCAGCAGGGCTCAGGCATGTCCAGTTGTGGGCCCAGGCTGGTACAGGGCAGCAGGGAGGCAGGCAGGCCAGCTGCAGGGAGGCCTCTGAAGCTTGCTGTGTCCCTGCAACTCACAAATAAGGTCAGCCAACTCACCCTTGGAGTAACTATGGTTATCGTTGGATGAATGCAAGCAGGTCCAGTCTTCCTTCTCAGACAGCAAGGCAGTCCTTCAAGCAAAAGGACAGTCCTTCTTCTGTAGCATCCACAGGGCCATGAGTGCTCCCTTCAATCTCTCTCAGAGTTCAATATTTATACCTGGTGCCAACCTTGGTGGGGGTTCCCTGTCCTACTACCACATCTGGCTCGGGAAAGTTCTTCCCCTTTCCTTGTCAAGGCTCCAAACTGTCTGTGGATGACCAAAGGCAGGCAGGTCTGGTGTCTGATTGATATGTGTGTGCAGGAAGATAAGCCCTTTAAAGTGTAAGAGAGGCGGGCATAGCTCCTCCCAGTTATCTTGCCATGATTGCCCATCCTGTCTACACCTAAGCTCCCTTTGGGTTACCATCTGGAAGCAATACACAAACCACAACAGCAGAGCTACAGTCATGTGACCCAGGACACTGGCAGAAGGTACAAATGGTTGAGACATGAAAAGACCAATTTTCTAAAAGTGCCATTTTCAAAATTGTGCCTTAAAATCTGGCTTTTACCATTAATGAGGATTTTAGATTGCAATTCATTTATGTGTAACCAATATATTTTCATCTGCTTCAATCCAGATTCAGCACTTATAAAATGTAATAAGGTAAGCCAGTGCTAGTCAGTGAAGGAGATAGGCATTACAACAGGGAAAAAAGATTTAGGAGTTTTTCACAGCCAGGACATGTAAAACTGAAGTACACGCCATCATTTTTAAAAACAATGCACCCTGCTCAATAAACTTTTAGGCCCTACCTTAGGGGTGACGTATTTTTTTAAAAGGAAAGTTTAGGACACCCAAAAAGTTGATTTTGCAAAGTCGAAATGGCAGTTTAAAACTGCATTGGCAGGCCTGAGGCATGTTTTAAAAGGCTACTTTAGGGGTGGCATTTAATTTACAGGCCCTGACTAAAGGTAGTATCATATATTATGGACTTATAACTAAATCACATTTGCCAAATAGGTGTAGGGCAATTTTTGCCATGTTTAAAGGAGAGCGCACACAAACTTTAGCACTGGTTGTCAGTGGTAAAGTGTGCAAAGTCCTTTGGCCAACAAAAAAGAATTCAGCTAAACAGGAGGGGTGAAGGCAAAATGTTTAGGGGAACTACAGGCTAAGGAAGCCAAGTTCAACAGTGTTAATGAAGAGGCAGATGACAGAAAGCTAAACCAGTAGGAAAGATTGCGAAAGGTGGTGAAGGTGGGTGAGAGAGAAAAGGATACATAGAGGAAGCAGAGCAGAAGGGAGGAGAGGGGGTTGAGCAGGGAGAGCCTTGAAGGAGATGCAGGTATGGAAGACAAGAAGAGAAGCAACTTTCCCATTGTGTGCTAACCACTGGCCATCTTCTTCCACCGCAAGATCACCGACATCCACGAAAGCTTCAACACCACGACCGAACCGACCACGCCAGACTCCACCCCTCTCCCGAACACCAACAGCGCCAACCGCCTGACCTCCTGGTCCAACGTCAGCGACGTCGAGGCACACAAGGTCATGAACTCCATCCACTCAGGATCACCGACAGACACGTGCCCACACCACATATTCAACAAGGCAGACGCAGCCATCGCACCCCAACTACGGATCATCAACATCAACATCTCCTTCGAAACAGCGACATTCCCGGAAAGCTGGAAGCACGCCGAAATCAAAGCCCTCCTCAAAAAGCCCAAGGCGGACCCCAAGGACCTCAAGAACTTCCGGCCCATCTCCCTGCTCCCGTTTCCGGCGAAGGTCATCGAGAAAATCGTTAACATGCAACTGACCCGCCACCTCGAAGACAACAACATCCTGGACCCGTCCCAATCCGGTTTCAGATGAAACCAGAGCACCGAGACAGCCCTCATCGCTGCCACAGATGACATCATGTGCCAATTAGACAACGGCAAAACATCTGCCCTCATTCTCCTGGACCTCTCAGTCGCCTTCGAGACGGTCTGCCAACGCACTTTAAAAACACGCCTCCAAGAAGCCCGTATCCAAGAGAAGGCCCTCGACTGGACCACATCCTTCCTCTCCGACAGATCCCAGAGTTGAAGGACTGGGTTCTTTAAGACCCAGCGGTGCCAGGGCACAACACCTGAAAACTTCGTGGGTAACCTGCTCCGGCGTACGAATCACAGAGACACGGGACACTTCCTTCGGCGTCAAAGATTCAAGGTTTATTTGCTGCAGGGAACACAGAAATCACAGGAAGTACATCGAGTGTAGTTCGGGGAGACTGCTTCAAATTGGTTCTGTGGATCGCTCCTTTTATACAGTTTTTACCCATAAGACAACATGGCACACAAAAGTTTACAACCCGGTTCTCACCATCATCCCCCAGAGGGGTCGCTTTGGTCATTTTGAAACACATGAGGTCCGGAACATAAGTGCGGAAACATTTGGCGGTTCCCAACTGTAAAAACCCATCTTCCCACCATTAGCGAATTCCAATCAGCAGTAAAACAGATCGAAATAGGAACAAGGACAGGTGCAGAGGAAGAGGGAAACAGTGGGGAGATCGGAAAGGGTGTAAAAGGGGAGGTATCGGGAAACACGAGATACAGGCATCAAAGAGACGTGCCTAATGAGATGCACGGCTGAGACAATAAGTCCGTGCGGCAAGATGAGCCTCAAGCGGCGCCATCTGCTTTACAGTGGCATCCCCCTCATCATAAAGACACTTACAAAGAACATGTGTCTTCCGCAAATATCTTGGGAGTCCCAGGGTCGCGAAGCGGACAACGTCCGTTCGCTGGCTACTTGAGGGCAAGAGACAAAATGGATGCCGTATCTAAGATGGAACCCGTGGGTACAGATAGAAATACCCACGTAACAGACGAACGGTTTAGGTTAGCACAGCGAAACTGCGTACACCCAGTAAACTCGTCATTTGCGGTTCGTAGATACCAGACTCGACCATATTCGTGCGAGTCGAAAACACCACTTACAATTGTCACGGAACCTCAGACGCTCCTTTTGCCCTCATGTAGGCAAGCACTAGTCGGAATCATATTCGATATTCATCAAACCATCGAGATGTTGCTGTAGCATAGCTCTGTCCAACCGAGTCCCCTTGGTAACAGGTGGTTGTCTTATACACGTTGTAGCACAGAGGCCACATAAGGCAGGACCACACTGTACACAAAGGCAACACGTGAACAGGAACACTACAACGACTCCGATGATCATCAGAATCTTCCAACCCCAAGTCGACATCAGGCCCCAAAACCACCCAAGTAGCGTCCAATCCCCTACATCCACGTGTATGGATTCGGAGATCTTATGCAACCTCGAGATGGCTTGATAGACAGTAGGAGCATTATCTGGAATAAAAATGCAGCAGCTCGAATGGATCACCTTACATACCCCACCTCGATCTGCTAAGATGACATCTAAAACCATACGGTTTTGTAAAGTCATAAGTCTATCCGCCTGAAGTTCTGTGGTGATATTACCAAGGGCACTGGCAGTAATATTAGCTGTCGATTCTACCACTCGAGTCAACTGTCTCAGGTTCCTACTATTAACCATAGGTCCCCAAAACGGGAGGAAACCCTTGAAAAAGTCTCCTGCCTCTTGACCGGCAGTATCCTCTTCGCTAATTACGCCTCGTACAACTCTAGTCTTATGATAATCGGCATCTACAGTGAACGTCGGAGGCAACAGATTCGCAATGAAGCAGGTGCCCATGAAGTCAGCGGGCAACCATGCATATGCACGATCATAGCAGATAAAGTATGTACCCTTGGCAGCCAGAAACACAGGGGACGAAAACATTGGCAGAATGTAATTTTCAGTGCAAGCACTCGCTCCAAGTCGGGCTTGCGATCGTCGGCCACGACCCATGAGACAAAAATTACCAGTGTGGGGTACGACCCATATTGGAGGCGAGCTTTTAAGCTGCTTTTCGCTGGTGAACGCACTGTATTCACCTCTACTTAGGACCCTATAGGCTTGTATCTCTTCTTCGGGAATAAGCGAGGGATCATAGATATCGCTATCTAAATCCTCTATGGCTATCGACAAAGGTTTTTGATACGAGGTAGGACCAGAGTAGGGGGAACGTGGTTCTCGAATGGGGTGGAAACCCAGTGTGCTTCGAAACATTGTTTGAAATGCTCGAGCTGACCCTTGGGAACTATACGGTAACACCAGATATGGAATTCCCTTATCCGTAGTATGTGGCATCAACCCACACACCCAACAATTAGTAGTGTTAACCACTAACTGATGCTGATGAAGGAGCTGAATAAAGGAATTGTTGCGGAATTCTACACGTCTAGCCTGTTTGTGATCCGGTAACATATGAAAGGAATGAGGAGAAACAGTAGAGGCAAGTTTGGGGTCAGGAGTAGGAGTAGGTGTGGCAGAAGGTAAAAAGTAAGACATCGTGTAATACACCCCACCCGCCAATAATGCAGAAGCAGTCAAAAACAATACAAACAGTTGAAATATAAAACATTTGGTACGGCTGAGTTGCTGCAGCTTGAGTCTATGAGCCTGAGCTCCCTCCAAATCATTCAGCTTCAAGAATGCCATTCCCTACGACCGTCCGAAACGTTTCTTGACGCACTTCGTTCTGTGTAGCAATAGTCAATCCCTAGGAGTTCCCAGGAACCGACGGCCTTTAACCTAACGTCAAGACCTACTATCCAGAAGGAAGTACGCGCGCGGCCCTACGGCCTTCAATGCACAATATGTATATATGCAAAAACAAAGTCTCTCAGCTGTAAAAGCAAAAGTATAAGGAATGAAGCTCAATATATGTACAAAATAATTACAGTAATATGAATGTTCAAAACTGATCACGGAAAACGGGATAATGCCGTTGTCAATACAGCAAAGCAGGATCTTTTTATTAGTCTTTAGTGCGAGATCGCAAAAAGTATCGGGTTTTCCCAGGACGTGTCTGCTCGTCAAACAAAGGATCCGTTGAAGAGACAGCGTCCTGCTGATCAGTTGAGTGTTCTGGTCTTGAGTCTTTCGATGCTAATTGTTCAACAGTGTCTTTCTGCTGCGCTAAGGATTCTCCAACAGGCTGCGCGTCACTGAAAGGTAGAAACGCCGGCAATCCTTCGGTTTCAGTTGATGCAATGCCTCTCCTTACCCACGGGTCTGCCGGCAAAGGGATAGGGACCTTTTTGGTATGGGTGGCATGCACCCAATTCTTGCGTCCCTCGAGACGAACAGCAGTCCTCGTGGCAAGGAGAACCTGATAGGGTCCAGTAAACCTCGGGTCCAGGTTATTCTTGCGTGAAAAATTTCTCGGCACCACCCAGTCTCCGGGCTGGAGCTGGTGGCCTGGACCCTCCGTCTGCGTCGGCAATGCGTCGTAAACCTGTTGGTGAATTAACCTCAGTTTAGCAGTCAAGTCATGAAGATAATCGATCAACATTGGGTACTCAAGATCACAGAACATTCCTGGCCTAGGAACCCCCCACACATTCGCAGGACGGCCGAACACTATTTCATAGGGACTAAGCCCTACTCGGGAGTGTACAGTCGCCCTAGTTGACAGTAATGCTAAAGTTAAAGCGTCAGGCCACAAAAGACCAGTCGTAGCCTGAATCTTCGCTAGCTTTAGTTTAAGGGTGCCGTTGTACCCTTCAACCAATCCAGCTGACTGGGGATGATTGGCGCTGTGGAATTTCTGATTAATTCCAAGGCCCTTACACACACTCTTCATCACACTACCCACAAACTCACTTCCGCTATCTGACCACACGACTCTAGGCATTCCATACCGAGGAAAATATTCCTTCAGTAGGATTTTCGCAGTAGACAAAGCAGTATTGTCTTTGAGAGGATAGGCCTCGATCCATCGGGAGAATGCGCAAACCACAACTAAAACGTATTTCAGGTTATTGCATCGCTCCATATGGATGAAGTCCAATTGAATCACCTCAAAGGGACATGAAGGGGGAGCAAAACTGCCAGGAGGAGTTGGGGTTCCTTTGCCAGGATTGTACATCATGCACACCATACAATTCTTCACCAGACGTTCAGCACATTTCGTAATGCCATCATTCTTCCATACAGGAGCCAGCAACTTACAAATACCTTTCGCGCTAATATGTGCTAACCCATGCGCCATTGTCACAACGGCCAGCACATACGCATCCGGTAACATCCATCTTTTCTGATCAGACAAATCAATCCAACAACCATTCGCATCCAACTTTCCCGTGCTTTCTTTCCACTTCGCCTTTTCAGTCTCGGTGGCCTCATTCTGAATTTCTTTCACGCTTTCAATAGTGTTTTCACACATGCTCGATCCTGTAGGCCACCTAACCGAACTCGTCACATACATTCGAGTGCTAAGGTTCCGGGCAGTTTCCTTAGCAGTCTCATCCGCAAACGCATTACCACGACCAACATCATCCGTCACCTTACGATGCGCACTACATTTAACAATTGCAACTTGTTTAGGCAACGTCAGTGCATCCAAAAGATCATTCACAAGCTGGCCATGCTGAATCTTCGTACCGTGCGACGTCAAGAAACCTCTCTCTCTCCACAATCGTCCAAAACTGTGAGCGACGCCAAATGCGTATTGGCTGTCGGTAAACACATTCACACGTTTCCCTTTCGCTAACACACATGCTCTAGTGAGAGCAATCAATTCTGCAGCTTGGGCAGAATTCTGATTCAACCTTGCAGTCTCAACAACAGTATTCAACGTTACAACAGCATAAGCAGTAGTCACATCGCCATTCGGCAACTTAAAGCATGACCCATCCACATACAGTGTACCGTCCGGATCTTCCAATGGGGTGTTTTTAAGGTCCACTCGACCTTTTGTTTCCTCCTCTGTCCTCAAGTAGCAATCATGTTCTGCTACTTCATCTGACTCTGTGCTAATTGGTAACAAAGTTGCCGGGCTCAGAACGTTACAACGTTTTATCTGAATGTGGCTTGCCAACAGCGTCAACTCGTACCCAGACAACCTCGCACTCGTCAAGTGCTGAGTTTTCGTTCGATTCAAAAGAGTATCGACTGCATGCGGAACCATCATCGTAAGCATATTATCCATGACCAATCCTGCTGATTGTCGGATGGAGACCGCAGCTGCCGCTGTTGCTCGTAAACAACTCGGCAATGCTCTAGCTACTGGGTCCAAGGTCGAGGAAAAATATGCACATGGACGTTGCTTACCACCAAAAGGTTGCGTTAAGACACTCAAAGCACAACCTTCCCTCTCGTGAACATATAATGTAAACGGTTTACTGTAGTCGGGAGTACCCAACACAGGAGCCGAACACAATGAATCACGTAATTCAGAAAAACTTTTCTGACATTCATCCGTCCATGGTAAAGGAGTTGAAACATCCTTGCACGTAAGAGCCACCAATGGTTTCGCTAGCAATGAAAAATTAGGAATCCACTGCCTGCAGTACGACGTGATACCTAGAAAGGCACGCACATCTCTTTGGGTTTTTGGCACAGCCATTCGCGCAATTGCTGCAATTCTCTCTGGGGTCAACCTCCTTCCCTCCTTTGACAATAAGTGACCTAGATAGGTTACTTCTTGACAACAATATTGGAGTTTAGAAGGGGACACCTTATGATTCAACTCACAGAGATGTTGCAGCAACGACACCGTAGCAATTTTGCAAATGTCCTGAGTATCAGCAGCCACCAATAAGTCGTCAACGTATTGGATCAAGGCCGCACCGACCGGCAACCTAAACGCATCCAGTTGACCCTTCAAGGCTTGGCTGTAAATAGATGGACTTTCACAGTAGCCCTGAGGAGCGCGTTTGAACCGGAAGCTGCGTCCACCAAGAGAGAAACCGAAAAGGTCCCTGCTCTCCTCGGCAATCGGGATGCTGAAAAACGCATTTTTCAAGTCAATCACCGAAAACCATGATGCAGAAGCTGGAATCAGAGTCAGTAGCGCCGTGATGTCAGGCACAACAGGAAATTGAGGAATCACAATTTTATTCACCTCCCGTAAATCGATGACAAAGCGATAAACAGGCGGTTTGGAAGGATCAGTACGTTTAAGAATAGGCAGTACAGGGCTATTGCACACGTTTCCCCGAGTCTCTTCAATAACATCTTTCTCAATCAGATCATAAATGATCGCTAACAATGCTTGTTCACCATCAAGAGAGATACGATACTGGGGAATACGTGGCAATCGCACATTAGATTTCAACTGAACAACATAAGGGGAGATATCAAGTAGGCCCACGTCATTTGGACCCGTTGCCCACAAAGACGCAGGAAGAGAACTCAATTCCGGTGGAAGCTTATCGAGAGACAAATACATGGGAGAGACAACCCTCTCTCCTAACGTAAGCTTTACACCCGCAGGAGAACAATACAAAGTTGCGTACAAACGTTTAAGCAAATCCAGGCCCAAAAGATTTTCACCACAACCCGTAGTCAAAATCAACGGAGCTTCTAGCTCACGTGGCCCAATTTTAAGGGGCAAAGGGCGCGAAACTGGATTGCTAACAGGGGCGCCAGAGAATCCAACGGAAACATTTGTTAAGCCAGACAAAGGTGCGCCAGGGAGTTTCGAATGCTTAATGGAACTTTTCGCTGCACCAGTGTCCAACAGAAAAGGCTCAACGACGCCCGATGTAGTAACTGCGACGTAAGGCCCTCTCTGATCAACCGGAACTGATACCACTCCCTCTCCTTGTCTATGGCTGTCCTAGTAATTACAGTCGTCAGTTCCCTGATCGACGTAATAATCGTCTACATTATACTGCGCAGATCGCCCTTGCGACGATCCACGTTGGTCGAAATAATTATTAGAATTGGATGAGTTATCTGAGCGATCGTTCTGAGCACCACGACCTCTACCACGTGACGCCTGCTGCGAACCACCACGACCTCCTCTAGATGAGTTACCATTGTTACGTTCATTCAAAACAGGGCAATTGAATTTAATGTGTCCCTCCTGTCTACAATAAGCACATTGATTGTACCCTAACGATGATCTTTGGGAGGAGGAATCATTACGCGACTGCGATCGATTCGATTGCGACTGCGACCTATTCTGTTGGGATGCATTCTGATTCGAACGCGGAGGATACGCTTGTTGCAACAACACTTTAGTTTTCAGTTCCTTCGTCTTTTTGTCAGCACGGTCGTTCTCCTCTTTCTCCCTATTCTCATAATATTGCGCTGTAGCCAATATCTGAGCAGAGGTAGAAACGGCCCATGCACTTTCCGAATTTTTCAATTTATTGCTCAAATCGGGCAATAAGTTAGAAACAAATTTATCCACAAACAATCTTTGACCACCCTCGGTGCCCATATCCTGGCCACTATGATCGATGAATGCCTCCTCAAACCTCGTAAAGAAGTCAGAAACACTCTCGTCCTTCTTCTGCTTACAAGCTGACAATTTGTCCAATTCACCCTCATAGCAGGCATAAGAGTTTTCATCAATGTTATAATTCTTTGAGGAAGGTCAGAAATCAGTTGCTCGGGTTTAGCACCACCAACTTGTCGAGCATCTGCCGCTACAATGGCGGCCCAAGCACCACCTAATTCGTTTGCGTGATTTTCCTGACGAATCTTAGCCCATACCGGTTGCGGCACAACATTGCCGAATAAAATATCGATATCGGCTAGATTCATTACCGTAGCATCTACGAGCTGCGATAATTCTTTGTAATACCCTGCAGGATTTTTGCGAGGGTCAGGCAAAGATTGCTTCACCTGTAACACTTCCGATCTTTTCCACGGGAGGTGTATCCATACTCTCTGGAAAAATGGCGGGATCGGGGGGTTTGCCCCAGGATTACCCGGCATCCACACTGGCGGAACTTCACGCATGGGATATTGGCCAGACTCGTCTGGCTGCTGTTCAACATCCTCGACAAACAATGCATGAGGGATCGGAGCGGGGCGAAAAGATAGTAACCGCTCAACAGCACGTCGAACGTTAGTATCCACTATCAGTCCATTCGAGAACTGAAGCTGAAGATCAGACAGGGCGGTCAGCACCTCGTCAGGCGCGTCGGCCGCTATTTGATCATGAAGGAACTTACACATTTCGTTGAACACATATCTCTGGGTTGGTATATTGAATTGACAAAATGTTTCGAGGACAACACGGGGTGGACTTCTAAGAGGATTTACCATCCAACCCATCGCCATATTATATAGCGCAATGCGTTCCCTGTTTCCAGGAAGCTGACTACGTCTCTGAGGACCATCGGAACCAGCGGACCCATGAACAGGTCCGAGCGAATGAAAGAAGCTAGCCGCAAGAGGAGTAGTACGAGAACGAGTAGAGGGAGAAGCATAGGACACAGGACTAACAAGTGAAGGAGTAGAAACAGTAGTAACAGCAGGAGTTAGCAAAACAGGAGCAGTAGCGGGAGCAGGAGTATGTGGAAGCGGAGGAGCAGTAGGGATAGCGACAGACAAAGGAGCAGGAACAGTCGGAAGGGCAGGTGCAGGTTGAGGAACAGGCGGAGGAAGAATAGGCGGAAGAATAGGTACGGCAGGGACCACAGGAGCTGCGGTACCCTTTACATACGGAGGTGGTGACTTCATGAGATAAGACATTAAAGGATCCTCAACTGTATCTTCCTTCTTTTCCGACTCCGTAGGCAAAGCGGGATAACATTTATCTACAGTCATACGCTGTAGTCTATCAAACACTTCCTTATCCTTAACCTCCTTATCACGCTGAAATTGCTCTGCTTTCTTCACTATGGTAGCAACATTATCTCGCTGATTACGTTTAGTCTGTCTGATGTCTTTCTGTCGGGCTTCCTTACGCCACAACCGGAAGGCATCAAACATGGCCGGCCTTGACTTTCTTTCGAACAATTTAATCTCTAGATTATCTAAGATCGGTGCCTCGAAGCTACCATGAGGTGGCCAACGAAGGTTGCCGTCCTTCTTCGTGTATTTAATCCAGTAATCGTTAAAGGTAATTGGGCATAGCCCATGCTTACTATAGAGCTCATAAGTGGGAGTTCCAACCGGAGGTATCGGACACGAGTACTCCAGTCGGGAATCCGTACCACAAGGTCTGAAACAACTAAACAAAGTACTGCGACCAGGCATCTTGCACACTAGCCGAGTTTCACAAACTTCAAGGGTTACGGGATTTACCAAGTCCCAGCAAAGAACAAAACCCTCGGTTTTTGGCGGCTGCAGTCGTCAAACAACACAACAAAGTACCAAGAACCACAAATGCAATGGAACCATGCAACCACTAAGTAACCACAACCAAGAACTCTGGGAGCGACCCACAAATACTTAACTCAAAGATCGATGGCGTCACCAGGAAGGCCAGTCAGTCGTCTCGCTCTACCAAGGTCTACGCCAGGCGCCAAAACAGGTCTACAGTCAGGGCAGCAGTCCGTCGCAGCCGTCCGGAGGCGGGAATCTTCGCGGGAAAAGTCTTCGGGCCACTTATTTCGACAACAGGATCGATGAAGCGGAGTGCACCTTCCCTCGGAGATTTCACACGAAGTTCCTCACGATCGTCGGGCTTGGACCGGTACCACTGATGCAGCCCCACTGTGGGCGCCAACTAAAGGACTGGGTTCTTTAAGACCCAGCGGTGCCAGGGCACAACACCTGAAACCTTCGTGGGTAACCTGCTCCGGCGTACGAATCACAGAGACACGGGACACTTCCTTCGGCGTCAAAGATTCAAGGTTTATTTGCTGCAGGGAACACAGAAATCACAGGAAGTACATCGAGTGTAGTTCGGGAAGACTGCTTCAAATTGGTTCTGTGGATCGCTCCTTTTATACAGTTTTTACCCATAAGACAACATGGCACACAAAAGTTTACAACCCGGTTCTCACCATCATCCCCCAGAGGGGTCGCTTTGGTCATTTTGAAACACATGAGGTCCGGAACATAAGTGCGGAAACATTTGGCGGTTCCCAACTGTAAAAACCCATCTTCCCACCATTAGCGAATTCCAATCAGCAGTAAAACAGATCGAAATAGGAACAAGGACAGGTGCAGAGGAAGAGGGAAACAGTGGGGAGATCGGAAAGGGTGTAAAAGGGGAGGTATCGGGAAACACGAGATACAGGCATCAAAGAGACGTGCCTAATGAGATGCACGGCTGAGACAATAAGTCCGTGCGGCAAGATGAGCCTCAAGCGGCGCCATCTGCTTTACAGTGGCATCCCCCTCATCATAAAGACACTTACAAAGAACATGTGTCTTCCGCAAATATCTTGGGAGTCCCAGGGTCGCGAAGCGGACAACGTCCGTTCGCTGGCTACTTGAGGGCAAGAGACAAAATGGATGCCGTATCTAAGATGGAACCCGTGGGTACAGATAGAAATACCCACGTAACAGACGAACGGTTTAGGTTAGCACAGCGAAACTGCGTACACCCACTAAACTCGTCATTTGCGGTTCGTAGATACCAGACTCGACCATATTCGTGCGAGTCGAAAACACCACTTACAATTGTCACGGAACCTCAGAGTGTCCGCCTCCCACCTTTCCGATCCAAAGCCACCAACATCATCTGCGGCATCCCCCAGGGCTCCTCCCTAATCCGGACGCTGTTCAACATCTACATGGCCCCCCTCGCACAAGTGGCCCGCCACCACAACCTCAACATCATCTCCTACGCTGACGACACTCTGCTCATCCTCTCCCTCACCAAGGACCCACGCACCACCAAAACCGCCATCCACGACGGAATGAAGGCCATCGCCGACTGGATGAGGAGCAACCGTCAGAAACTGAACTCGAGCAAGACAGAGGTCCTCATTCTCGGACCCAATCCCTCAGCCTGGGACAATTCCTGCTGGCCAACCACTCTGGGGACAGCACCGACACCCACCGACCATGCAAGCAATCTTGGATTCATCCTCGACTCCTCCGCTCTCCATGGCCAAAAAGGTCAGCGCCGTCTCCTCCTGCTACAACACGCTTGGCATGCTCCGTAGGATTTACAAGTGGATCCCGACCGAAACAAGAAGAACGGTGACACAGGTCCTCGTTGGCAGCAGGCTGGACTATGGCAACGCACTCTACACCAGAATCCCAGCCAAACACCTACGACGACGATAGCGCATCCAAAATGCCTCCGCCCAACTGATCATCAACGTCCCCCGCCGCAGCCACATCACCCCCCACCTGAGAAACCTACACTGGCTCCCCATCGACAAGAGGATCATCTTCAAACTCCTCACCCACGCACACAAAGCACTCCACAACACCGGACCAGTCTACCTGAAGAGCAGACTCAGCTTCCACACCCCGACCCGCCAGCTCCCCTCCGCCAGCCTCGCCCTCGCTGCCGTCCCTCGCATCCAACAAACAACCTCAGGCAGCAGATCCTTCTCCTACCTCGCCGCCAAGGCCTGGAACACCCTATATACCCACCTACGGCAGACCGAAGACCTACTCGCCTTCAGAAGACTCCTCAAGACCTGGTTCTTCGAACAGTAGCGAAGCTTCCCCCCGCCCCCCTCCCCCTTAAGCGCCTTGAGACCCTCACAGGTATATAGCGCACTCTACAAATTGATTGATTTATTGATTGATTGATTCACTTTCACATTTTTCTGCCACATTGGTTGAAGCGCTGTCAAATGTTATCCATGGCTCAACCATCACTGACTTGTACTAATGTGAGCAATTTCACGACCTTTTCCTGTGCTTCGCCGAAGATGTTGTACTACGTAGAATGCGTACACTAAAACCAAAATATACGTTGACTACTGAGCTATTTCAAAGCGAACCCAACTCACTGTAAGTTCATCACGGGTAAGAATCTCACCATTAAAATTGGAAATATTTAAACGTGGATATACAAGTGAGCACACAAAGCTCCCACGTGAGCTGGTTTTGCGCTCTATTTCGATTATTTGCACCCCACTCGCCTCTCCCTCCCGTATCCCCCCCCCCCCCCCCCCCCCCCCCCAGCTACCTACGGATAGCAGCTCTCGCCGTGCTGAGTGGGTGTCAGGCCGCCTCATATAAAATAGCATTATTAAAGGCGGGAAGCGCATCGCCGAAAGCAGCTCGTCTTTTAATTAGCTCTGCTTTTGAGCTGATTTCCTCTGCCAGCCAAACAAATATATCAACGCCAGATAAACCGTGTGTTTCAGCCCCAGGATTACAGATCTCAGCACGACTTGCGTTCTCGCCTTTGGTACACCAAACAGCGGGGCGTCCTATATTGCCCAGCCCGATGTTATAACTGTCGAATGTGCCAGACGTGAAATATACCAAGAATTTCAGGCTTATTAGCAATCAATTAATAATGAACGGTTGGCGACGGCACTGTAGGCAATGGACGTTTTTATTTAGTGATATCTTTTTATTATTCCTGCTTACTGATAACCTTTCGCTCAAAGACAAAGATAGGATAATATTATTTTTTATAGCCACATGTGAAATATTAATTTAAACTTCTCTCTTTGGGGGGCCCACACTAAAGGAAGTAGACACTTTGCAGCTAAAGGCTATAACAATCGAAAACACTCTAAGTGTACCTCGGTGCTAGATTATCAACCTTATTATCAAAGTTCGCACTATATAAAAAAGCATGAATAAAATAATAAATAAAATAAACCTCACCGCCCCCCCCCCAAAAAAAACAAAAACGGATGCAACCACTCTTCGTAGTCAATCACATGATTTAATTCACAGAGGTGACCTTTTTAATTTATTCTTTCATTCCTTACATTTCAATATACTTAAAATCCCCTGACTGCAGTCACATGTACCCCCTGGCCACTTAGCAGTGGCCCATAGCAGACAGGGGCCCTCTTTGGGGCCCCATAGTTCCTTTCCAGCTGCCTTTCCACGGCGGTGGGACTGCCATGAAAAGGTTTTCAAAACGGGACATCCTAATCCCTGCGGCGGTGCGTGCACAGCCACTGCCCTTATGGTAGGGAAAAGAGCATGACCGCCAATCCAACGGGGTCCTTGAGCCTGTCCGAGGCGGCGATCTTTCGGCCCCCATCATTATCGCTCTGACTGCCTGTATTGTAATGCGGTGGTTGGACCAATGCGCTGGATGTCGGATGGACCGCCACCTGCAGCGCCTGTCAGTGGCGGTCCGACGGACAGCCACATGAAGACCTAGGTCTAGCAATACAGAGACCCATAAGATCGAAGAGGTATCTGAGAACACAGCAGTGCCCACCCTAAGCTCCGCAGCTCCTGAAACAAACATTATACCTCACACGCTTGTGGTCACACTATAAATCATGTTGACATACTAGGTGTACAAGCCTACATCACTGCTCTATACAGCGGCTCACACATTAGCATCTGTGAACTATTCAACTTGAAGAACAACGCATAACACTTAATTGTCGGGTGCATGTACCAACCTATGCCAAGACCTGTTGGCCACGCCTACATCGAAAATATCAAAATGAACTCTCGCTGCCAACACAAATGCTTTCAGCAGCAGATGGCCCGGAAGATCTAGACGAGCCAGTAGTCGCAAAACTTGGTTAGTAGAATATTAATTTTTCACAACCCTATGCAGTCAGCATGCATGCTGGGGAATAACAAAGTAAAGTGTGCTAGTTACAGAGGATGCCTGCAAAGGAGTCATTCCTTTGCAGCTCTAGCTATGGGCACGCTGCCGGGATGTGCCTTTGTGAAGAGACTCTTGGTCTTCACAAGCAATAAGCCTCAGTCCATGATTTATACATCTGAAACAGTTTCATCACCCTGCCTAGCCAATTCCAGTCGTACAAGCCTGTCACAGTAGCACAGACTAAAGCTGAACTAAAACTGCAAAACAAAACCTAAAAAACAATGAAATTCACACGTTATATTTAGCGCCATATCAATAACTCATGCGACAGCCTTACAAACCATAACTCACACAACAGCAGTGCTTAAGAGCTTACAATATTTATACCAATAAGTTATCAGAAAACACAGCGTCATTAAATGTCAAGACATACCCAAACCACCACATGATACTACGTTCATAGTCATCTCTTTCATAGTGTTAATGATAATGTGATATGTACTGGCATCTGTAAGGGTATTTTATGTCACTGGTAATTGCATCTGTTACATCAAGGATGAGGTCATGATCACTCCATTAGGCGTGCAAGTTACCATTTGCATAGCTGTTTTGCAACATATAGAATACAGAGCTACCCATAATTGGTGCATTTAGGTGTATTTTACTTATGTTTTGCTGACAGAACCTTAGCATGTTTGGTAATATATATTCTCCAAAAATCGAAATGTGCATTTCAAAGATTAGATTTTTTGACATGTACACATGTAAAAAGAAAATATCTTCAATCTAAAATGTCTCCTTTTTGCATTGTGTAAATGAAGGTCGTTTCTCACACATAAACTGTACTCTTTTGATTTCACCAACTGAGCACAGATCCCCTGGGATGTAGAACTGATCTTTGGTAAATTAAAAACGTGTAATCGTTCTGTAGCATCTGTTTGCCTGATTAAAATGGTGCCATTGAAATGTAGGAAAGGCCATTATATCAAATGTTGTCCCATGACGGGTCTCATGTAGTCTTTTGTCTCTATGAGAGATAATGAGAGCATCTCCGAACGGGCATAGAGGCCTATATTTACTTCGACGTTGGGCATGCATATTTTTTTCAATGCGCACACAGGACTTTTTGATAAGTAAATCTATGCAATGCTTGGAGTTGCTTTGCATATAGAAAACTCCCACGTAAAACCTTAGTAAATAACTCACAAGGAAAGGAAAAAAATAGGTTATTACTTTTATTTTGGTTGCTTCAAAGACTGGCACAGTATGGGTCAGATGTCTTACTCTTTGTCACAAGGCAGCACTCCATCAAGGTTGATGAGCTGCCTTGCATCAAAGGGAGAGAAAAAAGGTGCCATATCTACCAGGATATGGTGTACTTACTCTGTCTCAGAATTGGCGACCTCTTGCCAGCCATGCGCCAATGCACACATCTTTGTGCCATAGTGCAAGGGATTATGCATTGTCTGAACCTTAGGTTTAGTGGTGGAAGAGGTCTCATCCAGTATAACAACTATGCTTTAAGGCTTTTTCTGCTTTGTATGTGTTCCTTACAATGCAGCACATATGCAAAGTGGGAAAACTAATAGGGAATTAAACCATTTTTCCTCGAAGCAAAGTGAGATTTTGATGCAACTCCCTGTCTATCAATGTTTGTAGATAGAGATTTGTGTTAAAACCCATAGGCAGGGCCGGACTGGCCGTAGCCGGCACCGGCAATCCCCCAGTGCGCCGCATGGGTGGGGGGCCGGTTTGGGGCCCCCGGGGGCCGTTTTTGTTACAGAGCGGTTTTTGCAGCATGTAACAAAATCGGCCAGAAACCGGCCCTGGCAAAGAGTTCGGCGGCACCCACAACCCCCCGGGGGCGGGGCCAGGGGGGGTCAGCCAAGCACTTTGCCAGGGCCGGTTTTGGTTCCCAGTCCGGCCCTGCCCATAGGTGGTTGCATTAGAAAACCCTTGCAGCACCTATTGAACTCCCCCTTGACATAAAGTCACAGCAAGTTGCTCATTGAACAACTTTGCATTACTGAGGGATACCATCCAACACAAAGTCTGATTTGCTTTGGATAGTGACTCCCACCTTAACATAAAAGTAGCACATACCCAGCGCAACAAGTTAGTAAATCTTGTCCTACATCTGGAGCAACTAACAAAGCCCGGCAGGCATTGCAGCTAAATAACATCTGACCATAATATTCTGTTCGAAATATTGTGATGGCAAAAATGTTAACAAAACATTAAGAAAAATTCCATAGCTAAGTATTTTGTTTTGTTAATGTTTTGCAATAATAACAACATTTAAAATATTGTTCATTACAATATCGTTTATATAATGTTTTAACATATTTGTATTATGTTTTCATTTAATTATTTATGTTTTTGGTTTAATTGATTGTAATTATTTTAAAAAAATAGAGTAATGAAAATTTTATTAGGGTTGTTGAGTTGATTGGGATATTAGGTGGGTAGTAATTTTCAAATTGAGGTAATTATTCAATTTTTAAGGATCAATATGTTATTTATTTTAATGTTTTTAATTGTGATTTATTTCTCATATGTTTTATCTATCTAATACTTTTACATTTTGGGCTGTGTGGTTTATGCGGCGAGTGGGTGGATGGGGTTTTAAATAAAATATTTACATATTAATTCATTTTGCAACTTTTTATTTGCACACTTTTTTGTATTAGTATAATTAATTAAAAAAATAAAACTATTGCTATATGGATGTTTTAGAAAAACAGTTTATTCATTTTGAGAGTTATACAGTGTAGTGGGGTTTGTGCGAATAGTTTAGTTTAACATGTAAATAGATTATTTAAATTTACATTTTTTAACGTTTTATCTTTAGTTTGTTTACATGTTTATAATTTGACAATTATTTACTTTTTTGGTATATGGGTACTGTTGGTTGATTGTGTGTAAATTATTTAAATATGTTAGTTATAATTTTTTTTATCTGAATATAAGTTACGTTTATTTTTAAATTATTTCTTTTTTATTTAACTTATTTTTAACTTATTAAAGTTTGTGATTACATGATTAATTTCTATAAAAATATGGATTTAATTTTTTGTTTAATTTTATTGGTTGTGGGGTGCACTTGGGAATTGATGGGATTTCACAAGGAAATTATTAAATTATAATAATTTAAAGATTTAAATGTATAACATTTTAAAATGTTATAGTAACTTGGTTTTAAAAGAATTCTTCATTTTCATAGGAGTTTTTTAAGTTTGCATTATTATATGGGATTTTGAGAGATACTATTTATTCAATTTCATAAGTCTTTATTTCGATATAAAAATCATAAAAGACATTACAGCAACTAGACACTTACAAATTTAAAATTACCCACTAGTTATATCAGCAATCAGGTTTTGCAATACCACGTTACTTAGAACCACATCAATTGTTGACCATCCATCTGTAGTTTAAAAAAAGTAAATTACGTACATATGAACAAATATTTAGTGAATCTGCTTAAAATCATCAATAAACAGTTAATTCCATTGTAAAGATACCTTAAAAAACATTCCTAAAAATAACAAATAAAATACTATAAATTCATCATTATACAGGGTATATAATATCAGGTGACGTGAACCCATTAAAAAGCTTAAAAAAAACCTTAAAATGTCACTGTGGACTCATTTTACGTGCTCGAATAATCCACATCCAGTGGAGAAACTTAGCCACAGCTATAACCACGGCCTGAGAATTATCAGTTCGGAGAATACTGATGGACTCATGACCTGTTCTCAAGCCTAACTGCAACTTAGCCATGATAACCTGGGAACTTGGTATTCAGGGCAGACAAAGAGTATGTGCCCAATGCCTTCTTGTTGGGTGGGGCAGAAAGGGCAGGTGGAACATTGTCCCCCGCGCCATTTCGCTGTGAAGGCATTGAGTGGTAAAGTCCCCACCCTGAACTGATGATATTTCTTCCTGTCCCCAGGGATGGTAATTCAGTCCCAGTAACCCTCGAAGGCTGGAGAATGTTTTAGTCCTAAGAATTCCACCGTTAGTGAAGGCCCGGTACAGCGGCCAAATCTTTTTAACACAAGCATGTTCCAGTACAAGTCCCTGAATATTTTTCTAGGGGGAAAAGAGTTCTCTAATGGGTCATCCCACAAAGGGGAAAGGCCCATATCCATGTAGATAGCCCTTGCCTCCCTCAACCATGATATTTTGTGGGCCCTATCGGTATCTCTAACCTCGAGAAAGGCCCGAGCGTACTGGGAGAGTTCTGGGGTAACCCACAATCTCCTCCAGTAAGCAAGTGATCTATAACGAGCCATATCTTCGAGGCATTGAGATCCCAAATCGTAGAGGAGAGGAATCAAGGGGGTGATACTGGAAGGCCTGTGATACTGCGCAGAAATTTGTTTTGCGCGCCCGTCAACTTCTTTAAATTGCTAAGTCCCCACAGTTCTGCACTATAAAGAACTGCTGCTCCGACTTTAGCATCATAGATCTTTAGGACCGGGGTAATTGGCCTAGTATGAGACAAATAAAATTCTTTGGTAAGGGCTCCCGCCAATTGTGCGTGCTTCGTGACCAGCTGGTTTGAGTGATGTTTCCAATCTAGTTTAGATGATAGGGTAATGCCCAGGTAAGTGAATACTTGGGTCTGTTCGAGTTGAACCCCATTCATTTCCACCTTCCCTCTAACATACTTAGATTTATGTAAGACCATGAACTTAGTCTTAGTTGTATTAATGACAAGTCCATGATCATTGCAGAAGACTTCAAAAACATCAATGGCCTTCTGGAGGCCCTGTTGGGTTTTTGAAATTAGTAGCGTGTCGTCTGCAAACATCAAAAGGGGGATCAGCTTACCATCATTTTTTGTTTAATTTCATTGGTTGTGGGGTGCACTTGGGAATTGATGGGATTTCACAAGGAAATTATTAAATTATAATAATTTAAAGTCTTAAATGTATAACATTTTGAAATGTTATAGTAACTTGGTTTTAAAAAGAATTTTTCATTTTCAAAGGAGTATTTTAAGTTTGCATTATTATATGGGATTTTGAGAGATACTATTTATTCAAATGTTATTGTTTATTCACTTTTTCCTAGCTGAGTGAAGAGTTTCTTTAATACATTATGACATATTTTTAACATGTTAAAACATATTTTAATAATTATTTAAATGTATATAACTCATTTGGATTTTAAAAATATATATTTTTAAGTACATTCAAAAATATTTTTAATTGTGTATTTTATTTGGTTGCATTAAATCTGACCTTTGAAATGTATGTTCTTCCTCCAGTGTTGTTTGGACTGGAGTTAGAAAAGTAAATCTGTCCAACGTAATATATACTTTTTCCCCAGTGTTTATTAGACTGGAGCTAGAATAGAGAAACCAATGTCCAATGTATGCATTTCCCCCATGAGTCCATAGAATAGAGTTTAGAGATTGGAATTAAAATAGTAAATGCCAATCTCCATTGTATGCACTTTCCCCAATGTTAGTCAGAATAGAGTCAGAACGGCAAATCTGACCCACACATCCCCAGTGTGTGCACCGTCTCCAATGTTAGTTGAACTGGAGATAGAATATTAAATGTAACCCCACTCAATTTCCTATGAGAGGTGTTGCAGAAGTAGTGGTTGGCCATGTAAAACGCTGAATTTACTACAAAAGTTTAAGCTACAATAAAAGTTCAGTTTGAGAATATAGAAAAGTAATACACTTGCTCAAAAGTGTAAAAGTACTAAAGCATGTAAGTTTCCTCTGTCGATCAGGCCCATATTGTTGAGTTATTTTCAAAAGTAAGCATAACAAGCCCCCTAGATCTCAGGAGTCATGACTCAGGAGAAAGTCACTACAGTAGAATCCAAGGAGCATAAATTATGGAATAATGTGTACCCTGCCTATCCTTGGCAAAATTGTTGTTGGAATTAAGGATTTTCCAATAATGCCCCTTTCTTGCCTGGGTAGGAAGGATGGCAATGGAAAATGCATAACTTTGATAACCTGCAAAAGTTGGCATCTCTTTAACAACAACCGCCACGCCAAGTGCAAGATCTGTTCATGGTAGAAATGAGCACACACCTCAACTGGGTAGAAGAGGGTTATGGGTTTCATGAGTAGGTGGGTAGGGGGAGACAGGAAAAAGTGAAAGATAGACAAACCAAAAATTTAATCAAGTCGTTGAGCATGTTGAATGTGTTGTGGAAAGAAGATGCCAATTCTGTTACCAAATTCAAACAGTATTTTAGCCCCCAGACTGCAGAGTTATCTAATCCTTATCTTAGTTTGAAAACTGCCAACTAGCCAGGACCCTCATGGTTCACAAATAGTTAAAATTAGGAAAAGAAAAATTATATTGTATAAAAATGGATGGTGCATCTTCATTCTTCTGGTAATGCCCTTTTTGGGTGCGGGCTGAACCACAGATGAGGACCACAATGCATCTCTTGCAGAGGAGAATGCCTGTGGAATGCAAAAATAAAATGACAATATTTTAGAGTCAAGGTAAGCATGGCACATGAGGAATCAGAAGGAGGAGCATATGCTGGTACAGTTGTGTGCCATCTACTTGGAAGCAATCTGGTACTAATTTTGTACCAATCCCAGACAATCAGACCACTAGCTGTATTTACTCCAGCTGATCTCTCAAACCATAACAATATCCATCTGTGTCCATCTTGTCATATTTAAACAAGACTGCCCCAACCACTTAATTAGAGTTTTCCACTTGAGGCAATAGTCTGCATTTTCCTAATCAATGCACCCCTCTCCAGTCCATAGGGGTAGGTCTTTTTGAGCCCTCTTATTTCCCGTTGCAGTAGATAAGCAAGGGTTCTTCTTCTAGCCGTTGTCTATGGTACTTTAAGATTGCATCCTAAAAAAGATCAACCTGTTGAACAAGAAAATGAAAAGAAATTATGTATAGGTTTAGTCTAGTTCAACTTAGTGGCCTCAAGAGAACATAGTGAAGATGGTTTAAGGAAAGGACAATGAAGTAAAATGGCTATCCCAATGCCATGTGGTGATGATCACCCAAACATTACATTTCAAGTTTAGTTTACCAGACTCTACCAGCCACCACATAAATCATCAACATTTGGTATTCATTTGTGCATATTACCTGCTCCAAGTGTGGTGTCAATTTACCTAGTTGTCACTCTTTACTCTGGAAGTGATACACAACACACTGCCGCCTCTAAAATCTTCATTGGCAGCCCAGCTTTGGAATGAAGCATAGAGATGGGAGGCATCAGGTCAGGCCTGGGAGATATGAGGAGGTGCTCTGAGAGACTCCGACGGAGGTACCCTACCCGAGGGATTCTTGCAGTTCAGTAGCCAAACGACTCGCCCGCTGTTCCTCTCCGCCTGGTCTGGGCCACATGACTGCATCCTTGCTGGGGTCCCCTAACAAGTGATTTCTGGAACAGGACACAGCCCTACGTCTGCAGAAGAGAACTACCCCTGTCAAGTAAGGGTGGGCTGATCACCCACCGAGTCTATGTGATTTTGCTGTATTGACTTTTGCAAAAGCCAAGCCATCGAGATGAGTTTTTTAAACCTGCTGTTGTCTGTTATCTGTTTACAAGCATGCCGGCCTGTAGTAAGTTTAAGAAATGATGTTGTTGTATGTGTGCGCAGAACTCCCAGTTGGAGGCAGCCTGTCCGCTTCCTCCAGAGAGGACCCCTGGTCACACCATGTATACTAAACATGGTCCTTCTGCTATAAGGTTTTCCCCTTTTTGGACCAAGAACACTAAACAAAGTAACTCAGAATTACAATGGCCGCCTTATGGGTCTTTTGACCCGCATGTTCTGGCAAATCTAGAGGAACAGTTATTAAAACGGAAGATTCCTCCCTCGATGTTTGAGTCTGGCAGCTTGTGGAGGAAGGAAATTGAGCAGATAGTAAAGAAGGAAAAGGCACTAAAAAGGAAGCGGGAGTGGATGTCAATGGCTGACCATGCTAGGGAGCACTTACAGGACCAAATGGAAAAATATATAGAGATAGCTGATTGGGAACATAGAGCGTGGGTGCAGAAGTGCTGCCCGCCCGTGAAGAGAAAGGAAAAAGTTTTATGGAAGGGGAGAAGAGGGCGATTCCCTGCTCGATACCATGTTGGAAAGTCCTCCTGCTTATGCTCCCATGTACCTTGCGCTGACACCCCCTGCCCCGCATGCAGCTGCACCAGCCGTGCAGCACACTCCTGCCCCCACTGCCCCACCTACTGTTCCCAAATCACACTGACCCCCCCCTATTTTGGCGCCTATGACACCGACTGTGCACACTACCCCTGTCCTTGCCACCGGAATGACAACGAGTCCCCATCCGCCCAAATCCCTGCAGTTTTGTTGTAAATGAATCTAGGACCCTAGTGTAATTTTCCCGATTCATGTCCTTATATCGGTATAAATTACCCGATCCTTATATAGGCATAGAAATCATTACCATATTTACACTGAGCCTATGCAGCCCAAATACGGCATGGCTACTTCCACTAAGTTCCGAGAATCAACAACAATTTCTTAGAGAAACCAGCCTTCAGCAGGTAGGGACTTCCCCTTGCCTGAATACTAATTTATCTAGGAAATCATGGAGTTTTAAAAGAACTGGGTCTTTGAGTGACGTTATGAAGTCCAATCATACGTCAAACTCGGCACCTTCAAAGTTTAAGTATGCCTACATTTGCCCAGACAAACACACAGTGGTTTGGAGCAGATCGACGAACTATTTGCCCGATGCCCTGCAGCAGCAAGTGCGGAAGGAAGCCGACCCTCCAGCTGACGCACTGACAGACGCAGTCTTTTCTCTTGCCGAGAAATCCAGCTCCAGTGTTTCCAGGCTACCTTTGTGGGTTGCTGGGAAATCGAGTCCTGAGAGAGAGATACAAGACCTCCTTCATTCTAAAACCAAGGTATGGAGCTGATTAGACCCTTAGAGAAATCTTGGATAGATCCTTGGCAGAGAAATACTAAACTTAAGCTACTCCTGACTTACTTCTTCCCTCGTACTAGACTTAGGTTAGGTACACCGGGGTAGGCGTATTTTACAAGCACCAGTTGAGTACTTTTAGTCATTATTTTATTACTGTATGTATTTTATACGTTTTATGCAACTTATGGCTTAGAAACCATATCATGCTTTTACAGTACTACTTTATAATACTTTTAGTATTATATGCCCTGTACTTTATAACCAGTATTACGATTGTAGCAGTACATTTCTTATGCTTGAGAAAGAAGACTGTTCAATAAATACCTTTTATTGAAAACGCCTGTCTCTCTATTTTTTCAGCACCTCTGGTGAAACGAAGCATGCACGATTGACTGAGCAAAATAGTTATCTATTGTTTCCGCGATTCTAGAGATTGATTTCTTATTTTTGGGAAACAAAGTTGTCATGTTTATGCGGTTGTCAGAAACTAATCCCTTCTTGTTTATTCGAGAAAGTTTCTAGTGACCTCTGAACTAGCTGGCACTCACAATTAAGTTGAATATATACGATAGAGACCTAGTCGACCTCAGTCCTACGTTTAAACTATAGTGTATGTTATTCCAATGCGCAGAGCTTATTGGGAATATAGGAACTACACTACAGCTTTACCCCTGCCCACCCCTTCCCTTCTTCCTCGTGGTCTACGGTTAAGCAGGATTTATATAGAATATTGAATTCCCCCGATTGGCTTCCTTGCGCTCTGCAGTCAACTTTTCGTCCCTTCGAGAAGATGACCTGCAAAAGCAACAGTGTGAATGTTGGATAAATAGCGGGAATATTTATCCATTTAAAGAAATATGGTCCACCTTTTCCCAATGGACGATTATGGACCAGACCACCTGGGCTGAATACATGTGTACCTTGGTTATGCAGAGATTCAAGAATTCATTTATTCAGATACCTACCGGATTAGTGGACCTCAGGTCACAAATAAAAAGAGGCAATGTGCAGGGATAGCTTACTGTGAAATGACCGCCTTCCCTAAACCCCCTCCAGAGACAGCTATGCCAAAGAGAGAGGCGGCCCCTGTCTTTGTTAACGCAATCACTGATGCCCAAAATAATGGCTGAGGGCCTGTTGAAGCCCACTGGCATAGGCTATGGGTTCATGACCTTTGGAAAAGGTCAGAGGTAATGCAGTTGAAAGGGCAGTTACCAGATCCTCGAAAAAATCTGTCTGCCTTTTACAAAGGATTAGGCCAGATCATATCTGCTGGTACACTTATTCTTGAAGACATCGACTTGCTCTTTGGTACGGTCATTCCTACTGAAATTTGGGATACAATACGACATACTGACCATGAAGTAGAGCCGGGAGGTAAATGGGCTAATCTGGAAGCTATGGAAGACGCAAGGACAGGAGGGACTAAGCCAGAAGCTGCCATCCTGACTTTGCCGGGTAAAATAATAAGGCTTATGAAAACATTTTTCCCAATTAACTGGGATAAGATAAATACCTGTAGGCAGCGAAAAGATGAAAGTGTTGCTGACTTCTTTACCCATTTTGAAACAGAATACAAGGGACATAGTGGCTTGGAACACAGGATCCCAGGCTCTAGCCCAGTATTTGTCGATAAGTTTGTCAGCCACATGCTTCCTGAGATTTCTGCCAGGCTCAAGAAGGTTGAGAATACGTGGTCTGCCCAGACTATGACTGGTATCTTGGCTACGGCACAGTATCACGAGAATAGGGAGGATAAAGATAGAGAAAAGGAAAGTAGGAGGGCTAGGGATCTTAAGACTAAGGTACTTCTACAGCAGGCTTACCCTCCCTGAGGTCCCGATGCCCGTAGGAATTTCAGACCACAGCCCCAACCCCCTCCGAGGGCTCGCAAGTCTACCCCCGAAGGCCCTCAATGCACGGGAGCCCTCCAAACAGATCAGTGTGCCTATTGTAAAGGGTACGGCCATTGGGTAGATAAGTGTCCCGTATTAGCTGAAAACATCTGAACAGGGAAGACTCGGCCTTGTGCTCCTAGGGAGGGGAGGCCAACTAGGGACCATGGACCGCCTCATCCGCAGGACAAACAGCATAGGTCCAGGGAGGACGCCCCTGTCCGGCAAATGCCCGGCCAATAGGTTTGATGGATACAAAGCAACACGCACTTATTACAATGATGATTATAATGAAGTTGATGAGACCGGGTTCAATTAAGCAAAGGACAGCCAGGAAACAGGTATTACTAGAGTGCAAATTCCAGTGGATCAAAGGGGTCCGTATGTTCAAATGTCAGTTGTGGGGAATGATCAGAATTTTCTTCTGGATACTGGGGCCACAAGGTCTTCTATTGCACGTCTATCAGTCCCGGAGGCACCCCTTTCTGGCAACATGAATGTCTCTGTGGGTTTTGCAGGAACACCCGTGACCAGCCCTGTCTCTGAACCCTTCCCTCTTGATATTGGCCGGCACATGTTGACGCTCTCTTGGTCCTCACTAGAGGTTTCATTGATAACTTATTAGGCCTGGATTTACTGAAAGCTCTGTATGCGACCATATCATGTAGTCCCCAAGGTGTATCCCTAACAATTTCCCACAACACAGCCTCCTATAGGTATCTGTCCGGTCCCCTCCCACCAGAGTTGCAGTCTTTACCTTCCTCCCTCTGGGCATCATCAGACACTGATGTCGGCTGTCTCAATATACCCCCTCATGTGGTACGTATTCAGCCCAGCACAATCCATCCCCACCTTTGACAGTATAGACTGCCCGCGGAAGGAGAAGCAGCCCTTTTAACAATATCTGAATTGATGGACAAGGGCGTAGTGGAGGAGGCACGTGGTAATATCTGTAACAGTCCCATTATTCCGGTTCTTAAAAAGGCCAATGGAGATGCTCTCTCCCCTAAAATATACAGATTTGTGATTGACCCGAGAGCCCTTAACAAAATAACGATCTCCCAATACCCTGTTGTCCCCGACATTACAGCCCTCTTGACGATGGTCCCTTCTGACGCCACACACTTTTCTCTTATAGACCTAAAGAATGCTTTTTTTCAGTATTCCTATACATCCTGACAGCAGACTTTTTTTGGTTTCTCCCTTTTTGGGCGGAGCTTTAGATTTTGCTGCGCCCCTCAAGGCTTCACCGAGAGCCCCAGTGTCTATAGTCAAGCTCTCAAAAGTCAACTAGATTCCTTGGAACTCCCTGATAATTCCACACTGCTGCAGTATGTGGATGACCTCATCATTATTGCAAATTCCGCCCGACATGTAAAGAGGCTACTCTCTTTTTGTTACGCCACTTTGCCCTCCATAACCACAAGGTCTCTTTAAAAATGCTTCAGTTTTGTCAAGAGAAGGTGACCAATTTAGGTCATATCCTTTCGAAGGAGGGAAGGCAGCTCACCACTGATCGTGTAGCCGTTATCAATGCTATGGCGGCCCCACGGACACAAAAGCAGGTGCGAGCCTTCATAGGTCTAACCTTATACTGCAGTGGATTTCCAATTTTTCGGCTATGGTCAAACCTCTTCTTGCCCTCACCACTAAAGACATATCAGACAGTTCCTTTCCATGGACTAGAAAGCATACGCAGGCCTTCCATGATTTAAAAAGAGCTCAGTGTACTGCTCCAGTCCTCGTTCCTCCTGATTAAACAAACAATTTTTTCTTTTTGTACATGAGACAGACGGCTGTTCATGCGCTGTCTTGACACAGATATTCGGAGGACACCATCGCCCATGTGCCTATTTTTCAGCTACCTTGGATCCTGTTCCGATGGCTCTCCCAGGATGCCTACGGGTGACAGCTGCGGCTGCACTCATGGTCCGTCAGAGTGGGGGATCGTCATGAACTCCCCCTTGACTCTGATGGTTCCCCATTCTGTGGATACCCTCCTTAATAACACCAAGACACAGTACCTCACTAGCGCAGGACTCACAGGATATGAATTGACACTCTTTTCCAGCCACATTAACATCAAGTGATGCACTGTACTGAATCCCGCCACCTTACTCCTACTGAATACTCAGGATGCCTGTTAGATCCATATGACTGTATATTGAGGACAGAGGAGGAGACAAAAGGATGGGTTGACTTACAGGATACCCAGATAGCAGACCCAGAAGGTACATTGTATGTGGACGGATCATCTCTCAGAGGGCCAGATGGTAACACATCAGCCGCCTACGCCCTCACAATATTGGAACAAGTAGTAGAAACAGCTCAGATTCCACAGTGCTCTGCTCAGGATGCAGAATTAGTGGCCCTCACTAGAGCCTGTGAGTTAAGCAAAGAATTAACGGTTAATATCTACACTGACAGTCAGTATGCATTTGGGGTGGCTCACAACTTTGGGAGACAGTGGAAATAAAGGAATTTCCTTACTTCACATGGGACGAAAATTCAACAGAGCCCCATAATTCACCGATTATTAGACTCCCTGACATTTCCAAGAAAGGTAGCTACTATAAAATGTAAAGCGCATTAGAAAGTGATGGATGATGTTGGAAAAGGCAATGCCCTGGCTGACCAGACAGCCAGACAGACAGCTCTTAACAAAAAGAAAGGAATGTATGTGGGAGTTCCCGCCAGTTGGTTGGCAGAGGGGGACATGGTTGAAGATACAGTACAGAGTGTGATCGATATTCAGTCCAATACTACCCCTGAGGAGCTGAGGATGTGGATGGAGCATTTAGCAGTAAAGGAAATAGATGGTTGTTGGGCCCGTATCACTATGGAGAGACAATGGATGTTGCCCGTTAGTCATGTGCTACCGGTAGTAACGATGGCCCATGGCCCTGCTCACATTAGTGTGAAAGGGATATGTAAGTTGCTGGAACCTACCTGGTATAACTCAAAGATACCAGTACATGCTGAGAGGATGGTCAAAACATGCATGATTTGCCTTATATACAACCTGGGAAAAGGCACAGTAACCCCTGGAAGAGGATTCTCCCCCCTACCTTTCCTTTATAAACCCTGCAGATGGATTATATCTAGATGAACAGATGTAACAATTTAAAATACATCCTGGTGGTGGTCTGCACCTTCAGCCGATGGATAGAGGCCTACCCTGTCAAAGACTGCACCGCCATCACTACTGCCAAAATACTATTGAAAGAATACTTCCCATGATTTGGTTTGCCCCGTTTGGTCTGGAGTGACAAGGGGACACACTTTACTGCTCAAATAATGGAGTATGTCTGTTCAGCACTGGGTATGAAACAAAAATTTCATGCAGCTAACCACCCCCAGTCAGCAGGTCTAGTGGAAGTTTACAATGGCATCCTAAAGACTAAAATGCCCAAAATTGTAGCCGAGACAGGTGTCACTTGGATTGATGCTCTGCCCCTGGCTCTGCTGTCTGTCAGGACACTTATAGCGAGTTTGAAAAAACAACAGGTGATGGACCGAATGAGGATCAATGTCACACATTCAACCTAGTCAAAAGATCTGGGTCCTAATCCATCGTTTTTTTGCACTCCACACCACCCTGGGTTAGACAATGGCGATATGCAAATCAGCTCTGACCCTGTGCCCCATGGGAACAGTCCAGTCCGAACTACAAAAGCCATGTCCTTCCCAGAACGGAATCAAGCATCCGAGGACCGGACCGGTTTCGAGGTAACACCTCTCATCAGCCCGGCTAGCTTGACTCCAGTGGTGTGGAGTGCCTGGGACCCACGTCTGGGCATCCCCAGTACACTTATAGCGAGTTTGCAAAAACAACAGGTGATGGACCGAATGAGGATCAATGTCACACATTCAACCCAGTCAAAAGATCTGGGTCCTAATCCATCGTTTTTTTGCACTCCACACCACCCTGGGTTAGACAATGGCGATATGCAAATCAGCTCTGACCCTGTGCCCCATGGGAACAGTCCAGTCCGAACTACAAAAGCCATGTCCTTCCCAGAACGGAATCAAGCATCCGAGGACCGGACCGGTTTCGAGGTAACACCTCTCATCAGCCCGGCTAGCTTGACTCCAGTGGTGTGGAGTGCCTGGGACCCACGTCTGGGCATCCCCAGTACACTTATAGCGAGTTTGCAAAAACAACAGGTGATGGACCGAATGAGGATCAATGGCACACATTCAACCCAGTCAAAAGATCTGGGTCCTAATCCATCGTTTTTTTGCACTCCACACCACCCTGGGTTAGACAATGGCGATATGCAAATCAGCTCTGACCCTGTGCCCCATGGGAACAGTCCAGTCCGAACTACAAAAGCCATGTCCTTCCCAGAACGGAATCAAGCATCCGAGGACCGGACCGGTTTCGAGGTAACACCTCTCATCAGCCCGGCTAGCTTGACTCCAGTGGTGTGGAGTGCCTGGGACCCACGTCTGGGCATCCCCAGTACACTTATAGCGAGTTTGCAAAAACAACAGGTGATGGACCGAATGAGGATCAATGTCACACATTCAACCCAGTCAAAAGATCTGGGTCCTAATCCATCGTTTTTTTGCACTCCACACCACCCTGGGTTAGACAATGGCGATATGCAAATCAGCTCTGACCCTGTGCCCCATGGGAACAGTCCAGTCCGAACTACAAAAGCCATGTCCTTCCAAGAACGGAATCAAGCATCCGAGGACCGGACCGGTTTCGAGGTAACACCTCTCATCAGCCCGGCTAGCTTGACTCCAGTGGTGTGGAGTGCCTGGGACCCACGTCTGGGCATCCCCAGTACACTTATAGCGAGTTTGCAAAAACAACAGGTGATGGACCGAATGAGGATCAATGTCACACATTCAACCCAGTCAAAAGATCTGGGTCCTAATCCATCGTTTTTTTGCACTCCACACCACCCTGGGTTAGACAATGGCGATATGCAAATCAGCTCTGACCCTGTGCCCCATGGGAACAGTCCAGTCCGAACTACAAAAGCCATGTCCTTCCCAGAACGGAATCAAGCATCCGAGGACCGGACCGGTTTCGAGGTAACACCTCTCATCAGCCCGGCTAGCTTGACTCCAGTGGTGTGGAGTGCCTGGGACCCACGTCTGGGCATCCCCAGTACACTTATAGCGAGTTTGCAAAAACAACAGGTGATGGACCGAATGAGGATCAATGTCACACATTCAACCCAGTCAAAAGATCTGGGTCCTAATCCATTGTTTTTTTGCACTCCACACCACCCTGGGTTAGACAATGGCGATATGCAAATCAGCTCTGACCCTGTGCCCCATGGGAACAGTCCAGTCCGAACTACAAAAGCCATGTCCTTCCCAGAACGGAATCAAGCATCCGAGGACCGGACCGGTTTCGAGGTAACACCTCTCATCAGCCCGGCTAGCTTGACTCCAGTGGTGTGGAGTGCCTGGGACCCACGTCTGGGCATCCCCAGTACACTTATAGCGAGTTTGCAAAAACAACACCACTTGGAGTCAAGCTAGCCGGGCTGATGAGAGGTGTTACCTCGAAACCGGTCCGGTCCTCGGATGCTTGATTCCGTTCTGGGAAGGACATGGCTTTTGTAGTTCGGACTGGACTGTTCCCATGGGGCAACAGGGTCAGAGCTGATTTGCATATCGCCATTGTCTAACCCAGGGTGGTGTGGAGTGCAAAAAAACGATGGATTTGGGCCCAGATCTTTTGACTGGGGGAGTGTGTGACATTGATCCACATTCAGTCCATTACTTGTTGTTTTTGCAATTGCCGCCTTAAGTGCGCTGGGGATGCCCAGACGTGGGTCCCAGGCACTCCACACCACTTGGAGTCAAGCTAGCCGGGCTGATGAGAGGTGTTACCTCGAAACCGGTCCGGTCCTCGGATGCTTGATTCCGTTCTGGGAAGGACATGGCTTTTGTAGTTCGGACTGGACTGTTCCCATGGGGCAACAGGGTCAGAGCTGATTTGCATATCGCCATTGTCTAACCCAGGGTGGTGTGGAGTGCAAAAAAACTATGGATTTGGGCCCAGATCTTTTGACTGGGGGAGTGTGTGACATTGATCCACATTCAGTCCATCACTTGTTGTTTTTGCAATTGCCGCCTTAAGTGCGCTGGGGATGCCCAGACGTGGGTCCCAGGCACTCCACACCACTTGGAGTCAAGCTAGCCGGGCTGATGAGAGGTGTTACCTCGAAACCGGTCCGGTCCTCGGATGCTTGATTCCGTTCTGGGAAGGACATGGCTTTTGTAGTTCGGACTGGACTGTTCCCATGGGGCAACAGGGTCAGAGCTGATTTGCATATCGCCATTGTCTAACCCAGGGTGGTGTGGAGTGCAAAAAAACGATGGATTTGGGCCCAGATCTTTTGACTGGGGGAGTGTGTGACATTGATCCACATTCAGTCCATCACTTGTTGTTTTTGCGTCTGTCAGGACAACAGCCCATACCAGGATTGGACTATATTCCCATGAAATTGTGTTCGGGAGGCCTGCCAATGTGTGGGGTGTTCCACGGCCCCAGAAACTGTCTGATGTTGAATACCCTGTGTTGACTGATTATCTGTACAGTTTGACTAACACCTTTTGTACTCTTTACCACCAGGTGCATGAGGCCATACCTGATAAAAGCAAGGGCCCAGGACACGTTATCCAACCTGGTGACTGGGTTCTGATTCCCAACTTTCAATGTACTAAGATCCTAGAGCCCCGCTGGACACTGCCCTGTCAGGTGTTACTGGCCACCCGCACTGCCGTGAAAGTTGAAGGACGGAAGAACTGCATCCACTCGACACACTGTAGATGAGTACCTCTGTCTCTCCCCTATGATCAATGGGTGAAAGAAGGACGAGGAGACTCAGAGACAGAAATAGTCCCGACACTTGTTCCATTCAGCGACGCAAGATTACATTTCACATCTATGAAGCAGAGAGTGACAGTATACTAAAGGGAAAGGTGGAACACTCCCCTCACTCTGCTCAGAATCAGGAACAATTATTCCCGACCATACTGTTCCTACTTCTACCCGATATAACTTGTGTTCCAGAAGGAGGGCATGCCCTTGACTTCGCCCAGGTACCTATAGGCTGTAGGGCTATGATCTCCGGGCTAAGACCGGTGCTGGTGTGTCAGACTAAGGTACGCCCCTAGGGCTCTTGGCGCCTGCATCCAGTGAAGCAACCACCAATCACAGACAGCTTCTAGTGGTCCCTGGCTTAGTACAATGGCAGCCGTCCAATACACCCAAGTCCAGAAACAATATGTCAGTCTCCTACATAGAAAGTGCTTTGTGGCCCCTGTGGTGATGCTGTTTGTCACAATCATCTTGTCTATCATCGGTTGGATGTTACTGATCTACTATCCTGTTACCCCACCAACTCCTACCCCGACTCCTGCAGAGCATCAGTATTTCACGTTACCCGCCCACGAATTACCCCGCCGTGCAGAATTTTTCAATAACACCTTTGTCCAGATGTTACATCATCATCAGCTAATCATAACTACTTCCAACTGTTGGGTATGTGGACTGATGCTGCATGCTATGACACAACCTGTCCCATTTTTCCTAATCCTGTTTTCTATTTCTGGGTCCTGTTATGCATGGTGGATGTTGATGCAGCAGGCCTATACTATCAATGGTACTGCCAATTCTGTCCTTGGAACATTTAGAGAGGACTTCTGGTGAAATAGGTCTGGCAATACCAACACCCCTTTTTGCCCGACCGGCTCATCAACATTGCTATTACCAACGGATGAACTGGGTGAGATGGTGGTATTTAACTCAACTTCTCGACAAACATTTACCAAAGTTCGTGTCAGAAGGCTACTACCTGATGTACGAAACACTCTGAATGTTATAAATGTGCTGGGCCGTGTCTGCATCCATGGCTTGGGAACTAAGAAAGTTGGTACTAATATCTTTGACATCATTAAAACTTTAAATTCTACGCCTCCTCCAAAGTTGGTGGCGTCCCCTAACACTTATTTTATCTGTTGCACAGCAGCCTACACTTGGCTACCCCCTAACTGGTCTGGTACCTGCTATCTGGCCTTCCTCCGTCCACCAACGTATTCTGCCCATGGAGATTACCACCTGTTGATGAAGGGAGCTTTGCGCCGCTCACGTAGGGGTGTCATATCAGCTGAGGATACAGTAGGCCAGGAAGCCGGGCACTTCTTTAAGGGTTTCCTCATTTTCTCGGGCCCCATTGCAAACAGTCGGGCTATACGTGGACTGACTAGGGTCCTTGAGGCCACCATCACAGAAATAGCTGGTGCCCTCTCCAACATCACTGCTGAGCTACAGGCGAACAGCCTTATAACACTTCAAAATCATATGGACCTTGACATCATCCTCGCTGATCATGGTGGTGTGTGTAAATTGATTGGCTCCAGCTGCTCTGTGTATATTCCAGATCACGCACCCACAGTTTATGATGCCATCCAACGTCTGCATCACCTTTCTTTGTAAATTCATCAGGATGAAGGCAACTGGTCCCTCACAGACTGGATCTGTAGCCTCTTTTCCCAATGGGGATGGAGGGTCCTCATCTTCCTTGCCTCTGGAGTAGCTGTCCTAGTCTCCTGCTGTTTGTGCATTCAGGCTCTCAAGCCTCAACCTTCTAACATTCACGACACCAATATGAAGATGATGTTCCAACAAGAAACAGATGATCTCATGAATATCAACGTTTCCTAGGGTATTTGCCACTCAATGGCAAAAGGAGGGTCTGAGGAAAAGTGTCCTTCCTGTCGGCATTTATTTTGTGTCAAGGCTCCATTATTTTTGCATTGCCATTTCATGTCAAACACCTCTGCACAACCCTCCTGGTCGTTTCTGCTGATGTCTGATTAAACTCTGTCACGACCACCCTGCCCAACCTGCTCCTTGTGGTTGAGCCAATTTCGAAAAAGGGAACAAAGAATTGGCCTCACCACCCTCGGACATGAACTTCTGCACACACCCACGCTGTTTCGCAAGACTTGGTCACACCACCGTCCCAGAACTTGTTTATTTCACATATCCTGTTGTTTAAGATCTGCCTGTTCTCTCACGTACATATCCTGTTTTGCAAGACCTGCCTGTAATCTTTTGTACCATCTTTTGCAGCACCGTCATGCCTGAACAAAGAATGGCGTAACTACATTCTGACTCGGGGGCCAGGCTCCCATCCAAACTGGTTTCTTAAGGTGGGAAATGTGTATATAAGGCCTGTAATTTGCGGAGTGAAGCAGCAGCCTCCTCTCTCTTGTCTCCTATGAGCTTGGGACTCTGTTTCGAAGCCCGAGCTATTCAAATAAAACTTGGTTCCTCCTGCAGACGAAGGCTCCTGGGTCTCCTTTTTTCTATAGAAGGAGGGTATGGAAGACTTGGACGGTTCCCCCACCACCCAGACCCAGTAAGTGGGTATAAACTGTTTTCAATTAGTGCTGCAGAAAGAAAAATTATGGCACATTTTGAGTGACTTCTCAAATCCTCTTCTATATCCTTAAAAAATTCTGACATGCAGACTCAAACATGCACTTTCAATACCAGCAGCAGACTTCCCTGGTGAGCAGTAGCTTTACTACAGTGATCTAATAAGCAACTAGAGTGCTAACATTCAGAATTTATGTCAAATGTGTGACACATCTGAATGCCTTCTTGATAGAATCAAAGTAAAAAACGGAAAGTATTTCCTACTGAGGAGACTGTAGTAAATGAGGAAATTAGGAAACTTCATAACAAATAAGTCTCCCAAGATGGTCACCAGAGACAAAAGAGCCCAAATGTAGCAAACATATCACCTTGATGTAGTCCAAGTATAGCCCAATGATAGAATATCCCAGAGTGTTCTAAAGAATAACCAGAGTGCTAACAGTATTACTTATGACAAAAGTTTGGCACACCTGAAGCCATCTTGATTGAGTGAAGTAGTGTGGCTCACTGGTTAGAGGCGGCAGACCCGAGAGCAGAGGACGGCCCGGGACCAGGGTTCGATTCCCGGTGCGGCAGGTTTCTGGACCAGGGTCAGCGGACTCGATAATTCTCTCGCCTCGGTGCCCACTCTGATCAGCGATCACACTCGGCAACTCTGGGCATTAGCTTGCCTCATCTTCACTAACGGCCCCACCAGACCGCTGGGGATGCCTGGTCTCACCCTGGAGATACCCATTAAGGGACCATCTCTCAGGGAAGCCAGGAAGGGTTTCGCAGCGGTCGAAGCGCCTTGGGACCCTCCGGGTAAGTAGTGCGCTATATAAATGCCTATACATTTACATTCATACATTTTGATTGTAATAAAGTGGTAACACTTAAAACATTTCATTTGCAATGGAACACAAAGAGGGGGTTCATTTTTCCATAGAAATTATGATTACTGCTGAAGAAAGAAAAATTGGGGCACATTTTGAGTGACTTCTCAAATCCTCTTCTATTTCATAAAAAATTCTGACATGCAGACTGAAACATGCTCTTTTAATACTAGCAGCAGACTTCCATGGTGAGCAGTAGCTTTACTACGGTGGTCTAATGAGCAACTAGAGTGATAACATTCAGAATTAATGCAAAGGAGTGACATATCTGAATACCCTCTTGATGAAATCAAAGTAAAAAACTAAAAGCATTTCCCACTGAGGAGACTGCAGTAAATGAGGAAATTAGGAAACTTCATAACAAATAAATCTCCCAAGATGGCCACCAGAGACAAAAGAGCCCAAATGTAGCACACATATCACCCAGAAGTATCCCACATGTAGCCCAATGACAGAAGTGTGCAAAACACTTTTTATTTTTTGTGTTTTTGCAGTTTTATATAGTGCAGACTTGTCAGGTACTGGAGTGCTTTACATGAGCATTGGTTACATCACACAAGAACACATTCATTTTGGTTTTAGACATGGGGGAGATTAAGTGATTTGACCAGAATCACAAAATGTCGAGCTGAAGCAGAAACTCCAACCTGGTTCCCCAGTTGCAAAGTCTGCAGCTCTGGAAGCAACAGCACATCCTCTCCCCTAAGTGCAACATTTAATCAAGTGGTCAACTGGATAAAAAAACATAGAGATAACAAATAATTTAAAAGTGCTTTGCCGCTATTTGAAAACTCAGAAAATATGTCCTCATTTTAGATTTTTAGAGCACTAACCATAATTTTGATGCAAATAAGACCCTCTCATATATGTAATTTCTAAAGGAAATGCTCCAGGTATTACAGTTTTCATTACATCAAGATGACGTCAGGCGTTCCACACTTTTGTAATGAATATAGAATGTTAGCAATCTAGTTGTTCATTAGGATACTGTTAAGAGGCGGAGGCCAGGGTCAAGAAAAATTGAAGGCAGGTAGGACGGTGCAGAGGCAACAATTTGACCACACTGAGCAGGCAGGAAGGGCAGTGGCAGCACAACAGACTGTGGAGGACAATCAATCAATCAATCAATCAATCATAGCATTTGTATAGCGGGCTACTTACCCGGCAGGGTCTCAAGGCGCTTGGGGGAAGGGGTCCGCTACTGCTCGAACAGCCAGGTCTTGAGTTGTCTCCTGAAGGTGAGATGGTCCTGGGTCAGTCGAAGGTGGATGGGGAGGGAGTTCCTTGTTTTGACTGCCAAGTAGGAGAAGGATCTGCCTCCGGCGGTGGCTCTTCGGATGCGTGGAACGGCGGCGAGGGCGTGGTTGGTCGATCGTAGCTGGCGGGTGGGAGTGTAGAAGGTCAGGCGGTCGTTGAGGTACTTGGGGCCCAGGTCGTGGAGAGACATCTGTGCGTGGGTGAGGAGCCTGAACGTGATCCTCTTGTTGACGGGGAGCCAGTGCAGGTCTCTCAGGTGGCCGGAGATGTGGCAGCATCGGGGGATGTCCAGAATGAGACGGGCGGAGGCGTTCTGGATGCGTTGGAGTCTTCTCTGCAGCTTGGCTGTGGTCCCGGCGTAGAGGGTGTTTCCGTAGTCCAGTCGGCTGGTGACGAGTGCCTGGGTGACCGTCTTCCTGGTTTCGGTCGGGATCCATCCAAAGATCTTGCGGAGCATGCGTAGGGTGTGAAAGCAGGATGAGGAGACGGCGTTGACTTGTCTGGACATCGAGAGGGAGGAGTCCAGGATGAAGCCCAGGTTGCGTGCGTGGTCTGTTGGCTTGGGAGCGGTGCCCAGGGTGGGGGGCCACCAGGAGGGCGATGGTCCCAGGATGAGGACTTCCGTCTTGTCTGAGTTCAGTTTCAGGCGGCTGGTCTTCATCCACTTGGCGACGTCTTTCATCCCTTCGTGTAGGCTGGTTCTGGCGGTGTCGGGGTCCATGGTGAGGGAGAGGATCAGCTGGGTGTCGTCGGCGTAGGAGATGATGTTGAGGTTGTGTTGGCGTGCTATGGCTGCAAGAGGTCTCATGTAGACGTTGAAGAGGGTGGGGCTGAGTGATGATCCTTGTGGTACGCCGCATATGACTTCGGTGGCCTCGGATCGAAAAGGGGGGAGGAGAACTCTCTGTGTTCTTCCGGCGAGGAATGAGATGATCCACTCCAGTGCCTTCTCTTGGATGCCGATGTTGCTGAGGCGTTGAACTAGGGTGCGGTGGCAGACAGTGTCGAACGCTGCAGAGAGGTCCAGGAGGATGAGTGCCGCTGTTTCCCCATTGTCGAGCAAGGCTCGGATGTCGTCGGTGGCTGCGATCAGGGCAGTCTTGGTGCTGTGGTTGGCTCTGAAACCGGACTGCGAGGGGTCGAGGGAACAGTTCATCTCGAGGAAGGCGGCCAGCTGTCTGTTGATGATCTTCTCGATAACTTTAGCAGGGAAAGCGAGGAACGAGATGGGGCGGAAGTTCTTGAGGTCGGTGGGGTCCGCTGTTGGTTTCTTCAGTAGGGCGCTGAGCTCGGCATGCTTCCAGCTCTCCGGGAAGGTGGCGGTGTTTAAGGAGGTGTTGATGAAGTTCCGGAGTTGGGGTGCGATGGTGGAGTCGGCTGTGTTGAAGACGTGGTGGGGGCACGGGTCGGTCGGAGATCCGGAGTGCATGGTGTTCATCGTGCGGGCAGTGTCTTCGGTGGTCACTGTGGTGCAGGAGCGGAGGGTGGTGGTGGGGGACGTTGGTTCGACGGTTGGGTGCGTGGGTGGTGCGCCGAAGCTGTTGTGGATGTCGGTGATCTTGCGGTGGAAGAACGAGGCGAGAGAGTCGCAGAGATCTTGTTAGGGAGTGATGTCGTTGTTGCCGGTGCTGACTCCTTGACGATGCTGAAGAGTTCCTTTCTGTCGTGGACGTTGTTGTCTATTCGTTCCTTCAGTGATTTCTTCTTGGTGATGCGGATGAGTTGGTGGTGCTTGCGGGTGGCGTGCTTGAGGGCGGTCCTGTTGTCTGTGGTCTGGTCGAGGAGCCAGGCTTCCTCGAGGGTGCGGCAGTCCTTCTTGGAGTCCTTGAGTTTGTTGGTGAACCAGGAGGCCTTCTTGCTTCTGGACCTGCTGGGAGGGTTCTTCAGCGGAGCGAGGTCGTCGGCGCAGGCGGTCAGCCACTGCGTGAAGTTGCGGGCTGCTTCTTTGGGGTCCGTTGTGCTGGCGGGTGGGCTCTGGCTGAGGGAGGTGGTGAGCTGGTCGGCGGTGATCTTGCTCCAACTCCTATGAGGTACCTGTTGCGAGTGGTGGTGGGTCGTGGTTCTTTTGAAGCTGAAGTGGACGCAGCTGCGGTCGGTCCAGTGGAGTCCGGTGACGTGGCTGAAGGTGATGTACTCGCTGGAAGAGAAGACGGGATCAAGCGTGTGGCCGGCGTAGTGGGTGGGGGTGTTGACCAGTTGCTTGAGTCCGAGGTTGGCGAGGTTTTCCAGCAGAGCGGCGGTGTTGCGGTCCTTGTTGTTCTCCAGGTGGAAGTTGAGGTCCCCTAGGAGGATGTAGTCGGCAGAGGGGAGGGCGTGCGGTCTGATGGAGTCGGCGATGTCTTCGCTGAATTGTGTGCGTGGTCCCGGGTGTCTGTATATGAGGGTGCCTCTGAGGGTCGTCTTAGGGTCGGTGTGTATCTGGAAGTGGAGGTGTTCCGCGGTGGCGAGGGTGTCGTTGGCGTCGGTCGTGATGCGGATGGTGTTCTTGTGGACGATGGCGATGCCTCCTCCGGTCTGGTTGATGCCGTCCCTCCTGATGATCTTGTACCCGTCCGGGATGGCGATGTCGGGGGCTGAGGAGATGTTCATCCAGGTTTCCGTGAGGAAGGCGATGTCTGGTGATGTTGTGTCGAGGAGGTTCCAGAGTTCCACGGCGTGTCTGTGGATGGAGCGGGTGTTGAGCAGGATTCATTTCAGGTGGTTGCTGCTGGTGTTTGGCTTGGCGGGGGCGGTGCAGGTCCGGAGACAGGAGAACTTGCAGCCCTTGCAGGTGAAGGGTCCGTGGGTGCGTTTCGGGGTCGCTCGGCAGCAGGCGGGGTTCCGGCCGGCATTGATGGCGTTGAGGGCTGCAGCGTCGTAGGTCTGTCGGGTTGTCTTCCAACGGCGAGGGCCAGGGGTCCTGGCGCTGGGCGCGGTCCAGGTGCGGACAGGCGCAGACGGGCTTGCCTTTGCCGCGCCTTTGGTGCACAATCGGCGCGCCCACTGCACGTCAACGCTGCGCGTATGCATGGGCGTCATAAGAAGAAGCCGGAAGGGAGGAGCAGCTGGGTGGCGGGAGCGGGGTGGCGAATGGGCAGGGGGGGGAGGGGCCACAGGGAGGCAGTGGCGGGAAAGGAGGGCAGAGGGCGGCTCAGCGGCGGCTGGGTCGCCCGTGGAAGAAAACGCAGAGAAAAGCGAGTGGATAAAATGATGGCAGCAAAGGGCAAAGAGAATACAAAAACGAGTAGACAAGAACGAAGGCAGCAAAGGGCAAAGAGAATACAAAAAATGAGTAGACAAAAACGAAGGCAGCAAAGGGCAGAGAGAATACAAAAACGAGTAGACAAAAACGAAGGCAGCAAAGGCAGGGAGAACAAAAAACAAGCGCATAAAATGGAGGCAGCAAAGGGCACCAAAGGGCACAGCTGATGGAGGCAGTAGCAGGGGTGTGTGGGGGCGACCTCACCTGGTTACAGGCTCAGCGGTCGGGGACAGTGGAAAGGGGGGCAGGGGCAACAAGCCAGTAATACAGGACTGGCAAGACAGGCTGCAGCAATATAATAGACCATCGTTGGCAGAAGGAAGAGGCAGTGGTAGTACAACCATACATTCCAACAGATCAGATTCAGCCAGGAAAAGTCCAATATTTTCAAGCCCAAATGGGCTTTATTTGATCTGTCTCCTTTCTACAATCATCCCCTTTTCAATGTAAGTCAAAGGGGAAAATCAATACCTCAGTTTTTTTTCAAAATCTCCCTCTTACCAAGTTCAAAATGTTAGCAACTATGGTACATTGGATCATGGAAGGCAGGAGGAATTGTTGTAGGGACATCGACTCGGATAACAGAGGACAGGAGGGACATGGAATGGTGCACCAAACTGACCATACAGTGCAGGCATCAGGGTTAGCAGCAGCACAATACACCACACAGGGCATGTGGGACGGGAGTGCAGCACAACAATCCCTAGAAAGCAATAGGGAGGGGACAGGACCATGCACATGGATAACAGGGAACAGAGGGGAAAGAGGCAATGTTACCTAGCTGACCATAATGGACAGACAGGAGAAAAAGCTGCAACAAAACAGACCATAAAGGGCAGGAGGGACAGATCAGGGGCATTACAATGGAACAGACAAGCTAGGAGGGAGGGAATATGGGTCTGCACATAGAAACAGAGGGCTGGGGGCAAAGGGGCAAGGGGGCAGGGCAGGAGCAGCAAGATGACCATGGAGGTCCGGCAGGATGGGCACAAGAAACAAGACACACCATGGAGAGCAACAGTGAGACTATAATGGCATACACACACCATGGAGGGAAGGTGGGAGGGGCTCAGGGGTAGCTATCTGACCACACAGGGAAGGTGGGAGAGACTGTGGCATTACAGAAGACCATGCATGGCAAGCGGGAGGGTTAGTGGCAGCACAATGGCTATGATGGGCAAGAAGGAGGCTGCAAAGGCATGGACAAAGGACCACTGAGGATAGAAGGGAGGGTTTAGACAAGAGAGTTCAAGGGAAGGGGCCTCACAACAGACCACACGGGGCAGGCAGGAGGAGCAGTTGCAGCACAACAGACCAGGGAGGGCAGAAAGGTGTGGCAGTAAAATGGACCATGGGGGACAGGAAGAAGGGGATAGGGGCATGGAATGCGGACAGGCAGGGTGGGGGTGGCAGGGACAGGTTACAGTCATCTGACAATGCTAGGCAGGTGGGAGAGGAGTGGCAGCTCAACAGAACACTCAGAGTAGATAGGAGTGGCAGGTCCATGGAACATGGTGGGCAAAAAGGATGGAGCAGGGGCATGCACACAGACATCAAAGGGCAGGGGGAATGAGAATAGGGGCAGCAAGCTAAGCACAGAGGCTAAGCAGGAGGACAATGATGGGGCATAGCATTGGGACATGGAGGGCAGGAAGAGTGGACTGGTACATCATGCTAAATGGAGGGCAGTGGCAGCACATCAGACCAGGCATGGCAGGAGGGAGGAGGCTAGTCCATGGATTCAGACAACGGAGGATAGGGAGGAGGTGGATGGGGCAGCAAGCTAACTGTTCAGAGAAGGCGGAAGGCTAGTGGCAGAACAACAGCCACACTGGGCTGTAATAAGGTAGCAGGGACATCGACTTCGACAATGGATGGCTACAAGGAGGGAAGGCAGGAGCAGCAAGCTTGGGTGGGGGCAGCACAATGCCAGGCCATGCTTCCTACCCCCCACCATCCATTGTGATATGCATCTTACTTAACATTAATAAAAAACTAGAAATTTTCTGAAAAAAACAAAAATTACAGTATAGTTAGACTCAGATTTCACTCATACACAACCAGTGAAATTCAGCAGTTATAGTTACCTGAGCTAACTATAACTTACAACCCCGCAATGTACTGCTAAAGACCTCAGACATTACATCACTCATGACATGGTCAGTTACATCACTCATGACATCACTCATGACATCTCAAATGAGCTGTGAATGGAATGGCACTATAATCGCTAGAACTTTATTTAGGGATAGTGTGTGTGTCTTAACACCCCTTTTTTTCTTTTCTTTTGTGTCAGAACCATTATAATACGCAAGGTGCCCAGATTAATATGGCTTATGCCTTTCACTTTAAAGTAATGTGTAGTCCATTGTTTATGTTGATGTTTGCAATCCTAAGTATGTTTATTATGAATAAGTCACATTGACGAACATACAGGTATGATGGTCACGGAGCAAGATATGCTGAAATAACATTGTGTGCATATTAACACTTGTTTTCTTTTCGTTATTGGATCAATTCCTGAATTTTCACATCGTAATCAGGCCAATATGGCCGCCAGCTTTTTGGATTAAAGTAATATGTAGTCCTTTGTTAATGTTGGTAACTTTAGGCATTTGTACATTTAAATAAAGATGCTACAATGAAGTCTTATATCGTTATCAAGGTTCGGACGAGCCAAAACACGTGGATCACGTCCTTTGCAGATTATATACGTCAAAACTACAACCTGAGTGCTGATTCCTTCCTTGTAAGAGTGAGAGGAGATTTAATACAGATATAAAAAATTCACTGAAAAAACCACAAGTTTAAGGGACATTATAGTTAGAAAATAGCATTTAAAAAACCTCAGAAATTCACAGAAAAAAACACAGGTTTCATGGACATCATAGTTAGTTGGACATTTCACTCGTTAAAAACAAGAGAAATTCGGCAGTTATAGTTAGTTGTGCTAACTATAACTCGCACCCCCGCAATGCACCTGATGACATCACATATTACATCACTCATGACATGGTCAGTGACAACACTGATGGCATCACTGATGACATCTCAAATTACATCACTGAAGACATCATCCACGTGATCATCTGATGCACCTCCTCAAACCCTAAAGTACAGACTACCGATCTCGAAACCATAGACACACCAATACTAGTACAGCTACAGTATTCTGTGCATTATGCATGCAGACCTCTAACCAGCTACATACTATTGATATGCTCTTCTAAATACCCAGTTAGTACCTATGCAGTCAAAAATCCTTCTGTCTGTCCCATGCACTTCTCCATTCACCTATCCAGCTCTATCTAGGCCTCCTATCACTCCACCAATACCTAAGCGCTTGTAAATTCATTATACACTCTGTTTGGTTTGTAATACTGTAATTATTCTAGTTACTAGAACGTATGGAATGGCCCAGCTTCTAACACAAGTACAGCTATAATATGTTGTGCACTATCCAAGCACACCTGTAACTAGCTACATACTATTGATACACTCTTCTAAATACCCAGTTAGTACTCATGCAGTGTAGGAATCATCCAGTCTGTCCCATGCACTTCTTTAATCACTTATCTACCACTATCTACTTATCCTATCACTCCACCAATACGTAAGCACTTATAAACTAAGTATTCACTCTGTTTACAGCATTGTCATCATTCCAGTTACTAATGATATTCTCATAAAAAAGACCTAGGCACCAACACAAGTACACATAACATATTCTGTGCATAATCCCTACAAATCTCTAAGCAGATACATACTATTGATCCACTCCATTAAATACTGAAATAGTACCCATGCCTCGTGGGATACCTCCTGTCAGTCTCATGCAAATCTTCAATCACCGATCCAGCACTATGTTCTGATTGTATCAGTCTGCCAATACCTAAGCACTTATGGGGCAGATTTACAAGCACCCTTCGCCACCAGTACGTCACTTTTTGTAACGTAGGGATGGCGCCAGGCACTCCTTCATATTTACCAGGGGAGGAAAAGCCACCCTTCATGGTTTTTCCTCTCCTTGCAAATATAACTCCTTCATACACAGAACTTTGCGTTGAAGGGGCCTTCTATAGGTGTTGCTGTGGGTGTTCCCACGCAACACCCATAGAACAAGCTACATCTCCAGATTCCTGAGCAATTGTAAATCTCGAAATGCTGTGCCATAATAGAGTTGGTGTAGCAAGGCGCAACAAGGAGAACTGTTTTCATGTCTCCTCATTTTTCCTCTTTCAATGCATGCTGCATTCCACAGCATACATTGAAAGTGGAAAATGCCTTAACTGATTGTTTGTGTGCAGGAAGGTGTCCCTACCTGCAGAAAAACAATCTTCGCACGACACAAACATCCTTGCACCATGGTGCAAGTGTACCTGTGTCACAGCAGGGCTGCAGTTTCTGCAGCAGTGCAGAGGGAAGCACAGAGTTGCAACATATTTATGTACATATGTCACATCCCTGTGCTTCGGAAGAGCCACAGTGCAGTGCAGCTAAAAAGCTTGCAGTGTCACGCTGCAGTACTTCCTCATAAATCTTCACCTATAAATTCACCATGCACTACTAATGCTTTCTTTCAGTCAATCATGCTGTATACATATATTCAATCAAACTTTCACACGTTACCTTGCAATTATAGTTCTTTCTTTAACCAGATAAGGTAGTTCGGATAAGAATTTTTTTTTCTTCTTTTTTTCTTTTGTATTTTCTTTTTATTTTTTGAACAATTTTGTATTCTCAAAAAATGTACAAAAAAACCCGAATAAAACAGGAAACTTTTGGAATTATTTATCATAAAAAAAATTAACAATGATGGTTGTGTTGTGCAGTACACACTGCATCTACCGACTGCTCACCGAAGCATATACGTTTCTTACACTTCACGCATTGTTGCTCCAGAAAGGAAAATTCTGGCCTAATATCCATTGCAGGAGTTCCTGAGGACGCTCCAGACTTACTTGCCACAGCAGGTGAGGGGTTCAAAGCAGCTCGCTTCCTTTTCTCCCGAGCAAGATTGAGAGGAGCTGTGGTCCAGAGATGCTTGTACATAGAAGCAGTGCCACAAGAGTATTTTTTTTCACTACCTCTTGTCAGGACTCGGTCACAAATTTTGCACGTCACCTTTCTCGCATTTACTTTCTTCTCTCCAGGTTGTAAAGTGAAGAATTTCCAAATGAACGATTCTGGCCTCTGTGGACGTGGTACTTCCTTCAAGAATTCTTCTTCAGAAGATACTGCCTCCTGCTGCTGTCCAGGTGCCATTTTGTTTGATATTTTTTTTAAAACACCAAAATAAACAAGCAAAAAGGGTTCTTGTAGGAAAAAAGATGTCTCTCTAAAGATGCTCCAACAAGAAGGATTAAAGTAGGTGGGGTCCTTCAATAGTTACAGTGGGAAATGTTACGAACCAATTAAATCTTTATTTTTTAGGTCACATGGGATCCGCACACTCTGCGCTCATGAAGCACCTACCGACGCGACTTCGCGAAAATATATTTAAAAATAATATATGTTTATCATCAGTACAAATATATAATTTTTATGAGTATTTTAGATAATCTCTTGCCCTAATATGTATATTTAAGACACATACATATCATTTTAGAACATAAAAAAATCTTTGCTGGAGTCGCGCACCCAGTATGCCCCAGCACGTATATGAAGTCACGCGGGACGCGCCACCGCGCAAGTGTCGCATACCGTCATGCGCATGTGTTGCGAATGCACGGGAGCAGAAGCAACGGACTGGTCGCATACCAATCGCACACATCACGTAATATTAAACTCATGTGATGTAACTGAAAAACACGCAGCCGTCGCACAACGTACGCAGATCCTTCACGACTTTTCTAAAATGGCGGCTAGAATCTGCGCACCCACCGTGATGTGTACGCTTTGGGTGCGCTGCTCCCAAAAAAATTGGGAAAAAAAAATAATATAAATATATTAAAATAAAAAATAAAATAAAAAATTAAACAATATTTCAGTTAGATTTTTTTGTTTTTTTTTTGCAATTTTCAGAAAAATATGTTATTTAATTAATAAAATATTTATAAATAAACAGTTAAAAACTGTAGAAAATCAGTACAAAAAATAGGTATAACTACTATTACACTTAAAAATTAGCATTTTAAAAACGTTTGAAATTCACTAAAAAAAAGTAGGTTTCAGAGACGTTATAGTTAGAAATTAGCATTTAAAGAACCTTGGAAATTCAAACAGAAAAACTGTGATATAACTGACCATATCATGAATGATGTAATGTGTGACATCATCAGCAGTGCATTGCGCGAGTTATAGTTAGCAGAACTAACTATAACGGAGGAATTTCTATGGTTTTGTCAATTCAAATCTTTGCTGAGCAACATTATACTTTTGCATCGATCCTAGTGTGTTAGGCAATAATCCACAGATTTAACGAAAAAATGTCCGAAAGTCACATCCAACTTAATGGAGTCTCCTCTATGAAAACGCCAAGGTATGTTGTTACAGCATCAATTCCATTTATTTCCCTCCTGGTTTCCATCAATCACAATATAGCAGCCAACACGTGTTTCGTCTGGCATATCATGCCTTTCGACTTCTTCAGGGCTGCAACCCAAGAAGATAATGATATTTACAATTTAGAAAACTTATATACAATTTGTAACTCTATTTACATATCATTGGTTTCACTAAAAGGTACACCTATGTGTAGGGACAGACCTGAGTCCTTGTGTATATACATTTTATATCTCTATTTACATCTCATTGGTTTAACTAAAAGGTACACCTGCGTGTAGGGACAGACCTAAGTCCTTTGTGTTTTTGTATTCTAAACAAGTTAGAAATCACCGAAATAAAATAATGCATACCCTGGTGTGAAGAGCAACAAGAAAAGACCCAAAATTTCCAAAGATGTAGGAAATAAGTACAACATTTTAATAAATTACCAGGAAAGGTAGTCCTCAAATGAGACTTCCGCTAGTGTAAACAAAGTCTGACCCTAGAAAAACAGCAGAAAATCCTTAGCTCCTGGGCTTGTAACTACTTCCATTGCTGAAGAAGATATATAAACCAGTACTTATACTTACTCTAATAGTAGTAAAGTATAATATTGTATGTCGCCCTCAATTGTAAAAAATCCACTACAATACTGCCAAAGGTTAACAACCGTCACATATTTCCTGTAACAAAAATCGAGAGAGTAGTCTCACTAGATCAACCTGGTTACAAATAATAACGAAGTACTGGATACTGGCCACATCACTCACCTACTTGGAGCGATTTATCTAAAAAAAGTGCAGTCAGTCTAATCCTTAAATCAAAAGTTGCGAGTTGGCCATTATATCCAAAGAAATGTAAATACGAAGACGTGTAGTCATACTGTTTGGGGGAGAAAACGAACGAACATGTAATTCTTCAATCCCAATATCGTACTATAAGCGTTCAGATAGCATTACTTTGGTTACCTAGCTGGATTACCTCATAAGCTGTCTTCAAAATTTCAGTCAAAAATAGTCCTTTGGTAAGATATTTACATTTGCCGTGTTTTCGAGTTAGTGATAACACAAGTACATGTAGGTATACTGTTGAAAAAGAAAAAGGGGAACAAATGTATAAATCTAGAGTTGCAATCACAAGTAATTTACCGCAAAGGGTACATCTCTCAAAAAATAACCCGGCAGTTTACCTCCAATGTACTGCGAGTACGCTCTGATCGGAGTCACAGCCGGCAGCCGGCGTGCAACACGAGCGCCATATTTGTTTGAAAATCTGAATGAGAGTTTATGGAAAGAAGTGTCGCCATCTTGTAATGTCTTTAATCTCTCTAATACTGATGGTTAAATTCAAATAAACTCGCGCTAAACACATATTAGGTATTTGCGCATCAAATTTCAATACAAGTAATGTATTTCTCATTGCCAATATTAAAACACTTAGAGTACATTATTATTACTCTCGTGTACGTATTTAGACATGTGAATACTTTACTTCATCATCCCTCAAAAAATTTACAAATTACTTACTACATAATTCTCTTACACTTTGAGGAAAATAATTGTTAATATTTTCCCCAAGTTCCTAAAAATTATCAAATAATAAAATAATTTTTTTATTTTATCTTTTATTAGTATTCGAACCCCTGTTGTAGGTGTAACACACCAGAGCTACAGTGTGTGATGCCACTGTTACTGTCGTCTTAGAACACGAATAACAAGTAAAATACTTGTGAGTAAAAATCATAGGAAGGAGTATAAATAGATATGTCTATCTCCACATTGTAGGAGCTTCAGACTTTCCACATATTCCTCAGGGCCCCTACTTCGAGCACACCCGGAAGTCACACTTACAGTAAATATGTTAGTATATAGAAAGCGGGGGATAGTGATGTAATATCTCATCGAGGGATATAGATATAAGGCAGAACAAATCAAGTCCATTGTAATAGTAATCAACACAAATATTAGGTATATACTAATTTGTGAAGTAAATAATCCTGATGAGTTGAGTACACTAATCACATAAGTACATAATCACTGTCATCAATATACAGAGGTTATATCAGAACAAAAATAATTCCCATATCAATTACTGTACTGGTGTAATATCTTAATCCTAGGTCATTCATTGATTATGATGTGTATAATACATTTGCAGCATAATGATATCAATCAAATCTTTTATTCGCCAAAGAAAAACTATAATTCCGGATATAGGTTTAATCCTTCCTCCACTGGCCTTAAAACCATAATCCATCTTGCTTCTCTACGTCTCAAGTTAAGGGTCGTGTTTCCACCTCTTTTATCTACATTCACATGTTCTATTCCATGATATGTAAATCTGTGGTTAACAAAATCATCCCGATTTTGGATAGCATGGGAGGCAATAGGGTATCGAGTATCTCCATTTTTGAGAGCACGAAAATGTTCCATCATCCGATCTCTCAATCGTCTCACTGTAGAACCAACATAAATTTTTCCGCACGTACATGCTATTATGTATACAACAAATGTAGTTTCGTAGTTAATAAATGTTTGAATTTTGAAACTCCCAGTGTTGTTATATTCAAAAGATAAGATCTTCTTGGTTGCCCATCTACAACAGCTGCAAAGGTCACAGTAATAAAAACCTGCAGGTTTAGTACGTAACCAATGTTCTGGTAATTTAGGTTTAATGATTTTAGGGTAACTAGGGCTTACCATGTTACCAATTGTGGTACCTTTTCTAAATGTCAAGCTGGGTCTGTCTGTTAAGTACGGTACTAAGTCTCCATCTGTTCTCAATAGTTGCCAATGTTTATTTAAAATGGCATACAGTTTGTGACTCCCTGCTCCAAAATTGGTGATCACCCTCACCTTCTGTAATTTCTTAGTCACTTCACTGCTAGTGCTAGGTTTGAGTGTATCATCTCTCCTAAGTTTAGAAGCTCTTTCATGTGCTTTCATAATAACCTTATCTTTATAGCCTCTGTTTTTAAATCTTTTAGTCATATCCTCAAGATTAGTGTTAAAGTCACCATCATCCGAGCAATTCCTCCTGGCTATCAACATTTCGCCATTTGGCTTTTAGGGTGACAACTATCAGCACGTAAAAGTGCATTACAACTGGTTTCCTTCCGGAACATTCTACTGCATAGTTTGTCACCTTTTACAAACAATTCAATATCTAAAAAAGTCAGATATTTATGGTCAAAGTGTGTAGTGAATGTCATGTTCAGATTGTTGGAATTCAGATAAGAAAAAAACAAATTCAGTTCCTCTGGGGAACCTCTCCAAATCAATAAACAATCGTCAATGAATCGTCCCCAGAAGTAAATGTGGTCTATCCACTCCTGCCCTTTAGGGCCCCAGATCCACTCCGCCTCCAAGCGACCCATGAACAGGTTCGCGAAGGACGGAGCTACCCTGGAACCCATAGCAGTTCCAAGTTTCTGTCTGTACCAGGTCTCCCCATACAGGAGAAAATTATTCTCCAATACTATTTTAGTCGTCTCCAAAATCATCATTGTGTGATTTAGGTATTCTGCTGGTCTCTGGTTCAAAAAATGCTGTAAAGCTTGTAAGCCCAAATCATGATTAATATTCGAGTATAAAGAAACAACATCTAAGGTTGCTAGAATCATGTCAGGTTCCCAATTAACATCATTCATAATATTGAGAATATGTTTAGTATCTTCTATATGGGAAGGTAAGTTTTGAACATACGGTCTCAAGTACAAATCTACAAAGTGCGAAAGTCTCTCTGTAGGTCCACCAATTCCAGAAATTATGGGCCTTCCTGGTGGTTTCTGATGGTTTCTATGTATTTTTGGTAGAGTGTACAGGCAAGGGGCCCTTGGACATTCAACTCTCAAATACAGATATTCTTCATGATCTAGTAAAGTATTCTTGTACCATTGCCTCAGTTTAGTATTGATCATAATCATAGTCTTAGGTAAAGGATTCGTACTGATTTTCTCATAGTACCTAGAATCACTAAGTTGGGAAAAAATTTCTGAATCATAATCTTTTTTATCCATAAACACGATGTTGCCACCTTTATCAGCCATACGTATTATAATATCAGGTTGTGATGATAATTCCTTAAGAGCTAGCCTTTCATCAGGTTTTAGATTACCTCCAACAAATTTCCTCTTATTGTAACAATCCCTTTTGATCAAGTTATCAATGTCAGCAGTCACAGATTTGTAAAAAAGCATCAACCACATTAACTGCCATCAGTTGCGGTGTCCATTTTGATTTAACTTTAAGTCCACTTGAAGTAGCATAACCAGAATTAATCTCTAAGTCCCCTAAAAGAGAACTGATAGTAACTGGATCTCCCTCATTTTCAGTCAGTGACAACAGAAGTTTGGTATCATATACTTCTTGTATGGTAATATTACTCAATGCTGGTTTACTGACAGTTCTTGTATCTTGGCTGTCCTGTTTTAAAAAATGTTTTTTCAATTTTAAGAGTCTCGCAAATTTATACAAATCAATCTTAACTGTAAACCAATCAACACATACAGTTGGACAATATCCCAAACCTTTCTTTAATACAGACACCATACTTTTCGATAGTACAACTGATGAAAGGTTAACAATTTCAATTTCATTAGTTCCTACATTTACTTCCTCCAGGATCGTAATCTCATTCCTGGCCTTACTTCTTCTGCCTTTGCCTCTGCTCCCTCTCCTTGTCTTTCTCCTAGGTTGTTGCCGTATCTGCCCCCTGGTTCTCGGTTGCCCATCCTGATCCGCCAGACCTCCTCTAAAAAAGGAGTGGGGATTACACTTGAGCCAGGGTCAATATTATCCTCATTTTCGCTAGTAGAAATGTTACTTGAGGAAGTATTCAATTCTGAACTGGTTGGTGTTGATCCCTTCATATTTGATTGGCCTTTGGCAATTACATGGTCAAATTTACGTGCGAAGGTAAACACCGGTCCAGTTTTATAGTAATGCTCGTCTCTTTTAAGTTTACGAGCCTTCCTACGTTTAAAGTCTGTTTGTAAATTAGTGAGTATCTCATCCAGTAAATTGTAATTTTTCATTGTAGCCTCAGGTAAATTAAGCTGCTTGATTTCATCCTCACAGGTCTGTATTTCAATAAGTAGTTTAGCGATTTTCCTCTCAGCATTATCAATCAAAATCCTAATTAAAATACTAGAACTCGTATTGAGTTCTTGTTCCCATCTATCTAGGAGGTCCGGTTCAAGATCTTCATAAATTGGAATAATCTGAGATCTAAGGCCACGTGGGATACGTTTAAGAATCAGATATTGTTTGAGTGTAGCTGCATCCCACCACTTATTTAATTCGAACCTTTTAAGTCTCTCTAGTCTGACAAATTTGGCTCTGAGTCCTTCTTGTTTAGGTTGTATATTCGATGATACTGCTACATTAACGGAAGAACCTGTGCTGAGGTTCTTAAATAGGTCCAAAGCTTCTTGTTCGCGATTCATATTAAAGAGTAAAGTAAGTACTAGCCACTTGTGGCCGCCCCCACCTGAAATTAATACAAATGTATGATGTGGTGACCAGGTATCAAGTAGGCGCACAACAAGAGTATGGCAATCAGTAAATGTCCTCTGTACAAAAAATATGCTACAAAGCAAAGAAAAGGAAGGTCACCACTCTTCCTTGCATACCCAGAAGAGATCTCCCGGTTGAAACAATCAATTCAAATCTTTGCTGAGCAACGTAATACTTTTGTATCGATCCTAGTTTGTTAGGCAATAATCCACAGTATTTAACGAAAAAATGTAGATAAGTCACATCCAACTTAATGGAGTCTCCTCTATGAAAACACCAAGGTATGTTATTACAGCATCAATTCCATTTATTTCACTCCTGGTTTCCATCAATCACAATATAGCAGCCAACACGTGTTTCGTCAGGCATATCATGCCTTTCGACTTCTTCAGGGCTGCAACCCAAGAAGAGAATGATATTTACAATTCAGAAAACTTATATACAATTTGGGAATTATGTAGTAAGTAATTTGTAAATTTTTTGAGAGATGATGAAGTAAAGTATTCACATGTCTAAATACGTACACGAGAGTAATAATAATGTACTCTAAGTGTTTTAATATTGGTAATGAGAAATACATTATTTGTATTGAAATTTGATGCGCCAATACCTAATATGTGTTTAGCGTGAGTTTATTTTAATTTAACCATCAGTATTAGAGAGATTAAAGACATTACAAGATGGCGACACTTCTTTCCATAAACTCTCATTCAGATTTTCAAACAAATATGGCGCTCGTGTTGCAAGCCGGCTGCCGTCTGTGACTCCGATCAGAGCGTACTCGCGGTACATTGGAGGTAAACTGCCGGGTTATTTTTCGAGAGATGTTGCCTTTGCGGTAAATTACTTGTGATTGCAACTCTAGATTTATACATTCGTTCCCCTATTTCTTTTTCAACAGTATACCTACACGTACTCGTGTTATCACTAACTCGAAAACACAGCAAATGTAAATATCTTACCAAAGGACTATTTTTGACTGAAATTTTGAAGACAGCTTATGAGGTAAGCCAGCTAGGTAACCAAAGTAATGCTATCTGAACGCTTATAGTACGATATTGGGATTGAAGAATTACATGTTCGTTCGTTTTATTCCCCAAACAGTATGACTACACATCTTCGTATTTACATTTCTTTGGATATAATGGCCAACTCGCAACTTTTGATTTAAGGATTAGACTGACTGCACTTTTTTGAGATAAATCGCCTCAAGTAGGTGAGTGATGTGGCCAGTATCCAGTACTTCGTTATTATTTGTAACCAGGTTGCTCTAGTGAGACTACTCTCTCGATTTTTGTTACAGGAAATATGTGACGGTTGTTAACCTTTGGCAGTATTGTAGTGGATTTTTTACAATTGAGGACAACACACAATATTATACTTTACTACTATTAGAGTAAGTATAAGTACTGGTTTATATATCTTCTTCAGCAATGGAAGTAGTTACGAGCCCAGGAGCTAAGGATTTTCTACTGTTTTTCTAGGGTCAGACTTTGTTTACACTAGCGGAAGTCTAATTTGAGGACTACCTTTCCTGGTAATTTATTAAAATGTTGTACTTATTTCCGACATCTTTGGAACTTTTGGGTCTTTTCTTGTTGCTCTTCACACCAGGGTATGCAATATTTTATTTCGGTGATTTCTAACTTGTTTAGAATACAAAAACACAAAGGGCTTAGGTCTGTCCCTACACGCAGGTGTACCTTTTAGTTAAACCAATGAGATGTAAATAGAGTTATAAAATGTATATACACAAGGACTCAGGTCTGTCCCTACGCGTAGGTGTACCTTTTAGTGAAACCAATGATATGTAAATAGAGTTACAAATTGTATATAGGTTTTCTGAATTGTAAATATCATTATCTTCTTGGGTTGCAGCCCTGAAGAAGTCGAAAGGCATGATATGCCAGACGAAACACGTGCTGGCTGCTATATTGTGATTGATGGAAACCAGGAGTGAAATAAATGGAATTGATGCTGTAACAACATACCTTGGTGTTTTCATAGAGGAGACTCCATTAAGTTGGATGTGACTTTTGGACATTTTTTCGTTAAATACTGTGGATTATTGCCTAACAAACTAGGATCGATACAAAAGTATTACGTTGCTCAGCAAAGATTTGAATTGATTGTTTCAACCGGAAGATCTCTTCTGGGTATGCAAGGAAGAGTGGTGACCTTCCTTTTCTTTGCTTTGTAGCATATTTTTTGTACAGAGGACATTTACTGATTGCCATACTCTTGTTGTGCGCCTACTTTATACCTGGTCACCACATCATACATTTCTATGGTTTTGTATGAGTGAAATCTCCAGCTAACTATAACACCTCTGAAACCTGTTTTTTTCCTGTGAATATGTATATATATATACATATATATATATATATACATATATATATATATATATATATATATATATATATATATATATATATATATATATATTCACTGAAAAAACCATAGGTTTCACACCAGTTATAGATAGCTGTAAATTTTACTGACATAAAACCATTGAAATTCCCACGTTATAGTTAGTTGGACTCACTATAACTTGCGCGCCTGCAATGCACTGCTGATGACGTCACATATTGCATCACTCATGACATGGTCAGTGACATCACTCATGACATCACTGATTACACCATCCAGTGAATGTGTGTCTTTCTGAAAAATAAATATGTTTTATATATGTATATGAAAAAGGACGATGGAAGAATAAATGTTTAAATAAGTGTCTTAATGGATGTTTTATTTTTTTTTAATTGATTGGTTAACTGGCTTATTGTTAGCGAGTATTGTTTGAATATTTAAATGTTTGTATCAGTGTTTCACTTTGTGTATAAGTGGCTGCATGGGTTGGTGAGTAGCTACATGTGTGTATATGGGTTATTAGATGTTTTTTTAGTATCAGTATGAGTATCTGTATGGTTTGGTGGGGGTGTTACTTAACACATAGATGCATCAATGACTGACTCACTGTTTCTATGTGTTTTGAAGACAGCATATGTGTAGGACTGTATGGGTGGATGTATGTGTATATGTGTGTGTTAGTGAGTGAATGACTGTCTCACTAGTGTCTTTATCAGTAACTACATATGTTTTAATCTAGTATATGTGAGTTTTGATGTATATAAGTGAGTATATGTGAGAGTGAGAGATTGTAAGAGTTCCTGTTTAAATAAGTATGCGTTTCTATAAGTGATTGTTTAAGAGAGTAAGTATGTGTAAGTTTCCTTAGAAGTAAGGTGGTAGTGTGTGTATAGCTGTATATGCAAATAAATGGATGTCCAATGGTTTATTTGCATGTGTGATTATGTGTGTGAGTAACTTTTGGATGACTGTCGGTGTGTAACAGGATGTATAGGTGTATCACTACATATGATGAGTGAGTATATGTATGAGTGACTATATAGAACTGTTGGTGAATGAGTGGATGTGTATCTAGATGGTGGAATTACTGAATTGGTTGTTGTACATGGTATGGGTATCTCCATTTTTTTGAAAATGTTAGTTTCTATTTTTGAATATGTGTTTCAAGGGTTACATTACACTGAAAGGAGGTCTCTCACTCTGTCACAAGGATGGTGTCATCAGTGATGTCATGAGTGATGTCACTGACCATGTCATGAGTGATGTAATATGTGACGTCATCAGCAGTGCATTGCAGGCGCGCAAGTTATAGTGAGTCCAACTAACTATAACGTGGGAATTTCAATGGTTTTATGTCAGTAAAATTTCCAGCTAGGAGGAGGAGGAGGAGGAGGAGGGGGAGGAGGAGGGGAGGAGAAGATGGCTGCAAGAACACAATACCCCATACCAGCCAAAACCACACATTGTATGGGAGTTTTTTCGACCCCAGAGGGCAAGAAAAAAGTCAATGCGGCCAAGGTGACTTGCCTAATCTGTGGCATGGAACTTTCCAGGGGGAACCCTAATAAAAAATACTCTTTTGGAAACAACACCATGATTCGCCACATGCAGCGCAGGCATCCGATGAACTATTCTGCTGCAGAGATGAGGGAACTGGCCAGTAACCCTCCCCAATCTTCAAGCACCACCTCCAAAAGAAAGCAACCCACTCCATCGGGACCAGAGGCAAGGGAGACGATCCCTTGCATTCAGCCACGGTTTGCGGATTTACGTATAACATGTATCCATTGTGGTAAGACCATCTCCTATGGTGAACTGAGCATAAAGGTCATCGTCCTTGCTGGGGACAACCACAAATGCCCCAAAAACCCCTAATTTTTTCTTCTTTTTTTTTTTGCTCCAGTTGAGCCATTTTCAATTCCCTGTTTTTTCGTTTCTCCCCATAAAAATAACAAAAAAATATAAAATAGTTCATAAAAGCCAAAAAAAGTACAAAATGTTCCAAAAACACAAAAAAATATAAAACAAAAAGAAGAAAAAAAACAGTTCTTTTTAGAACTACCTCCAATTTATAAAAAAAGGCTACATTTTTTAATAACTCTGTCATTCTTCTTTCCCCTTTGGGCCGCTCCCCGGTCCGCTCCCCGGTGTGCGTACCGGGCGCTCCCCCCGCGCAAATAAAAAAAAAAATTATTATTTTGCACCACGGGGCCCTTTTATAGCCCCCACATCAAACCTAGGGGGTCAGGGGGGTCTACCCTGCCCCCTTATGGTAATTTCCCCCTTTTTTTCCACCTCTTGTGTCTCTATTCTACCGAGACACAAGATGGCGGCCGGTCCGGACTGTTTCGAATGTTTACAGACACCCGAGAGCCAATCAGCTTTCCGTGCGCACCTCGCCTGTCGCGCCCGCTGCGCTCCCCGGTGTGCGTACCGGGGCGCGGCCATAGATATATATTTTTTTTTTAACCTAAATTACTCAAAATCCACTGGAGCACATATCTTGAGACATAGCAAAGGCAAATCGGGCTACCAGTCCCTACAATTTTGCCAAGTTTGGTGGAAATCCATTCAGTCGTTCGGGCTAAAAGTGAGTTTGACCGCCCTATGGAAATTAACATGGAGAAAACACGTTTTGGGACCCCCCTTTTATCTCGGCCACCGCTTGACGAATCCCCCCAATCTTTCAAGGAAGGACCGGAGCTCCACGAGGCAAATTTGAGGAAATGTTCAGGCAGATTCGTCAACCGGCGGCAAAGTTATTCACAATAGAATTTTGAGATATTGCATTGAAAAAAATCCTAACTATAACTACCTACTGGCGACTGCCAGTAGGTAATATATATATATATATTAACCCTGGGCGTAGTTCGCGTAGCCGCACTCCACGGAGCTACGCGAAGATGCACTTGCACTCCGCGAAACTACGCATAGATCCGCGAGCATGCGTAGTAGCTTGCTTGACCCGTTTGCGAGCCATTTTTCGTCTTCGGGAGCGCCGTGGAACTCTGGAACCTGCTCGACACCACATCTTCAGACGTCGCCTTCCTCACGGAAACATGGATGAACGCCTCCTTAGCGCCCGACATCGCCGTCGCCATCCCGGACGGATACAAGATCACCCGGAGAGACCGCGTCAACGAGACAAGAGGAGACATCGCTATCGTCCACAAGAACACCATCCGCATCACGACCAACTCAGACGACACCCTCACAGCCGCTTAACATCTTCACTTCCAGATACACACCGACCACAAGACCACACTCAGAGGCACCCTCATCTACAGAACCCCAGGTCCTCGCACACAATTCAGCGAAGACATCGCAGACTTCATCAGCCCGCACGCCCTCGCCTCCGCTGACTACATCCTCCTAGGGGACCTCAACTTCCACCTTGAGAACAACAACGACAACACCACCACCACCCTGCTGGACAACCTCACCAACCTCAGACTCATGCAACTGGTGAACACCCCCACCCACTATGCCGGACACACGCTTGACCCAGTCTTCTCCTCCAGCAAGTACATCTCCTTCAGCCACTCCACCGGACTCCACTGGACAAACCACAGCTGCGTCCACTTCAGCTTCAGAAAGACCACGACTCACCACCACCCGCAACAGGTTCCCCGCAGGAACTGGAACAAGATCACCACTGACCAGCTCACCACTTCACTGAGCCAGAACCCTCCCGCCAGCTCAACGTACCCCAACCAAGCAGCCAACAACCTCACACAGTGGATCACCAATTGCGCTCGCCCAACCAGCCTCGACCACTCGCAGTCCGGCTTCCGCGCCAACCACAGCACCGAGACCGCCCTCATCGCAGCCACTGACGACATCCGAGCCCTGCTCGACAACTGGGAAACAGCGGCCCTCATTCTCCTGGACCTCTCCGCAGCATTCGATACGGTCTGCCACCGCACCCTAGTGCAGTGCCTCAGCAACATCGGAATCTAAGAGAAGGCACTGGAGTGGATCATCTCGTTCCTCACCGGAAGAACCCAGAGAGTCCGCCTCCCCCATACAGATCCAAGGCCACCGAAGTCATATGCGGCGTACCACAAGGATCATCACTCAGCCCCACCCTCAACGTCTACATGAGCCCCCTCGCAGCCATCGTACGCCAACACAACCTCAACATCATCTCCTATGCCGACGACACCCAGCTGATCCTCTCCCTCACCAATGACCCAGGAACCGCCAGAACCAACCTACACGAAGGGATGAAAGACGTAGTCGAGTGGATGAGGAACAGCCGCCTGAAACTGAACTCAGACAAGACGGAAGTCCTCATCCTTGGATCATCACCCTCCGCCTGGGACGACTCCTGGTGGCCCCCTGCCCTGGGAAGCGCACCCAAACCAACGGACCACGCACGCAACCTGGGCTTCATCCTGGACTCCTCCCTCTCGATGACCAGACAAGTCAACGCCGTCTCATCATCATGCTTCAACATCCTACTTCATCTACTTCCCTCCCCCCCAACTCTACCACTCCCACACTTCCTAGGCCTAGCTCCTCTGGTACGCGCTCTATCTCTGTCGTGTACCTGAACACCTGCTCTCTTCCCAAACATCAGCTTGAGGTCTTCCAACTTCTCGAGGCTGGCAACATTGACATCCTGCTCCTCGTTGAAACTTGGTTACATGCGGACTCTTACCCTGACATCTTGGCCGCAATACCCCCTGGCTACTATATCCTCCACTCCAACAGGGCCTCTGGTAGACCGGGTGGGGGAGTTGCTGCCATCATTCGCTCCAACCTGCAATTCACTTCTTTAACAACCACCCCTATATTGAATTCTGATATTCTTATGTTGAAATTTTCCTCTCCCAAACACTCCTTCATTTGTGTCTTAGTGTACCGTCCCCCTGTTAACATGCCCTCTTTCCCATCTTTGTTCAGTGATCTTATTTCGCAACTAACCATTAACTCCGCTAGGATCCTGATCATTGGTGATTTTAATTACTGGCCATCTGATCCTTCTGAATCCTCCGTGTCACTTGAATTTTCTGGTTTTCTATCTGGCCTAAATCTTTCCCAACACATCTCAGTTCCGACTCACATCAAGGGCCATACCCTGGATCAGGTGTGGACCACTAATCTGGACATTTCCTCTCCTCTGGTGTACCTTTGTACCTATTCCGACCACTTTTTCATTTCTTTTTCCCTACAAATCATTGCACCCACCCGCCCCCCTCCAACCTCCAACTTCTCTGCACGCAATTGGAAGCACGCTGATATTTCTTTGTTCCACTCGACCCTTGCTTCCACCCTACCCCCTAGCCACTCCGACTTGAACTCCCAAGCAGCCGCAATGGACCTATGGCTGTCTCAAGCCAGTGACGCAGTCGCTCCAGCTAAATCCATTAAATCGAAGCGGCCCCACGACGCTCAGTGCTGGTTCACTGACCAACTTAGGGCCAGCAAACTCCTTCTTCATCAGTCTGAGCGCCGATGGAGGCGTAACTATGATCCCTCGTTGAAGTCTGTCTACATCGACTTACTCAAATCTTATAAAAAATCCATCATCCTAGCCAAATCTGCTTATTTCTCCCAAAAAGTAATTAACTCTGCCTCCAAGAATAAAGAAATCTTTTCAATTGTCGCTGAACTTTCTCTTCCTGACCGTGTAACACCTCAGCCTCAGCCATCACAAGCTTTGTGCGACTCCCTCAATTCTTTTTTTATTGATAAAATTGCCACAATCAAAAAACAATATTCCCCCCACCACTATGTCTCACATCAGCGCCCTTCCTCCTCTGAACCCCCATTCCCTGAATGTTTTTCCCCCGATTTCTTTAGACACCTTCCGCTCACTACTCTCGGCTGTGGGCTCAGGCTCCCCCAAGGATTGTTGTCCCCCCCAAATCCTTCGAGATGCCTTCATGTCATGTCCCGACCCTCCTCTGGACCTCTTAAACCGGTCACTCTCCACAGGCTCTGTCCCCAATGCCTTCAAAAGCGCTGTGGTGCTACCTATTCTGAAAAAACCCGGTTCCGATCCTGCGGTACTGGGTAACTACCGACCTATTTCCCTTCTCCCATATCTGGGGAAGGTCCTGGAAACCTATGTCACCCGCTGCCTGAGCTCTTTCATCGAGGAGACTCATTTCCTCGATGACCAACAGGCTGGTTTCAGACCCTCCCATTCTACGGAGGCAGTGGTGACAGCGGTTATGGACACGCTGAGACAGGGGGCGGACAAGAACTTGGCCGAGGCCCTGGTGCTACTTGATCTTTCGCCCGCTTTCGACACGGTCGACCACGACATCTTGGTCGACCGTGTCAGAAATGCTGGGATATCGGGCCTGGCCCTGTCTTGGATTGTATCCTTTCTCCAACTCCGGACCCAATCTGTTCACCTATCCTCCTTTTCCCCCCCTTCCACTTCACTTTCTTGCGGTGTCCCCAGGGTTCTGCTTTATCCCCCCTCCTGTTTAATCTTTATATGCAGCCTCTTCTGGTCTCCCTCCGTCACTCTTCTGTTACCACTTTTAATTATGCAGATGATTTACAACTTATCTTTCCTATTGACTCTTCTCCTCTTTCCTGCTCTAATTTCCAAACCACCATGCTCTCCATCTACGAGTGGATGAACTTCAGCCAGCTGAAGCTCAACCCTAGCAAGACAGAGCTGGTCCTGATAGGCGGGCCCCCTTGTCCTTGGACTTCCAACTTCTGGCCCCCTGCCCTCTGCCCCCCCCCCCTGCCCAGTTGACTCCGTGAAGAGCCTAGGTGTTGTCATCTCCAGTGACCTATCGATGCGGCCGCACATCAATGCTGTTACCTCGGCCTGCTTTTTCCATCTTCGCAGGATCGGGAAGATCCGAAGGTACCTGTCCCCAGAGGCTCTTATCCTTGTCATCCTGGCCTTGGTTACCTCACGTTTAGACTATGCCAACTGTCTATACGTGGGGATTCCAGCCTACCATCTTCAACGGCTTCAACTGGTGCAAAATCAGGCGGCCAGATTAATCTTTCAGCAACCAAAACATCAACATGTCACCCCACTGTTAAAAACTCTGCACTGGCTCCCTGTTGCGCAACGATGCATCTTCAAACTTGGCTGCACCGTTTTCAAATCTCTTTTTGTCTCCACTCCTGCTTTTATTTCTCTTTGCCTACACCCTTACATCCCTCCCCGACACCTTAGATCCTCTGCCCACAATCTGTTGGTCACTCCTAGGTTCAGACGCAAGAAGCACGGTGGTGCTGGCTTCTCCTTCCTTGCCCCATCTACTTGGAACTCCCTTCCCCTCCCCATCCGGCTCATCCCTGACTATCCCTCCTTTCGCAAATCTTTAAAAACTCATTTGTTCCGTCTTGCCCACGGTTAGCTGTCTACACCCCCTGCGCCCTAGTCCACTGTCTTCGAGCGCCAAGAAACCAATTGGTGTATGAGCGCGGTATCAAAATCCTTTAACATAACATAACATCCTACGCATGCTCCGAAAGATCTTCCTATGGCTCGCCACCGAAACCAGGAAGACGGTCATCCAGGCACTCGTCACCAGCCGACTGGACTACGGAAACACCCTCTATACCAGAACCACAGCCAAACTCCAGAAAAGACTCTAACTCATCCAGAACGCCTCCGCATGACTCATCTTGGACATCCCTCGACACAGCCACATCTCCGGACACCTGAGAGACCTTCACTGGCTCCCCGTCAGCAAGAGAATCACGTTCCAACTCCTCACCCACGCACACAAGGCCCTCCATGACCTGGGCCCCAGGTACCTCAACAACCGCCTGACCTTCTACACTCCCACCCGCCAGCTACGATCGACCAGCCACGCCCTCGCCGCCGTGCCACGCATCCGAAGATCCACCATGGGAGGAAGATCCTTCTCCTACCTGGCAGCCAAGACTTGGAACTCCCTCCCCATCCACCTCCGCCTGACCCAAGACCACCTCTGCTTCAGGAAGCAACTCAAGACATGGCTATTCGAGCAGTAGCGGACCCCCCTCCCCCAAGCGCCTTGAGACCCTCTGGGTGAGTAGCGCACTATACAAATATCCTGATTGATTGATTGATTGATTGCCTGCATGCTCGGGATGTGTAGCGCGCGAAGTTACCCATGAGGTTTGTCCCGCCCGCTCGCGTCCCCTTATTTCCGGTCACTGCTAACGTGTTCGCGAGTTATTCTGTGCCAGATTGCAGTTTCTGCGTGTTCGGCAACTCGATCTTACCAACAAGCATCCTCGCGCACGCGAAAATGCTATTAAGCGCGCGAGAACTACGCTACGCAGCCGTTTGCAGAGTATTCGACAACTTCGCGTTCTCCGCGGAGCGCGGAGTTGCCGAAACTCCGCAAACTCCGCGAACGGAGCGTAGTTCTTCGCCCAGGGTTAATATATATATATATATATATATATATATATATATATATGAATATATGTGTGTGTATTTATAGATATTAGATATTCACTGCAAAAAAACCATAGGTTTCAGGGGCATTATAGTTAGTTGGACATTTCACTCGTACAAAACCATAGAAATTCCCCCGTTATAGTTAGTTCAGCTAACTATAACTCGGACACCCGCAATGCTCTGCTGATGATGTCACATATTACATCACTCATGACATGGTCAGTGACATCCCTCACGACATCACTGATGACATCTCAAATGACATCACTGATGACATCATCCAGTAAATGTGTGTTTTCTGAAAATTAAATATGTTTTAAATATGTATATCTCAAGGTTGATGGAAAAATAAATGGGTATGTAAGTGTCTAAATGGATGATTTATTTTGTAAAATTGATTGTATAACTGACTGATTAAGTGTATCTTAGTGAATACATAGGTTAGCAAGTAATGTTTAAATATGTACATATCTGTATCAGCCTCTCACTTTGTGTATAAGTGGCTGCATGGGTTGGTCAGTAGCTACATGGGTGTCTATATGGCTTATTAGGTTTTTTTTCAGTATCAGTATGAGTGTCCGAGTGTCTGTATGGTTCAGTGGGGGTATTACTTAGCGCATAGATGCATGAATGAGTGACTCACAGTTTGTGTGTGTTGAAGACAGCATGTGTGCAGGACTGTATAGGTGGATGAGTGTGTGTATGGGTGTGTTAGTGAGTAAATGACTGTCTTAATAGTGTATGAGTAACTACATATGTTTTAAACTAGTATATGTGAGTATTGGTGTATATAAGTCGAGCATATGTGAGAGTGAGAGGTTGGAAGAGTTTCTGTATAAATAAATATATGTTTCTATAAGTGATTGTTTAAGAGAGTAAGTATGTGTAAGTTTCTGTAGAAGTAAGTATCATGGTGTGTTTATAACTGTATATGCAAGTAAATGGATGTTTATTTGCATGTGTGACTATGTGTGTGAATAACTCTATGGATGAGTGGCGGTGATGAACAGGATGTATAGCTGTATGAGTACATATGATGAGTGAGTACATGTATGAATGACTGTATAGGACTGTTGCTGAATGAGTGGATGTGTGTGTAGATCTTGGAATTACTGAATAGGTGTGTTGTAACTGGTATTGGTGTGTCCATTGTTTTGAAAATGTTAGTTTCTATTTTTGAGTGTGTGCATCAAAGGTTATATTAGGGTGAAAGGAGGTCTGCTACTCTATCACAAGGAAGATGTCATCAGTGATGTCATTTGAGATGTCATCAGTAATGTCATGAGTGATGTCACTGGCCATGTCATGAGTGATGTAATATGTGATGTCATTAGCAGTGCATTGCGGGTGCACGAGTTATAGTTAGCTGAACTAACTGTAACGAGGGAATTTCTATGGTTTTGCATGAGTGAAATGTCCAACTAACTATAACGCCCCTGAAACCTATGTTTTTTTCAGTGAATTTCCAAGGTTTTTTAAATGCTAATTTCTATCTATAAAGTGCCTGAAACCTACGTTTTTTTCGAGTATTAAAATAAATATCTTTGTATTTATTTTTTAAAATAAGTATAATTATTGGTTACTCTGTACAGTTTCTGTCCACAATTTTAATTCACTTCCCCATCCAAAACCCCTATCATCCTTATTTTTTTCAAAGGTGCTATTCATTTTTTAAAATTTATTCAAGAATTAAAATAAATACATTATTGTTGATGTGCAAGTTCTTTCCCTTATGCACAGTTGATTGCCACATCTCTGAACATCTGGAGGTACCTGGTGGGCTAGTTGGCCCCCAGGGACCCACAGGATTGAGGACGAATTCATTCTCTAACTTAAAACGCGCCACAGGGCATGTTTGCAGACATGTCACCTCAGGCCACGTCCCCTTCTTTCACCACTGTGCCCCGTTGTGGGTTTTAAGTGGGGGAATTAATTCTCTTTCAATACTGAGGGTCCCTGAGGGCCAAATAGCCCAACAGGTATCTCCATTATGCACCAGGGAGCTGCGTTGCAGATAGGTGTTCAGAGGCCACGCCCCTTTTTACACCTCTCTGCAACACCGCTCAGTGGCGCTTATTGGAGGTACTTCGTGAGCTACTTTGACCCTAGGGACTCCCTAAAATCAGCCGAACTACCAATTCCGATTAACTCACCTGTCATCAGGAGATACCTCAGTGCTGCATCTTTGAGCCCAGTACTGATCCTGAAAAGTAATTCTAACCGTACTTACCAGTAACTTGAATTTCCTACCATAAGCTAACATTGACTGGTTTCACTTGGAAATTCTTTCAAGTGCGGAGTTTTCGAACTTTAAAATATTGACCTAAAATCATTCGAACAACGAATTCCGATTTACTCACCTGTTATCAGGAGAGAACCCAGTACTGCATCTTTTATCCCAGCACTGACCCTGAAAAGTAATTCTAAGCATACTTACCAGTAACTTGTATTTCTTTCCAGAGGAATCCATTGTCTGGTTTTCATAAGAAAAGTTTCTAAGCGCCGATTTTCACAAACTACAAATATTCCTTAAAAATCGCCTGCATAACTTAAATGCATTCTTTAACTGTTTACAGGAGATGCACCAGTGCTAGATCCAGGATCCACCACTGAGTAAGAAAAAGTAACGATAACACTACTTACTTGCTAAGTGAATTTCCTCCCTTAGGATAACATTGGTGATTCTATGTGAAAAAGTTTCTAAGTGTCAACTTTTAAAATACAATAATATTCCTTACAAATCACTGCTGTAACCAAAAGGATTTTACTCAACTGTTTACAGGAGATGTCCCAGGACATGTCATGAATGATGTAATATGTGACACCATCAGCAGTGGATTGCGGGTGCGCAAGTTATAGTTAGCAGAACTAACTATAACGAAGGAATTTCAATGGTTTTGTACAAGTGAAATGTCCAGCTAACTATAACACCCTAAAACCTATGGTTTTTTTCAGTGAATTTCTAAGGTTCTTTAAATGCTAATTCCTAACTATAACATGTCTGAAAGCTATGTTTTTTCAGTGAATATATATATATATATATATATATATATATATATATATATATATATATATATATATATATATATATATATATATATATATATATATATATATTCACTGAAAAAACCATAGGTTATAGACCATATATAGTTAGGCATTCACATTTACAAAACCTTAATTTACTCGCACAAAACCATAGAAATTCGCATATATAGTTAGTTGCAATAACTATATATCGCGCACCCGCAATCCACTGCTGATGATGTCACATATTACATCATTCATGACATGGTCAGTGACATCACTGATGACATCACTGATGACATCACTGATGACAACACCCAGTGACTGTATGTTTCTGTAAAGTTAAAATATGTCTTACATATTGAAGAATGAGTGGATGTATAAGTGTCTGGATGAAGTATTTAGTAGGTGCATGACTGACTGTATGAGTGAGTGATTTAATGTGTCTCACTGAGTGCATGGGTTAGTGACTAAACTGTCTTAATTTGTGCATGATTATGTCTGTTGTTCTGTAAACTGCTGCATGTAATGATCAGTAGCTATATGAGTAACTATATGGGTTATTGATTGGTTGCCCAAGTATTTCTATGGGAGACTGAGTGTGTGTGTGGGTGGCTGGGAGGTGTGTGACTCTGTGCATAGATGTGTGAGTAGTTGATTCACTATATGTATGGGTTCAAAAGTGCATGTGGAAACAGCTGTATGGGTGGTTGACTGTCTGCATGAGTGTATTGGTGATTGAAAGGATTTCTCAGTGCTACATGTCAAAGTAAGTACATATGTAAAACACAGTACATGTGAGAGTTGACATATATAAATAACTGTGCATAAGAGCCAGTGAATGTGTGAGTGGCTGTATGGATCATTGTGAACTTGTATCAGGGATTGTATAAGAGAGGAAATATGTGTTAGTATATGTTTGAATAAGTAAGGTGTGTATAACTGTATAGTTGAGGAAATGGAGGAGTGATTGATTCTTTTCATGACTGACTAGATGTATGAGTAACTCCATGGATGAGTGACAATCTGTGAGTGTCTGTTTACACTGATTGTATCTAAGGTTATATTAGAGTCTAAAGAGGTTCATCGTATTATCACATGAATGATATCAGTGATGTGATCAGTAATGTCAAAGGAGATGTCATCAGTGATGTCATCAGTGATGTCATTTGAGATGTCATCAGTGATGCCATCGGTGATGTCATTTAAGATGTCATCAGTGATGTCATTTGAGATGTCATCAGTGATGTCACTGACCATGTCATGAATGATGTAATATGTGACATCAACAGCAGTGGATTGCGGGTGCGCGATATATAGTTATTGCAACTAACTATATATGCGAATTTCTATGGTTTTGTGCGAGTAAATTAAGGTTTTGTAAATGCGAATCCCTAACTATATATGGTCTATAACCTATGGTTTTTTCAGTGAATTTCAATGGTTTTTTAATAGCAAATATCAAAAGCTGTAAAATGTCAAGTACCTGGTAGGTAAAAACATTTTCGTATTTATGCACGCTGATGTGCTTTGAACGCTGCCCCCCCCCTCCCCATCTCTTTTCTTTTAGGAGTATTCTCTCTTTGCAGATACTGAAGGGTAGGTAACGTAAGCCTTTGCCCCCGTTGTAACCCGTCGTGCCTGCTTCCCTCTACATTTGATTGATTGTTATCCAAGCATTTACTGTTTTAGAATTGGGTGCTCTCATGCTGACGCCAGCTTCAATCTGAAACATCCAGAAACACTGTAGACTACCAATTCGATCAGTTCCGATGGAGCCCCAACGTGACCCGGTAGAGAAGAACTTGCCCTCCCCTCTTTGACTGATTGTTCTTGTTGCCTGTCCCTTCTCTTGTCATTTAACAGAACTTTTTGGACTGCTGAAAGGGGTTGTATTCCGACCGCTGGTTGGTGGACACATTTTGACTATATTCTGGACCTGCGTTGTCGCGTAATGCGTCATATGACGCACCGCGTTAGCGCACCCAGAAGTGCTCCGATGCGCAAGGCGCAGCTTCCCGGAAACGATCCAGAGCGCGGTGCGCAGAGCGTAACGTAAGCATAACAGGTCATGTGACTTGTTAATAAAACTTTTCATTGGTTCATTTTACTTTTGTTATTCTAATGATGAAAGGCTTGGTCATATGACCTAAAAATAACGCTTTTCATTGCTTTCGAACATTTTTTTTCCCAAATGATGAAAGCCCCACCTTTATTTTTTTCTCACTCTGACTTGTAAAGCAAATGACCCAGATGCATTTACAGTTTATCACTAACAATGTTCCAGGCTAATGTATTGTCCCGGGAAATTTACAACTGTCCTGCAAGTAAAATATTCCTTTTTCGAGAAAAAGGGCGTTTCTTCGTCCCATGAGGGAACCGTTGAGCAAAAGAGGCTCGGCCTGCTGTCTTAGTCTCTGATAGGCATGAATATCAGATTCTTATCGATCACTTTATGTTGCAGGAGTAGAAAACACAACAGCCCTTGACCATTTTTCTTTACTGCGTTACTGCGTATTATACCTTTTAACCGTCATGTAATTGGACTGCTTTATTTCACTTGCCTTTTACTGATTCGAAAACAGTGGCTATTATTCAAAACTTTACCAATGTAGGTACTACTACCATGTTTTTTTTTTAAAAACCTTTATTGTGAAAATGTCAGTATACAAATACGGGCCTATAACCATGTGGGCCGGCCACGGAGCAAACTGGAATCATATATGATGAGGGCACATTTACACTGTAGAAGAACGTAACGGGCAACCCATTGGATTGCAAGAACTAAGGTGTCTAACATTTGCGGAATCGGTGGACGTACATTTTATAATTAAAGTACGACAGGGCCAGTTACAATAAAATTATCTAGATATACATTTGCGGGCAAGTACCATGGGTGACGTTAATTCGAACTTTCAATAGTACAGTAATCAATAACACATCAGAACTTAATATCAATAGGGATGTCAAAATGTTCAATCACTTCTCGTCCCCGCCCGCCATGTGCTTCAAAACTGCATACGTATCTCGTGATATCAAGGTTGGGCAACCAGTACACAACAAGGAGTTACGAGTCCCATTTATACCGGCGCCATTTTGGGCGAGGCCGGGCAGGTCCAGGATATAGTCAAAATGTCTCCACCAACCAGCGGTCGGACCAGAACCATTTTCGGCAGTCCAAAAATGTTCAGTTAAATGACAACAGAAGAAATAGGCAACAAGAACAATCAGTCAAAAGAGGGGACGCTTTCGTGAATGGGGCCCATGCCCTAGCAGGCAAGTGTCCGAGTTCCAAGGTGTCCCAGAGCCATTTTAGTGGACCAGGCCCAAATCCAAAGAGCTGGCCGCCATTTTGAGAGTCTTGTTGCAGCCGGCTATCGCTGCACCACAAGAATAGCTGCAATTCAGCTGGATGGCGGGTGAGTCACTGTACCGCAAGAGCAGGCGGAACTCAGCTGGATGGCGGGTGAAACGCTAAGAGGCGCCCCACTGCAGATGAGGTGCCTCCACCTGGGGAGGAGGGAGAGGCCCATTTGCGCTGCCTCCCCCCCCCCGGGCACCCCACGCCGTCTTTCGGCGCAGCATTGTAGGATGGCCACACCAGTGAAACTTGCTGGACACCACCTCGGTGCCATCCGGATCTCGGCGCGTTCGAGTCACTGTACCACAAGAGCAGGAGAAACTCAGCTGGACACGCCGTCTTTCGGCGCAGCATTGTAGGATGGCCACACCAGTGCGGCAACTTGCTGGACACCACCTCGGTTCCATCTGGATCTCGGCGCGTTGTGCTGCCTTCGGCGTACTGTAGCAGCAAGAGTGACCGCAACTCAGCTGGACACGCCGTCTTTTGGCGCAGCATTGTAGGATGACCACACCAGTGCGGCAACTTGCTGGACACCACCTCGGTGCCATCCGGTTCTCGGCGCGTTCGAGTCACTGTACCGCAAGAGCGGGAGAAACTCAGCTGGACACGCCGTCTTTCGGCGCAGCATTGTAGGATGGCCACACCAGTGCAACTTGCTGGACACCAACTCGGTGCCATCCGGATCTCGGCGCGTTGTGCTGCCTTCGGCCTATTCGCACATCGGTCCGCTACTGACGCCGCCTCATGGGCCAACGGATTTTGTACGCTTTTTATAGCCCAAAGCCACATAACAGGTCATGTGACTTGTTTATAAAACTTTTCATTGGTTCATTTTACTTTTGGTTTCCTAATGATGGAAGGCTTGATCATATGACCTAAAAATAACACTTTTCATTGGATTAAAAGATTTTTTTTTCCCAAACGATGAAGGACCCACCTTTTTTTTTCTCACTTGGCAATCAAAAAAGGTTCCGTTAGATGACAACAGAGGGGACAGGCAACAAGAACCATCACTCAAAAAAGGGGAGGGCAAGTTCTTCCCTACTGGGTCACGTTGGGGCTCCACCAAAACTCATCGAATTGATAGTCTACAGTGTTTCTGGATGTTTCAGACTGAAGCTGGCGTCAGCATGAGAGCACCACCTTCTCGTAGCTCCATCGTGGCCATTCCGCAAGCAATCATGGCAGCCGCTCCCCACCGGAAGCCTGCGGGAGTCGGGGGCCCCCAAGACTTTTGTAGAATCTTCAAGGCTGAGGGGACGCTTTCGAGAATGGAGCCCAAGCCCTAGCAGACAAGCGTCCGAGTTCCAAGGTGTCCCAGGGCCATTTTAGTGGACCAGGCCCAAATCCGAAGAGCCGGCCGCCATTTTAAGAGTCCTGTGGCAGCCGCCTATCGCTGCACCGCAAGAGTGGGCGCAACTCAACTACATGGTGAGCGAGACGCTGTAGCCGCAAGAGCGGGCGATAAACAGCTGAATGGCGGATGAGGCACAGTGTAGCAAAAGCGGGCGGAATGGCAACTGAAACGGTAAGGGGCGCCCCACTACAGCAGACGAGCCTCCACCTAAGGAGGCCCGTTCACGCCGCCTCCCCCCCCCCCCCCGGGGTGCCCCACGCCGTTTTTCGGAGCAGCATTGTAGGATACCAAAACCAGTGCGACAACTTACTGGACATCACCTGGGTGCCATCCAGATCTCAGCGCGTTCTGCTGCCTTGGGACTATTCGCACAACGGACCGCTACTGACGAGGCCTACCCCCCCCCCCCCGGGGCGCCCCACGCCGTTTTTCGGAGCAGCATTGTAGGATACCAAAACCAGTGCGGCACCCAGGTGACATCACCTGGGTGCCGTCCAGAACTCAGCACGTTGTGCTGCCTTGGGACTATTCGCACAAAAGACAGCTACTGACCATTGTTGCATCTGTTTTAAAACATTTTTTTAAATGTGTTTACTGTTTTTGTTGCGTTATATATATATTTATAAGTTATTAAAGTTTTAGAATCCTACTACTTTGTTGGAGTGCTATATATTTTTAATGTGACACATAATTGTAAAAACTTTGATGTACAAAGAGGCATCCCTGGAATCTTCCGCTTCAGGCTCGGTCCCACACACCCTCACAGTGAGAATCCCCTCCCCAATCACAATACAGGATGGTTATCAGATAGTAGGAACGCGTGTGGTGTGACGGATCTCATCGGGTGGGGGCCTTGATCTACTGTAACTCCTTTGAAGAGGGGTGATTCTTTACAGTTGAGGCCATAAACTACATCCGCAGGGCTACGTGATAGCCTGGGACCGGCCTGGACAATCAGACACAAAGGAAGAGGAATGTCAGAGGGTGCGGTAGTGAATAGGGTGGTGTCGGGCGGGCACAGGGTGTGATTCTCAGGGAAGAGCAGGGCAGATGGGGGGAGGTTTATGGCCCATGCATAAGACAGAGAGTGGGGGTGACCAGTGCGTGGGGGAGATGCTTGCGAGAGTGGTGAGCCATGCTGAGGATCGGCGGCGTGCAGAGAGTAGGTCTGGTCAAGGCATCTAAAATGGCTGCCGTGCACGACAAAAGTGTGGCATTGGAAAAAAAGCAAGATGGCGCAGACAATGTTTATCAATACGAATTAATTTATAACAATTATTTTTAACAATATATTTACTCGCAGTGTCAAAATGGCGGTCAACACTTCCTGATTTCCTTCGAATCGAACGTTAACAGACGTCACGCAGCAAAAAAAAAAAAAAAACGCTCACGCGCAGCCGCTGGAAGACAAGTATCAACATATATGAGCCTCCTCAGCCACCCTCAGAAAACATAGGGGGTCAGGATACGTCTCCCATACCCCCTTATACCCATTTCTCACATTGTTTTTCCTCCATCTTGTAATTTAATTAAATCGAAACACAAAATGGCGAATTCCCGTTTTGCGTCCCGGTTCGCGAACCGGAAAGCGCTTATACCGCAAAAAAATCAATATTTTTTTATTTGCCCCACGGGACCCTTTAATAACCCCAACATCATTCCTAGGGGGTCAAGAAGGGTCTACCTTGCCCCCTTTCATTAAATTCCCCCTTCGTTTTTCTCCTCCTCTAGTCTCTCGATCCTACCGAGAGACAAGATGGCGGCCGCTCCGGACTGTTTAGAATGTTGACAGACACCGGAGAGCCAATCAGCTTCGCAACGCAAAGCTCCGTTACGCGAAAAGAAAGCGAACTGGTGCGCTACCCGGGACGCTGTCACAGATATATCTGTTTTTTTAAACATTAATTTCTCAAAATCCACTGGAGCACATATATTGAGACCCAGCAAAGGCACATCGGGCTAACAGTCCCTACAATTTTGCCAAGTTTCGTGCAAATCCATTCAGCCGTTCAAGCTAAAAGTGAGGCCAAACGCCCTATGGAAAAATGAATGGGAAAAACGCGTTTTGGGACCCCCCTTTTTTCTCGGCCACCCCTTGACGAAACCCCCCCAAATTTTCAGAGGCTGCTCAGGAACAAAATGCGCCATTTTCCTGAAAATTTCAGCCGATTCCGTCCACAAACGCCAAAGTTATTAGACATAGAATTTTCAAAAGTTACATAGAGAAAAAATCCTAACTATATATACCTACGGGCGACCGACAGTAGGTTATATATATGAAATATATATATATATATATATATATATATATATATATATATATATATATATATATATATATATATATATATATATATATACATAAATATATTACCTACTGGCAGTCGCCAGAAGGTAGTTATAGTTAGGACCTACTTTCTGTAGGAAATCCACAACATTCTATTTGGAATAACTTTGGCGCCGGTGGATGAATCTTCACAAATTTCTCAAAGAAAATGGCCTGCTTGGTTCCACTCCTTCCCTGAAGGTTTGGGGGTGATTCGTCAAGTGGGGGCCGAGAAAAAAGGGGGTCCCAAAACGTGTTTTCCCCATGCAATTTTCCATAGGGACTTTTAGCCAGGGCTACAGCCTGAACGGCTGAACGGAATTACACCAAATTTGGCAGTGAGGTAGAGTTTGGTTCGCAGATTGTGCTTTTTGTTAAATGGTGTAAATTCGTTCAGTAGTTTCTGAAAAAAAAACTAGTAAAATCATAGCGATATCTAGAGGCAGAGTTCTACACGCGGACGGAGATCCATTCAATTACGAGTGCGAGCTGTATGCTGATTGGCTGTCAACTGTCAAGATTTGAAACCAGTAAGTGTTGGCGGCCATCTTGTGCCTCGGTAGCATCAAGTCACAAGAAAACAGTAAAACAAAGTTGAAAAATAAGGAAAGGGGGCAGGGTAGAAAAATGTTGACTCTCTAGGCCAGCCGAGGGGGTCGCACATCGATCTTTACGCCCCCCCCCCAATTTTTATTGTCTTTTAATTTTAAAAACCACAGGGTACGCGTATTGTACTCGTACGCGGTGGAAAAGGAAAAAAAGATAGAAGCCCGTTTTATTCTTCATTAGCTCCGGGGGGGGGGGGGGCCAAATCCCGGGGGCAATTTTTTTCTATAATGGGGGGTTGAAAGGTCCCCTGAGCCCCGGGGAACTCCACTCCCGGGGTTTTATTTTGTAGTATGTGGGGCGTTCACTGCCACCCACATGCTCCAGGGACCACCACCTTCCTGGGGCAGTAATATTTAAAATTGGGGGGTCAGTGATGCCACGGACCCCCCCAGCTGCAGGGACCACCATCTTTCGGGGCTTTTAAATGTTGGGAGGGGGTCTTGCGGCCTCCCTCCTGGAGCTCTTCATGGCCCTCGGGTCCAAAACCTCCGAGGGCCGGCTTCTGCAGTGTCCCGGGGTGCCTACCCCCAGGACACTGCTGATTGCTATGGTAGGGCAGGAGGGTCATGGCTTCCACTTTAGTACAGCAAAACGCTTTCCTATTTGAAAGAGAGAGCAAGTAAATATGCTGTCTTTTTAAGTAGGAAAGCAGATTGCTTTTTGTTAGAGAGAGTAGCATATAAACTGGTCTCTCTGATAAAGCAATGGCGGCTTTCGAACGACGCGGGGAGCTGGCTGGGACCGTGGGGATATTGGGGTTGCCCACACGGTCCCAATTGCTATTTTTAAGTCCCGGGCAGGGCCGGTCCTAGGCATGGGCGGTATGGGCAGCTGCCCAGGGCCTCGCGCTCAGGGGGCCCCCTGCCGGCCCCGCAGAGTAGGGAAAAGCGTACTCGCGCAGGCAGTAAGGCACTTAGCGGGGCCTCACATCTTCCCTTTCGCCCGGGGCCTCAGAAGGCCTAGGACCGGCTCTGGTCCCGGGGATGGGGTCCCTTTGTAGTTCGTTAAACATTTGTGTGGCGACGTGCTCTACTTTACCAGAGCATGCGGACACTGCATTCTGGGAACGTAGGCGGGCACGGGAGTTGCAGCGAGTCTAGCAATGGGACATCAAATCGTCATATTCTTATCTCTGTGCCCGTGTGGTTATTAGGAGCAGATTGCTATAATTCTTGGGTTTTTTGGTATTTTTAGTTTTCTATTTTTTGTTTTTGTTTTTTGAACAAGTTTTTTTTAAAAGAAACAAAATTGAACTGGAACTCCAAAAATGTCCAACAGGAACAAAAAAATGAACAAATAAACAAGCGCTGGCGTTGCCAATAGGTCTCGCAGTAGGAAAGTTAGAGCTATTGGTTTTGTACATGTATTAATTTTTTTAGTTCTGTTGACATTTTTTAAGTAGCAAAATTATGTATTTTGTTTTTTATAATCACAATCCCCCAGATTCATCATGCTCCTGTTTTGCAAGTTCTTAATAGCGATTATTAAGGAATCGCTATTAAAGAATTGCAAAACAGGATGCATGTATATATTGTAAAATTTATAGCGATTTCTACATCTTCCTTATTTGCGATTCGCTAATTGCTAATCGCAATTAAGGAATGACTCCATAGGCCCATAGGAAGGAATGGGGAGTCAATCCTTATTTGCGATTAGCAATTAGCGAATCGCAAATAAGAAAGTAATTTAAGGGTGCCAGGGTATCCAAAGGATACCCTGTAGCAGCCCTGAAATGTTGATTTACACTGGTGTTGCGCACACACATGTCCAAAGGACATGTGTGTGTGTAACATCCAACTCTAAGTTCATCAATGTACTCAAAGTGTCAATGGATTGTATGTTGGTCTGCTGCAGGTCCCCTTACCACTATGCACCCATGAACATCTACGTGTCATTAAATCATAGCACCACAGCCTTCTGAGGGTGGTCAACCGGTTATGGCTTGTGTGGCCTCTAAGATATATGCCTGAGCCAAAAGCAAGGAAGCACTTCAAATGTAATAATCCTATGTATTTTGAGACTCAGCAAGACAGATGTCATTAGACAGACAAAAAGATACTGATCCAGACAGACACACCTAGAAACACACAAATAGAAGCACTCCAATTCAAACACATTGGCCGACACATACAGACCAAATAACGTGGTCAGACTTGCAAAGACAAAAAGAAACACGGTTAGACATTCACATATACACAGATAGAAACAAAGATGTACGTACATTTAAATACTGTTAAAAAATATTGATAGATTCATGCAGACAGACAAATGCGTATACACAAACACATATGGGCTGACAAACAGAGGTAGGAAATCAGAGACAGACATGTGCCAGGTCAGGGGTGTACCTTTAGGAAAATATCTGGGGTGCGACACCCCAAATAAATGCAATCTTGTCTTAGTAATTGGGCTTGTGGACCCTGAGTCTGGTCTGCTATCATGTTTGTTTTCTTGTCCAGATTTCACTAAGAGGTTTTAACTTGTTACTTTTATGGATCAGGAAATGAAATGCATATAGTGAACGGTTAACCAAAAAAGTAGCAAATGTGCACCCATAGAAGTAGTCCTTGAATAGATGCAAATTTGCTGCTTTTTAAAATTCACAAATATTGGCGGTAGAAGGCTTGTAAAGCTGCACCTGTCTTAAGTCTTGAGCCATACTACTGGCAATTAGCCACCTCAAAGGTAATGGGTGTTTGGAAATAGTCTAATAACTTTGGAAGTGTAGTTTGTGACTAGCAATATGCTTACTCTTTTGTTTGTGGGTAGGTGTTTGTAGTAGCATGTCCCTCCAAAACCCCGCCCTTAGTTTTCCCTAATTCCCTCTCTCTCATTTTGTAATAGATATTCCACATTTTCCCACCACTCCCCCGGTCTCTCCCATATGTACAACTAAGTAGAAAGTTTACATGTTGGGAAATATTCCTAAAGAAAAGATATGAGAGGTATTGTGTTTGAATAATAAGTTTAGGAATTGTATTTTGTTGTAAGTATTGTAGTTCTACTTTACATAATACAAAAAAACAGTTTGTGAATTAGGCCTAACAGTAATGCAGGTCAGCAGACAGATTTATGCAGATTAAATACTTAATGGGAGACGCAAAGACAGACAAATATAAGCAGGCAAATTTACACTGAGAGATACACTCAGATAGATGTAGAAATACACAAAATAGATAGGCAGAAATATAGAAACCCAGTTACACACACATGCACACAGACAGGCACACACTACTAGACACAGACTTGGACCAAGAAACTGACAAAAAAACAGAGACAAACACAACACACCTTCAGACACAGAAACAATAGGTACACTGTGAAATATACAAAATGACACAAACAGAGGCAGACACACGGGGCATGAAAGCAATAAGCTCATATACAAACATATTAATAAACACCACTTAAAACAGGCACACGTGCAGAGTGAAAGAGATAGAGGAAACAGGCACATTATCAGACTGAAATAGATGGAGAAAACATACATAAAGCCATACACCCACACATAAGGCACATATACATACTGACAGGTACAGAAATATCTGCATAGGGATGTTGGCAGGCAGATGCAGGCAGGAAGATATAGGAAAAGGAGAACTAAAGGCACAAATACAATTGGAAATACTGATAGTTTATGTAGAAAAAAATAAACACACGCACACAGATGCACACACCGGAGCATACACAAACACAGACATACTGGGATCCATTTCCCATCAATTTATAATAAGCAGTAATTGCAATCTGCTACCTCCACCCTCTCATACATTGCTGATGCCTGTGGTATCCCTCGTCCTGAGTGGGTAAAATGGCAGGTCAAATTCCACATGAGGGTGTGGACATAAATTGTACAAAAAAAATATACTACCTCGTAACAAATGAGTTGTTAAAACTGAGTACAAAAACTGCATGGGGGGGATAGAATACAATTGCCGCACAGTAACGGCTCGGTGTTTGTATTTGATTCCACCAGTTACCATAGGAACTGCAGAATAACGTGCAATGAATTGTATTTAGAACTTTTATTATCATTCTTTATCGATTATTTCAGATCCTTTAGCGACACAATTTTAGACAGGTAATATCCGGACAGAACTGCAGTTGCTGCACCTATAATTTGAATTCCGTGCAAACACAGTTTGCATGCGTTTTCAAAAGTTACAGCAGCCTTCAGAATGAGGCCAATAAAAGCATGTAGACGTAAAAGTGACAGACAACCTGATGTAGACAATCAGACCCAAAAGCTAGTAGAAGCTTAAAGACAAACAAGCATTGGCAAATCCACTTGGTCCACCCTTTAAAAGGCTGGGCTAGGTTTAACCAATGCTTGTTAATCAGTAATCTTGCTGCAGGCTTTCTAATTTAGGAATTCCTTTTCAGCATGGCTGCTGATAGGCGTGCATGTGCTGTGAAGTGTTTGCTTGTTTGGGTTGTGACGCATGTGAGCGCAAGCCTCATGACACATGGTGGCCTTCTAAATGTATCGTTTCAACATGCTAAACGTCATGGAAATATATTTTTATAATAAAAAACATGCACACAAGGACATAAAAATAAAACTTGGTGTTAAGGGTTAATAAAAGTAAGGTTCTCATGTTACGCAGCAAAAGACTTGGACTAATGATGTCTTAAAACTTGTTAACTTGAAGAGATGTATTTAAAAACGGTTGTCTTTCATTTATATCAAGTACGCATTTGCCAATGCTTGTTGGTTTTCCTTTTTACTGAAAAGATCTTAAGGAGAAAGTTCCACATGGGCACGTTATTCTTAGAGACACGTGTTAACTGTAAAAAGCCTAGCGCGTGCAGCATGTGCTTAATTTACATATCAGCAACTATAAAGGAAAGCCCAGCGCTTGTAACGACGCTTCGCTTCAACAGAGCATCTCCCACGAACAGTGCTAAGGATTCCTGCCTGCATCCTGATTCCTGAGTCACAGTCTCAACGCGACCTGTCTCCTGAACTCCGCTTCACCCAGAAGAGCTTTCTTCCTCCCGCTTCCCTCCTGCTTCTTCCAGAAGAGTTCTCTGCCTCTCGCTTCCCTTCCTCGATCCTTACCTGCAATAAAGAAGACTCCGAATGGCGTTTTTTCTTTCCTGCAAACCTCGGTGATTCCTGAACCCTTCTCTTCCTGTTTGGCACACAGCATCTCCGTTTCCTTTTCCCAGCACGTCATCTCCGGCCTCGGCTCGACTCCAAGTAAGGTCTTATTAACCTTTAATCTTTCTGTGGAAATAAAGATCACAAGTATTATTTCACTCACCTTAGAAAGAGGATATTTCACGGTGAGGAAAACTTTTGACATTTTGAAGGTGACTGAAGTTTACAATGACTCTGGATTTTGCCCTAGGAATTAAAGTTAGATATGTTTCTGAATACGGACAATAAGCATTGGTACATACAAGAAATGGAAATCAATGTTGTTTAGTATGGACAATAAGCATTGGTACATACAAGAAATGGAAATCAATGTTGTTTAGTATGGACAATAAACATTGGTACATACTAGAAATGGAAATCAATGTTGTTTAGTATAAACAGGTGTTAGAGACATGTTTAATGTAATTAATGCTGTGAGATAAAACAAGCATTGATAAGAGCAAGAGTCAATGAGAGAGTAAGCATCATTAGGGTGCAAGGTATTTTTTCTTGTTTGTTTTCTTATTTATATTTTACAGATTAGACCCCCAAATCCAGCATAAAACTATAATAATGCAGGTATGTAAGGTTATTGGAAACCGTTTGAAGTGATTACTAATAACACTAACTTCTTGTGATATGAATAACGAAAATTCTAGGAATTATGTTTCATGAATGCTTATTTTAATTCAAGGCTTTCTCAAGAAAGGAAGAGTTTGCAATTGTAGAAGTGTAAGCCAGGGCTGAAAACACAAAAGGTATGTTTCAATGTATAATTACTCATTTTTGATAAAGGTTAAGTGACAAACAATTGCATTGATATTTATCAAATATTGCACTGCAGCAACAAAAGGAAACAATTTCAACGGTGTCGTGGAGAAAGCTCAACAGAAAGCGAAGCCACAAAAAATATATTGTTCCTTTGATTGCTGCAAACCAAGAAGGTTTTCAAAATGGATGTAAACCAGTTAACCCAGTTGGTGCAAAGGTTAAATACTGAAATGCAGGAATTGCGTTCAGAGAATCAGTCATTACGACAAGAACTTGACAAGACAAAAATAGGTTTTACGTCTTGGAGAGAATCCACAGAAGAAGGGGGCCGTACTGTTTTGACACCCCCTAAGTTTGGTACATCAGCTTTTGGTTCACAGACCTTTCGTACTCAATCCACCTCTGTCACTGAACAACCAGTTCAATTAACAGTCGTAACCCCCACTCCAGTACCTTTGGCAAATCCAGAACGATTCACAGGAGATTCAAGCAAGTTTGCAACATTCATGAGCCAATGTCAGTTGCACTTTTTATGTAAGCCACAAATCTTTACCAATGATACCGCTAAGGTTTCTTTTATTATATCTTATCTGGTTGGGGTGGCTGCTGATTGGGCAATGCCTCTAGTAGATAATAATGATCCTCTGTTGCACAATTTAAATACTTTTAAAACTGCTATGACTAATTTGTTTGCTAAACATGTTTTTCTTCAAGCCTCAGATAATGAGTTATTGAATCTGCGACAGGGCTCCAAAGATTTAGTTACTTATATTACTACGTTCAATAGATTACTTGCTGAGACACATTGGCCACCTGAAAAAAGAATCTCCCTTTTCTATAGGGGCTTGAGAGATGAGATCAAAGATTCATTAGCTCATGTTGTTGAATTACCAAATGATTTTAGTGATTTTCAAGAATTTGTTGTTAAATTAGACCATAGGCTTGGTGAACGTAAAGGAGAAAGATCAAAACACGATATTAAAAACCTTCATTTTAAGTCAGAAAGAAAAGACATAGATAATAAATCCTCTACTATAGAACCAATGCAGATTGGTGGAATAAAAGGACCATTATCAAATGACGAAAAAGAAAGACGTAGGAAAGGAAATCTATGTTTATACTGTGGAAAGGCAGGTCATTTTGCAAAAGACTGTCCAGTAAAACTTGTAAAAAAGAAGGCTCTTGTTATTTGTGCAAATGATGAATCGGAAAACTAATTGTCTCAGAGAATGTTGAGACCGATTCTTTGAGTAGGCAGTTAAATCAGGTCCCAAAATATGCACCTTGTGCATTAACGCAAGTCCCCAAACATTTTACTGTAAGATTACTTCTTATCTTGACCACCCAACAAAGACACAGTATTCCTGTGCTCATTGATTCAGGAGCTACAGGAAATTTCTTTGATATAACCCTAGCCAAAACTTTGCAATTACCTCAAATACCTAAAAAACAACCTGAACCAGTGAGGGCAGTCGATGGTTCAGCTTTGTCTTCAGGTCTGATAAGGTTTAACACCACACCATTATTATTTGTAGCTGAGAATGGTCATTCTGAGTATGTAGTGTTTGATTTAATTGATACACCATCTTTTGGGGTCATCCTTGGTATTCCTTGGTTGGAATTTCATAATCCCAAAATAGATTGGGTCAAACGTACAGTGACTCTTGATTCGGCTCATTGTAGATTACATTGTTATCAGGACACCAAAGATCCGATTATGCCATTGTGTTGTGCCGCTTTACAGTCTTCTAATCCTGAATTGCCAGCTGAATATCAGGATTTTAGTGATGTATTTGATCCAGTTAAGGCAACTACTCTTCCGCCCCATAGAATCTACGATTGTAGAATAGATCTTATTCCAGGGGCGAAATTACCTTGCAGTAGAATATATGCCTTAACAGATCCAGAAAATCAATATTTACGAACCTACTTGGACGAATTGCTGGAATTAGGTTTCATTCGACATTCCACCTCTCCAGTCTCGTCGCCACTCTTCTTTGTAGCGAAGAAGTCTGGTGATTTGCGCGCTTGCATCGACTATCGCGCAATTAACAAGGCAACCATAAAAAACCGGTATCCTTTGCCATTAATTCCTGTACTTCTGAATCAGGTGAAAGGTTCTAGCGTTTATACAAAATTGGATTTACGTGGAGCCTATCACCTAATCCGCGTAAAAGAGGGCGACGAGTGGAAAACCGCTTTTCGTACCAAGTTTGGTCTTTTTGAGTACACAGTAATGCCCTTCGGTTTATGTAACGCTCCTGCAGCGTTTCAATATTTCATAAACGAAGTGTTGCATGAATTACTGGACATTTGCGTCATTGTTTACATTGACGACATTTTGATTTACTCTAAAAATCAGGAAGAACATGTTGAACATGTGCGGTTAGTTCTGAAAAAACTCAGAGACAATGCCTTATTTGTAAAACAAGAAAAATGCGTATTTAATTCTTCAAAGGTGGAATTTCTGGGATACTGGTTATCTCCAGAAGGCATTACAATGGATCCCAAGAAGGTAGAAGCAATTCTCAATTGGCCTTCACCAAAATCAGTGAAAGATGTTCAACGCATTCTAGGTTTTGCAAATTTTTATAGGCGCTTTATTGCAAAATTTTCTGAAATTGTGGTACCAATCACCTCATTGTTAAGAAAAGGAAAAGTATTTCTTTGGACTCCGGAAGCTGAAGAAGCCTTTTTAATTTTAAAAAGAATGTTCACTTCAGCTCCCATTTTGGCTCATCCAGATCCAGACAAGCCTTTCTTTGTAGAGGCCGATGCTTCTCAAACAGCAATTGGAGGAGTGTTAATGCAAAAAGACAATAAAACAGGCTATTTACATCCAATTGCCTTTTTTTCAAGAAAATTATTGCCAGCTGAGCAAAATTATACAATAGCTGAGCGAGAGTTACTAGCAGTCAAAGCAGTTTTACAAGAATGGAGACATCATCTCTTGGGAGCTAAGCACACTGTGACAATTTATTCAGATCATAAGAATTTACAATTCTATTCTACAGTGAAGGCTTTCACTCCAAGACAGATGAGATGGTTGCAATTTTTCAGTGAATTCGATTTTTTAATCACATATCGTCCTGGAGAGAAACAATTACTCTCAGATACTCTTTCCAGATTAGTATGTGATAAACAAAAAGATTCAACTAGAGGTTCACAAAGTATAATTCCATCTGACAAAGTGTGTGCAGAAATTTCCTCTGATAACTTTTTTGATCTTTTAAGAAGCAAAGTGAGGTTACTTGATCAAAAAGAATGGTTATCTGAAAAGCATAACTCAATCACTAACGATTTTTTCTTTCATAAGAAGAAATTATTTCTTCCTGATAAAGAATCTCGCCAGCTAATAATTAAATGGAATCATGACTTGGGAATGGCTGCACATCCAGGAATTAACAAAACCCTTGAACTTTGCCAAAGACATTTCTGGTGGAAGAATATGATTGTTGATATTCAACAATTCATAGAAACTTGTCCTGTCTGTAGTCGTCAAAAATCTCTACACACAGCTCCCAGAGGTTTTCTACAACCAATGATCATACCTCCATATCCTTGGCATACTATTAGCCTTGATTTTATTACAGATTTGCCAAACTCAAATGGTTTTACCACAATCTTGGTTGTGGTGGATTTATTATCCAAAATGGGACATTTTATTCCGCTACCTAAAATACCATCTGCAGAAGAATTTAGTCAAGTATTTTTACAACAAGTGGTAAAACTACATGGTTTACCAAATAAAATCATTTCAGACAGAGGGCCGCAATTTGTATCTAAATTTTGGAGAAAACTTAGTAATTATTTAGGAATAGAACTAGGATTATCGTCAGCCTTCCATCCTCAAACTGACGGCCAAACAGAACGAGTAAACCAACATATTGAACAATGTTTACGTTGTTTAATCAATACAGTATCATCAAATTGGGATGAGACATTGCCTTTAGCTGAATTTTCCTATAATAACACTCTTCACTCCGCATTAGGTTGTTCACCTTTTTTCTTCATGACTGGTCAACATCCACGTTCTTTACCTGAAATAATTCCTAAAGAAGAACAAGACATGCCAGCTGTAGCTGAAAGATTGGCCAAACTACAATTAATTCAGGAACAAGTCAAGAAAGCTTTAACTAGGAATAAAAATAAAATGAAAATGAACGCTGATAAACATAGATTATCTAGTCCATCCTATAAGGAAGGAGATCAGGTATGGTTATCAACCAAAAACATACAATTAGAAGGACCTAAAAAATTGAAACCACGATTTATTGGACCCTTTCCAATTGAAAAAATATTAAATCCAGTTTCAGTTAAATTGCGACTTCCAGATGAGTATGCCATTCATCCAGTTTTTCATGTTTCCCTTTTAAAACCCTTTAACCCTTTCACTAGAGCAGATAATCCTCCTCCACCAATTATAATTGGGGATCATCTTGAATATGAAGTACATAAGATATTAGATGCAAAAAGAATTCAGGGAAAACTCTACTATCTGATTGATTGGAAGGGTTACGATTCAAGCGAAAGATCCTGGGAACCTGAAGTTAATGTTCATGCTCCCCGTTTGGTCAAACAATTCCATGCTTTACATCCAGAAAAGCCCAGACCAATTAGACGACCTTTGGGAGGGAGAACTGTTAAGGGTTAATAAAAGTAAGGTTCTCATGTTACGCAGCAAAAGACTTGGACTAATGATGTCTTAAAACTTGTTAACTTGAAGAGATGTATTTAAAAACTGTTGTCTTTCATTTATATCAAGTACGCATTTGCCAATGCTTGTTGGTTTTCCTTTTTACTGAAAAGATCTTAAGGAGAAAGTTCCACATGGGCACGTTATTCTTAGAGACACGTGTTAACTGTAAGAAGCCTAGCGCGTGCAGCATGTGCTTAATTTACATATCAGCAACTATAAAGGAAAGCCCAGCGCTTGTAACGACGCTTCGCTTCAACAGAGCATCTCCCACGAACAGTGCTAAGGATTCCTGCCTGCATCCCGATTCCTGAGTCACAGTCTCAACGCGACCTGTCTCCTGAACTCCGCTTCACCCAGAAGAGCTTTCTTCCTCCCGCTTCCCTCCTGCTTCTTCCAGAAGAGTTCTCTGCCTCTCGCTTCCCTTCCTCGATCCTTACCTGCAATAAAGAAGACTCCGAATGGCGTTTTTTCTTTCCTGCAAACCTCGGTGATTCCTGAACCCTTCTCTTCCTGTTTGGCACACAGCATCTCCGTTTCCTTTTCCCAGCACGTCATCTCCGGCCTCGGCTCGACTCCAAGTAAGGTCTTATTAACCTTTAATCTTTCTGTGGAAATAAAGACCACAAGTATTATTTCACTCACCTTAGAAAGAGGATATTTCACGGTGAGGAAAACTTTTGACATTTTGAAGGTGACTGAAGTTTACAATGACTCTGGATTTTGCCCTAGGAATTAAAGTTAGATATGTTTCTGAATACGGACAATAAGCATTGGTACATACAAGAAATGGAAATCAATGTTGTTTAGTATGGACAATAAGCATTGGTACATACAAGAAATGGAAATCAATGTTGTTTAGTATGGACAATAAACATTGGTACATACTAGAAATGGAAATCAATGTTGTTTAGTATAAACAGGTGTTAGAGACATGTTTAATGTAATTAATGCTGTGAGATAAAACAAGCATTGATAAGAGCAAGAGTCAATGAGAGAGTAAGCATCATTAGGGTGCAAGGTATTTTTTCTTGTTTGTTTTCTTATTTATATTTTACAGATTAGACCCCCAAATCCAGCATAAAACTATAATAATGCAGGTATGTAAGGTTATTGGAAACCGTTTGAAGTGATTACTAATAACACTAACTTCTTGTGATATGAATAACGAAAATTCTAGGAATTATGTTTCATGAATGCTTATTTTAATTCAAGGCTTTCTCAAGAAAGGAAGAGTTTGCAATTGTAGAAGTGTAAGCCAGGGCTGAAAACACAAAAGGTATGTTTCAATGTATAATTACTCATTTTTGATAAAGGTTAAGTGACAAACAATTGCATTGATATTTATCAAATATTGCACTGCAGCAACAAAAGGAAACAATTTCAACGGTGTCGTGGAGAAAGCTCAACACTTGGCAGCAGCTCATTCCTTGTAAGAAATATGTAAATAAATAAAAAAAATATCAAACTACAGCTAGAGAATTGGGGAGTGGGGCACAAATGATTTGGAAGCAGGGGTTTGAGAAAAGAGAGCAAACAGTTGGGTGGGGGTATAAGGAGGAAACAAGCATTGGCGAACGGGAATGAAAATAAAAATACAAGCGAGAAGATGAGCGGCCGGGAAACTGAAAGTACGGCCGGCCAGCCATGAATAATTAGGGGAGGAGAAGCCGCACAGCACAAGCTGGGAGAAGTCCTTTGATGTGCAATAGGGAGGGAGGGAGGCTGATGCGCATGCTTGTTTGGTCACGTGATTCACGTGAACTCAAAGAAAACCGCACCAAAAAGCCCTTGGTTTGACGAGCATTTTGAGCACTTGAATTCTCTCTCCTCTCAATGCGTATGCGCGCATTGATAGGTCGCGAGACCTAAAAAACCAATGTCGAGGACAGCGATACTCCTGCTTCCTGCGTTTTATCAGGTCAATAGACTGTTCCCCATAACACAAAAGTTTATTGCAATAAATTCATAGAATTTTAACTTTAGCAAAATTAGTATAAATTTGTGGGTGTGGACTGCTTGCTGAAAATACTGGTGCAGCAGTTGATGTGGTTGGTGCTGCAGCAGGTGGGTTGTCCTGCAACCTCCGTGTTGCAGCTCGAGCAAAGTTGTTGGGGTGCAAGTTCTTCACGTGTCGCTTCATATTTGCTGTGCCAAAGGAGTATTTTTTAGATGTATCACCCCTTGAAAGAGTTGTTTGGCAAATTTTACAGGTTACTAACGGAGCATTAACCTTTTTTGCCCTTCAGGGAAAGTAAAAAACTTGCAAATCGGAGCTTATTTCCTCTTCTTTGGAGGTTCTTTAGGAATGAAATATTCCTCTGAAGAATGGGTGGAAGATGAGTCCATTGGTGTTATTATGGTAATTTTACTTCTATTTGAGAATATTCTCAGAAGAGATGCTTCTTCTTAGAAAGTGAAAGTAGAATGATTAAAATGGGATGGAACTTTCAACAGTTGGAATAGGAAGTGTTTTGAACCAATGAAATCTCTTCTTTTAAATTCTCATGGCTTTGCGTATGCTTACGATGTGGGTTCGTATGACGTTCCAGCGCGATTTGTGTAATTGCTTTTAAAAGTAATATACGATTGTTCAAAGTTAAAAAAAAACTATTTTCATGAGTATCCTATATAATGTATTCCCTTAGTATGTTCATTAAATACATAAATATATGTTTTTAAACAATTAAAAACATTCGCGTCTTTCGCATACGGGGCGCAATACATGACGTCATATGTAAGCTTTGATGCGACGCGTAACTTGAAAGCGTATTCGTAGCGTATGCTGAGAATGATTAGCAGACAAACTATGGTGTGATCACTCTCTCACTGTCAAATCAGAGCACAAGGCGTGCTATGAGAATTGTTACAAGTGGTCACTCATTGGAGATCCGATTCAGCTGTGTGGCATATCCACTGTATCATAATATTACTTTTTAAGACTGTTTAAGTTTGAGGTTTGTATGAAATACTATGCTATAGGCAGATATGGATCTTTAGGGAGCGCTTAACTCCATGAAGGTTGGTTATTACAATTTATATATAGGTGCTTGAGGGAGGGAAAAGAAGTTTGTCAGAATGGCGAGGATTGCTCAATAGCACCAGATCACTCCTTACTTTGTGGACACATACAATTGTATGGCTCTTGTAATAAAGATGCAGCTAATTTGGCCTGAGTTTTGAAAGGCACTACGACACCTGCTATCATACCAATGTTCAGTTTACTGGCAAACAGAAGTTATTTACTTTGAAATAATGCTGATTGTTGTGCGAAGTTAGCAGGCATCGATAACATGATTACGGTAACTGAGCGTGTGGTTTGCTTTAAAAAAGTTGTGTTGACTCCTCTGCATGGGAAGCTTGATGTTTCCCTCTGGCCGTCGATTCCGACCTTGAAAGCAGAGTCAACCAAATGAGCCGTATAAGATCGCTATTGGTTTAAAAAGAGGTCGCTCTTACATCTGCTAGAGAAACATTTGTCCTTCATGTAGGAAACACCCGCACAGAAGTGCATGCTTTATTAAATACAGACGTGCCCCTGAATTTTAGGGAGTTAATTTAGACTATCTTTAATACGTCCTCGAGTAGGGGATTAGCTTACTTTTTTAAAGTTATAGGCAGTGGCCTTGTGACTTTTGTAGAAACTATATTTAGTGTCTTGTCGGTGTTTTTTCATTCAATTTTTTCCAGCATCTTTGGTGGATTCTCCTTAATGCTCACATTAGTTGCGGGTGTGCTTGTATTAATTTGTTTACTTAAATATGGATGCACATCTTGCAGCAGACCACAAAATGCACCCAGTTGTTTCTGCTCCGCAACCGAATGCTTAGTTATTACGGAGCGCTGCCTCTGGATACATTGAGTGCAGTTAATGGATTACCGTTTCGATTTTCCTTTTTCACATGCGTTCAACCTGTCTTCCATTGCCTGAGCTGCGATTTTGACTGGGCCCTGGATTTGTGTCTCTGCAGTACGGTGTCTACCAACGCGGATTATGACCAACTGATGAGCTCCTTAGTGGTTCATGACTTGCTCTCTTCTGGCGGTGTGATTATGGCCTTAGCAGCGATACATGGAATAATGGGACATTGGAATGTTGTTGCAGCGGCGCATGACTTCTTGGCACGCAGTTAATTTGAAGATGATCCGAGTTTTCCTCCGATGGTGATAGAGGCTTCGGTCATTGAGGAACATGTATGTTCATTCCCACTATTGAATTGGATGGCTGAAATGTTTTCAGAAGAGAACAATGACTTTCTCTTGGAGGCTATTGCTACATACTGTGCTTATACGCTGGTGGAATAAGACTGTTTGAATTTTCTACCTATTCTTTATTATTTAGTTACTGCATAATTTTTTTTGCAAAGTGGAACTTGACTCTGCTTTTTAGGCTTGGACTCTGCGTTCGTAATTTGCCCACGTTTATATTATGTGCCTTGGTCAAGGAAAAGTGTCGTGGGCTGAGCCTTGCACTTACACCGTGTTAAGTTAGCATGGGTTTATTAGAAGCTTAAACGCCATTTTTGTTTTCCTGCTCTGCTTTGCACACAACACGCACTTGCAATATTGTTTAGAGAAGGGTGAGTATTTTCCTTCATATGAGAATAATTTGTTATGCTACATTTGTAGACTGCCTCGATACTTTAGTGTGTATAGTGAGAGCATGAAACATCAAGGTTATCTTGGATACTGTGTGAGTTATTCGGAATGATCTTCGCACGTTTGACCATAAGACATATGCAGCTGTGGCCCCTCTGATACTGGCGCGTTTAATAATGCTCTGTGCAGGCATGATTACACACAGTTGGAGAACATTCGTATCTTGACAGTTTGTGTAGAACTCAATGTGATCTACTACTGCTGAGTACCAGATGTGTGGGTCTGCCTATGTAGTCGTATGAGATCTTCTGTAGTTATAAACTAACCTGCTAAGTAGGGATGGTGAAATCTAGGTATATTTTAAATTTGTTTCCCTTTTGCATTATAGGATGCTTTCTCCCTTTGTATTTTATGGAATAGTAACAATGCTGACAACTTTGTTTCTGATAATATGTTTGCTTGTATTATTTAAAGTACTGTGCATGAGAGTTTGGTGTTAGAAATAAACATTTAAAAGTTTCAGGTGTCTTTATTTAGTGCTTGTTTTGGACTGGTGTAAGACTGTAACGAAAGAGTGATCTTGTTATCTACCTTACCTGAGGTAACCTAAGTCGCATGTTGTGGGTTGACTAATAATTGGTGTTTTTGCTATAGGACGAAGAACTAATGAGTCACTGCTTGCTAGTCTGTTAGGGGGTTTGGGTACTAAGGTGGGGTTTGGAACACCGTAGTTCACTGAGGTCGTAAGCCTTTATGCACAGTTGTGTGTAGGAACAGAATCACTGCAACAGTAGTTACAACAAAAAGGCTCGATAAAGGGCCTTGAGTTTGAATCAAAATATGAAATTGAAGAATAATTGATAAGTGCAGCCAAGAAAGGGAGCAAGTGTGCAAATTTCATAGTACCTTCGGTCGGGGTAGTTGTTATAATAAAAAGCGTCGATAAAGGGCCTGCACTTTGAATTTAAATTCAAGAAGAATGATTGATAACCCCAGCCAAGAAAGGGAGCAAGTAGGTGTGTGTGTGGACGATGTGTTGATTGAGCAGAAGATGAATAAGGTGAAAAATAAGAAAGGCTGCAGACATGCAAACTTTGTACTTCTTTGTAAGGGAAGTGGCTGTTTAGTTTTCCTGTGTGTGTGTGTGTATATATATATATATATATATATATATATATATATAGGCAGCGTGAACAAGGGCATTTGTGCTCGAAACACGTCGCTGATTTTGGTTCTGTGGATCTAAAATAAACAACATCATTTGCTGACTTGGTGGTCCGTATCCTTTCTGTTGTTGGCGTGGAGGCTGTAACCACGAGCGCAGATCACACAGAGAAGGAACTTTGTGCTCTCATATATATATATATATATATATATATATATATATATATATATATATATATATATATATATATATATATATATATATATATATATATCAAGTGAAGACTCCCGCCACTTCCACCATACCCACGGCGGCGAAGAAGGAGAAGCGAACCACTTTCTCAGGCAAGATGTTCTTTATTTAACCATATCCATAACAGCAATCAACAGATGACGCGTTTCGGGCTCGAGAGCCCTTGATCTCGTATATATATATATACGAGCTTGCTCGCTCGCAATGCCTTTCCCAGCCTCGTGAACAAGGGAGTGATCCTGAAATGCGTTGAGGGTTTTCTTGCTAGACCTAATGCTTGAATAAATAATATTTTGCTGCATTAATCTCTGGAGTGCCCGTGACTGCTGTTTTTCGTAAAGGAGAACCGCCGTGGCGTATATATATATATATATATATATATATATATATATATATATATATATATATATATATATGTATATGTATATATATATATATTCACTGAAAAACTATTGTTTGGGACACGGTGCGGTGATTGCTTTGTTGCCTTGCTACGAGGGAATCCCACTTCTGCTGCTAGGTGGGTTTACTCGCTGTCGGGATTGAGACAGCTCGCAGTGAAACAGGAGACGCCCTAGGCAAAGTTCAGGGAGTTTGTCTGTCAGCATGATTTTGAGAGGAGCAGTCCTGGGTGTGCCTGCCACAAATGGGAAACCTGGAACGAAATACTAGTGGCCCGCCCTTGGTCACGGTGGGCGCCACCACGAAGCTGCAGAAGTCCGTCAACCATGGATTGTTTGGGACACGGTGCGGTGATTGCTTTGTTGCCTTGCTACGAGGGAATCCCACTTCTGCTGCTAGGTGGGTTTACTCGCTGTCGGGATTGAGACAGCTCGCAGTGAAACAGGAGACGCCCTAGGCAAAGTACAGGGAGTTTGTCTGTCAGCATGATTTTGAGAGGAGCAGTCCTGGGTGTGCCTGCCACAAATGGGAAACCTGGAACGAAATACTAGTGGCCCGCCCTTTGTCACGGTGGGCGCCACCACGAAGCTGCAGAAGTCCGTCAACCATGGATTGTTTGGGACACGGTGCGGTGATTGCTTTGTTGCCTTGCTACGAGGGAATCCCACTTCTGCTGCTAGGTGGGTTTACTCTCTGTCGGGATTGAGACAGCTCGCAGTGAAACAGGAGACGCCCTAGGCAAAGTACAGGGAGTTTGTCTGTCAGCATGATTTTGAGAGGAGCAGTCCTGGGTGTGCCTGCCACAAATGGGAAACATCGAAATACTAGTGGCCCGCCCTTGGTCACGGTGGGCGCCACCACGAAGCTGCAGAAGTCCGTCAACCATGGATTGTTTGGGACACGGTGCGGTGATTGCTTTGTTGCCTTGCTACGAGGGAATCCCACTTCTGCTGCTAAGTGGGTTTACTCGCTGTCGGGATTGAGACAGCTCGCAGTGAAACAGGAGACGCCCTAGGCAAAGTACAGGGAGTTTGTCTGTCAGCATGATTTTGAGAGGAGCAGTCCTGGGTGTGCCTGCCACAAATGGGAAACCTGGAACGAAATACTAGTGGCCCGCCCTTGGTCACGGTGGGCGCCACCACGAAGCTGCAGAAGTCCGTCAACCATGGATTGTTTGGGACACGGTGCGGTGATTGCTTTGTTGCCTTGCTACGAGGGAATCCCACTTCTGCTGCTAGGTGGGTTTACTCGCTGTCGGGATTGAGACTGCTCGCAGTGAAACAGGAGACGCCCTAGGCAAAGTACAGGGAGTTTGTCTGTCAGCATGATTTTGAGAGGAGCAGTCCTGGGTGTGCCTGCCACAAATAGGAAACCTGGAACGAAATACTAGTGGCCCGCCCTTGGTCACGGTGGGCGCCACCACGAAGCTGCAGAAGTCCGTCAACCATGGATTGTTTGGGACACGGTGCGGTGATTGCTTTGTTGCCTTGCTACGAGGGAATCCCACTTCTGCTGCTAGGTGGGTTTACTCGCTGTCGGGATTGAGACAGCTCGCAGTGAAACTTAGAGACACGTGTTAACTGTAAAAAGCCTAGCGCGTGCAGCATGTGCTTAATTTACATATCAGCAACTATAAAGGAAAGCCCAGCGCTTGTAACGACGCTTCGCTTCAACAGAGCATCTCCCACGAACAGTGCTAAGGATTCCTGCCTGCATCCTGATTCCTGAGTCACAGTCTCAACGCGACCTGTCTCCTGAACTCCGCTTCACCCAGAAGAGCTTTCTTCCTCCCGCTTCCCTCCTGCTTCTTCCAGAAGAGTTCTCTGCCTCTCGCTTCCCTTCCTCGATCCTTACCTGCAATAAAGAAGACTCCGAATGGCGTTTTTTCTTTCCTGCAAACCTCGGTGATTCCTGAACCCTTCTCTTCCTGTTTGGCACACAGCATCTCCGTTTCCTTTTCCCAGCACGTCATCTCCGGCCTCGGCTCGACTCCAAGTAAGGTCTTATTAACCTTTAATCTTTCTGTGGAAATAAAGATCACAAGTATTATTTCACTCACCTTAGAAAGAGGATATTTCACGGTGAGGAAAACTTTTGACATTTTGAAGGTGACTGAAGTTTACAATGACTCTGGATTTTGCCCTAGGAATTAAAGTTAGATATGTTTCTGAATACGGACAATAAGCATTGGTACATACAAGAAATGGAAATCAATGTTGTTTAGTATGGACAATAAGCATTGGTACATACAAGAAATGGAAATCAATGTTGTTTAGTATGGACAATAAACATTGGTACATACTAGAAATGGAAATCAATGTTGTTTAGTATAAACAGGTGTTAGAGACATGTTTAATGTAATTAATGCTGTGAGATAAAACAAGCATTGATAAGAGCAAGAGTCAATGAGAGAGTAAGCATCATTAGGGTGCAAGGTATTTTTTCTTGTTTGTTTTCTTATTTATATTTTACAGATTAGACCCCCAAATCCAGCATAAAACTATAATAATGCAGGTATGTAAGGTTATTGGAAACCGTTTGAAGTGATTACTAATAACACTAACTTCTTGTGATATGAATAACGAAAATTCTAGGAATTATGTTTCATGAATGCTTATTTTAATTCAAGGCTTTCTCAAGAAAGGAAGAGTTTGCAATTGTAGAAGTGTAAGCCAGGGCTGAAAACACAAAAGGTATGTTTCAATGTATAATTACTCATTTTTGATAAAGGTTAAGTGACAAACAATTGCATTGATATTTATCAAATATTGCACTGCAGCAACAAAAGGAAACAATTTCAACGGTGTCGTGGAGAAAGCTCAACAGAAAGCGAAGCCACAAAAAATATATTGTTCCTTTGATTGCTGCAAACCAAGAAGGTTTTCAAAATGGATGTAAACCAGTTAACCCAGTTGGTGCAAAGGTTAAATACTGAAATGCAGGAATTGCGTTCAGAGAATCAGTCATTACGACAAGAACTTGACAAGACAAAAATAGGTTTTACGTCTTGGAGAGAATCCACAGAAGAAGGGGGCCGTACTGTTTTGACACCCCCTAAGTTTGGTACATCAGCTTTTGGTTCACAGACCTTTCGTACTCAATCCACCTCTGTCACTGAACAACCAGTTCAATTAACAGTCGTAACCCCCACTCCAGTACCTTTGGCAAATCCAGAACGATTCACAGGAGATTCAAGCAAGTTTGCAACATTCATGAGCCAATGTCAGTTGCACTTTTTATGTAAGCCACAAATCTTTACCAATGATACCGCTAAGGTTTCTTTTATTATATCTTATCTGGTTGGGGTGGCTGCTGATTGGGCAATGCCTCTAGTAGATAATAATGATCCTCTGTTGCACAATTTAAATACTTTTAAAACTGCTATGACTAATTTGTTTGCTAAACATGTTTTTCTTCAAGCCTCAGATAATGAGTTATTGAATCTGCGACAGGGCTCCAAAGATTTAGTTACTTATATTACTTCGTTCAATAGATTACTTGCTGAGACACATTGGCCACCTGAAAAAAGAATCTCCCTTTTCTATAGGGGCTTGAGAGATGAGATCAAAGATTCATTAGCTCATGTTGTTGAATTACCAAATGATTTTAGTGATTTTCAAGAATTTGTTGTTAAATTAGACCATAGGCTTGGTGAACGTAAAGGAGAAAGATCAAAACACGATATTAAAAACCTTCATTTTAAGTCAGAAAGAAAAGACATAGATAATAAATCCTCTACTATAGAACCAATGCAGATTGGTGGAATAAAAGGACCATTATCAAATGACGAAAAAGAAAGACGTAGGAAAGGAAATCTATGTTTATACTGTGGAAAGGCAGGTCATTTTGCAAAAGACTGTCCAGTAAAACTTGTAAAAAAGAAGGCTCTTGTTATTTGTGCAAATGATGAATCGGAAAACTAATTGTCTCAGAGAATGTTGAGACCGATTCTTTGAGTAGGCAGTTAAATCAGGTCCCAAAATATGCACCTTGTGCATTAACGCAAGTCCCCAAACATTTTACTGTAAGATTACTTCTTATCTTGACCACCCAACAAAGACACAGTATTCCTGTGCTCATTGATTCAGGAGCTACAGGAAATTTCTTTGATATAACCCTAGCCAAAACTTTGCAATTACCTCAAATACCTAAAAAACAACCTGAACCAGTGAGGGCAGTCGATGGTTCAGCTTTGTCTTCAGGTCTGATAAGGTTTAACACCACACCATTATTATTTGTAGCTGAGAATGGTCATTCTGAGTATGTAGTGTTTGATTTAATTGATACACCATCTTTTGGGGTCATCCTTGGTATTCCTTGGTTGGAATTTCATAATCCCAAAATAGATTGGGTCAAACGTACAGTGACTCTTGATTCGGCTCATTGTAGATTACATTGTTATCAGGACACCAAAGATCCGATTATGCCATTGTGTTGTGCCGCTTTACACTCTTCTAATCCTGAATTGCCAGCTGAATATCAGGATTTTAGTGATGTATTTGATCCAGTTAAGGCAACTACTCTTCCGCCCCATAGAATCTACGATTGTAGAATAGATCTTATTCCAGGGGCGAAATTACCTTGCAGTAGAATATATGCCTTAACAGATCCAGAAAATCAATATTTACGAACCTACTTGGACGAATTGCTGGAATTAGGTTTCATTCGACATTCCACCTCTCCAGTCTCGTCGCCACTCTTCTTTGTAGCGAAGAAGTCTGGTGATTTGCGCGCTTGCATCGACTATCGCGCAATTAACAAGGCAACCATAAAAAAACGGTATCCTTTGCCATTAATTCCTGTACTTCTGAATCAGGTGAAAGGTTCTAGCGTTTATACAAAATTGGATTTACGTGGAGCCTATCACCTAATCCGCGTAAAAGAGGGCGACGAGTGGAAAACCGCTTTTCGTACCAAGTTTGGTCTTTTTGAGTACACAGTAATGCCCTTCGGTTTATGTAACGCTCCTGCAGCGTTTCAATATTTCATAAACTAAGTGTTGCATGAATTACTGGACATTTGCGTCATTGTTTACATTGACGACATTTTGATTTACTCTAAAAATCAGGAAGAACATGTTGAACATGTGCGGTTAGTTCTGAAAAAACTCAGAGACAATGCCTTATTTGTAAAACAAGAAAAATGCGTATTTAATTCTTCAGAGGTGGAATTTCTGGGATACTGGTTATCTCCAGAAGGCATTACAATGGATCCCAAGAAGGTAGAAGCAATTCTCAATTGGCCTTCACCAAAATCAGTGAAAGATGTTCAACGCATTCTAGGTTTTGCAAATTTTTATAGGCGCTTTATTGCAAAATTTTCTGAAATTGTGGTACCAATCACCTCATTGTTAAGAAAAGGAAAAGTATTTCTTTGGACTCCGGAAGCTGAAGAAGCCTTTTTAATTTTAAAAAGAATGTTCACTTCAGCTCCCATTTTGGCTCATCCAGATCCAGACAAGCCTTTCTTTGTAGAGGCCGATGCTTCTCAAACAGCAATTGGAGGAGTGTTAATGCAAAAAGACAATAAAACAGGCTATTTACATCCAATTGCCTTTTTTTCAAGAAAATTATTGCCAGCTGAGCAAAATTATACAATAGCTGAGCGAGAGTTACTAGCAGTCAAAGCAGTTTTACAAGAATGGAGACATCATCTCTTGGGAGCTAAGCACACTGTGACAATTTATTCAGATCATAAGAATTTACAATTCTATTCTACAGTGAAGGCTTTCACTCCAAGACAGATGAGATGGTTGCAATTTTTCAGTGAATTCGATTTTTTAATCACATATCGTCCTGGAGAGAAACAATTACTCTCAGATACTCTTTCCAGATTAGTATGTGATAAACAAAAAGATTCAACTAGAAGTTCACAAAGTATAATTCCATCTGACAAAGTGTGTGCAGAAATTTCCTCTGATAACTTTTTTGATCTTTTAAGAAGCAAAGTGAGGTTACTTGATCAAAAAGAATGGTTATCTGAAAAGCATAACTCAATCACTAACGATTTTTTCTTTCATAAGAAGAAATTATTTCTTCCTGATAAAGAATCTCGCCAGCTAATAATTAAATGGAATCATGACTTGGGAATGGCTGCACATCCAGGAATTAACAAAACCCTTGAACTTTGCCAAAGACATTTCTGGTGGAAGAATATGATTGTTGATATTCAACAATTCATAGAAACTTGTCCTGTCTGTAGTCGTCAAAAATCTCTACACACAGCTCCCAGAGGTTTTCTACAACCAATGATCATACCTCCATATCCTTGGCATACTATTAGCCTTGATTTTATTACAGATTTGCCAAACTCAAATGGTTTTACCACAATCTTGGTTGTGGTGGATTTATTATCCAAAATGGGACATTTTATTCCGCTACCTAAAATACCATCTGCAGAAGAATTTAGTCAAGTATTTTTACAACAAGTGGTAAAACTACATGGTTTACCAAATAAAATCATTTCAGACAGAGGGCCGCAATTTGTATCTAAATTTTGGAGAAAACTTAGTAATTATTTAGGAATAGAACTAGGATTATCGTCAGCCTTCCATCCTCAAACTGACGGCCAAACAGAACGAGTAAACCAACATATTGAACAATGTTTACGTTGTTTAATCAATACAGTATCATCAAATTGGGATGAGACATTGCCTTTAGCTGAATTTTCCTATAATAACACTCTTCACTCCGCATTAGGTTGTTCACCTTTTTTCTTCATGACTGGTCAACATCCACGTTCTTTACCTGAAATAATTCCTAAAGAAGAACAAGACATGCCAGCTGTAGCTGAAAGATTGGCCAAACTACAATTAATTCAGGAACAAGTCAAGAAAGCTTTAACTAGGAATAAAAATAAAATGAAAATGAACGCTGATAAACATAGATTATCTAGTCCATCCTATAAGGAAGGAGATCAGGTATGGTTATCAACCAAAAACATACAATTAGAAGGACCTAAAAAATTGAAACCACGATTTATTGGACCCTTTCCAATTGAAAAAATATTAAATCCAGTTTCAGTTAAATTGCGACTTCCAGATGAGTATGCCATTCATCCAGTTTTTCATGTTTCCCTTTTAAAACCCTTTAACCCTTTCACTAGAGCAGATAATCCTCCTCCACCAATTATAATTGGGGATCATCTTGAATATGAAGTACATAAGATATTAGATGCAAAAAGAATTCAGGGAAAACTCTACTATCTGATTGATTGGAAGGGTTACGATTCAAGCGAAAGATCCTGGGAACCTGAAGTTAATGTTCATGCTCCCCGTTTGGTCAAACAATTCCAAGCTTTACATCCAGAAAAGCCCAGACCAATTAGACGACCTTTGGGAGGGAGAACTGTTAAGGGTTAATAAAAGTAAGGTTCTCATGTTACGCAGCAAAAGACTTGGACTAATGATGTCTTAAAACTTGTTAACTTGAAGAGATGTATTTAAAAACTGTTGTCTTTCATTTATATCAAGTACGCATTTGCCAATGCTTGTTGGTTTTCCTTTTTACTGAAAAGATCTTAAGGAGAAAGTTCCACATGGGCACGTTATTCTTAGAGACACGTGTTAACTGTAAGAAGCCTAGCGCGTGCAGCATGTGCTTAATTTACATATCAGCAACTATAAAGGAAAGCCCAGCGCTTGTAACGACGCTTCGCTTCAACAGAGCATCTCCCACGAACAGTGCTAAGGATTCCTGCCTGCATCCCGATTCCTGAGTCACAGTCTCAACGCGACCTGTCTCCTGAACTCCGCTTCACCCAGAAGAGCTTTCTTCCTCCCGCTTCCCTCCTGCTTCTTCCAGAAGAGTTCTCTGCCTCTCGCTTCCCTTCCTCGATCCTTACCTGCAATAAAGAAGACTCCGAATGGCGTTTTTTCTTTCCTGCAAACCTCGGTGATTCCTGAACCCTTCTCTTCCTGTTTGGCACACAGCATCTCCGTTTCCTTTTCCCAGCACGTCATCTCCGGCCTCGGCTCAACTCCAAGTAAGGTCTTATTAACCTTTAATCTTTCTGTGGAAATAAAGACCACAAGTATTATTTCACTCACCTTAGAAAGAGGATATTTCACGGTGAGGAAAACTTTTGACATTTTGAAGGTGACTGAAGTTTACAATGACTCTGGATTTTGCCCTAGGAATTAAAGTTAGATATGTTTCTGAATACGGACAATAAGCATTGGTACATACAAGAAATGGAAATCAATGTTGTTTAGTATGGACAATAAGCATTGGTACATACAAGAAATGGAAATCAATGTTGTTTAGTATGGACAATAAACATTGGTACATACTAGAAATGGAAATCAATGTTGTTTAGTATAAACAGGTGTTAGAGACATGTTTAATGTAATTAATGCTGTGAGATAAAACAAGCATTGATAAGAGCAAGAGTCAATGAGAGAGTAAGCATCATTAGGGTGCAAGGTATTTTTTCTTGTTTGTTTTCTTATTTATATTTTACAGATTAGACCCCCAAATCCAGCATAAAACTATAATAATGCAGGTATGTAAGGTTATTGGAAACCGTTTGAAGTGATTACTAATAACACTAACTTCTTGTGATATGAATAACGAAAATTCTAGGAATTATGTTTCATGAATGCTTATTTTAATTCAAGGCTTTCTCAAGAAAGGAAGAGTTTGCAATTGTAGAAGTGTAAGCCAGGGCTGAAAACACAAAAGGTATGTTTCAATGTATAATTACTCATTTTTGATAAAGGTTAAGTGACAAACAATTGCATTGATATTTATCAAATATTGCACTGCAGCAACAAAAGGAAACAATTTCAACGGTGTCGTGGAGAAAGCTCAACACTTGGCAGCAGCTCATTCCTTGTAAGAAATATGTAAATAAATAAAAAAAATATCAAACTACAGCTAGAGAATTGGGGAGTGGGGCACAAATGATTTGGAAGCAGGGGTTTGAGAAAAGAGAGCAAACAGTTGGGTGGGGGTATAAGGAGGAAACAAGCATTGGCGAACGGGAATGAAAATAAAAATACAAGCGAGAAGATGAGCGGCCGGGAAACTGAAAGTACGGCCGGCCAGCCATGAATAATTAGGGGAGGAGAAGCCGCACAGCACAAGCTGGGAGAAGTCCTTTGATGTGCAATAGGGAGGGAGGGAGGCTGATGCGCATGCTTGTTTGGTCACGTGATTCACGTGAACTCAAAGAAAACCGCACCAAAAAGCCCTTGGTTTGACGAGCATTTTGAGCACTTGAATTCTCTCTCCTCTCAATGCGTATGCGCGCATTGATAGGTCGCGAGACCTAAAAAACCAATGTCGAGGACAGCGATACTCCTGCTTCCTGCGTTTTATCAGGTCAATAGACTGTTCCCCATAACACAAAAGTTTATTGCAATAAATTCATAGAATTTTAACTTTAGCAAAATTAGTATAAATTTGTGGGTGTGGACTGCTTGCTGAAAATACTGGTGCAGCAGTTGATGTGGTTGGTGCTGCAGCAGGTGGGTTGTCCTGCAACCTCCGTGTTGCAGCTCGAGCAAAGTTGTTGGGGTGCAAGTTCTTCACGTGTCGCTTCATATTTGCTGTGCCAAAGGAGTATTTTTTAGATGTATCACCCCTTGAAAGAGTTGTTTGGCAAATTTTACAGGTTACTAACGGAGCATTAACCTTTTTTGCCCTTCAGGGAAAGTAAAAAACTTGCAAATCGGAGCTTATTTCCTCTTCTTTGGAGATTCTTTAGGAATGAAATATTCCTCTGAAGAATGGGTGGAAGATGAGTCCATTGGTGTTATTATGGTAATTTTACTTCTATTTGAGAATATTCTCAGAAGAGATGCTTCTTCTTAGAAAGTGAAAGTAGAATGATTAAAATGGGATGGAACTTTCAACAGTTGGAATAGGAAGTGTTTTGAACCAATGAAATCTCTTCTTTTAAATTCTCATGGCTTTGCGTATGCTTACGATGTGGGTTCGTATGACGTTCCAGCGCGATTTGTGTAATTGCTTTTAAAAGTAATATACGATTGTTCAAAGTTAAAAAAAAACTATTTTCATGAGTATCCTATATAATGTATTCCCTTAGTATGTTCATTAAATACATAAATATATGTTTTTAAACAATTAAAAACATTCGCGTCTTTCGCATACGGGGCGCAATACATGACGTCATATGTAAGCTTTGATGCGACGCGTAACTTGAAAGCGTATTCGTAGCGTATGCTGAGAATGATTAGCAGACAAACTATGGTGTGATCACTCTCTCACTGTCAAATCAGAGCACAAGGCGTGCTATGAGAATTGTTACAAGTGGTCACTCATTGGAGATCCGATTCAGCTGTGTGGCATATCCACTGTATCATAATATTACTTTTTAAGACTGTTTAAGTTTGAGGTTTGTATGAAATACTATGCTATAGGCAGATATGGATCTTTAGGGAGCGCTTAACTCCATGAAGGTTGGTTATTACAATTTATATATAGGTGCTTGAGGGAGGGAAAAGAAGTTTGTCAGAATGGCGAGGATTGCTCAATAGCACCAGATCACTCCTTACTTTGTGGACACATACAATTGTATGGCTCTTGTAATAAAGATGCAGCTAATTTGGCCTGAGTTTTGAAAGGCACTACGACACCTGCTATCATACCAATGTTCAGTTTACTGGCAAACAGAAGTTATTTACTTTGAAATAATGCTGATTGTTGTGCGAAGTTAGCAGGCATCGATAACATGATTACGGTAACTGAGCGTGTGGTTTGCTTTAAAAAAGTTGTGTTGACTCCTCTGCATGGGAAGCTTGATGTTTCCCTCTGGCCGTCGATTCCGACCTTGAAAGCAGAGTCAACCAAATGAGCCGTATAAGATCGCTATTGGTTTAAAAAGAGGTCGCTCTTACATCTGCTAGAGAAACATTTGTCCTTCATGTAGGAAACACCCGCACAGAAGTGCATGCTTTATTAAATACAGACGTGCCCCTGAATTTTAGGGAGTTAATTTAGACTATCTTTAATACGTCCTCGAGTAGGGGATTAGCTTACTTTTTTAAAGTTATAGGCAGTGGCCTTGTGACTTTTGTAGAAACTATATTTAGTGTCTTGTCGGTGTTTTTTCATTCAATTTTTTCCAGCATCTTTGGTGGATTCTCCTTAATGCTCACATTAGTTGCGGGTGTGCTTGTATTAATTTGTTTACTTAAATATGGATGCACATCTTGCAGCAGACCACAAAATGCACCCAGTTGTTTCTGCTCCGCAACCGAATGCTTAGTTATTACGGAGCGCTGCCTCTGGATACATTGAGTGCAGTTAATGGATTACCGTTTCGATTTTCCTTTTTCACATGCGTTCAACCTGTCTTCCATTGCCTGAGCTGCGATTTTGACTGGGCCCTGGATTTGTGTCTCTGCAGTACGGTGTCTACCAACGCGGATTATGACCAACTGATGAGCTCCTTAGTCGTTCATGACTTGCTCTCTTCTGGCGGTGTGATTATGGCCTTAGCAGCGATACATGGAATAATGGGACATTGGAATGTTGTTGCAGCGGCGCATGACTTCTTGGCACGCAGTTAATTTGAAGATGATCCGAGTTTTCCTCCGATGGTGATAGAGGCTTCGGTCATTGAGGAACATGTATGTTCATTCCCACTATTGAATTGGATGGCTGAAATGTTTTCAGAAGAGAACAATGACTTTCTCTTGGAGGCTATTGCTACATACTGTGCTTATACGCTGGTGGAATAAGACTGTTTGAATTTTCTACCTATTCTTTATTATTTAGTTACTGCATAATTTTTTTTGCAAAGTGGAACTTGACTCTGCTTTTTAGGCTTGGACTCTGCGTTCGTAATTTGCCCACGTTTATATTATGTGCCTTGGTCAAGGAAAAGTGTCGTGGGCTGAGCCTTGCACTTACACCGTGTTAAGTTAGCATGGGTTTATTAGAAGCTTAAACGCCATTTTTGTTTTCCTGCTCTGCTTTGCACACAACACGCACTTGCAATATTGTTTAGAGAAGGGTGAGTATTTTCCTTCATATGAGAATAATTTGTTATGCTACATTTGTAGACTGCCTCGATACTTTAGTGTGTATAGTGAGAGCATGAAACATCAAGGTTATCTTGGATACTGTGTGAGTTATTCGGAATGATCTTCGCACGTTTGACCATAAGACATATGCAGCTGTGGCCCCTCTGATACTGGCGCGTTTAATAATGCTCTGTGCAGGCATGATTACACACAGTTGGAGAACATTCGTATCTTGACAGTTTGTGTAGAACTCAATGTGATCTACTACTGCTGAGTACCAGATGTGTGGGTCTGCCTATGTAGTCGTATGAGATCTTCTGTAGTTATAAACTAACCTGCTAAGTAGGGATGGTGAAATCTAGGTATATTTTAAATCTGTTTCCCTTTTGCATTATAGGATGCTTTCTCCCTTTGTATTTTATGGAATAGTAACAATGCTGACAACTTTGTTTCTGATAATATGTTTGCTTGTATTATTTAAAGTACTGTGCATGAGAGTTTGGTGTTAGAAATAAACATTTAAAAGTTTCAGGTGTCTTTATTTAGTGCTTGTTTTGGACTGGTGTAAGACTGTAACGAAAGAGTGATCTTGTTATCTACCTTACCTGAGGTAACCTAAGTCGCATGTTGTGGGTTGACTAATAATTGGTGTTTTTGCTATAGGACGAAGAACTAATGAGTCACTGCTTGCTAGTCTGTTAGGGGGTTTGGGTACTAAGGTGGGGTTTGGAACACCGTAGTTCACTGAGGTCGTAAGCCTTTATGCACAGTTGTGTGTAGGAACAGAATCACTGCAACAGTAGTTACAACAAAAAGGCTCGATAAAGGGCCTTGAGTTTGAATCAAAATATGAAATTGAAGAATAATTGATAAGTGCAGCCAAGAAAGGGAGCAAGTGTGCAAATTTCATAGTACCTTCGGTCGGGGTAGTTGTTATAATAAAAAGCGTCGATAAAGGGCCTGCACTTTGAATTTAAATTCAAGAAGAATGATTGATAACCCCAGCCAAGAAAGGGAGCAAGTAGGTGTGTGTGTGGACGATGTGTTGATTGAGCAGAAGATGAATAAGGTGAAAAATAAGAAAGGCTGCAGACATGCAAACTTTGTACTTCTTTGTAAGGGAAGTGGCTGTTTAGTTTTCCTGTGTGTGTGTGTGTATATATATATATATATATATATATATATATATATAGGCAGCGTGAACAAGGGCATTTGTGCTCGAAACACGTCGCTGATTTTGGTTCTGTGGATCTAAAATAAACAACATCATTTGCTGACTTGGTGGTCCGTATCCTTTCTGTTGTTGGCGTGGAGGCTGTAACCACGAGCGCAGATCACACAGAGAAGGAACTTTGTGCTCTCATATATATATATATATATATATATATATATATATATATATATATATATATCAAGTGAAGACTCCCGCCACTTCCACCATACCCACGGCGGCGAAGAAGGAGAAGCGAACCACTTTCTCAGGCAAGATGTTCTTTATTTAACCATATCCATAACAGCAATCAACAGATGACGCGTTTCGGGCTCGAGAGCCCTTGATCTCGTATATATATATACGAGCTTGCTCGCTCGCAATGCCTTTCCCAGCCTCGTGAACAAGGGAGTGATCCTGAAATGCGTTGAGGGTTTTCTTGCTAGACCTAATGCTTGAATAAATAATATTTTGCTGCATTAATCTCTGGAGTGCCCGTGACTGCTGTTTTTCGTAAAGGAGAACCGCCGTGGCGTATATATATATATATATATATATATATATATATATATATATATATATATGTATATGTATATATATATATATTCACTGAAAAACTATTGTTTGGGACACGGTGCGGTGATTGCTTTGTTGCCTTGCTACGAGGGAATCCCACTTCTGCTGCTAGGTGGGTTTACTCGCTGTCGGGATTGAGACAGCTCGCAGTGAAACAGGAGACGCCCTAGGCAAAGTTCAGGGAGATTGTCTGTCAGCATGATTTTGAGAGGAGCAGTCCTGGGTGTGCCTGCCACAAATGGGAAACCTGGAACGAAATACTAGTGGCCCGCCCTTGGTCACGGTGGGCGCCACCACGAAGCTGCAGAAGTCCGTCAACCATGGATTGTTTGGGACACGGTGCGGTGATTGCTTTGTTGCCTTGCTACGAGGGAATCCCACTTCTGCTGCTAGGTGGGTTTACTCGCTGTCGGGATTGAGACAGCTCGCAGTGAAACAGGAGACGCCCTAGGCAAAGTACAGGGAGTTTTTCTGTCAGCATGATTTTGAGAGGAGCAGTCCTGGGTGTGCCTGCCACAAATGGGAAACCTGGAACGAAATACTAGTGGCCCGCCCTTTGTCACGGTGGGCGCCACCACGAAGCTGCAGAAGTCCGTCAACCATGGATTGTTTGGGACACGGTGCGGTGATTGCTTTGTTGCCTTGCTACGAGGGAATCCCACTTCTGCTGCTAGGTGGGTTTACTCGCTGTCGGGATTGAGACAGCTCGCAGTGAAACAGGAGACGCCCTAGGCAAAGTACAGGGAGTTTGTCTGTCAGCATGATTTTGAGAGGAGCAGTCCTGGGTGTGCCTGCCACAAATGGGAAACATCGAAATACTAGTGGCCCGCCCTTGGTCACGGTGGGCGCCACCACGAAGCTGCAGAAGTCCGTCAACCATGGATTGTTTGGGACACGGTGCGGTGATTGCTTTGTTGCCTTGCTACGAGGGAATCCCACTTCTGCTGCTAAGTGGGTTTACTCGCTGTCGGGATTGAGACAGCTCGCAGTGAAACAGGAGACGCCCTAGGCAAAGTACAGGGAGTTTGTCTGTCAGCATGATTTTGAGAGGAGCAGTCCTGGGTGTGCCTGCCACAAATGGGAAACCTGGAACGAAATACTAGTGGCCCGCCCTTGGTCACGGTGGGCGCCACCACGAAGCTGCAGAAGTCCGTCAACCATGGATTGTTTGGGACACGGTGCGGTGATTGCTTTGTTGCCTTGCTACGAGGGAATCCCACTTCTGCTGCTAGGTGGGTTTACTCGCTGTCGGGATTGAGACAGCTCGCAGTGAAACAGGAGACGCCCTAGGCAAAGTACAGGGAGTTTGTCTGTCAGCATGATTTTGAGAGGAGCAGTCCTGGGTGTGCCTGCCACAAATAGGAAACCTGGAACGAAATACTAGTGGCCCGCCCTTGGTCACGGTGGGCGCCACCACGAAGCTGCAGAAGTCCGTCAACCATGGATTGTTTGGGACACGGTGCGGTGATTGCTTTGTTGCCTTGCTACGAGGGAATCCCACTTCTGCTGCTAGGTGGGTTTACTCGCTGTCGGGATTGAGACAGCTCGCAGTGAAACAGGAGACGCCCTAGGCAAAGTACAGGGAGTTTGTCTGTCAGCATGATTTTGAGAGGAGCAGTCCTGGGTGTGCCTGCCACAAATGGGAAACCTGGAACGAAATACTAGTGGCCCGCCCTTGGTCACGGTGGGCGCCACCACGAAGCTGCAGAAGTCCGTCAACCATGGATTGTTTGGGACACGGTGCGGTGATTGCTTTGTTGCCTTGCTACGAGGGAATCCCACTTCTGCTGCTAGGTGGGTTTACTTGCTGTCGGGATTGAGACAGCTCGCAGTGAAACAGGAGACGCCCTAGGCAAAGTACAGGGAGTTTGTCTGTCAGCATGATTTTGAGAGGAGCAGTCCTGGGTGTGCCTGCCACAAATGGGAAACCTGGAACGAAATACTAGTGGCCCGCCCTTGGTCACGGTGGGCGCCACCACGAAGCTGCAGAAGTCCGTCAACCATGGATTGTTTAGGACACGGTGCGGTGATTGCTTTGTTGCCTTGCTACGAGGGAATCCCACTTCTGCTGCTAGGTGGGTTTACTCGCTGTCTGGATTGAGACAGCTCGCAGTGAAACAGGAGACGCCCTAGGCAAAGTACAGGGAGTTTGTCTGTCAGCATGATTTTGAGAGGAGCAGTCCTGGGTGTGCCTGCCACAAATGGGAAACCTGGAACGAAATACTAGTGGCCCGCCCTTGGTCACGGTGGGCGCCACCACGAAGCTGCAGAAGTCCGTCAACCATGGATTGTTTGGGACACGGTGCGGTGATTGCTTTGTTGCCTTGCTACGAGGGAATCCCACTTCTGCTGCTAGGTGGGTTTACTCGCTGTCGGGATTGAGACAGCTCGCAGTGAAACAGGAGACGCCCTAGGCAAAGTACAGGGAGTTTGTCTGTCAGCATGATTTTGAGAGGAGCAGTCCTGGGTGTGCCTGCCACAAATGGGAAACCTGGAACGATATATATATATATATATATATATATATATATATATATATATATATATATATATATATATATATATATATATTCACTGAAAAACTATAGGCTTCACATAAGTTATAGTTAGCATTTAACAAACCTTAGAAATTCACTGTACAAACAATAGGTTTCACACACATTATAGTTAGGAATTAGCATTTAAAAAACCTTAGAAATTCACTGAAAAAACCTGAGGTTTCACACACGTCATAGTTAGGAATAAACATTAAAAAAACCTTGGAAAATCACTGAAAAAAACATAGGTTTCACACATGTTATAGTTAGCTGGACATTACACTCATACAAAACCATTGAAATTCCCCCGTTATAGTTTGTTCAGCTATCTATAACTCGCGTGCCCGCAATGCACTGCTGATGACGTCACATATAACATTACTCATGACATGGTCAGTGACATCACTCATGACATCACTGATGACATCTCAAATGGGCCCCCTTTGTCTCCAAAATAATGCAGGAGGTATGCACTATATTGAATGTGAAACACCTCAAGACTGCAGTCTATCATCCCCAAACAGATGGGCTAGTAGAACGCTATAATGGTACCCTCAAACTCACCCTAAAAAAAATGCTCCTAGGTGAGGGCAAGCAGTGGGATCTTCTCTTACCCCAGTCCATTTTGTAATTTGGGGGCAGGTACAAAGCAGTCTGGGTTGTTTGTCATTTGAACTACTGTATGGACGACAACCCCTAACTCTATTGGAAATAACGAGGGAGAACTGGAGGAAACAGAAAGGGAGTGAAGCCTGCGGATTCATCGCAACACGCCCGCTACGTCCAGCGGGGCTGTCACATCGCCTCCCCAGGGTCTCAGGAGTGACGCATCACTTGTTTTCCACCACACCAGCTTCTGTTTTGGAATTTTGTCGCATCTAAAGGTACTGTTGGCTAAACGTGACGCAACTGTGAACTATTTTCACGCAACTGTGGATTATTTTACCGCAACCTTAAGAACTCCTTTGAAACCATATTCTTAACCCCTTCGCTGCGGCGGCAATTCCGCCGCAGCTCTAGGGGGGAGGGGGGGCGAGCAGCGCTCACATGCTCGAGACGGAGCCGCTCCGTCACGAGCCGAGGTTGAGCGGTGCTCATGACGGAGTGGTTCCGTCATGGCCCCGCCCGCTCAATAAAACATCCAGCGCAGGCGCAGAATTCGTTCCGCGCAGGCGCGCCGAACGGGCCATGACGGAACCGCTCCATCATGAGCACAGCTCAACCGAGGCTCATGATGGAGCGGCTCCGTTATGAGCATGGAAGGTGTTAAACTGTGTATTTTGGATTTTGGTCGTTTTGGTCTTGTTTAGTTTAGATTAAATACTTCTATTTTTCTAAACTGTTGTGGAGTCCATTTGTGGTGCTTTCACTGTGTTACTGTGAGTGTTGATACAAATACTTTACACATTGCCTTTGATAAGCCTGACTACTCATGCCAAGCTACCAAGGGGGTGAGCAGGGGTTATCTAAAGAGTGTATCCTCCTTACCCTGACTAGAAGCAAGGGTCCCTATTTTGACAGTGGTACCTACCTCTGCCAACTAGAGTCCCCAGTTCTAACAGTGGGCAATAGAGAAACTGCACTATTATTTGGAAGGACGCTTTCATCTTGTCTACTGACCATGCTCCTCTAACCTGGATGAGCCGAAATATGAGACCTAATGCCCGCGTATTTAGGTGGTTACTATCCCTTCAACCCTATCAGTTTGAAGTTCACCAAAAGAAAGGGAAGGATCACCTTAATTCTGACTTTCTCTCCGGTAAGTCCCTTTTTTCCCCGCACGGTAAAATCTGAGGAAGGGGATGTGTGAACAGGAGATAGAGCCAGAGGATGAAGAACTCATCCCCTGGCATATTCTCCTCTTACTTGCTTGCTCTCCTTCCCTGCAGCCCCCCACCTTAGACAACACACAAAGGAAACAGGAAGTCCGAGCATGGACTGGCTCCAAGGACACCAGTGTGGATCCTCATGTGACACCTGATTCACCAATGGACAAAAAGGGATGGCTATTTAAATCCTCAAAACTGGAAGAAGGGTTTTTGGGGAAATCTCTGGAGAGAGATTTACACAAAGAAGACAGAAAGGAGATCACAGAGTGTTCAGGAGAGGAAGGGACACAGCTGAAAGCCACCTATTTCCTGATAGCAGCTGGATAAGCAAGAATCCGCAGGGCTTTCACCGCTCCGTAACGAGGCATCCCGAGCGACCGAGAAAAGGAACAGCCGAAGCAGCTCACTGGAGGTCCTGGCTGACAGACAGCCTACAGAGACATGGAAGAGGTGCAGCCGCCCAGAGGAGTTCCACCACTGGCCCAACGTCCCTCCAGGTTTCTGGAGAAACATAGCTCAGCCAGGTACGCAGCCGTATCTTTGGCCGAAGGGAGGGCATTAAACGGGGTAGGATGGGTGGTTCTGATCTTTCTTCTGGGACAAGGGTGCTGGGTTAAACCACTCCTTTTTCGTCACTTGAATCTAATAATGAGGCAGCAAGCTTGTTTAAATCATCAGTGTGAGATTAAAACACAGAAGAGACCTTACATTCACCTTCTCTTTCTTATTTTCTTTATCTTTTAGTTCCTGGCCTCCTGCTATTTAAAGAAATAGGAGGGAGAGGAACATAACTTTCAGGAAAGCAGCAGACTGGAAGCGTGATTCTCGTTGGCCGGTCTAAGGTTTTGCTTTATTGTATTTTTTTCCTCCCCCCTCTTGTTCACTATACCGAACATGGGTGACTTGAAGCACACAGGAGGCTCAATAATGTACGGGCATGGATGTTTCACATCCTGATAACATCCTACAGCACTTAAATCGATTTATACCTAAAAGGGAGATATAAGTGAGAAAACACTTCTCTTACCTGTCATATTCTCTATTTTCCCGAGAGACACTCCCGAAGACGTTGTGGGCTCGCTCAGTTAACCTGAAAGAAAAAGGGAAGATGTGACGAGGGAACTCGACAAGAGACTTACTTGTTTATACTATTTATCAGTTTTGTTACCTGCCTTAAAGATCCCAGTTTTTACTACACAAATAAATCAAGTATTGAGCATAGAAAGACGTCTATTGAGTCTTGTTCCTATTACTAGCCTGCTAAGGTAACAGCTAGATATCTCAAATTGATTTTTATGCCAAAATATAGCGCATGAAAGCAGATATTTGACTGCCACAAGGGTATAAGAATAGCCCTGGGTTGTTCTCAACAAGAGTAGCTGAGTTGCTTCAAAATTTTCATGAGGAGGCATTGTTCTAAGTAGGTCATATTTATCTGATAGATTATGATTTAAAGGATCATTTGACCAGGGTAAGCAACATCATTTTGGGGTTCGCATCTGAGGGCTACAAATTCAACATTAAAAAATCAATAATAACCCAACTCAATATCCTCATTTTGGGATATGAGTTATCAAGTGAAGGAAAAAGCAGAGCAGTTAACTTTTTAGACAAGTGTGCGCTATTCCAACCTCCAAAAACTCTGTAAAACTTACAATCCATATTGAGATTCCTAAATTTTGGCAGAGCATACATTTTGGATTACGCAGAATAAGTAAAATCTTTCTACGACCTAATCAGATCTGATTTTTCAATTAGACATTGAACTTAGCAACACATGGATATGCTACGTTCCTTAGAAGCTGGCATGATAGCTTCAAAACACCTACACACACATGTAAATACCACAAATGTGACGATTCGTGTTATCGTGGGTTAATCAGAGTACACTTACCTAACCTTCAATGAAGGCGAAACAGTGCCCATAGCAAACCAATCACACTTGTACATAAACACTGAAATGCGTTTTGCTTCTACAGAAGAAAGAACACTGGATCAGGGGAAACGAATAATTGTCGCAACTCCAATACCGGCCTTAGAGGCTGTTACATAGGCTAGCGGTCCAAATGCTAAAGCTTTATATCCGAGATGGATACAATGGGCTAATTCCCTTACTGCAACAGATGTAGACTACAAAAGTGATTCTACATTACAAATCGCAAGCATTCCAGCATTACGAACAAGAATATCTTCTCCCAAATGAAATAATGCCTCTAGATCACGTTGAATACATTATTTACTCTGAAGGCTCTGCTCAGCCTGCCATAGGTAGTAAACAACAATAAAGCACATCTTGTGCAATTGTGAAAGGAAGTATGCGAATGAAAAGTTCCATCCTAGCAGTACGAAGAAGCAGTTTCTAGGAGATTGCACGGCATAGCTGGCAGAATGAAAAGCCCTATTATTGGTAATAGTATAAACTGATCTGGAATTCCCCACACTTATAGTGTGCGATTCATTTTACTGTGTCCAGTCTTACAATGAATACCTTCAGAATGATTTTAAAGACTCATAAGGTTGTACAATAAAGCATAAAATGCTTTTGGAACAAGTGGCACAGTTGAAAATAGACTTGCCGAGAGCTCACGTGATACACATGCTGAGTCATCAACGTGATGGCATTCACGTCAAAGGGAATTCATTGGCTGATAAAGCCGCAAAAGGGGCAAAATGAACTGCTGCCTTAGCTGCAATCACTCATTTTAGCAAGAGAATAGACAGGACCACAATGATTGCTGTCATTGCCTCACGCAAAAACAGCACAGCCTTGCCAAAAGACTTTCCACTCAAGTACTCCTACACGTTAGATGCAAAAAATATTCCGTATGCTCAAATTCCAGGAGTGGGGATAGAGTAATACCAAACATGGATTGCAGGTTAGGTTTAATTCAAGCTGCACACAAGGGTCTTGGTTCTGCACTTGCAGGGAATACTGTGACTGTTTCGTTACTGAAATAACTCTATTGGTGGCCAGGTATATCTAAACAGAAAAAAGTGCTTGTGCTTGAGTGCAAAATCTGTCAGCAAATGAAGGATTACAACTTAGCACGTCCAGCACAAACACAATTACTAATAACAGATAGACCTCTCGCATGTGTCTATTTGGACCACTGCGGCCCCTTACAATCTGAAGGGGCTTCCAAGTTTATCTTGGTGCCAGTGGATTCATATTCAAGATTCCTGTGGGTTTGGCCTCAGTGCTCGGCTGACGCTCAAACTGTTATAAATGATTTTTGATTCTTCATAGGGACATACGCAGTTGGCACGTTATATTCTGACCGTGGCCCTACTTTTAGCTCTAGGGCTTACAAGGAAGCCATGGGAAGTTTGCGTGTTGCATTGCGGTACTCCTCTCCACACGATTCCACAGGAAATTCAGTTATGGAGATGAAAAACTGTGACTTAAAGCAATGTACTACTGCAAGGATATTAGGTTCTGATGGTAGTTGGGTCAATTACCTGTATGGGATCCAGAGGGCACTAAATAATATGCCAAGAAGTTCCCTAGGAGGTGTAACCCCTTACAAGGTCCTATTAGCTGTGAGAATGTGGGTATCTGATCTTGATTATGAAAGCACAGTGGTGGATGAAAAAACCTTTTGACATCGATAAACATTTGGCTGTTTTACAGGATCTTAATAAATTCTGGGCACTACAAAGCAACGTGCAAGTAAAATGCACCGCCACTGGGGAAGTGAAATTAGTAACAGCAAGACCTGCCTGGATCCAAATAGTCGGGGATCTAGTCAGAGAAAAGATTGTGGACTAGAAAGAAATTGGGCCATGATACAGAAAGCTTCTACCTGTCCTGGCTGCCGAAGGAAGAACAGTACTTCTTCTGCCTCTTGCCGACAAAAAAGAGAAGAGATTTGTCTCAATTGATCTGATCAAACCACACTATGTGGCCGATCCTGAATAGCAGGACACATGGGCTCCTGGGTAGCCTCCGCTCTCCTCTCGCAACCATAGAGGATGTTTGGACAGAAAGATTTATAACATTAGAAGAATCTAAAATTCGAAGTAATGAAGTTTCCAAGAATTAAATGGGACTCCTTCCTATAGAAATTGAACATTAAAACACTTATGAAACATAGATATCAGTTCAGACTAACACCAACATCTACATCAATACGCCTCTACAAGAGACGTCTGCCAGTTCAACAAAACCTGCTGAGCTACCAATGATAGCTCAAACTGCATCTGTTAAAAATTGCCGGATTCCCATGAGCTGAAAGCCATTCACATGAGCTGAAAGCCATCTTAGTTAGCCATGTGCTCGCCATGTGCTTTCTCCCTCTTCCAGAGACTTGCACATGCTCAGAAAGGCCTGGCTGTCAGAATGCATTTGCTCTTATGTTATAACTGTCAAGCTATTCTTGCTGATGTAAGGAAAAATATCTCTTCCCACTTTGCTGAGCAAGCAAATTTTGTATACCCATATTAGTCAATTTGCATGGACCTCCCCTTGGTTTTATGCTGCCTATGTAACCTATCCATATATAAGGCCCCTGTTGTCTGTACTCCTTAGAATGCCTCCTAAAGTGGCCTGAGGGTACCATATGACACAGTCTCCCTCATGTGAGGTTAATAAATGCATTGTTTTTATATTACAGCTTCCGTGCCAATTTCTTTTTTGTTGGTTTAAAGGACCAGGTGTATCAGTGAACCCCTTAGAAGGTTTTTATTTCTTCAAATGGCGCCCAACGTGGGACTCATCGGAGGAGCGACTATACAAGGGAGTGGTCCTGATTGGAGACAGGAATCTACTGAGGAGGACAGGACAGGAATCTAATAAGGAGGTACCCTGCGCACGGAGATTCTCTGCCTCTGCAGCACAGTATATTTCTGGTCTCTTTGATCTGATCCTCAAAAGGTTTGCCACTCTGGACTGAGAACCTTTAAGGCATGAGTATTCTGAAAATTATCGTTAGGTCATTCAAAACTTGGCAGTGAGAGGTTGGAGATATGTGCCTGGGAAGGTCGTCGACATGTGATTTGTTTTGTTTTGGACAAAACTCTTGGAACCTGCTTGGATAGATATGAATTGCAATTAATATAGACAGGTAATGAGGAGACCTTTCTCAATTTTTTTAAAAACTTGAATGGCACACATTGCGTTAAGGGCCACTTTGCGAATAGTATTGTATCTGCTGCAATGCTCTTGGCATGCCTGTTCTTAGCACACTTCGTAGAATGTGTTGCTTACTTGGAGGTACCAATATGGAACTAGAACAGAATCTGCTCGCTCCCCTAGAGGGAATACCTAAATAGGTTTAGGTATATTAAAAAATATATTTTTTCTTGGTGACTAAGTACCCCATGGAACTAAATATTTACATAAAAGAGGATCCTGGTCTGTGCACTTAGTAAGGATATGCAGAGCGCTTTTTGAGTGTTCTGCCAGCCAAAACTGGAAAATTTTGTGTATTTTGGCGTCTTGAAAATGGAACAGTCTTTGGGCTGTTTTGGTGCAGTTTTTTTGGCTACTTTTGAAAAGCTGTTCTTGTAAATATGACTTACAATTAGTATTTACAAACAGTTTGGTTTCAGTACAGGCTGTGGCCTGTCTCTTGGTTTTGTCCAAAGTGTTGATTTGTGGGCTGAGTGTTTGTTTGAATGTCAATGTGATTTGTGGCTTGACTTCGGTGGTACTTGTGTAAGTAAGTAGCGATTGCGCTCTTTTTGTAAGAATGGCTAGCGTTAAGCACGGTGTATTGTGTGGTCTGAGTGTATGACCCCCCCTCTGAAAATGTCTGGAATGAGCTCAACGTGTTTGTTTTTTTGTTATCATTCTGTTATGCAAAATCTCATTTAATTAATTACATGTTAAATCAAAAATCCAGAAATGAATTATATAACATATGCTAAATAGCTGCACACTACCATTAAATTGACAAAGTAAGAAACAATACATGTGTGCAAATTGCCACAATGCTAAAGATAAAATTAGAATTCACATTCAATGCGAATAAAATAGGCCTCATTGAAAGGAAGGGGAAAACGAAATTGTGTTCTTAGCAATAACCAGGACTAAAATGCAAAATGTTATAGCATTTTCTTTAGATACATTGTATTATATATTAAAAGGCATTCACATCATCTGAGTAAATTGGTTGTTGCTGAACTAAACACGACATTACAGAACAATAGATTTGCGCTGGCTTGAAAGGCATGAGAATTTGATTCCTGCTGGTCAAAGCAACAGCTGCGTCAATAATACATGGCTATTCCTGGTCCCAAGCCACAAGGAAACTGCTGAGTCAACTAGATTTTAAGATTAGGGGAAAGGATAACAAAGAAAAGATTGAGAGTAGGGATTTCCTTCCTTGATGCCTTTTTACATAAGCACATCTGTGGTTCTGATGTTAAAAAATAACTGTCCTTTAAATAGTGGCTCAGACTTTTAACGTTTCAGTAAGGCTTCTCTGCTTAGAGTTATAAAGGAATACATTTTAAGGAAAAAAGGAATAAGGCTTGCTTTTCATATGTGCAACCATCAAAAGGGTTGGTGTTATAAAAAAAGGGGGTATTTTGATTATATGAAAAAAAAGTTTATTAAAAATAAGTGCACTAAATTTGTTTTTTAATCTCTATACTGCCTAATAATCATTGTATTGTATATGCTCTTATTGTATATGCTCTTATATAGCGCAGGGCCACCCAGGGGCATCCCAGCGCTGCGGACATGCGGGGGAGAAGGTGGAGTTGTTATGGCAAGAGTCAGGTTTTTAATTGTTTGCGGAATGAGAGGTGGTTGACTTCCTGGCGGATGGCGATAGGCAGGGAGTTCCAAAGTCTGGAGGTGGTGTAGAGAAAAGACGTCCCCCAGTACAGGTCCTCCTGATTCTGGGTACTTCGACCAGATGTAATCATACTGTGAACTCCTATCATCAAAGTTGAATTTAAGCAGCACTTTACCGCAATAGGGGGAACTGAAATGGAAAATGTCACTTTACCCAGATGTACAAAACTCATTTTTATAAGGGTGTACCTTATACATTTCTGATCCCCCATTCCTGGGATATCTAGGGGACACTCTGGGGATGACTAATATGCCAAAACATTGTAGGTTATTCATTTTTAAATTCCCCTACAACCAAACTCAAAATTGGCAACATGTACTGTTTAAAAGCAGTTCTGCCACTCGGAGCAGTTTTCAAACTGATCTTATGCTTCAGTAAATGCACACATGTAAGTATAGAATGAACAACTGACCTCTATACTGCTAGAAAAGCACACAACACACTGCTTACAATTGAAAATATGTATGAAAAACCAGCAGAAGTTATTATCCTCCCTCTAAATTACTGGCAAACAGTAACGGAATAGAACTGCTTTTCAGCTGTGAGTCTCCATAAGTTGCTCTGAATTGGAAAGTCTGCATGGCGTAGCCCTTCTCAGTCAGGGGACAGCAGGTTTATGGGTCAAAGGCCAAAGTCTGTTTTTTAGAACTAACCAACTGAACGTCCAATTTCTACTTAGGGAACCACTGTGACAGTATGTGATTTCTTTGTATTACTTAATAATCCTGATTCTCATACTGTAGGGTAAATCACCATTAGTAATGTTTTAGATAACATTAGCTAAAGGACATATTGCATATTTTGTTAGGAGCACACAGGGATATCACTGTTTACTTGAGATATAATACAAGTGTAGGAAATGTGTAGATGGGGTTATCCTATTGAATAATATTATCAAGGGATAGCAGCATTTGTAAGTCATATGCAGAGATAGCTCTGCCATGTACATAACACTAATGGTTTTAGCTTAAAGATTACTGTGCAAGGGTTGAGATAAGGAGGCAATGGGATTTAGTTTGAATTCATGCGCCCTCATGTTACAACTACTACAATTGCTAAAGGAATTGGTGGTTAGTTATTAATGTTTTCTAGCTAGCTAAATGTGCTTTTTACCTCCTACAACTTTGTTCATGCCCAGTTGCTACAAATAGGGGTTAATAGTGTTGACAGAAGCAAAACCTGTTTCAGGTTTCCTACTGTCGAAATGGGGGAAGGAAGTTAGCTCCTCCACAAATTAAGGGTAGACAAATTTATGTTTTCTCTCTCTTTTTCTCACTCTCTTTTGAGCCTGTCTAAGCTGTCTGGGAAACAGTCATGAGACATTTAATTGGCTATTCAGTAATACTGCTTTAAAATTTGTTAGCATTAATAAAAAGAAAAAAAAATATGCTATGTTACTGCCCATCCTGTCTGATGAAATTATGAAAGGATGAGTAGTCTAGATTGCTGTTCCCTTATTTGACCTTTAAGGGGAACTAGATGTGGGTAGTTTTTGTTCTAAAATTCTCAGGTGATAACACCATTCTTTTTTATGTTATTCTCATGTTATATACAGCTTTGCAAGGGCATTGCTAGTTTGTATTAGCTAGTCTGTGTAGATAAGCTGACAGTCCTTATTGGAGCTGATGTTGCATAGTTTGGATCGTGAAAAGTAGAATGCAGGAAAGACACCCATGTGATCCTCAGCAAACATTTTTCTAAAGAAAATAATGTTTTATAGGAGTTTGTTTGTCACAACATGTTCTGCTGGAGAAATGTATGTATCCACTATGTTAGAGTTGTTTACAAGTTTTTTTATGTGATAGGCATCCCTGTTAAATTAGCAGTTTTAGATTTTTCCTGCTGCACCTATAACATGAGAGCATGGTCCTAAGCGTACAATGTAGGTGATTTTTTTAAGAGAAATAATTTTAGAAGTGTATGCAGTCCTGTACAAGTAATGCAAGGTTTATGAGTAAAAGTATAGAACATTTCCTTTTTTCTTGAGGTTTTCTCAGATGAATAATATAGGAATACACAAATGTAAGGATTTAGAGTATGTCTGTATTGTTTTTCTTTTTTCTTCAGAATTTAGTAAATGAACACAGACTTCCTTAGCTGCTTCAAATAGTGTAACCAGTTCAGGTTTTTTTTTTTAGATGAAGTGGTTCTTAGGTGCCTTGCTAATATATGGGGCATCCCAAGAATAGGAAGTATTCTGAGACTATCCTCTCTGTTGATGGATTATTTCTGTGTTTTGTCTAAAGACCTTTTGTTCCGTCCACCAATAGATATTTGCTGCCTTACAACCATTGCCAGAGGGGCCAGGAAATCAAATCCAGCTTGGGGAGTCAGCACCAGTCCAGCTTGAAGCTAAGGTGAAGGTAACCAGCACAGGTGTTGCTGGCAACTAGGAGCTCAGTGAAGGCGGAAGCACTGGGATGTGAAGTGTGTACCCCTGCCACTGTCTTGGGTGAAAGACGGGGTCACAAATCAGAAAAGAGATGTTGTGGATCAAGTTGTTGATGCCCAGTTAAGAGTCACAGACCGACAAGGGTGGCAAGGAGGCTTTTGCTTGAGGTGACCCCTTTTGAAACAAGGGTTGATTCAGACATTCCAGCATCGCATCTTTGAGTCCTGGTCCCAAAGTGAATGAACGTTTGCACCTTTGTTTGTTGATCAAGAGTGCCTGGGCATACTGGATATAATCTTAGGCCCCAACTAATGAGCAGTGCGCCAGCAGAGCAATACAGGAGTTAGGGAAGGACTTGAGTTTAGGGTACAGGTGCTGTGCCCTTGGTGCCTGCTAGATCAAAGTGAAGAAAACTGGTGCACTGCCTGAGACACTGGGCAGGATAGTTGAGGACATTTGCCCTGGAGGGTGGTTGCCCTTTCCTGAAAGAAATAACTTTTTTCTTCTCAAATTGGGCTGTGATTCCTGAATTGAGAGTTGTGCAGCTCCACCGTGGGAACAACAAGAGCCTGCCTGTGAGGCTCAAATGGACACAGGGAGATGACTCCCCTCTGCCAGGTTGTACAGCGGCTTCAATTTCCCAAGTATGTTTCTTTTGTTTGTAAAGTACCCCATTAGTTGAGGAGGAGCAGCCCTAATTCTGTGACCCTGTATGGTCCTCCTGGTCCCCTGGAACCAGGATTATATTTGACTATATTTAATGATAATCTAGCCCTCATAAAAAGAACACTGGAAAATTCTATTGAAAATGTTTTTTACATACAATTGGACTAGATGGTTCTAGGATTTGCTTTTTGCTTAGGGTTGAAAAATACTGATGGTTCTTTTCATAATAATAGCCATTACTCTATCCTGCTATCTGTATGACCCAATGCTCTGTTCCCTTTGTACTCCTGCTTATACCTTATATATATCCACCTAATGAAATGTTTAGAATGAAAAATGCCCACCTAGTAATGGAATAGGATATTGATGAGTTTATGACAATAAATGTGCAAAATATTTTCTATGTTCCTACTAGATCATAGGAATGTCTTTAGGTCAGGCTAAAAGGACTATCTGTTAAAGATTACAGGAATCACTATTAGCATGAGCTGAAAGCCATTTTGTACTTTGCAGCCATCTTAGTTAACCATGTGCTCACCATGTGCTTTCTCCCTCTTCCAGAGCCTTCCACATGCTCAGAAAGGCCTAGCTGTCAGAATGCATATATTCTTTTGTTATAACTGTCAGGCTATTCTTGCTGTTGTAAGGAAAAATATCTCTCCTCCCACTTTGTTGAGCAAGCAAATTTTGTATATCCATTTTAGTCAATTTGCATGCTTGTATGTGCCAGGATCTCCCCTTGGTTTTATGCTGACTATGTAACCTATGCATATATAAGGCCCCTGTTCTCTGTCCTCCTTAGAAGGCCTCCTACAGTGGCCCGAGGGTACCATATGATGCAAACGGCCTCATGTGAGGTTAATAAATGCATTGTTTTTATATTATAGCTTTCGTGCCAATTTCTTCTTTGTTGGTTTAAAGGACCAGGTGTATCAGTGAACCCCTTAGAAGGTTTTTATTTCTTCACATCTGTCTATTTCATCGATTTCAACACATTTTCTCTGCATCCAAGAGAACCTAAGCTACCGCAATCTCCAGTTTCCCGTACAAACAGCTTCATGATTTCTACATTTTTCTGAAAAGACAAACCTAGTCTCACCATGGCTACAGCTCAGGATAATAACTGGAATTTTGTTCCTACTAGTTTGGGTAGGTTTAGTGTCTGTCTTTTCCTTGATCATGAATGGATACTACGTCGCAAAATGCACTGCAGTATCAAAAGTGAACATGGTACTGAAACCTCTGACGTCATCTCATCGTGAACAATGCGACCTGTCCTATGTGAACATTGCAGGGGTTCCAGTTCCTGACAGAATAGTTTGGGACAGAGCTTCATATGATGTATTTGGTCCCACTGAACTTTTGAAAATATCACATGTATTCAACATTTCTTTAAATTATATCATTACCTCCAGTACATACTCTGACAATTAGGATTTTGAAACTGTTAATAATATGTTTTCTGATTTCGAATTGTTGCAGCATTTTCAACAAATGAAATGTTTGATGACTTCTGATTTTAACACAATGTAGCACAATGGTCATTACTTTATGCATAAAACGAGTACACCATATACTGTTTCGACATACCACCAATGAGAACATTGCCTAACACCACTGAAAGGTTGTTCAAAAATGTTTGGACAAAAGATTGCTTCGTTTTTTGGATTCAATACATCAGATCCAAAAAAAGCATGCTCACTGACACAAAACAGATATACTCTGCATCCTTTATTGATCAATTGTCTGAACAGGGTAATCATTCTGGGGGACTAAAGAATGGCATGTTCTGGGAACTGAGGCACTAATTAGAGCATGCCTCATATCACAACTAATGACTTTCATGAACAACACTTTTCAACACACTTCCTGTCTTGGGGTGGCCAAGATTAAGGACTTGAACACACCTCATATTCTCTCACTTTCCCACTTGGAGGGATGGCAAAACTATACATGAAATGGTGAGGGTACACCAGATGACATAAAGCATGGTGTTTCATATAACTGAACAGACCCCAATTGGAAGGGGTGGTTAGCTTGGCCTAGCCACACAAATAGGTGTCAGTCTAGATTTAGGGGTACCACCAAAGGGTTTAGTATCCATAGGCCTGATTTACGTTATGTACAACAAGAGAATCCAGGGGTGGTGACATCATAAGGTGTTGGGAAGTTATGCCTAGCATAGCTAAGAACCTCAAGACTGCCACAGGTGAAGCAACACTTGTCCTTACTGTCAGATAACATGGATCTCAGGGATTACTAGGTCCCCAAAAGCCATGTCAGAAAAGATTCCTATACGTTGTTTATAATGAAATTTGGAAAATCTCTCAACAGGAAGCTGAAGAGAGATTACGGGAAATTGACAGAATTAACTTGGAAAAGGCTTTGGTTGTGATTAACAATGGCATGACCACACTAACATTCAGAATCTGTTCACTGGGCAACATTATATCTTCTGCTATAGATATAATGGAACAGGATCTTCCCATCTTACAACACAGACAATCACAGTTATGTTCTATTATGTTATTAAGCTAGATGCTACAATTACAGCACTCTGGTAATGTGCCCTTGCAATATATTAACAGTACGTCTCTGTTCTTTGCATATAATTTGACTAAAAAGCAGACAACAATGGCACAAAGGGATGCAAAATATACAATGAGCTACATTGAAAAATTAAACCAATTACCTTTCACTGTGGCAGAGTCACCATCCACAGAATGGTTAATTTATGGCTCTATAACATTACCAGTAACAAATTTACAGTTTCAGTACTGCCTAGAACACCAGCAGGTAGGCAGGTATCAAGCAGTGGGTAGGAAATTCATCCATGGATCTTGGGAATTACCGTATAGATTTAGATACAGGAACCGGACACTGAAGTGTTTCTCAGCGGTACAGACGGCAATGAATTAATTGAGTGGATCTCTCATTTGCCAGGATATCATGTTGCCATGATGAATCCAATTTTCAGGCTGCTCTCATAAGGGAGTTACTTAATGCTGAATGATCAAGGTTGTTGTGGGATGCTTCCAGGCATTGCACATCTTGTCACTGTAAGTTCCAGGGTTACTTGTTGTTTGCAAGTATTGTTTCCACCGACTCACACAGTCAGATAGGTGTCGTTATGGCCTTTGTTTAATCTTTCCATTATACAGTTTGATACTCTGAGCTGAATGAAAGCCACGCTTTTAAGGAAAGATGTGCCCTTAACCTCAGCCCGACAAACTTTTGATCTCCAGGTTGCAAGGTCTTCAGCTGAGATAGAGGCACTAGTACAATTTAACTGCCCTTTCCATTTCAGAGAAATAGTACACCTAAGACCATAGTTTCTGAACTGTTAGGCACTTTTCAGACAGTCTTCGGAGTGATTCCAGATTTCATACACTCCGTATTCTGCATTTTTGGAGGGATTCCACTAATCCAGCTACTGGTAGTGGGAATCCTGATTTAAATGTTTCTGCTATGCAATGGACATCCCAGTCACCAAGGAAATGGAAAAAGCGCTCTTGGAGCTACGTTAACATGATTGCATGGTACTCCTTCTTGCCACACCTTGACTTCAGGAGCTAAGTGAGTCTTGGTTCCCATTGTTTCGACCAGTCTGGATTGACTGTGTTTTGCCAGCCCTCCACTGCCTGTTCTGCAGCTATGAATGTGCTTTGGACCTCTGTCTAACACTTCCATCTTTTGCGTCATCAAATGTGGACGCATTGCTGGACCAGTTAACGGCCCATGTACTGCAGTGTCCCCAGTGTATTCCAATGTTGATGTCGACATTCCTAGAGCCACCACAGGATGCTTCAGCTCCTGTTGGATTGGACACTGGCTCTACTACAGGCACACAGGCTTTGGATATTACAAATGCTTCCCCAGCATCGTCTTTGGGAAATGACAAAGATCATCTTTGCTTCATTGACTTGATCTGTGAGGTATTACAGGGACCGTTTTTTGCGAAGGCAAGCAGCGGTGATGTTGCGTCTCCCACACAGAGCACCTAAACATTTGGCTCTCCGTGTGCTGAAAAAAATGTGCCCTTTTTTCCAAAACAACCAAAATTAGAATTTTTAACAAAATGTTTTTTCCTCTCTTATTTACTCTTAATGAGCACCATGGCTTTCAGACGTCCTCGGTTGCTCACAATATATATATGAACATATTTTAAGGGATTTTTAGAGTTTATTTTTTAGAGATTTTATGTACCTGTAGAAAAATTGTAAACGTCTTTTTAAGAATGTTTGATGCTTGATTAGAAGAACATTTTCTTTTTAATATGTTGTCCGGTCAGATGAGGAGTGGGTGTTATGGTTTGTAGGGTACCCCAATATAGGCTTGAGTAGTCACCTGACTCTTCACCTACAATTACCATACCATTGTACTACATAACTACTTTTGGTATGGACATTTTACCTAGTTAAGAGCTACATAAAATGTTGTGTGGTTATCCCCAAAACTAGCCTCATTAATTATGCATAAGGATTCTCAGAATCAGCAGAATTACCATCTTCTGCATAATAACTATGTATAAGGTTCATCCCTTCCGTCATCCTCGACCGACATGACACAGTAAGGTAGAGTCCCCTAAGGGTACCTTTTGGGTATAAATGCACCATATCTTTGCCAAGGCAGGCCGAGAAGAAAGACTACCATGATGATACATTGAGGCAAGACTCTGAGGTTCCTTCACTCAGACACTCCAGCTTGCAGTGGTCTGACATCCTTTGCGGGGTGTCCATCTCGAGACCAAGACAGGGTTCCACAGTCTCTCACCTCAGGTAATGGGTTGGCTTTATCCTAGGGGGATTCTTGGCTATACGCCTACATACATGCTAGATACACATAGGTACAACTAGTCAGGGTTGTATCATAGGAGTACGCATTATTACTGTCATGTATTTATATACCTGCCTGTATTCATTGTTTTAGCACTATGGTAGGAATCTACCATCCTTTCACTCTATCGGTACTCATAATAATTTGTATCTGTTTCTGACTTATGGTTGTTTCAGCACATCTATTTTGCACTAGAATGACAGTGGTTCAATAAAGGCTTATTGAAAACGTCCCCACCGTTTATTCTGTGTATCTCTCTGAGACAAAGTGAGCACGAGTGACTGAGCGAAAAGTACTGTATTGTTTCCACGATCCCTCATGGGACAGAGTTGTCATGTTCGATAGTTGCTAGGAACTATTCTCTCCTTGGCAAGAGGAGTTTACTGTGGCACTGTGAGCTTGCTAGGTATACAGGCAAACATACCCAGTGGGGGTGTCTGGAATCAGTCTGGGCACCAATCCCACAGTCTATATTGTCTCATCGCGCAGATCCTATATAGGTTTATAGGAACAACATGAGGTCAGGGCAGAGAAATATTTTACCCCTGATTGCAAACAATCTTTGGATCAGCAACTGCTTTTATAATCGCAGGAGATGGGGGAGGTTACTCTGTGTCTCTTTATGCAACATGAAGCAAAATTATAAAAGCAAAAACTGTTGGTTTGCTAATTCATAGGCATTTTATGCCCCGTTTCATTTTGAGAATTCCCTGTAAAAAGGAGTTTGGAAGGAGATGCATAACACACCACTGGTGCAATGGATCGTAAAGGACATTTAATGAGTGTAGGTAATGAACTGCTAGAATCTATTACATGCAGCAGGAACATTTTTTTTGCCGACTTTATTTCAGAAAATATATACTGCATTAAGTAATGCAAAATAGCTGAAGGCAGACTTCTGCAAATGGATCGTTTAACGTTTCTGTTAATGTAAATAGTAAAATATTTTTCTAGTAAACAACCGAGTTGGATCGTCTTAAGGATAGTGAGGGTGGTATCAATACACAAGCATCCTTCACTAACCATAAAATCATTTGCAACTATTTAAGTATTCTATATGTGGATTTTGTTCATCATGTTGGTAGTATTACATAATGCAGGTTTGATTTTTGCCTGTCTCAGTGTATAATTGAACACACTTTTGGTCATTAAACAAACATTATACAACAATCATATACATTACTCATGTGTAATAATTTTCTGAACAATAACAAAATTACATATTAAGATATTTAGACATTAAATAATAATTAAGAATTACATTAACATAGTCAAACAAACACGATGTCTGGGAACCCTGATTTATGTCCCAATTGATAGGGTCTGCCAGTCACAAATGTTTTATGGACACCAGCAGTCTGTTATTTTTTGTGTTACTTAATTTAGCCCTAAATTTGAGTTCTGTGGTAGTGCTATGGTTTTCACTTGTACTTCAGATTGATCATGCTTCTGAGTTTGTATGACACCCAGTACCCCCTCAAGTATGCCTACATGTTTCGATCTCTATTCAAAGCGATTATCAGCAGAGCCCTGGCATAGCAGTGAAGCGGGCCTTGTGTATCAAGTGGTTGGCTTTTCATTCTGTGTTATGGAGGAAGAACCGTAATTCACTTGTGGGTTTGGACATGCTTTACATCACCATAATCCCATCACCATGTGCAGATCCCCCTAGTGTTCTCAACTGAGTGCAAGGTGGTAAATCTCTTTTTGTGGGCTGTAGAGAAAGTTATGGGAGACATTAGAGGGAAAAGTTATTTTAATCAAGTTTTCCCGACCGCATTTACTTGTGGAACATGTTTTTTGTTTGTATGCCCCGCTTGGATCACCGTGAGATTGTGTGTGCCACGTGAGATTGTGTGTGCCACCCGTGAGCAACTCATATATGGGGAGCTTCTCTTGACTGACCACTCTAGACAGCATGAAGTTTCCTGTGCCCCAAAAAATGCCTAACATAGCCCCAATCTGGGTGATGATATCATAAGAGGAATGGAGATGTAACAATCCTGACCCTACAATGGGGCTGTCACTGCACTTAACCATGGGGCACAGAGAATGAATCAGCGGCAGTCTGTGCGTTAAAATTACGGAAATTAGTCAGCAACTGCCAGAGCAGGTTGTGGATGCCCATCCGGTCATATTATAAAGACTCCCCAAGTAAGAGGAATGATCCCTCTGATAGTTATGTGCAACCAGAGTGGGGGAAACCCACTCTCCAACCGTCTGCATAAAACCTGCCACAGACTGCTGCAAATTTGGAACGTCATAGTAGCATCACCTGTATTTAGCTATTTTGATTTTTTGAAACAGAATTTATTAATCTTCTATGTTCATTACTTATTGTGAATTCGCAGTAAGGGAACACTTGTTCCTTTAGAAATAATTGTACCCATTTTCCCTTATATACCTTTGGGTACCCTTGCCTATAAAAACTGTGAAGCACTTGTTTTTAAAAGAAATAAAATCTTAAACTTGTCTACACTACCAGGCTCCATGGGATTGAAAAGGAGTGTTTATGCAAAAACTTGCATTGAAGAATTGTGCTGAATGCACAAGGATCATAGAGACTGAACATGATGTGCGCTGGTGTTTTTGTTTACCATTTGTGAGTCACTATGGGCCGTTATCTCCTTCAGTCAACGTGACTCATGTGCACCATGTGCTCAATACCATTTTAAAGAAAACATTGAATCTATCCAGTCAAGTGATGTGAGCCCAGCGCATTTCTGACATCTCTAGTTCGGGATAGCTGCCTGGGGGAAACATCACTTACAACGCAACTTTTACAACGACATACCATTACAACGCAACTTTTACATCGCAAAAACTTTTACAATGCATGTATTTACAACGAATGTTTTTACAACGCAGGTACCTTTACAACGCATACCATTACAACGTAAGTATTGGTAAGTATATAATTTTTATATGTTATATGTTTGGGGTAAAGGGGTATTTTTAGGGTTCAGGGTCAGTTTTGGGTTTTTGGGTAAAGGGGTATTTTTGGGGTTCAGGGTCATATTTTAGTTTTTGGTTAAAGGGGTATTTTTGGGGTTCATGGTCAGTTTTTAGTTTTTGGGTAAAGGGGTATTTTTGGGGTTCAGGGTCAGTTTTTAGTTTTTGGGTAAAGGGGTATTTTTGGGGTTCAGGGTCAGTTTTTAGTTTTTGGGTAAAGGGGTATTTTTGGGGTTCAGGGTCAGTTTTTAGTTTTTTGGGTAAAGGGGTATTTTGGGGGTTCAGGGTCAGCTTTTAGTTTTTGGGTAAAGGGGTATTTTTGGGGTTCAGGGTCAGTTTTTAGTTTTTGGGTAAAGGGGTATTTTTGGGGTTCAGGGTCAGTTTTTAGTTTTTGGGTAAAGGGGTGTTTTTGGGGTTCAGGGTCAGTTTTTAGTTTTTGGGTAAAGGGGTATTTTTAGGGTTCAGGGTCAGTTTTTAGTTTTTGGGTAAAGGGGTATTTTTGGGGTTCAGGGTCAATTTTTAGTTTTTGGGTAAAGGGGTATTTTTAGGGTTTAGGGTCAGTTTTTAGTTTTTGGGTAAAGCGGTATTTTTGGGGTTCAGGGTCAGTTTTTAGTTTTTGGGTAAAGGGGTATTTTTGGGGTTCAGGGTCAGTTTTGGGTTTTGGGGGTACAGGGGTACAGGGTAAAAATAAATTAAAATTAAATTTAAATTAAATTACATAAAATTATATTTTTTTTAATTAATTTACGATTTTAAAATTAACATACTTACCAATACTTACGTTGTAATGGTATGCGTTGTAAAGGTACCGGCGTTGTAAAAACATTCGTTGTAAATACATGCGTTGTAAAAGTTTTTGCGTTGTAAAAATTGCGTTGTAAAAGCATGCGTTGTAATAACATGCGTTGTATCAACATAGATCCGCTGCCTGGTGATGTTGGGCTACTTAGCAGTAGTGTTCTGGCATTTCTTTAAATGCGTTTTTACCTAGTATGTTGTCTCGTGACTTCATGGCGCATGTGAGTGCATGTATGTCTATTGCTAGGAAATTGAGTTTTTTACTGTCTTTGTCAGTATTATTCACAGTTTCCGTGATTAAGACTGCTTGACTTGCACAGTGGATGTCATGTAAATCCTTGTGGGTTCCTTTACGGGCCTTTCATTATCAATCGGTTCATTGGTTTATAAGGATTGTGTTCAAAACAGGTTGGCATCTTTCAGTATTTTGGACTTTATCATACAAGGTTCTCTGAGTTGATTTTAGAAGCAACAAATCCAGACTAGGAATCTCAAAGCTGATAAAAAAAACGGTAAGAAATTCGCATAGCACTACTATCAATGTCTTTAGGCTTAAACTTGATCTCTTGTTATGAGCAGAATAAAACATGTCACATATCACAGTATAGTAATCTTATAGGGAACAGATATTTTAGGTAAACAATCAGTATTGAAATTGTGTTGTTGGATCGTGTCATAGTATTATTGTTACTTTAAAGGAAGTTTTTCAGTGATCAGGCCAGAGAATTCCATGAGGGTTGATTGTTTAGGTAAGCAGACAAGTGTTTTTTATACTTTTGGTGAAACTTAGGGACAGGGCATATAGAGAGACAACAGAGTTTAAATGGTTCCACTTTCCTCAGGGTAGTGATGTTTCTCTCTTGTTTGTTCCTAACATTCTAAGCTCTTTGTCTATGCTTTTCCACCACTTTCTGTGAAATTAGGCTGTGAACAGCGAATTTCCCAAAACAGCTGGGTAAAATTATATTTCCATCGGAATAGGATAGTTCCTGATAGCTTGTCACCTTTTCATACTTGAGTGGTAAGACTCCCACAGCTAAAGCCATTGTCTTTTCTTCTTTTAGAATCAGCTTCAGCTGATCCTTTGAGGCACTAATTGAAGGCTCCCGAGACTTGTATATATCCACTCTCTGAGCATTCCACAAGGGGTTACTCTCCTTACACTACTAAGTTTGGGAAATATATTCCTTAATTAGTGCACAGTCATCTTTAGTTGCTCAACTGGTAGAGATGACTTAGTGCCCCAGGAATGGACATTTGTGGTTCCTGTCAAACTTAGTGCATTTGTTCAATAACTCCTTCTTCACTACTCCTGTGTCTTCCATGATGCTCTATTCGGGTGGCATTCAAAATTCCATACATCTTGGGAAAATACCATTCTTTAAGCAATGGGTGCTGTGTAAGAAAATTGTTCTTACATCTTCATCAGAACATGAATTCACCCAAACAGTCTTTGTTGACTTGGTAAATTCATGTAAATGTAGTAAATACTGATTCACTGTATTCCTCACTCTGCCCTTGTAGTCGCATACTGCCTCTCTCTTCTCTAGGGGGTTGAGTGAGGGCACAAAGGTGTCATAGTCGTAGCTGATCTTTTGCATATGGATGATACCTGGATTAATCTATCACTGCAACTTAAAAACAGATTAAGGAGATTGGTGACGATGGAAGCAGTGATTTAATGCACCAGAAAGACTATTACACTCAGTAGAAAAAGAGGCCTAGAACACTGAAAACCTATGGAGAGCTTGCGAGCTTTAGTACTATAAGTTTTTTTATATCCTTGTTATATTTGAAAAAAAGGGGTAACTTCAAAAAGGTTTTTGTTTTATCGTGGCAAGACGTGTTATTTTGTCTTTGAGTGTCATGACAAGTCCCCAGGTCATCTGATAGGAAGACCTCCAGCAAAGCAGTAAATGGAAAAATGTTCTTAGTCAAAATAAAACGTTTAGTAAGTACATTGCTAATAACCCGTGGCCTCCTGTAGGTCACTGAATACTGGTAGTGGTCTTGTAATAGGAACAAACATCTCATCAGGACCTCTAACTAAAGTGTTGCATCCAAGGTTTTAAATTTGTCAATGTCTTTGCATAAATCACAAATACAATAAAATAGCTGGTCCACAATTAAGTTGCTATTGTAAGAGCATAACCTGGGTTACAGGCCAAACTCTGAATTATGTCCATGAGGGAGCAGCTTAGGAGGTTGGATATTGTAGTGGTGGACTAGAAGCCTCTCCTGTGCTTCAATAGAAAACCGCTTGCTCCAAGACAGACCTATAAATTCATACAATTATCTAACAAATTGGAAATGAGAGTTTCTGATTAAATCTATGCCACTTCAGATCTATTTACTCAAGTACAATTATCATTCGGTAATTTCGTGCCAAAATAGATGGACAACATGAGGATTGCAGAGATCTTCATTGAGTTCAGAGTGCAATTAAGAACCAACCCTACTCATCTGAGATTATTTCTTTAGAGTATAATCTAGACTCGGCTTTTCCAACAAATAGCTCATGAGCACTGGTAGCTCTCCAGTTACCTGTGAGTAGCTCTCCTGTGTGCAGCCCAGCCTACTAATTTAGAAGCTGTTGCTTGCTTCAATTAATAGGTTTATACCAACCGTGCAAGGGTGAATTTGATTCATCTTCAGAAATCATAAGCTGATTTTTGGATGAAAATGGCTGAGTTTCCAAAATATATTAAAGCAGATATTTGAGGAATACATCATGTGGTGTTGATGAAGGGCATATACATAGTATTTCCTTGGTGTTAGGGACATTGGTTGTTTTGTATTACTTATGAAGAAGCATTCCAAATTGGTTAAGCCATTTTTACATTAATGCTTGAAACTCTGCCTCATGCCCTGAGGTGATCACTGCTAGTAATCTTGTATTTAGTGGTACTAATATAATCTTGTCCGGTGAGGCCTCTATTACAACACTAACAATTTTAGTAGCTCAGCATGATGTTGACTGAACATTAGTAGTTCATATGACAGAAAAGGTTGGTAATCCCTGATCTAGAGTCTGAGAATTGCAAGGTTGTGGAAGACACCAATGCTGTTACACAAGATTACTTATAGGTGATATATGTTATGTTAATTTCGATTTAAATAGCGCCAAATCACCGACAGGTCTCTTAGTGCTTGCTTTGGGAACCCGTCCTGGCTTTCCATGCGAGATAACCTCTACTGGGCATCCCCAAGGTGAAGACCAGGCATCCCATCGCGGTGGGGCCGTAGTGGAGATTAAGCAAGTGATTGCCCAGAGTTGCAGAGTGTGAAACCATGATTCGAGTAGGCACGAGGCAAGAATTATCGAGTCCCTGGACATTTTGAGCTCAAGACCCTGCCACGTCAGGAATTGAACCCTGGTCCCGGGTCTGACCTCTGCATTCGGGTCTGCCTCCTCTAACCAGTGAGCTACACTTCTCCACACTTCTCCACTATATCATAGCATGGGTGAAGGTAACTCCTAAAAAGAACTCTTTGTGGTGTGGCAGGTTATAGTTGAAGAACAAAATGTTCATGTTAAATTACTCCATTTTGTGAAATGAGGATAACCACGACTGGGTGTGATGGAGCAACCATTTCATATTTGGCATGGATAAGGAAACTGAAAAACTGGACAAAGAAGATGTACTGATAAGTTGTTCAAGGGTACTTTTCACAATGCAACAGAGACTTCATTAAAGAAAGAAAACAGGCAATGACCCCACAAAAATGCAATTCAAAGATGATTTTGACATATATAAGGATTTTTTCTGCATTATTGAGTATTTCCTCTGCTGCTCCCTACAAAACTGTGACCTGTAAAACCCACCCTTTCTTTTCCAATCTGATTAAGTTCTTCATGAGAAATTCATATTGTTGAATAACTCGAGAGGTTCACCATACTACAAAGACCAGCACAGTATTTTGCAATTATTAGGTTCTCGAAAACGACCAACTGCCCTAAATAATCAACAATTACAAAATGGTCATTCAATCTCTATGACTCACCTATCTGATTTTAAAACCGCAATCAAAACTGCTGGCTCTCATCTGAGCTAAACTTGCTGTGTGTTACTTCTTCTGCTCAATAATGAAAAGGACTGCAATGTCAAGGTTTCTATTTTGAAGTAGCTAGAGACAAGCAACATTTTTCTAGGTGGTGGCACGTCCAGAAGGTGTTAAATGCCACAAACTCACAGAATGTTAAATATTTACAAGCCCTTGGCAGATAGTTACCTGTCCTGGTATAAGTTGGATATGTGACCTACAACAGCAATTATAGAATACACTAACCCACTACCAACAATGTATAGATGAGACTGGCTCTGTGTCGAGAGGTAGCTTTCAGCAGTAGTCCACGGACTCTTGATACAGTAGAGGACATGACTACCACTTGGGTCGCCTTAGTGACTAGGTCTACACCGATTGGAGTGCAGATTTCCTCAGGAGAGCTCATAAGGTTCCGTACCAACCACCAACCATTAGATAGATACACCACCTTTCAGGCAAGTCCTGCCACCCAAAATATCCTAAAAATTATGAAAATACACCACATCTTCTAGATATTGATATGGTTAATGAAAAAGGGGCAGTGGCTGTTAACAAAAGCTAATTTCAAGGAGTTCTTACCATGTGATGTTTCCTCAACTGTACCAATAACGTTGCAGTGTACAGTCTTGTGATGTGGAGTGTCAACAGATGGCACTCTCAAGTACCTACTGTCCACTGTCCTTACAAAAAAATTGAATAGACAATGATTGGTAGTCAATTGCTATTTCCTGTATTCCACAAATTGACCCTGCACACCAAAACCAGTAAATCAACATAGTATTAATGCTCAGTATGCATATTATTCACAAGAGAAAAGAAATGTCTATGTATAATCCACTAAAATTCGGATATATTTGTTTATAGAGCTTTTGCTGAAAATACAATTCTCAAGACCAACTGGAAGCTGTGTTTCAAGATACATTTGATTCAAGGTATTTTATACCCTCTTAGATTATGAACATAACTTGTACAATGAATATTAGTACCGATTAGGGTAGAGAAGACTTTTTCTAAATAGATTCTCTTTTTAAAAACTTTCCTGGTGATATTTATTCGTTCCGTATAAAACTAGGTGATAAACAATTATACATTTTGTTTTTTGTTCTGAGTAACCTCCTTTTTTATATTAGACATGTTCTCCCTTAAAAGAAAAGAAATCTATTTCAAGTCTGTTTCTGAATAATGTTTACCTTAGAATGTCTGGTGTTTTGTAAATTTTATTCTCTGTTAAAACTGTATGGTCTACTTGTTTGTGTACAAACTCTATACAATGTATATATGTTTATATATATTTTTGTATCTTTTTTTAAATGTAGCCCTGAAGAAGTCCGGTTTTCGGACGAAACGCGTTGGCTATTGTTTTAATCCACCAATTTTGAATAAAAGGAAAGAATTACGAAGAAACGTGACTTTGGACTTTCTTGGGAGAATATTTGGATTTCTTTTCTCTTGTGAATAATATGCATACTGAGCATTAATACTATGTTGATTTACTGGTTTTGGTGTGCAGGGTCAATTTGTGGAATTTGATGTATAAAACAAATAGAATTTTGTTTTATGTTTTTGGGATCTAGGGGACTGTATCCCAGACCATCTGCACCCACACTATACGAATAATAGGAACTTGGTTACCGGTGCGGCCTCAGTAGCCTCAGTCCCCGTTATTTGTTTGAATCTGCTATTTCCTGTATTGTTGTAACTGCGTGAGGAAGCTAGGCTTTCATGCTGCCGCAAGTTCATCATTGTTGGAGTTCCTAGAGCAGTTGTTGGCATTACTGATCCAAGCTAGTATCCAAGGAGAATACAGGCCAGTGCTTAATTTGAACCGGTGGTTTCGAGTGCTCAGCACTGACACTTTATTATCAACAGAGACGTTTTTCATGAGGACCAGTTAAGGACACATTAATTTATGTAGGCACGGAGAGAGTAAGTGATTTGCACAGAATCATAGGATGTTGAGATGACGCTGAAACTCAACCTGGTTTCCCAGCTCTGAAGTCAGCAGCTCTGGCCATTATATCACATCCTCTCCCCACTTTCATAGTTACGTTTGAGGCAGTACTAACTGGAGAAATGGGCTGGTGCAAACTGCCTCCTGGCGAGAGCCCTGGCACTTTTTTTTTACAAATTAACCACTGGCACAGTCCGCATCACAGAATGTAAGAACAGGGAGCACTAAGTGAAGACAGTCTCTGCCACAGTTTTGTGCTTACGGCCATCTTATGTAGTTGAAGAGCAGCAGCGGTGCAATTTTACCACCTTGACAGCTCTAAATGGATTCAGTTCAAGGCAAATATCGATTTTTGGCTGGAAATGTAGAAGCATTTGTTGACATATCTAAAGTAAACAATAGGCCATAGCACAATAATCTACACAAAGCACCAGAAGAACAATACAATTAAAACAAAAGACAGCGCTAAAGAAACAATCCATTCAAAACAGAACGCAACACTGCAGCCACAGGAAAACACAACAAAGCAGTCTTTTAACTCACCACAAAGGACATTAAAATGGGGCCAATCTGAAATCGTAAGTGATGTGGTCCTGCTTCCCTTGTGTGTGGGGTTAGTGGGCTGGTGCAGTGCTGTGCAGCTGTGACTGAAATGCACGACTGTTTCATTCGATTCAATGATGCACAATGCTATAGACATGAGAGCGCATAGATGCATCAGAATCCGAATTCTCTGTTTCCACCATGAAGAAATATTACATGACTATATATATGAAGATATATTACATGATTACAGCTAAACCCCGCGAGACCCTAGATATAACTCAGGTAGCCAAAGGTTTTACTACAGGCATATGCTCCAGGGTCAGTGGACAGAGAGCACCATTCAGGCTCAGGGAAGAATTACTGCAGCAAGGCACATGCAACGCATTTTAAAACACACCGGTCTTATTTCAGCTACACTTGCCGACAGTTTTACGACCAATCCTTGATGAGTGGAATGAGTAGAATGGAAGACATGCCAAATATACATGAAATCCAACTGAGCACAAAGGTAGTTGATGGCTCGTTGATGAGTTGTTAAAAACATAAAGTCCACTGACAGAAAATCAATAGGTATCCACTGAGTGTATCAGCCTTTCCCCTTTAGGATAGTTTGAAGTGGATTTTATGCATTTTACATGCCGAAATAGCGTTTTAGGCTCTCATTACGAGGCAAGCGGGGCGGAATAGCCTCATACAATTCCGTTCTGCCTGATTAAAAGTGGGTCTGTTTTCCGGGTGTGGGAGAACCAGACCCGATTCCACCATGCGAGAATTCTGTCTCTGTAGTAAACTCGCATGAAACTTTGGCTATTGGAGGAGCCAAGTTTCATTTCCTTTTTTTTTCTTCTGACACGGGGAGCATTGTATGAATGTACTTGTGTAGCACGAAATGCAAAAAGCGCCGCTTCGAGGCGCACACATTTATTTTGACCCTAAAAGGAAAATGAGGCCCCAATCGGAATTCAATTAACACCTCTTGCTGCACAAAGAAATGCATGCACTATAAACTCATTCAGGTTTTTCACTTGGCAGCACAAGAATATAATGCAAGTATATTTTTGTACTTAACTGTGAGAGCCAAATTGACCAAGAGCACAGGGTATGTCGGTAAATAACACACAGAGAGGAGGCTGCCCAGGAGGACACCATGGGGTGATATGTACAAGGAAGTGGCAGAGAGAGGCGCTAGCCTTCCTCACTTAACGCCTCTCGCTGCCACGTCTGAAACGCAAGGCAGCACCATATTTACAAGAATGTGGTGCAGCCTTGCGTTTCCCCCTGTGATGGCGCTAAGTTTAGCAACTTATCGCCAACGCAGGCACCCTTGCACCATTGTACGAGGGTGTCTGCATGCAGGGGAGGATTGTCTAAGTGTAAGAAGGTGTCCCTTCCTGCACATAAATAATCCTAAAATGCAATTCTGTCACTGTCATATGTGCTGCTTCATGCAGCACACATGAAAGTCACAAAATGGCATTTTTATTAAAGGATTGTTCATGTACAGGAAGGGTCACATTACTGTACATAAACAATCCATGGCATTTTGCTTTTTCCATATGTGCTGCACAAGTAAGCACACAAGGAAAAAACAGAAACTGAGAGAAATAATGCATTTCTCCCTGTTTCGCCAATTTAAGACTAGGTTTTACCTGGTCTTAATTTTGGTGCTGCCTCCTATGTACGCCACCATTTGTACATAGGGGCACCGTAAAAATCAATGGGTGTTGCGGTAGAACGCCAACCGCAACACCCTCTGCTCACCCCTTTCACGCTAACCATAGCGTGAAAGGGTACCCTGTGTACACAGCAGCGTTAAGCCAGGCTAAGTGGCTTAACGCTGACTTGTAAATAAAGCGCTGCCCTTATCGCCACCACAACATCGATAAAAGTGAAGTTGTGGTGGCGATAGGGGCTTGTACATATGCCTCCATGGCTGGTGCCACTGCGTAAGCAAGGCCTGAGGAAAAATCTGCCTAACAGCATACAGCACGCCCATAGCACAGGGTTAGCAAACTGTTTGTCCACAGTCACATTATCAAGGGGGGAAGCTAGGACTCAATGCACCATGGAGCATATTTATCAATGTTTCATGCAGCGCAGAGCAGCAAGGCACCATGCTGCGTGAAAGGGAAAGGGCAGGAATGCGCAGTATTTAACATTATATGGTACATTCCTGTCCTTTCCTTGCTCTGGTGCACTTTTGGCTGCCTAGCGTCAATTCAGGAACCCTTGTGTCATGGTGCAAGGCTGCGTGCATTGTAGGCAGGATTGTTTTTGAGCAAGAAGGGACATCTTCCTGCAGAAAAACAATCCTCAGTGACATTTTTCTCTTTTTATGTGTGCTGCAGATTGTTACGCCTCACCTGGAGAGGCATAGCATTTCGATGCATTCCCAGGTCTACCACTAAAGATATTCCCAGGTCTACCACTAAAGATATATCTGGGAATGCGCCAAAATCCATGGGTGATTGTATGAGACACCCACGCTCCACCCATGAAAAGTGCCTCCCTGGGGCAGAGTAACACAAGGCAGTGATTTGTGAAGTCATGCACGGTCATGCAAGGTGGACTTGCATGGAGAACATGACTGCAGGCTGATGAGCCCGGTTGGGAGCTACAGGCTATCCAGGCGAATCGTTTAACTTTTCTCCGCATATAGGAAAATATCAATTGAAGTTAAGCAAGCCATGCAGCTAAATACCTTGATCTTTTCGGACATTTGCGCGGGTGTAGCAGGGCACCACAAGGATCGCAAGCAATCATCAGGCTTCGGCAGACTGGTGAGCGGAGTATATGTGGAGGCAGTCTCAGCTCGACGTAGTATTCAGAAGACTGTGGCTCCGGTTTCCTTCCGGAGTAAGACAACAGCTAGACTCAGCAACACGACAGGGGGGCCCTTGAGATCACTTGCATTGCTGAAGGAGACTATACCAGGGAGGGAGCCAAAGGAGCACATGAACGTGGTAGGTGAGCAAGGAGGGGGGAGCAGCATAGCACAGGAATCGGTTACTTTAGTCTTGATTGGGTGTAAGAAAAGGGGAAAAAGGCACTTCCTTGCAAAAATGCATGGCCAGGATCTGATTCAAAGAAGGGGGATAAGATATTCTTGAGAAACAGGAGCTTAGTGGTCAATATTACCTCTGACTCAGTGAAGAAAAGTACAGTTCTAGTTCCTACAGCTATCAACAAGAAGGGAAGACAAGTCACATTAACTCAAGACTCCGGGTCCACCCCCCCAATGTCGCTATGAAGTAAATTAGCAGGCTCCAAGGTAGAAATCACCCCCTCACTACGTTTGCTTATTAAGGTGAAAGCCAAGCAAGATATTCCTAATCCACTTGCAGGTGAACAGGAAGTAAGGCTAGATTTCCCGAACAAGGCTGGGGACAGTCCAAGAAGGGAGGGGATCACGAGTGACAACAGATTCCAAGGTTTGGCCATAGAGAGGATAGTAGGGACGCAGATACTGAAGGTTCGCCCCCAGACCAACAAGTAAAAGTAGCGTCCCAGGGTGATCCACATACAGAGTGGCATAAGTGGGGTCTATATCCCCCAGGAGTGCAAATAGGCATGGAAAAATTGATCGAAGTCATGAACTTGGAAATGAGGGTGAACTTTGCCACCTAAGAAAAAGATCAATTGAAAATACAAGGGCCACACAAAGCTTTGGAGACTAAGTTAAAAACCTAAAAGGAACGAGTAACAACAGTGGAAACTTATCTAACGTTTCTAGGCAAGGAAGTAGAGGTGGATCAGGCAGACATACAAACCTTGAAAACAAACGAAAAGGACCTCTGGGAAAAAATGTAACGCTAGTAAATCAGGCAAGAAGAAACAACTTGAGGATCATGAATGTCCCGGAGGGAATGGAAGGGGAGGACATTAAACATTTTGTGATCACCCTAATGGAAAAACACTTTCCTTGAGTGAAGTCAATGGGCCTGGCAGAGGATATACAGAGAATACACCCAGACCCTATGGAAGGGGAAAGTTAAGGAAAAACCCAAGAAGAGTCTTGATAAATTTCAGGATCTATACCTTGAAAGAAAAATTCTAAATGAGGCTCTTAAAGCTGGCTCTCACACTAAAGACGAATATGTCTTTAGAATTAGGTCAGACAGTTCCAAGGCAACGCAGGATAGGCAATGGGAATTAGGACAACATATGCAAGAACTAAGGTCCCTGGGAGCAACTGTCCAAATGCGCTTCCCAGCCACCTTGAAAATAATGTGGAGGAATCAGTTGCATAATATAAGAGACCCCAAATAGGTGGAGTCTTTTATTAGTCGGATTAAAACACAACACAAATAATAGAACTAAGGCCTGGAGAGCAGGGAGCTCAAAAAAGGTGAAATGTGTCGCCTAACAAAGGAGAAAGGGAGGATTCTCCCAGGGAGGGCAGGGATTGGGAGATGGAAGTAACTCACAAAAATGTTTCTCAAGGAATTTGCATGGGGTGAAGGAGCTTAAAGGGAGAAAAAAAAATGTCTGAATTGTGTAAATATGAGGTCAACAAGGGTTGAGGAGTTGCAGGGTAATATCTGGCCCAACTTAAATAAGCCTGATGCCAATTAACATTCTTACATGGAATGTGAATCACCTCAGAGTTAGAAGTCATAGATAGAAAATCCTGGAGTATCTAAAATCAGTGGATAGCGAACTTATAATTTTACAGGAAACACACCTACTAACAGGAGGATCGGGTGAGATAATAAAGAAGCTAATTTGGTAGGATACATATGTCTGTAGTGATCAGAAGTGTGCCATCAAGGGGGGTGGCCATTCTTTTTAAGCGGTCAATTAAACAAAGGGTAGAAACAGGAAGTAGTGACTCGAGAGGGAGATGGGTCATTACTAAACTAGAATATATAATAAAAGATATATCCAGGCAGGATATTATGGCCCTAATGTAGATGATCCTGTCCCCCTGCAGATCTTGTACACACATCTCTTGGAAGTCTTAGCCCCGGTAATTCTGAGCAGAGATTTTAATCTGATAATAAATCCCAGGGAGGATAGACTACTCGTAAGAAAAACATTAAATCCACCCAAAATGAGGGAATGGGTAAAACTTTATATTGAGGATCTGGGGCTAGTAGATGCCAGGAAAGTAAAGGGGGATAAAAAGCATAAATTCATTTTCCAAAACTAAAAAATGGCCATGCCTCCAGGATAGACTTTTTCCTGGTGGACAGAGGCCTGTTTAAGAATGTCGAGAAGGTGGAACATCTACCAGCACATCTGTCTGATCATTCTGCAGTTCGAATGGAAATACTAGTAGATAACACCCCCTCCATTCCAAGATGGACACTAGATCGAACTATACTTGCAGATCCGCGGAAAAAGGGACTACTATTCAGGTGGCTTGGGATGCATATAAATCTGTCATCAGGGGGGAATTAATTAGCCTAGTATCCTTCAAGCAGGGGAGCACTAGGAAGATAATCAATAAACTGGAAAATGAAATACAAAGCTTAGGTAGGAAATTAGCGGGGCTGAAGACCCGCAAGAAATCGACAACCTAGAAAAAGAAATAAAAGGGAAGAAAGACAAACTGTCTGAGGTTCTAGACTCTATAGTTAAAAGTAAATGGGAAGCAAGCAAGCTCTCTCATTACGAGTATGGTGACCGCTTAGGCAAAATGCTCGCTTGGAAAATCAAGACGGAACTAAACTGAAAAGAGTCCTGCTATTCAGGTAGAGAATCAGACAGATCTCATCACGGAGGACTACAAGATTGAAAACACATTTGCTAATTTTTTTAAAGAGCTGTGTTCAGAAGACACAGTGTCGTCAACAGTTCAAATATACTGTTACCTAGAAAAGATAGTGTCTCCAACCCTGTCACAAGAACAAAGGGATGACTTCAACGCTGAAATAACAACAGACGAGGTGGCTTGTGTGATAGCGTAGCTAAAAAAGTTAAAGATGCAAGTCCTGATGCATTATCTAATGAAATATACAGTACCTTTAAGGAGATCCTAGTCCTGCTCCTGACAGAGTTGATAAAAGTTGTCTTTCTGAAAGGGCAAGATCTATCAAATTCATGGAACGCTGCAAGTCATACAGACCTATATCGCTTTTAAATAGTGATTATGAAATCTATACCCACATCTTGGCTAAGAGGTTGAGACAGGTAACCGATCAGTTGATACACCAAGATCAAAAGGGCTTTATCAAGGGAAGACAGATTGAGGAACTGGCACATGAACTGTTTGGTGCAATTGATGTGGCAATGCAGGAGAAGATCCCCCTTTCACTAATTACCCTTGATGCAGCAAAGGCCTTTGATAGGTTTAGTTGGCCTTTTTTGCACACAGTGATGGGAAAATATAAATTGGGGAGAATATTCTCAAGAGCAGTAAAATTCCTCTACAAAAACCCAATAGCCAAAGTCTTGGTAAATGACAACCTCACAGAGAAAATAGCTATTAATAGAGGCACTCAGAAAGGATGTCCTTTGTCCCCACTGCTTCTTAATTTATATATTGAACCGTTAGCCAGTATCTTTAGAATTAGTCAGGAGATTACTCCCTTTAAACATCAAGGCTGGAAGAAGAAAGTTGCCCTCTATGCTGATGATTTAATGATTTTCACTAATATATTACTAGCCTCACTTCCGATAATAGAGGAGACCTTGGAACAATTCCGGAAAGTGTCACGTTACCTAGTTAATCAATCAAAAACAGAGATCATGTAATGGAACTACCAAAATATTAACCCATTGGTAAAAGAATGGATACGATACCTGTGTGTACAGATAGTGAAGGACATAACTAAAATAGCCCACCTGAATCTTAAAAAACTACTGTCAGAAATCAGGAAGCTGCTAAAGGTATGGGGACCTCCCTCTATTATTCATGGGGTGCTCCAATATCTTAAAAATGTCTATTCTCCTAAATGTCATGTACATTTTCAATACTTTACTTTTGGAGTTCAAGAAAGAGTGGTTTAACAAACTGCAAGGGGAGCTGAGCAGTTTCATATGGGCTTCGAAGTGTGTCAGAATAGCTTGGAAAAAGCTTCGGAGGAAAAAGGAGCATGGGGGAATAGCCAGTCGAATCTATTTGCATACTGTAGAGCATTTCATTTCAAGAATATAAGAGCGCTAATAAAAGAGCTTCAGCCCTACCACATATATTTGAAGCAATGACACAAGTGGAAGGGAGCCATTTCTTATACATTTTGGACACCGAAAGTTTGTTACCAAATCAGGAGAATGTTGAATATACCATAATATAGCGTCTTTGCCCCAATATGGGTCTCCCCAGGAATCCCAGAGTGCTTAAAAGACAAGCTTGCAATCCCACTGGAAAAAGAAGGTATAACAAAGTGGAGGAAGGAACTTCTCGAATTGGATGGAATCAAATCTGAACAATGACTAATGGCACATTATCAAAAATCAAGTATTACCAAATGGCAAGCTGAGCCAAATCCCTAGAGAAAGATGGGTTAGGAAATAGCGACTTTGAAAGGAAGATACAAGGAAATTAGGTGCTTAAAAATGAGGCGTCACGTTGGTACTGGTCATTTATATCAGTCGGGGAGAAAGACTTCACTCTACCTGCAGTGATCTGGGGGATGGACCTGCGGACCCTGAATACACAAGAATTATGGAAAGTATCAATGTCTACTTGTTGGTATACTATCAAATCTGCATCTATCTGAAAAGAATCATTCATTCACAATGCACAGAGCCTACTGAACGCCAAAGAGATTGTTCAAATTGAAAAAACAGAAGGTGAAATGCTGTCCTAAACGCAGAGAAGAGAGGGTGGACGATATACACATGTTTCAGCAGTGCCGTCAGCTCCAGAACTCTTGGGATTAAGTTGGTAAGATACTTATGAAAGTAATGGACCTAAATATGGAGGTAAGCACAGATCTAGTCATATTTGGGGTACAAACCCATAATGCAGGATTCCCTAAATTAAGTAATAAACAGAAAAACCTGCTTTTTAAATTCATTTTACTGGCTAGACGTGAAATCCTTATTAAGTGGATACTCCACAATCCACCAACTCAGTGGGAATAGTTAGCATTGATCCAAAGGGTAAATAAGCTGGATCGGAGCGGGAGGCAAAATAAGAGATCAGAATTGTGGGATATATGGGAAGAAACAGGTCTCATGGGGCTGATCCTCAGAATGGATTCAGATGTCTAATGACTAAGCAATACAGCAATAATCTGCAAGCAAGGGACTTGCACTGGTGGTTACAGAAGGCTGCCTCCCCCTCAAACTGAATGGAATAGGAATGAAAGGGGGTCACGTCAGATAGTGTGGAGTTCCTTCCCCTTCTGTGACAATAGAGGGCAGACCCAAGATGGAAAAGTTAGAATTGGGATCCCAGATATCTCATACTCCTGTTTATTGCACAATGAGGCCAAAAAACAAAAAAAAGGTGACCTTGCCTAGTTTAATTAATCTGACCTCAGTTTTGCATTGCTCTTGTGCCCCCTTGTGATAAATATGCCCCCAGGTTTGTTAGTCTACATTTTTTTATGAGAAAAAAAAATTGTTTCTGGCAAAATCCCAAAGCATCCATCTTCAGCATTGATATTTCTATAAAGTTCTTCATTCAAGTATAAACAAAAATAGAAATATTTTAAGTTTGGGCCGGTGGTCCAAGATGGTGGATTGAGGACGGTGGTGGGTGGTAGCTTAGTTGGAGGCCCCACTCCTTTCGCTGGGGACTTGTAGCGTACCAAGGTGTATGCGGAGAAAACGAGATAACGAAATAAATGAAATTTAGCGGAAAAAAAGAAGCTTACTAGAGGGGCTGTGGCTGCCTTTTTCTGAAGCGGAGGTGAACATTGGTGATCCCGGCAGATGCTGTGGCTGTTCTTGAGCACCTTCTGGACTGCTTGCCGCACGGTTGCAGGCCGGGTCAGCGGATCAGCGATCGGCTGGTCAGAGCTGAGGCGGCGATTTTTGGCTGTTGCGACCTCCTTCACAGGCTTAGGCACAGGCACGCAATCAAACAACCAAGGGATGGCACCGAAGATTGTGCTACGGTGTGCTCGGGTAACAAAAAATGCGCTGGGGACGGTTTCTCCCTCCGCGCCCGCTGCAGTGTTAGTGGTGTCAGTATCTTCTTCATCGGCTCCAGCTCTAGCGGCTCTTTCTGTGCTGACCGCGACTGAGAGTGAACCCATCAACGCGGCAGATATGCCGACTCCTAATTCACCAGCTGCTATATCCGGAGGAGCCGATCTACTGCCCACGGGTAAGCCTGCGCTTCGCCCACCGACCCTGCTAATTGCGAATGGCATAGCTAAGCTAAAGACAAACGGTACGAGTGGCATAACTAATCCAAAGGACAGTACTGTTGTTTAAGGGAACAGAAAAGAGGAGTTGAAAGCTCATGAGAGTTTTAACACTAAGAGTGTCAGTGCAGCTGCTGAAGGTGGACCGGTGCCAGTAATAGAATCTGTCCCGGTAGAATTATTAAATCCTGGCGATTAAGAAGCTGCTGATTTGTTAATGAGGGCTTTGGGTAACGCACCTATTGTTTCTATAATGGCTGAGGAAGGCATTGAGGAAATCGGGGGGTGGAGGAGGAAGAGGGCTCTAATGGAGAATACACAGAGGACATTGATGCTGGTGAAGAGCTCACTAACTCCATCTCGGGCACGGCTAAATTCTTGGCAGGCAGGAGGAAGAAGGCCTAATCTAAGCCCAAGTCCAAGGGCAAAAACAAAAGAAGGAAAGCTCCTGCGCTTGCTACAGTTACCACACTGGCAATAATTAACCCCTCTAACTCTGATGTGAGGAAGACACGTATTGAAAAGAGCCCTTTTAGGAAGTGGATCCAGGCAAAGGGACTTGTGAAGAATATGACTTTATGCTTATCAGGCACTAGCCCTACTGATTCTGAATGTGTGAATAACTGCCCTGATTCAATGGAGGATCCCTCTATCAACCTTACCCTCGATACCTCGCTGCCTCCCGCTAATGCTGCCACTTTGTCACCATCACTCCCCGTACCTCCTCCACGTGTCGGTACTGAAGTAGGCGAGTTACGTCAATGGTACTCCTTTATTGAAAACCCCTATTTCCTCTGTCTCAAACCTTTCTGAACAATTACTGGTGTTGGTTCCTATGTTACCTGACAAGCCTGATGCAACTATAACTAGGACTCGCGCAAAAGAAGCTAATATCTCCCCGGTGGACATTATCTTGCAAACTTTAACAAATCATCGTTTGGAAGCTCAAGAACATTTTTTACAGTTGCGAGAGGACAACAGTAAACTACAGAACTCTCTGCAAGAAATTATACTAAAATGAGGGGGTTATCACAAGATATAGAGGAACTACAACAACGTGTGGTTAATATAGAGGAAGGATCAACTTGCACTGAATCTGTTGTGAGTCAGCATGATGCCCAGATATTTCTTTACAACTGAAGGTTGAGGATTTAGAAATCTGACAAAGAAGGCTAAATCTGTGACTTTTTGGGGTCCCAGAAGGCTCTGAAGGGTCAGATCCTAGGTCTTATCTGGTTAAATTGTTTTCAAGGGCTTTCCCAGACCTCTCCGATTGGGATTGGGATTCCCAACTTCAAAGAGCTCACCGTTTACCATTAGTTCAGAGGAATAAGGAAAGTAAATTTCCACGCCCCTTTCTTATTTGCTTTGGTAATTTTTTACTGAGGCAAGAAGTATCCCTGAAAGCACGCCCTAACTCCGCTGTTAATTTTAAGAATCTTTCCTTTTTTGATCGTTCTGACCATAGTAAGGCCACAATGGACAGACGGTGGAAATTGTGCAAATACATTGATCTATTTAAATCTAAGCGGGGGCAAGTGTTCTTGCAAGAACCTGCTCGCCTTAAGGTTATTAAAGGTGGCCATACATATTTTTTCACCGATGAAAAAGAACCTGAGTTAGCACTTGCTAAATTCGCTTAATCTCTTTTTTTTCCCCCTATGAGTGGGGAGATAAGCTTTGATAAGCTCTGTTAAAATCACATGTGTGACTAAGGGGGAAGGAATTTAAAACTTTTTCTTCTTTTTTACTGCTTATTTGAATTTTTTTTCGGTCAGTGGGATGGAGTGGTTCCTCCACGGCTACCAACCCTTGTAGCTGCTCATCCAGCGGCTGCAGAGGTTGGAGGGGTGTCTACCCTGGAGGTTGGGGGTACAGGGGGGGATTTTCAGGTTCTCCGTTGGGCGGTGTTGGGATTGGGGTAAAAAGCTTTTGGAAAAAGACAACTTAAGAGAGAGACATGCTGGAAAGGTGGAAAAAAATAGATATATGTACTTGTATTTGCGCAGAAGTATTACATTGTATTTATTTTTTTAATGTATAAGCTAAAATGTCTGGCATGGAATGTTGCCGGGTTAAATAGCAAGAATAAAAGACGCCTAGTTGCAGAAGAGTTAAGATTGTACAACCCACACTTTGTGTTTTTATCTGAAACTCACATTGCACACAAAGACAAAAAGTTATTAGGCCAAATCGGCTATGATGTTATAGTTTGTTCTGCCCTGGGTGCTTCAATCAGAGGGGTCGCGATTCTTAAGGACAGAAGATGTGGAACAGAAGTTCTTAAAACTACTCATGACAAAGATGCAAGATGGGCTATTGTGCAACTAAGTATTGAAGAACAGAAATATGTGTTCTGTGTGATATATGGACCAAATTTGGATGAATCTGCTGTTTTTGATTGTTTAAATGTAGAGCTTATGAATTGGGAGGGGGACCTTATCATAATGGGTGATTTTAATTGTATTTTAGATTATCAAAAGGATACTACAAAACTAGGGGCTTTTCAACGAATGCGTAAATCTAGGGCCTCAATATTAGAAATTTGCCCTATCTATAATATTAGGGACATTTGGCGCAGTATATATCCTAACATTGCTGGTATACATATTATTCCACCCCATAAATTATGTTCCCGCATTGCTATGGCTATGGCTTCTGATAATGTATTGAAAAGAAGCTCTATTGAGGTATGCCCCTGAGTCTCCTCCGATCACAACCCTATTTTACTTACATTTACCACTAAGTATGGGTGAATTTTGCGAATCTCGCGTTCGCGAATTTTGCGGATTTGCGAACTCGCAATCCGCAAAATCCGCAAATTCTTGCGAATTTGCAGATTTTTTTTTGTGTTCGCAAGGATTTCTGCCAGTTCGCGAGGGTTTCGTACCAGTTCGCAATTGCGAACTTACATTTCGGCACGCAACGGTCGCGATTATGTTGTTTCTACATCTGGTTCATCATCACAGGTTCCCAGCACCCTCTGTTTCACCACTGCAACCCTCTGTTACATCAATGCCACCCTCTGGTTCATCATTACTGTAGATTATGGGGGAGAAAAGCAAGCACATCAGCCCTGCTTCAACTGACATGAATTAATTTGGGGTTAGTTTATTAATGTGTCACTGTTTTAAAATTCCAGTCTGGCACCTGCTTCCTTATCTGTAATTTTGCTTTCTGTTGCAATGCATTTTTTTTACCCCAGGACCTTTGTGGCCTACTTGTAGCTATTCTATGAGCCTGCTGTGAGGGTCAGAGCAGGGTCATACAATTGTTGCAACTAGCAACTGAATTCTGGAGGGGCCCCAGTCAGGAAGCACTACAGGGAATTGTTACTAATGATGAGTTTGAACTCTTGCCCCTGCCAAGTGCTTTCAGTTTTGAAAAACTCGTTTTTCTGCAATTTCGCGGGATTCGCGGGGTGCGAACACGCGCGAGATCGGATTCGGAAGCCGCAAATTCGTGCGAATATGCAATTTGGTTTTTTTGCGCGTGTTAGTTGGCAAGGTTTTGTGTGTTTTTGCGAGCCACTCGTAGCGCAAGGCGCGAAGTTACTCTCGCGGTCGTTTAAGGGCGCGGCCATCTTGTTTGCCTGACGTATTTCCGTTTCCGGGCGCGAAGTGTAATCTCGCAAAGTCTGCGGCTTGCCAGTACAGTTTCGCGCGTGTTCGCAAGGAAAATCTCGCGCGAACTTACCCGCGCGGTCGTGAACGGGCGCGGCCATCTTGTTTCTCATTCATTGCTATGGTTCTGGGCATGGTCTTTGTATCCTCTGTCAATCTCTGCCATCCTTTGCTTGTTTGAAGTTTTTTTTGATCTATTTTACTTATTATCTATCCCTCTATTTTTCTAGCCCTATATTTTTGTGTTTACTGCTACTTTTGGTTAATTTTAAACTACTTTTTTAAACTCTTTTCTTTTCTTCTCTTCCCTATTCTATTTTCTTTATTCCTTTCCGCCCAGACCATGGTGAAGGGAGCCGGGAAGCATCCTGAGAAGGGGAAGGGTCCCGCACCCCGTATCCGGCTCCCGTGCGGGCGTTTGAGGGGGGAGGAGGTCGTACCCAGGGAGATCTTTACCCCGGCGGAGGTGGGCCAACTCATTTTTTATGTTCAGCGCCATCTCCCCAGGACCATCATGGGAGGCGGCAAGATCAGTGCCGGGTACGGGGCCCGGGAGCGCCGGAAGCGGTGGGAGAAGGTGTGCCAGGCCATTCACCACCACTTTTGGGTCTGGCGCACCTACAACCAGGCCACCCACCGCTGGACGGATGTCCTGACCCGTGAGCGAGATCTGCTCGACCTCCTTGGCCTTGAGATCCCCGGGCTTGGTGAGTAGTAGCTATTTCTTTACTACTATGTTTTCTCCTGCTGTGTTATTATATTGCAAATTTTTGTTTTTTACCAAAAGCAATAATGCTGCTCATTACATTGTAGGTAAATTATATTTCAAAATCTTCTGTGAATTTCAGGTACACTGCTCTCCTTCTTCTCAGTAGTGTTGCTACTATGCTTATTTGTTTTAGATTTTGTGTTCATTTCATTGGCCTGTGAAATTATGTATGAGTGTAGTTTAAAGAACTGCGTAATGCTACACACTAAGGTTCTGATTTTTAATTACCTGCTCATCTCTGCAAAGTAGCAGGGATGCGCCAGTAATTGTGCGTCACGCCACCATCACCCATGGTGCGCCGTATTTACAATGCGGCGCACCATGGGCCCAAAACGTCACCAAAGCGTTACGCATCTGTGCCGTAAAGGCGGCGCATTGCTGGAGTTGCGTCGCAATGATTATGGAGCTCCATCAATGCTCTGGGGTGCTCTATCTCCCCAATGCTGCGTCAAGCCGTACGTCTGCTTCAAGCAGGCGCAGGGTTTGAGTCATGCATCATTGTCCTCAAAGTGACTGATTGAAATCTTGTAGATTTCCCTCAGCCACTTTCAGGATGCGTTCCTGCGCAGGAACGCCCTCCCTTGCGCCGGAACGCCCCCTATTGGCGCAGGGCTTTACAACGTGATGCATCTCCCATATGCGTCACGTTGTTAATATACGCCGCACCATTGCGCCTCTTTTGTGCTGTCGCTGTGTCACAAAAGTCACGCAACAATGGAGCAAAAGAGCCGCAAGGGGCTTCTAAATCAGCCCCTACAGACTCAAGTCCAGTCCTTCCTTTGTACACATGGCGATAAGAAGAAATAGTGGTGGTGGATTAGTAGTTTGAGTATTTTAATGACTGGTTAATGTAGTAGGAAACTTTAGTGTTGTCGCTGATCTTCAATCACGATGGACTTTGGCTGTCACTTTGCGTGCTGCGGACTGCTGCCTGCCAATCCTAGGCAAACCTTTTTAGTACTTTGTTTACTGAGTTACATAGGGTAGTTTCCAATTCGACGGTCCGCAAATCAAGCAATACTAAAGTAATAACGTAGTCGACCACATGAGATTGGTCAATAATATATCCTGTGGAGTCGTTCCCTATTTGCTATTTCGCAAAAATATTTGGTTAGTTCTTTTGAAATGTTTGATTTGGTTGAGAAATATCATCCATGTTTTCTGTTTTTCTTTCTTTCATGTTGTACATCAGCTTCCCCCAGGGGCAAGAGAAGGACACAGTAGGAGGAGGAGGAGGGTGCTGTTGACGATGCAGGCCAGGACCGGGCAGGCGAGGGCTCCTTTGCTGGCCCCAGTAAGTTTTAATTTTAATATAGAGTACTTATTTTTTCCAAGCGTTCCTCATTCGATTTTTTCTAAATCGTCTTTGATCTTCTTGTAGACAGAATCTAAATTCTTATCCTGCCTCGACTATGACTCCGTGTGATATTACTAGATTATTCTTATTAGTCTGTCTGTGTAGCTAACTAAGATTGCACATTTGGCATTTCCATTGGACTCCCATTCTAGTCAGCAATAGCTCTATGCGCTGAGTGCAGTCCTCTGGGATTGTCCATAATGTCTTTTCAAGTATTCTAAATGTTTATGATTTGACCATTGCCAACAATAAAAAGGTGAATGACCACCAAGAATGAATAAGATACTACTTTACTTTTGGTTTGGATAGGAGGACAATCCATTCTACTACTGTTGCAGGGACAAATCTGCACAAACAGAACTATGGACACTAAATAATGCATTGCTTACCTTATCAATTATAATAGGTGCTGTTAGACTTTCCACATACCTCAGAGATAACAGACTTTGTAGTTGAACCCCCACTCTTCTTACTGACTAGATAGTGTGGCAGAGTCATTTAGCTCCCAAAGTCACCGATGGCAGAGGCACGGACTCATGCCTGCAAAAATTCCAAAACCTTTAGCTCATCCACTCTAGTCTGGAGGACCAAAAACCACGGAGTCCATTTAAGTTTAAAAGCTTTATTAAAAGTAAACCCATTTATTAAAATCAAGTTTGTCATAAAAGTGAATGTGTAACTGAAAATGGAAAAGTGCTTAGTGCTGACGATTAATTGGACACATTTCTTGTGGTCGAGCCGAGCTCTCACCTGGTTTGAACTTGATCCTGCTCGTGTTCTTAGAAGTCAAGCTTCTGTCTGTTAGGAGAAAAAGTGTTGCGTGTTAAAAAGTAAAAAGCAAACATTCATCAGTTGTGCCAAAAAGTGCAGCAAGACAACAGCCTTCCCTGGAAAAAGGGACATTTTTACTTTAGAGTACACAGTCATAAGTTATTAAATTGTATACTGTTTTTTTCAAATTTCTTTCTTCCTCCTAGACCAAATATTATATAGTAGTGAGTGGTGTATTCTAACATTATTAAATGTACTTTGTAGGTAGAACATCTGGAGACGGGGCCAGCGCGGAGGTGGTGGTGGCATTGGGCGAGGAGGACAACTCTGGGGAGGAGGCGGTGCAAGTGCCGGACAAGGACATGCCTGTGAGGGTTCACACGGTGGTGGCGGGCAGAGGTAAGCTATACATTCCTTAGTCATTGAGATTGAAGACTGCAGAGTGTGCTTTCTGCACGGGTGTATTATAAATAAACCAGGTAGTAGCCTCCTCTAAATGTACTTCGACTTAGCTGTGAAGTTTTTGGCGAGAAGAATCCCAATCAGATCTGAGGTGAACTTGATGGTTGGGATGAACGAAAAGCGAAAGAAGGGTGTAAGTAAGTGTGGAAGGACGAGAAATGTAATGATGACTGGCAAAGAAGAATGATATTTGTTTGCTTGGTCCCCGAGGTGGCTGGGAAGGAAATAATATGGTATGGTGCATGGCTGGGTGAATGATGAAGCAAGGATGGGTGGAAGGAGAACAGCCTGGGTAGGTGAGACAGAAACTGTATGTGTGCATATACTTTGAATGGATGAATGCCTGGATCATTCATGGTACTATCTGACTCTTAGATAGCATATGTGTATCTAGAGAGAGTAGACGGTCACTGGATGAACTAAGTGTTACTTTGAAGAGCATGTAACACCGCACCCGCACGTCCGTTCTAGTGTAGGAAAGGCAAGGAAAAAAAGTTGTAACGTTGTCCAAATACTACCATGAATAGTAGCAGTAGTTTGTATTGCAACTGCAAGCACAGCATATATCCGGTTATTACGGTGGACACTCCCTACCTCTCTTAATAACTTTAGTTTAGTAGTAGTACGTCATTCATGTGTGGGGGTATCACTGTTCACTCAATAATAAGCAAAGCACCTTAAGTCATCCCATATGTCATCAAATACATCCCATGTGAAGTGATAGATAATCAGATAATTTAGCTTCTTCATTTTCCTTTTCTAATACTCATTTGCACTGTAGGGTGAAAGCTAAATTAATTAAGCAGTAGCCTTTTTAACAGAGTATTCTCAGTGCCACCCGTAATAGAAAAGTAAGAGCTTCACCACCTGCATGTACTGGACTGGTACAGTAACACAAGTCTGTCTCACTCACCATGGTGTGCGTCTGTTTTTCTCGGGTGCAAGTTCACTGCGCTGGCATTATGCCGGCTTGCATAAGATAACGTATCAATTTTCCTAAACAAGAGAGAAGAAGAAGAATAAGAGTGGTGTACTGTCATAGTCGACTGTAATGGAAGTCCATAGTGCTCGTAGAATTTGTTCCTTAAACTCCCACTAATGTTAGAGCAAGGATGAAGAAGTCGGAGGTTACATAGATACTGTCCTCAATAGTTATGTACTGTGCTTTCAATTTGCTACTTGTACTGTGACAACTTTCTGCTCAATCATTTTGTGTTAATCTTAAGGAGCATTGGTTACAGACTATGTCTTTCTTTTTTCATGTAGTTGCTCCTTCCAAATCCAAGACACCATCAAGGAGGAAGGAGCTGGCTCGAATGGCCCGGCAACGGAGGCTGGATGCCACTGTCGCTGAATATCGGCGGCTGGTGGCCCTGGAGGAGGAGGAGACGCAGTCTGGTACAACAACAACGTCCACTGGGACAGCTGCATCCTCCTCCGTGCGGGTTGCCAGCCAGCGCAGTGCTCCAGCGGTACGGAGCCGGGCTACCAAAGCAAAACGCCACCGCTGAGCAGCAAAGAAAGCAGCTGCCCCTCACAGGATTTGCAAGGCACACCGGCGCCGCTTATCCCTCAGACTGTCCTACCTGGAGCAGGAGGTCCATAACTATAAGAACTTGGTGGAGGGCCTCCGCTTGGAACTTGCCACCCTCCGCAAGGAGCATGATGCCCTGGCTGCTAAATCCCACAGCACCCTGCCATAGTGTCCCTTGCCCCTTTTTTAGAGACTTTTGGGGGGTGGGAATTGGGAGTTGGGTTTTTTGGGGACTTTTGAAGGACAATCGTTGGGGTTAGGGAGGGTCTTGCGGGAGATTCTTTTGTTAGGGCTATAAAAATATACTTTTTGAAACTTTATCTGACCATACCTGTTTTTTACTGCTTTTGAGTCTGGTGGGTGGGGGTTTAACAGTAAGTTTGGTTCCTGAATAGTCCTAGGACTTTAGTAGAACTACAGTCAAACCAATCTCTCGTCTCTCCTAATACTCCATTATACTACCTCCAACCAAACGCCTATTTTACCTGTAATTTCTGTTTGCAAGTAGGGCTAGGCCCAGGGCTGGCTCCACGGGAAACAGCGAATAAGGTTGGCAATCCTGGGCGGATAAAATTTCCTCATAGCGGTGGTACTAGTGGTGTGACACAGCGGCAGTTGCATGCCTATGAAAAAAAAGAAAATGAAATCTGGTTTGTCCTCCTGAGCAATACAACGGTACAATAGAGAATATAGCAGGTGACAGAAGTACACTAGAACAGTGCCACATTGTAGCCTAACAAATGGTAAAGTATAACTAATTTGGTTGAAGTTCTTTGACATTAGCCATGGGTCTTTGTCAAGCAGAGTAAGAATATATCCTCGGATTTCTTCACCAGCCTGTTGCTATCACCTTATCCTCCCCAGCAAGTGTGTGGATTTATTGCTGTAATTTAGTCACACATCAATCAAAACCACACAGCCCGGGGGAAGAGGGTTAGGGTTTGAAAAATGGATGGGCACGGGGGTTTTTGGGAAAGGTTTTGGGAGACAAGAAAAAATAGCACAGCATGGACAAACAATTGTGAACATAAACAAATCTTTGGGTACAAACCTATCCATCAATCTTTGAAAGTGCATGCACTACTGCATGCATGTCAGTGAAAAGTAAGTAGTACTTTCGACAACTGCGGAAGAAAGAATGCGACAGTACAGGGCGTGTGTGGAATTATTGATAACTATATTCAACATAAGGTCTCTGTTGCCAGATACCTGAGAGCCTTGCTGGTCACTATAAATCCATTCACAACACTCAATGGGGTTGGTCTGGAAGGTATAGTAGATAGAAAAGGAGAAATTGCTCTTTTTCTAGGTGTCCCCTCACTCACCAGGGTTGCCCCTTGGTGACATGCTTCATCATTGGGGTCATCCCAGTCCTCTACGGGCTGGGGCGTGCTGCGACTTGCGAATTACGTAGGAGCACTTACAAATGACTATGTGTGGTACAGATGTGATAGTGGAGTGGACTAAGTGATGTGTTAAGGGATCAATTTAGAAGCAGAGAGAGATCCAAGAAATGCAGTCACAGTCAGAGAAAAAGACAAAGGATACTGTATCTGTATGTTGTTGTAGTTGTCCTGTTGAATTTGGTAAGTAAGTTGCCTGCAGAAAAAAAATCCTCTTATTAGCGGCACTCCTCCATTGCAGCCGACGCTTCGTCCATCGATGTTGGTCACCAGAAGACACCCTGTAAAAAAAGCACAGCATGGACAAACAATTGAACATGAACAAATCTTTGGGTACAAACCTATCCATCAATCTTTGAAAGTGCATGCACTACTGCATGCATGTCAGTGAAAAGTAAGTAGTACTTTCGACAACTGTGGAAGAAAGAATGCTACAGTACAGGGCGTGTGTGGAATTATTGATAACTATATTCAACATAAGGTCTCTGTTGCCGATACCTGAGAGCCTTGCTGGTCACTATAAATCCATTCACAACACTCAATGGGGTTGGTCTGGAAGGTATAGTAGATAGAAAATGAGAAATTGCTCTTTTTCTAGGTGTCCCCTCACTCACCAGGGTTGCCCCTTGGTGACATGCTTCATCATTGGGGCCATCCCAGTCCTCTACGGGCTGGGGCGTGCTGCGACTTACGAATTACGTAGGAGCCCTTACAAATGACTATGTGTGGTGCAGATGTGATAGTGGAGTGGACTAAGTGATGTGTTAAGGGATCAATTTAGAAGCAGAGAGAGATCCAAGAAATGCAGTCACAGTCAGAGAAAAAGACAAAGGATACTGTATCTGTATGTTGTTGTAGTTGTCCTGTTGAATTTGGTAAGTAAGTTGCCTGCAGAAAAAAAATCCTCTTATTAGCGGCACTCCTCCATTGCAGCCGACGCTTCGTCCATCGATGTTGGTCACCAGAAGACACCCTGTCCACTGCCTGCCTGATGCTGAATTGTGGCTCGCTAATGTGAAGCCTGACTCCATCCTTTTTTCCCCATTGCACAGACTGAAACCTGGCCTGTAATTATTCAATAAAAAACAGGAAGTGATATAATATTACAACACCACTGATAAATAAATATAAGGTATGTAGGCTGTGGAGTGCAAAAAGTCACACTTTGATCTGAGTCACCTTTTGAAGGATAAATAAGTATGGGCAAATTAGTGTAGCGAATCTTTCCCCTCAAGCTAGGTGTCCTGTAAACTGTGATTTAGAACAAAATTAGATCTTCCCAGCAGTGCTCCCACCCAGACCCTTACTAAAGCCAGTCGCAAAAATGTAGAAGACCGGCCCCAATCAAATCTCAAAAAACGAGGCCTAGCAGAAAACTGGTGACAAAACGTACTTTGAAAGTAAAAGTAGGCCCAAGTACCCCCTTACCCACCGTGGATTGCATTCAAACTACTTGCAAGCAACCAAGCAAAAGTATCCATAGCCAGCATCGCTCCAAGACTCGAAAACCCCCCCACCCAAACACATGCAATAGAAATACTGCTAACCCTAACGAACCCTAAGTTAAGAATAGTGGCAAAGGCTTTCTTTAACTATGCCAAATCCCCCCTTTTCCACCATGGATTTTCTTCAAATGACTTGCAATCAAAATTACACATTCTCACGAGTGCTCTAAGACCCCAGAACTCAGTTGCAAAAATCTAGAACACCCCGAAACACATGCAATCCTGCTGCTAGGGCTAACGAACCCTAAGTTACAAAAAGTGCCAAAAGGCTTTTCCGCAAGGATTTTGTCCCAACTACTTCTACCCGGTATTAGACCTTCCCAGGAATGCCCCAAGACCCGCAAACCCACCCGCCAAGAAGCATAACACCCCCAAACAGGCCAAAAGCAACATCTCATACTTGCAATATTTCTCGGCCTTCGGTCCAAACGCGCTGCATAGCTAGGCCATAGGTCCGGTTTGCCACCACGGATTTCCTGAAAAGCAAATGCAATCAAGATAAGAGTGTCCCAGCAGTGCTCCCAGACCCCGAAACTCACCCACAAACACCAGGAAGCCCCCCAAACAGGCCCCCGAAAACGCTACATTGAGAAAAATGCCAGAAATAGCAACAAAAAAATCGGCGTGGATTTTGTCCCAACCACTTCTACCCAGTATTAGACCTTCCCAGGAATGCCCCAAGACCCGCCAACCCACCCGCCAAAAAGCATAACACCCCCAAACAGGCCAAAAGCAACATCTCCTACTTACAATATTTCTCGGCCTTCGGTCCAAACGCGCTGCGTAGCTAGGCCATAGGTCCGGTTTGCCACCACGGATTTCCTGAAAAGCAAATGCAATCAAGATTAGAGTGTTCCAGCAGTGCTCCCAGACCCCGAAACTCACCCACAAACACCAGGAAGCCCCCCAAACAGGCCCCCGAAAACGCTACATTGAGCAAAATGTCAGAAATAGCAACAAAAAAAATCGGCGTGGATTTTGTCCAAACCACTTTTATCCGGTATTAGAGCTTCCCAGCAATGGCCCCAGAGCCGTCAACCTAGGAGAAAACGAGTAGAAGACCCCCAAACAGCCAAAGAGCAAAAGTACAAAAATGGGGACTTTGTCATTTTTTTCCAAATTACCCAAATCACTCCGCGCGCGCTCTGCAGCTAGGCCCTAACTCCCCTCTGCCACCATGGATTTGCTTCAAACCTCTTGCAAAGTAAAGTATATATAGCCAGCAGTGCGCACAGACCCCGAAACCCACCCACAAACACCAGGAAGCCCCCCAAACAGGCCCCCAAAAACGCTACATTGAGCAAAATGTCAGAAATAGCAAAAAAAAATCGGCGTGGATTTTGTCCCAACCACTTCAACCCGGTATTAGACCTTCCCAGGAATGCCCCAAGACCCGCCAACCCACCCGCCAAAAAGCATAACACCCCCAAACAGGCCAAAACCAACATCTCCTACTTACAATATTTCTCGGCCTTCGGTCCAAACGCGCTGCGTAGCTAGGCCATAAGTCGGGGTTGCTACCACGGATTGCCTGAAAAGCAAATGCAATCAAGATTAGAGTGTCCCAGCAGTGCTGACAGACCCCGAAACTCACCCACAAACAGACAGAACCCCCCCTAAGAGCACCTCAAAGGCAAGCAAGTCAGCAAAAACACAAAAAAATTTGCACCTCGGATTTGGTACAAAACCACTTTTATCCGGTATTAGAGCTTCCCAACAATGGTCCCAGAGCCGTCAACTCACCTGCAAAGAGGTAGAACAACACCCCCACAAGTGCTGAGTCTTTCTTCATTGGGCGTAAACCAGCCCTCTGCTTTGATGGAAATAGGAGTCTGGAGGAGGAGGATAGAGGAGCATGTTCTTCTGAACTTGTGAACCTGAGGAATGCAGACTGCGGCACCTTCAAATCAATTAGCAAACCAGTGAAGACAGTTCTGCTGATGGGCTTGTTTTTTGTGATTATCTGATTAAAGTTTGAAATATATTAACTGTGCACAACAATGAAAGACAGACACACAGGAATAAAAGTGAATAAGGACGAAAAAGAAAGTTATTGATTCGTTGTCTCATTTTCAGGGCTCGGTATCACGGTCCAGGAATAAGAATAAGGCTTCGTCATCATACTCTGCGAATTCAGGCAGGGTGAGCTCAGTGTCACCTGACAGAGTAGAAATTCCCTCATCTATGTTGCTGGCCACCTCGTCTTCACCCGGCGCGCTTTCTCGTACTCTGAAATCTGGTGGTATGAGGTGCTGATTCATCTTGATCATTGTTAACCTCTCCACATTTTTGGGCGAGAGGCGGCTCCGTTTGGAAGTTACAATGCCACCAGCAGCACTGAAAACACGTTCAGAAGACACGCTTGCGAGTGGGCAAGACAAGTAGTTTAAAGCCAGGTTGGTGAGCTGTGGCCACAATTCTTTTTTCACATACCAATACGCCAATGGGTCAGCATTAACATAGACCTCTGTTGAGTCATTCAGATAGTCCTTCACCATCGACTCAAGGTCCTCATCCAAGGTTCCTCCACTTTGCTTAGCTGTTGTTGTGCCTCTGACCTTTTGAGAACCAAACCCAAGCCGAGCTAGCCAATCCTCTTCAGCCTCCAATGTTTCTGTTGTGTCTGGTGCAGATGATCCGGTTGCCGGTGTCTTTAACGGCTGAGAGGTCACTTGTGCCACAGCCACAGGTGCAGAAGTGGATTGTTTTGACTGGGGATGGCCTGCAGATGTACTGCCATTTCCTTCAATTTTCTGCCGTTCTCTTTCAAACCTCTTGGCTGACAAGGCTAGCCAACGTTTGTACTTTGGAACATGTTCATCATCAAAAGGAAAGAATGCTTGGCCTGCCAGCGCCTTTTTGTAGCGTGGATCCAGAATAGTAGAACACATTTAATGCTCTTCTGAGTGGATCATTTTAAGACGTTCATCACCTTGTAGGAGCTCTAATAGTTTCGCAGCCAGAACAAAAGAGTCTTGGTTTTTTACATCTTTTTCAAACACAGAACACACCTCCTTCAGTTGGTGCTCCAGCATGTACAACAATTGGATAGCTTTTCCCAAATTACAGTCCTCCTTGCTGACTGCACGCGTGAAGAACTCAAAAGGACGAAGCATGCGTGTCAGGCTTTGAACTATGTTCCATTGCGCCGCACCCATCCACAGGTCCTCTGTACCCTCTGTAAAGAAATATTGATTGAGTACCGTATACTGCTCATACAGACGCTCAAGCATGTAGAAGGTTGAGTTCCAACGTGTTACCACCTCCTGGATGAGTGCTTTCACTGGCATTTGACGTTGATATAGCAGGCTCCTCAGCTGCTTCCGGGCCTTAAAAGAATGGCTGAAATGGTTGCACATTTTTCGGCAGGTGTCCAATACTCTGTACGCTGCACTGCCTTTATTACCCAAGAATTTTTGGACAAACAGGTTTATACAGTGCGCCAAACACGGCACTCTGAAATAGTAACCCAGCCTCATGGCCTTGACTATATTGGCGCCATTGTCTGTGGAAACATAACCAACCTGGCGTTTTTTGGGGGACAGCCAGTTAAGGACCTTTGTGTTAAAGACATCCAAAATGTTTTCTGCTGTGTGACGTTTCTCCAAACCAAACATGGCTAATGTTGCATGTTTCCGAGCAGCTTTAAAAACAATGTCCGCGTCAAAACCTGCGTTTAGCTTTGCTTTAGCCCCTGAAAAAGAGACCCAGTGTGCAGTGATGCACATGTAATCAGCGCCTGCGCCACTGGTCCACATGTCTGTTGTCAGATGTATAGTGTGAACAGCACTCTTCTGCAAAGCTGCCCCAATCACCTCCAGAACATCTTCATGTAGTGCTGGAACCGCAACTCTGGCAAAATAAAACCGGCTAGGAACCTTCCATTTCGGGCAGAGCGCTGCCACTAATTTTAGAAAACCAACCCCTTCTACAAAAGAAAAAAGGAGAAGGTCCAGAGCTAGCATTTTAGCCAGCTTAGTGTTATACAGACGCGTCAGTGGGTGGTTGCGTTCATATTGCGCTTCTGTAAACAACATCTTTTTAATGTTGCCCTGGACCAAGGATTTACGGGATGATGATGATATCTTCGACCCAGTTACGCTCACTGATGAACTTTTCCGCATTGATGTCTCACTCTCTCCCACACTCTTAGTGTGGCTCACATGGGGTGTGCTGCTGACAGGGGTACTGGGTGTAAGTGAAGTGTTTGAATCGTCTTCTTCCTCCTCGTCATCATCAGATGAAAAATCAACGTTTTCATTACGTGCAATTCGGGCTTCCTTGACCGCCTCTAGGTGCGCAAACCATTGGACAGGGTGCGCTCTCTTAAGATGACCTCTCTGGCCTCCGGTACCATAGTTGGTACCAAACTTACCACGACTAACTCGAAGCTTACACATGCTACAAATGGCTACGTTTTCCATTCTTGGGCAAACACTAAAGAAGTCCCAAACTGGAGACTTGAAATGTCTTTGGGGGCCGGAGGAGGCGGCGATACTGGTGGTGGTGGTCCTGCTGCTAATGCCAGATGAAGTGGAGGATGTGGATTGCCGAACTTCAGTACGTTTTGCATTTTCACCACCACTAATTGAGGTCGAGGTGGATGGAAGTCCCTTCTTGCGAGGAAGAAATATGGAAGCGGTAGGTGTTGGTGTACTAGTTAACTCCAAATCCAATGATTGTTGTGTTTCCATTGACTCCTCATCGCCATCATCATCACGCTCAGCAGCTTCTCGGGATAGGGTCAAAATGTCTCTTTGCTGCATGCCCGCTGGGGCTGCAGTGACCATTGTGATGACTGGATCGTCGTCGTGAAGGGCTTCATCAGCAGCAGTATGCGTCACTTCTTGTTGAGCCTCATCACACTCCATAGCTATGAGTTTTTCGACGACCTTCCTTTTACGCTGAGGTATCTTTGTCAGATCATGGTGTGCCTCACTCTCAGGCTGCCGAGGTGGTACCCATTTGTCATCCAGATCATCAGTAGGAGGTGATCTTGAAGAAGATGTAGACACCCCCCTTGATCTTTTCCTTGCTAGGGATGTGAAAGACAATGAATGATCATCAGGAGGAGTGGCTTCCTCAAATGATACCTCGGTATGATTGTCAATTTCCTGATGTGCCCCTACTTCGGGAGGAACAACTATTGTGGGCACTTGTGACCCTCCATGCACCTCTGCTTGCGCATCTCCTTGCGCTGCCTCTCCTTCCACATGTACTTGGGCTTGTACTACTTCCACATGTTGTTGTTGCGGCTGTGGTTGTTCAACACTTGTCAGATGAGTTACAACAACCTGTGTTGATTCAGGGACATTGCTGCTACTTTCTTGCGATGAGCCAACATCACTGGTCGATGGTGATTGGAGAAGTACACTGACTGCCTCTGAAGCACTCAAGGGCTTTGACTTAAGTTGGCGTGGTGGTGGAGGCACTGAACCCAATGGAGCGAGGTGCTGCTCCCAGCTTGGTCCCCAGCAGATCCTGCTGCTGCAGGCGTACTTTTTTTTTTGCTCCCAAAAAACGTGGCGGTTGGCACACCAGCCTCCTTGGTAACTTGCTTCTTCTGCTCCTTACTAGCAACTTTCTTGCTAGAGGAGCTACGGAGACCTTTTTTTGGGGCCATCTTCTTCAGAGCAGGTCAGACAGCAGGCCGCAGTTGCACGAATTGTAGAGTTGTCTGAGGCCAGACGTGACGTCGCATGACGTTATGCTGCACACACACACCGCTGCAGGACTTCTTCCTGGCACTGGTGGTTCTCTTGAGTCTTGTGCACCTAAAAACAATGGAAGACAGAGGAACATCAGTTCAGTTATACACCCCAAAAAAATCGAGAAAAAAAACAGAAAAATCAGCACAATCCCATTCCATCCATGCCCTCCATGATGTTTAAGTTCAAGACACCCCACAGAAAGACTAGGCCCATGCTAGACTCAAATACCCCTGGTGAAAAGGCCACAAGTACAGCCCCCAAAATCGAAAATCACTGAAAAATCAGCACAATCCCATTCCATCCATGCCCTCCATGATGTTTAAATTCAAGACAACCCACAGAAAGACTAGGCCCAAGCAAGACTCACTACCCCTGGGCATAAAGGTTGAAAAGTAGGCAAAATGGTTGTAGGCCTAACAACAATGCCTACATTCAAAATGGCCACTTGCCTCCCTGCACATGGCCAGGGCCTGTAGCAGCACTCAAATGGCCCCCAGCCACATGGCCTGTCCCTCCCCATGAACACCCCCAAAAATCGAAAATCACTGAAAAATCAGCACAATCCCATTCCCTCCATGCCCTCCATGATGTTTAAGTTCAAGACACCCCACAGAAAGACTAGGCCCATGCAAGACTCAATACCCCTGGTGAAAAGGCCACAAACACAGTCCGAAAAAACGAAAATCACTGAAAAATCAACACAATCCCATTCCATCCATGCCCTCCATGATGTTTAAATTCAAGACAACCCACAGAAAGACAAGGCCCATGCAAGACTCACTACCCCTGGGCATAAAGGTTGAAAAGTAGGCAAAATGGTTGCAGGCCTAACAACAATGCCTACATTCAAAATGGCCACTTGCCTCCCTGCACATGGCCAGGGCCTGTAGCAGCACTCAAAAAGACTTAAATACCCTTGGTGAAAAGGCCACAAGTACAGCCCCCAAAAACGAAAATTACTGAAAAATCAGCACAATCCCATTCCATCCATGCCCTCCATGATGTTTAAATTCAAGACAACCCACAGAAAGACTAGGCCCATGCAAGACTCACTACCCCTGGGCATAAAGGTTGAAAAGTAGGCAAAATGGTTGCAGGCCTAACAACAATGCCTACATTCAAAATGGCCACTTGCCTCCCTGCACATGGCCAGGGCCTGTGGCAGCACTCAAAATGGCCCCCAGCCACATGGCCTGTCCCTCCCCATGGACACCCCCAAAGATCGAAATTCACTGAAAAATCAGCACAATCCCATTCCATCCATGCCCTCCATGATGTTTAAGTTCAAGACACCCCACAAAAAGACTAGGCCCATGCTAGACTCAATACCCCTGGTGAAAAGGCCACAAGTACAGCCCCAAAAAACGAAAATAACTGAAAAATCAGCACAATCCCATTCCATCCATGCCCTCCATGATGTTTAAGTTCAAGACACCCCACGGAAAGACTAGGCCCATGCTAGACTCAAATACCCCTGGTGAACAGGCCACAAGTACAGCCCCAAAAAACGAAAATCACTGAAAAATCAGCCCAATCCCAATCCATCCATGCCCTCTATGATGTTTAAGTTCAAGACACCCCACAGAAAGACTCAGTCCACCCACCACTGAGTACCCCTGGGCAAAAGGCCCCAAAACAGCCCAAAAATCGAAAAATCCAAAATTGTAGTTGCAGCAACTGTAATGCCCCAAACAAACTTACTTGTAAAATTTCTAATCCAACAGTGATCCAAAGAAAGTCAGAAAGGCCTCAAATCCAAATATCCAGCAGCATCCACAAAAAGTAATCCTTCCAGCTCCAGATCCAAATGAAAAGTGACCAGGAGATGGACAAAGCACTGGCAGGAGCCTGCTGGACACGAACAGGAAGTTGAAGACTGTGGGGCACTTCCTTCCTCCCACCGCCTCCCCCCTCCCCAAAATGGACTCCTCGCTAAAAAAAGTGCAGGCAAATGTCAACCTAAGGAGTTATTCAGATAAAAATCATAATTTCAAGAAGGTTTATGCTGCTTGCTGATGGATTTCTTGTGCAGAATTGCAAGTTTTATATTTTCGCTTGTGCGAGATTGTTGCTGCTCGCCGCATCTCAAATCTCGCAATTGCGAAGTACTGCGAGACGTGATTTCGCCGTACTCGCGTTGACAAACTCTCGCTGTGCAAGTTGGCAAGCCGCGATGACGTAATCGCGCTCGCCAAATTCCCGCGGGATCCCGCAGCAAGATCCAAAATGGCGCAGCACTCGCAAAATATCGAGAAAAACAACTCGGCAAACGATGATAAACGCTGCGCGCCGCAAAATTGTATCACCAAGAAAAAAAAAATCCGCTGCGTGCGAATTTGCGGATTTTGCGGGAAATTCGCAAATCTCGCGGATTGCGAATTTACCGAAAATCCGCAAAATCCGCGAGCGTAACGGATTTTCCGCCCATACTTATTTACCACCCAACCAATTCATCCCGGTCCGAGGTTCTTCTCTTTCCCTAGAGATCTATTGTCTGATTTTACGTTTGTAACACAACTCAAGACTCATCTTACAGAATTTATCAGATACAATCTTGACTCTACTTCTTGTATATTGGTATGGGATGCCTGTAAGGCCAGTATTAGGGAGTTGACCCAGTAATTTGTATATAGACAAAACTCAGAACATTGTAAAAAGAACAAACTACTGACTTCTAATATCATATTACAAGAAGTATTGCTGGCTGATGCACTGCTTTTAAACTCTCAGGATACAGTTGAAATTGCTTTGAAACTGGGACAGCTAAAGGCAACTTTAAAAACAATACTGTATCAAAAAAGCAGTGCTAAATTACACAAATTTAAAATTAATCAATACGAGAGTGGAGACAAGATTGGAAAAATGTTAGCCTACTATGTCGCTGAAGATAGAGCTAATACTCTGATTAAGAATATTCACGGCTCCGATAATATTCTATATCACCAACCAGCTGAATTATTAGAACAGTTTGTTGATTATTATTGCACTTTATATACGCCGGAGACCTGTCCCTGTTCTGCCATGATACAGGATACTTAGAAGAGAATATTACAAATACCAGAAATACTCGGAAATAGATCAACTATCAGAGAATATTACCTTACTGGAGGTTAGACATGCCATTACATCCTTACCCTAAGGTAAAGCAGCGGGAGAAGGCTCTATTCCAGTAGAGGTATATAAAATATGTATTGAGGAATTATCACCTTTACTGCTTCAGGTTATCGAATCTATTGGGAGAAATGGGAAAGCCCCTTATTCTTGGAATATGGCCAAAATAATTATTATTCTTAAAAAGGGCAAACCTACTGAACATCATGGTTCATATAGACCCATTTCTCTCATTAATACTGATGCGAAAGTGTTTGCAAAAATTTTAGCTACCCGTTTGGCCCCACTCATGCCCCAAATAGTTAACCCGCAGCAACATGGGTTTGTGACGGGTAGAGACACTACAGCCCACATCAATTTGGCTATAACAGCGTTTGATATAGCACAGACAACATCCACCACACTCGGTATGATTTTATTAGATGCCGAGAAGGCTTTTGACCGAGTGGGGTGGGGTTATCTTTGGTCTGTCATGAAAAATTTGGGGTTTAGTGGACAATTTGTCACATGGATACGGGCTCTGTATGACAACCCTATAGCCAGCATCAGCTATGCAGGGCTGACCTCCTCCATGTTTACTATTTCTCGAGGGACTCGTCAGGGGTGCCCTTTATCATCCTTATTATTTGCTCTTTCGATGGAGCCCTTTTTATATGCTTTACAGACTAAATCCCAAATTATTCCCTTTAGTTTTAGATCTCAATATTTAAAAATTACGGCTTATGCCCACGACATTGCTATCTATTCGCCCGATGTTGTAGAGGCATTACAAGGGATAATGTTTGAAGCCCGTAGATTCGGTTTGGTATCCGGGTACAAATTAAATATAAATAAAACACAAATTGTCGCTAACTACGAACCAACTACAGTGGTTTCTGGGATATGTAAAGTTGCTATTTATTTAGGTGTCAAAATTACTTCTACTATACATGATATAATTTCTATCAATTATGATGCTTTAATAAGAACAACCAATCTATATTTAAAAAAATGGCATAAACTACCATTGAATATAATTGGTAGAATTAATTTGATCAAAATGAAAGTTCGCCCCAAATTCCTTTATTTATTTCGATCTATCCCTTTAGCACTTAGTAATTCTTTCTTTAAGAAACTAGATGGGATAATTAGTAGTTTTATTTGGGGATATAAGTAAGCACGCAGGTCTATGTTTTTACTGAAAAACTCTTTAGAGAGTGGGGGGCTTAATTTTCCTGATTTCAAACTATATTTTTGGGGTACTTTCTTAGGGCGTCTACGATCACTGCTTAACTCGGATAATCCATTGTATTTTCATTTAATTATGCTACATTCTGATTCTAAAATGTTTCTGTTAAGACTTGATGACCCTAATTACTTTAAGAGGGTGAAATTCAAGACCGCTAGAGACACTGCCAAGATATGGTTTAATATTATGGCATTTTGTAAAACTTCGTTTTTTCACCCTAAATTACGGCTGTGGGGAAATTCGTGCCTCCCTGGAATTTTTAACGATGGTATGACTCATATATGGTTTGCTAAAGGTATTAACACACTGGGGGATTTATATGGCACCCAAGGTCTTTTAGATTTTGAGACACTTAAAATGTTATATAATTTTACAGAGTCAATGAGATTTAAATATATTCAGATACATGACTTCTTAATACGTTAGACTAAATTGTGCAAAATTAATGATTCTGAAATTTGGAATTGTTTATATTCTTCTAAGAATAAATCATTAATCAGCGAGGGCTATTGGTGCCTTAGTACTTATAAAACGATTGATTGTCTAAAGTTAGCGGAGAAATGAAGCACTAAGATGAGCTTGAATATAACTTCAAATCAGATAGCCGCTTCCTTTAGTAATATCAACAGACTTTTTGAATCTTCCAGTCTAAGATTACAACAATTTAAAACTACATGTATGCTAGATCATACACCTGAAAAGATTTCTAAATGGGCCTCTGATATATCTTTCAGCGATCGCAGTAAATGTCCTAAGTGTGAATTAGTAGCAGCAGATCTTGAACACATGCTGTTTTCCTGTCCGATTTTGAGGGAGTTTTGGTCAGCATTAGATAAGGTAATGAAAATTAAACAGATACATTCACTCTCCCTTTCAGCCTTAACGGTATTGTTAGATATACATCCTGCTACGCTTCCTCAGCAATCCCTGGTTACGATATTACTATCTTGTGCAAAACTAGCTGTAGCCAGAGCATGAATCTCTCCTAAACCCCCACATATCATGGAATGGTGGTCATTAGTAAATGAAACATATATTAGCCCTTGCAAAAATTAGAGGTCTACAATCATTAATGAAATTTGAAAGAATATGGGGTAGTTTTATTTGAATATTCTGCAACATTCCATTTCTGCGCTTCTGCGTATCTTTGTTTTATTATTTTCTGCTGTGTTTTTCGCAAATTCTATGAATTGTTTATATGCTTATTCTGCCATACTGTCTTAATGAACCGTATTATTTTTTCCTTTCATTTTTGTGCCCTCATGAGTTGTCAATAAAAAATGTTTTAAAAAAAAGAAATATTTTAAGTTTAATTATTCCAATGAGAACACAAGTTATTGTTATTTTTATCTGGATTTATATAGCGCACAGCTGCCTCAGCAAAGAGATGTCCCGGCGCTGCCAGCATCAGAAGATCAGGGCTAATAACCAGAACAGGAGGGGGCATGGAGCAGATAAGAGGGCAAAATAATACTAGGCAGACGGAAAGAGAAAGGTTTTGATTGCTTTCCTAAAATCCAGCAGACGTTTCAAACTGCGGATCTGGAGGGGTAGAGAATTCCATAACTTGGCTGCCAAGCAGCGAAAAGAATGACCCCTGACCCGAAGGCGCTTCACACGGGGGACTCTAACCAGATGCTGCCCCGAGGAGCACAGCTGGCAAGTAGGAGCATACGGGGCAAGCAAGTTAGTTAGCAGGCTGGGCGAGGCCAGCTTCAAAACCTTAAAAGATAGACAAAGCACCTTAAATTGGATACGCTTAGCGATGGGTAGCCAGTGAAGCCTCCGGATAGCACCAGCAGAGGGGCAAATATGCAGGAGTCCCAACAAGGCTCTAGCAGCAGCATTTTGAACACGCTGCAACCGCATTACCTCAGCTTGATTATCCCCCAACAAGAGAGAACTAGCGTAGTCTAGACTATATAGGATGGCTGATTGAACAATCAACTGATGCGTAGGTGGGTCAAAGAACTTCAAAAGGGGCTTAAGTCCCCGAAGGAGGCCAAAGCAAGTGCCAGCAACTTTTTTAGTGTGATCTTGAAAACTAAGGGTGGAATCTATCCATACCCCCAAGTTCTTAACCACCGACTTAGGGGTGGGGGTACTACCAAGAACATTCGGCCACCATTGCTCCCTCCACAAGCTCTGACACTCGGAAGGATCTCTCAGTCAGAAACGATCTAAACCATTCTAGTGCCAGGCCCACCACACCGGCTTCCTCCAGATGCTGTAATAGAATCCCATGCAAAACCGTATCAAATGGGGACTCAAATCAAGCAAGATGACCGGAATCGAGAATGGTCCGCAGATGTTCGGTCACAGCCAGGTCACAGCCAGGAGAGCAGTCTCCGTGCTGTGACCAGTGTGAAAACCATTTTGAGATGGATGCAAGATGGCGTGGGTGTTCAGGAATCTCATTAGTATGTTATTAACATGAACCTCTGCAATCTTAGCTGCCCAGGGGAGGAGAGATATTGCTCGAAAGTGTTATAGTTTTGCAGGGTCGGTCGAAGGTTTTTTAGGTATAGAAGATACCCTTGCCTGTTTCCACAGTACCGGGACCACCACTGTGGAGAAAGAGGTGTTAACTACCTGGCACAAAGGGGCCAGGAGGAGAAAAAGTGAGTCCCTAAACTGGACAGGTTTTAAAGGATCGGCCGGAGTGCCCGATATAACTTTTCTACTCAGCGAGGGTTCTGAAATGATAGATTGGTGTGCCTCTCTGTGAAAGCTGTAATTATTTGCAGCACTTGTTACTTGTTTGCAGGTAATACATTACAGTAGTGTACAGTTGGAAAAATAAATATTAAATTCCCTCAAAATGTGCTTCATATATAAATTTTTAACTGAACCTGCATGACGGGGCATGCTGTTAAATTATACGGTGTAGGCTTTTGCTGATCTAGTTTTTAGATATAATTTTAGTTATTTTTATTGCTCTCTTAACCATGATCTCTTATTGGCACAAGTTGGTTTAAGGTGAACTAATCTATGGGAATTTATAACTAAAAACCCAGTCTTTATGCACTTTAGGCACTGGCACTTTCTGAGGCCCAGATTTCATCGCTGGGGACAAGGCCTATTTTATCAATTCGCGACACCAGCTTTAATACGATGGCTAATAATTCTTTATACTGTACGCATTTGCACTTTTAAGTATTTGTCCATTTTCTTTAGAGTAATTGGAATTCTGGACTCTTAAAGAAATAATACCTATGTTGCTACAGATTGCTTTTGTAAATCTGAATGTTTTATTACGTATATATTATATTGTATGCATGTGGTACTTTTATGGCTGCAATGGCCGAAATAAAGTTAATGACTGACTGGCTTCATATAATAGTTTGCCAAGAGCAGAGGTCACCAGAGTGCTGTAAAAATATTGCATAGTTATAGACGTGTACCCCTGCCCTGAGTGCCCAACTGTATTTTTGACTGGATCCCTAATGCACATTTTTGTTGTCATAGGGAAACACAGATCATGTGTGTACCCCGTGGCATAGGCCTGCCTCTCAGATTGCGGTTTTGTTCGAACCGGGAGCAGGCAACCAATGCGCTGCCCTCATTGTGGTGTAAGGCTACTGCCTCTACCAGGAGTTAAGCAGCATGAGTGCAGTGGTGGCAGCATACGTGTAGTGATCAGTATGATGTGCACAGGTCCTTTTAAACCTGTGTCACTGGAGTGAGGCCTAGCAAAAAGAAGCACAAAGTTCCCCAGTAGGACTAAATAGAAGGAGTGTGTGTGTATGGTGTAGATAGAGACATCCAAGAGGGAAGGCGGAAAGGGGAATTTCCCTCTTGGGAACTAGAACCCTCACACACCCAGCAAGCTAGGTGTCATGCTTCATCATATGGGTCCTGCTCCTTGTCAGACTGGCGCTGCAATGTCTGACGGGCACCCACGAAGGGGCTCTTTAGCGGAGATCTTTTGTTCCAGCCATATGGTGCATGCGTGTGAAAGGGCAGGTGAATGTGTAGTCGTGGAAAAGTGGTGGTGAGTTAAAAAAGGTAACCTTAACCACAAGGAATTTTAATGGCGTGGCTAACTCCCTTGGTTAAAATAGTGGGAGGGGAGATAGACGCCACGAGTGTTTGCGGCGAAAGTATCTGCAACCCTCTGTTTAGGTCGACATGTTTCTTGCTGATCTAGCAATTCCTCAGGACCTCGGTGTTAAGTACTACACAGTGAATTAAAACACTTTTTTCATACAACCTTTATTTTTAAGGTCCTGCCTCGAGTGGTGCAACCCTAAGTGTGTCCCTAAGGTGCCCCGCAGTCTGCTCCTGTGGGACCTGCACAGAGGAGTCAGGGACCCAAGCAGCGTGCGGTCTCTGCCTGCAATCCTACCCCCACGCGGAATCCGTGAGGGATCTGGAGCGACTGGAGTGAGGCCTACCAGCTCACTATTGGTTGTCGTCTTAGAAATACAATTCTTCTGCATAATATTAAATTAAGTATTTCGCTGGACATCAATTTATTTGTACTGCTGTGTCCTCTTTGATTTATAAGTCATGTTCACTAACCAGAATTCACACTTTCCTCTGAGGGAGCCTTGGCCTCCTCAACTAAAGCTGCCATTGGGAGGCAAGTGCAGAAGGGGTCCATGGCCCAGGTTCTCAGGTTCCATAGTTGGTCATGCCATCAAGACTTAAATGCCTCATTCCCCACGGGTGTGCCAGTAACCCTTGCATGCCCTCTGAAAGGGGTTGTGACAGATATTTCCATGGCCAGCCTGCAAAGTGTCAAATTGATATCATTCTTCGTCCATCTCCAGGCAGCAGAGGCCCACATTCCAGTCCTCACACTGCTGCTGCCTCCCAGAGACCAAGACAGTGCCTACTACCTGCAACACTGACAGCCTCCCCGTGGTCCTTCTATGCTTTCAGAGAGCCCTGCTGCACACCCTGTGAACACCTGCAACCCTCACAGGGTCAATGAGAAGGCTCGATTTTGTAAATGAGAGGCTGAACAATGTTCTCTCATTCTCACCTTATAATTCGGAATACCTGGTCAGTTCTGGGTGCTAAGTGCATATGTGTACACGCACAAGCTCAGAAAACAATGAACACAATTTAGGTGCCTTTGCCTCCATTCCAAAGAGTGCACACAGGAAATGTGTGTTATTTGACACCACACTTTGCACTAGAATTTACCTATTGCAAATCATGTGGACAAACACATACAGGTGGTCCGGTCAGCACAGTACTGGGAATCATTATTTAGGTACAAACATGAGTTTACCTGTAAGGAGAATTCTGAGGTAATACGAAATAGGGTGCTAGTGTTTTTCATATCTATGTTCCATAGATCAGACAAAATGACATCACATAGCTACTCTAGGTCAATAACTAGAGTAGAATTTTGTGCATTCAAGTTAGAGTAGTAGTAAAGGTGAAGTAAGAAGAAGAATACCAAGTCATTGAGCATTTGTATTCTGTGACCATTGCATCTGTTGTCAGGTGTGAGTAAGAGCCATGCCAGTGACTAGAAGGAGATGATCCCATTGTCATTCATATAAAACGTTTGGGATGATAACACAAATTAACAAATCTGAGTAGCATCAGACAGATAGTCCAGGAGATACGTGATAGGTCATCTAGATGAGAATACTGGATACAGTAGTTATCACAGTATGAGGTATCTCAATTAAGTATGAATAGATGACACTTTGCAGATAGCATCTTCCCGAAAAGTTATTTTAAGATATGGGAGTGCCACTGGCATGATAGAATCATTAGATTAGATTGGCTACCCAATTCCTGAATTCCTTAGAGGAATATTTAGTGCCGCGGGCCTTAGGTTTTCCTAAGTTTCTTTTGGTCGGTGACCTAAATATTCACATGGATGCCCCTGATTCCTCCGAAGCCCGCAGGCTTGGGGAAATTCTTGAGCTTGCCCAGTTAGAACAATGGGTTTCTGGTCCTACGCACGTGGGTGGCCATCTACTTGATTTGGTGTGCGCGAATTTCCCCATCCAGTCAGTGTTTGTGGAAAAAACAACCTGGTCTGACCATGACTTGGTCAGGTTCAGCTGGGAGATGGCAGAGCCCAGCCCCCCGCCTCCTACATGCCATCTTCAAAAAATTAACCTACCCGCGTTTAGACTTGCCTTGTCTAACACTCGTCCACAACCCAAGGGATGTTTGGACGAAGCAGTTGGGGAGTTTAATGAATGGATACGGCAGGCGGCGACTGCCTCTACTAAGCAAACTATGCTGACTAGAGCCAGACGCTCACCCTCCCAACCCTGGTTTTCCCCTGAACTAAGAGAGATGAAACAGGGCTGCAAGAAATTAGAACGTTTATGGAGGAGAGAGTACAGCCCCGAGGCTAAGTCCGCCCTACGGCTCGCTCAAAAAGACTACTATGCAGCCATTAGGGATGCAAAAGGTAATTATTATGCTGGGCGCATTAACAAGGCCGACAACAACAGCAGAGAGATCTTTGCGATTGTTAAAAGCTTTGTGTCCCCTGTTGCGGAAGCTATGCCCCTCCCGTCCTCTGCGCAATGGTGCGAGGAGCTGTCCACTTTTTTTATAACTAAAATAGCGAAGATTCAGCAGGGCCTTTTAGAGGCACTTCCTGCCGACTGCTCTGTAGCTGGCCCCTGTTCACCCTTTCCCGCATCCTCTGGACACCAACTTACCACCTTCGCACAAGTGGCGGAGGATGATGTTCTCCATCTTCTCCAGTCCCTAAAATCGGGCTCTCCTGCCGACCCGTGCCCTGCCCGAGTGCTCTCGGAGGTGGCGGTTACAGTCTGTAGTGAGATCACGCAGATGGTGAACCTCTCTCTGGCCGCAGGCGTGGTTCCCCAGGTTTGGAAACACGCCAAACTCCTTCCACTCTTGAAGAAACCAGGACTGGACGTGTCGGTTCCGGGCAACTACCGACCCATATCCCTTCTACCTGCTCTCACGAAAATCTGTGAGAAGGTAGTTCTTCAACAAGTGGAGAGTTTTGTCGAAACATCTAATGCCCTCCACCCTGCCCAATCGGGCTTTAGGGCTGCTTATAGCACCGAGACGGCCCTGGTGGAGATGACCGAGGCAATTCGGGAGTGTCTAGACGGAGGTGGCAGAGCGGTCCTAATTTTATTGGACCTCTCTGCCGCTTTCGATACTGTCCCCTATGACCTCCTTCTCGGTCGGCTGTCCGCCATAGGTATTGGGGGAGTGATGCTGGAATGGCTGTCCTCTTTTTTATCTGATAGGACCCAGCAGGTCTGGATGCCCCCGCATGCCTCCGAGCAAAAGCCTTTGCTCACTGGGGTCCCGCAGGGGTCCACACTTAGCCCCTTACTGTTCAATGTGTACATTACACCTTTGGTATACCTAGCTGAACAGTTTGGGGCTAAAATCCTAGGGTATGCTGATGACACCCAATTGTTGTTTACCTGGCCAGATGATAATCTGGACACGTCTACAGTCCATCTGTGTCTGTCCTCGGTATTTCGCTGGCTAACACAGGCCCAGCTGAAGTGCAATGAGGACAAGTCCGAAGTGCTTTTTTATGGCTCCTTCTCCCCCTCATTTAAGAGCACACTCTGGCCTTCTAACATTCCCTGCCCAAAAGAGATGGGGAGACCAGCGAAAAATCTGGGCATTTGGTTCACGGAGGATCTCAGATTTGAGCATCACATTAAAAAACTTACAGGCACCTGTTTTGCCACTCTGAAAATGCTCCGCAAGTTTTTTCCCTTGCTCCCTAGGGAGGCCAGAGAGTCGGTTGCCAGAGCACTCATACTGGCTCGCCTCGATTACGCGAATGCACTGTTCAGTGGCATTCCAGTGGCATTCCGGCATACCTGGTCAAACGCCTCCAAATTATTCAGAATGCGGCTGTACGCATGCTATTTAACATCCCCAGGTGGAAGAGCGTTCGCACTGAGCTGCGCTCGCTTCACTGGCTTCCCGTAGCGCAACGCATTCTGTTCAAATCTTTGGTGTTGGCGTTTCGTGCAACTCATGACCTGGGCCCCTCGTACTTGAGAAAGAGATTCACAAGGTACATCCCGGCACGCACCCTGAGATCCGCCTCTCTGTTTAAACTGTCCCTTCCCCGTTTTAAACGTGCCAGACTGGGCGGCCAGTCGCTGTCTGTTGTGGTGGCTCGGGCCTGGAATGCCCTCCCTCTCCATCTACGCTCCACGCCGACAGTGGCTGCTTTCAAAAAACACCTGAAAACTCACCTATTCAAGAGTGCAGTCTAGGAGGATCCCCCGATGTCTTGTTCTCTGCCTTCTGTCTTTTTCCTCGCGCCAGGATACTCACCAGTAACAGAGCGCGTTACAAAACGGTTTATACTATTAGAGCCCAGGTCAATAAGAGAAGCCAACATTCTGTTGCAGAGGTTGGAAGTTAGGTAGATGCTTTTGGTAGGATATGTAGGGGAGTATGTTGAAGGAACAAATATAGAGGGCACGATTACAACTTTGGCGGTCTGCCAGCTGAACCCCTGTGGCAGTGGTCCCAAAAAACTCTCCAAGGCTATGTTCTTTCCCTGTGTATTACAAAAAATGCAGTGTGAGCGGTAGACTGCCACAATGAAGTTCTGCCACCAGCATGTCAATAGCCCTCAATGCATGTGAATAGTATGCCAACGTCCTGCAGCCGGCAGTATTCCACCCATGAATTGCAATGAAACAGCAGTACTGGCAGTCCCCTAGACAGTGGAAAATATTGGTGGCTCGCTCTCAGAAAAGCAGTAGAACCTTGGCCATTGATAGAACACACATACAACTCATCTGGTGTTTCCAGGCCAATTGAAGACACCTGCATAGCACACTATAAAGCACACACTATTCCAAAGAATGATCCTTCGCCGCTCCACAATTCTACAGCATGGTCAGAGGCAAGATTGAGTCAGGAAAACCTGTTTATCCCTTTGTTCTTTTAGGTCACTCATCATTCACTAAATAATTTCCTTGCTCATCACTAGTTTCTCCTGGGTGTCTGTTCTTAGTATTACTCCCTTCACACTATCATAATGCCCAAAACCAAAAATCCCAAGCTTTTGGAGCAAGACCTGTCTGTCATGGTCCCCTTGTGTGCCCTGTGCCCGCTGCTGCTGCCGCACGTATTTTGGCCTGTGCCCCGTAATTGGTTTGTGCCTGTATTCTTTTTTGTGACCCACTGCTACTTCTGTGTATTTCCTGCTTTCTGCTGTCTTGCCCCATTTTGCCTGGGTCTCCCTTGTGCCCCCGTTTTGCCTGTGTCCCCATTGCCTTCTGTGACCTCCACCCGCCCCACTCCATGTTTCCCGCTGCTGCCACCCCGCCCCCCTGTATTCCCATTGGCCACCCCGCTCCCACCACCCAGCTGCTCCACCCTCCCACATCCCCTCATATGGAGGCAGCGCAGCAGCCGCACCCTGGACGCGCGCAGCGGGCATGCCTAAGGCAAGCCCGTCTGCACCTGTCCACTCCTGGACCCCGCCCAGCACCAGGACCCCTGGATCCAGGAGACGCCACGACACCCGACTGCACTATGATGCCAGCACCCTCTACGCACTCAACCCCGGCCGAGAACTCACCTGCTACCGGGCAACCCCAAAGCGCACCCAAGGACCCTTCTCCTGCCGGAACTGCAACTTCACCAGCATCCAGCCAGCCACACCGCTCACCATGGAACCCAACTACCTCAGATGCATCCCCTCAACACCCGCTCCGCCCGCAAACACGGCATCGAACTCTGGGACCTCCTCGACTCTACCTCCCCTGATTTCGCCTTCCTGACAGAGACCTGGCTGAACTCCACCTCGACACCCGACATCGCCATTGCCCTCCTGGAAGGATACAAGATCACGCGCAGGGACCGCATCAACGGAACAGGAGGAGGAATTGCCATCATCCACAGGAACACCCTCAGAGTATCAACCAAAACCGATGACCCCCTCCGCACCGCCGAACACATGCACTTCCAGATCCACACCGATCCCAACTCCGCCCTCAGAGGAACCCTCCTCTACAGACCCTCCAGACTCAGACCACAGTTCAGCGACTCCATCGCCGACTTCGTCAGCACGCACGCCCTCGCCTCCATGGACTACATCCTCCTGAACTTTCATCTCGAGAACAACAACAGCGCCAATTCCACCGCCCTGCTCGAAAACCTCGACAACCGCGGACTCAGACAGCTCATGACAACACCCACCCACACCGCCGACCACACGCTTGACCCCATCTTCACCGCAAGTCCCCACGTCTCCTTCAACCGCACCACCGAACCTGCTAGACCGACCACCACTGCATCCACTTCACCTCAGGAAGGCCACCACCGCACCCAACTGCGCCCCGACGATGCTGGAGCAAAGTCACAGAGGACCAGCTCACCACCACCCATGCCTTGAACCCACCCACTGACTCCACCGACACCGCCGCCCGCAACCTCTGACAATGGATCAACAACTGCGCCAGCACCCTCGCCCACTCAAGACACCCTTCAACAGCCACACCAGCAAGAAAGCCACCTGGTTCACCAAAGACCTCCAGGTCTCCAAAAGAAAATGCCGAAAAATGGAGAAGAAACGGCTCCGCGAACGATCACCGGACAGCTACACAGCCCAACGAGAATGCCACCCGCAGCCATCACCAGCTCATCACAGCCGCCAAGAGGGCCTCATTCAAGGACCGCCTTGACAACAACGCACACAATAGTAAGGAGCTCTTCAACATCGTGAAGGAACTCTCCAACCCCAGCTCCAAGCCAACGATATCCTGCCTTTGCAAGACCTATGCGACTCACTGGCTACCTTCTTCCACCGCTATATCACCGACATCCACAACAGCTTAACACCATGACCATAACAACGTCTACCGCCCCCACCACCACCACACGCACCAACCATCTACTCTCCTGGACAAGCGTCAACAACAAGGACACCAGCGAGATCATGAAGACCATCCACTCCGGCTCACCGCTAGACCCATGCCCCCACCACATCTTCAACAAAGCCAGCGCATCCATCGCACCCCATCTCAGCAACGTGATCAACGTCTCTTTCGAGATGGCAACCTTCCCGGAAAGCTGGAAACACGTAGAGATCAATGCCTTACTCAAGAAACCAAAGGCGGACCCCAACGACCTCAAGAACTTCCGGCCCATCTCCCTTTAGCCCATTTCCGGCTAAGGTCAGCGAGAAAAAGCGTCAACAAACAGCTGACCCGCTACCTCGAAGACAACAACATCCTAAAACCCATCCCAGTCCGGTTTCTGCAGCAACCACAGCACCGAAACCGCCCTCATCGCAGCCACCGATGACATCAGGACCCAGCTAGACAACGGAGAAACAGCAGCCCTCATCCTCCTGGACCTGTCAGCCGCCTTCGACACGGTCTGCCACCACACCCTTCGCACACGCCTACACAACGCCGCAATCCGAGGGAAGGCCCTGAACTCAGAGCGTCCACCTCCCCCCTTCCACTCCAAGACCACCGAGATCATCTGTGGCGTACCCCAGGGCTTGTCCCTCAGCCTGAAGCTGTTCAATATCTACATGGCACCCCTCGCCCCCGTAGCCCATTAACACGACCTCAACATATTCTCCTATGCCGATGACACACAGCTGATCATCTCCCTCACCAAAGACCCCCACACTGCCAAAACCAACCTCCATGAAGGAATGAAGGCCATCGCCGAGTGGATGAGAAACAGCCGACTGAAGCTGAACTCAGACAAAACGGAGGTCCTCATCCTTGGGTCCACCCCTTTGGCCTGGGACGACTCCTGGTGGCCGACCACACTGGGACCTTCTCCGACACCCACAGACCACGCATGCAACCTAGGGGTCATCCTCTATTCCACCCTCACCATGACTAAACAGGTCAACGTCGAATGCTACGAAGGATTTTCAAGTGGATCCCCCTGAAACAAGAAGAACAGTCACCCAGGCCCTCGTCACCAGCAGGCTGGACTACGGTAACGCCCTCTACACAGGAGCAATGGCCAAGCTCCTGAGACGGCTGCAACACATCCAGAACACCTCAGCACATCTGATCCTCAACATCCCCTGCAACAGTCACATCACTCCCCACCTGAGAGACCTACACTGGCTCCCCATCAACAAGAGGATAACCTTCAAGCTCCTCATCCACGCACACAAAGCCCTCCACAACACCAGATCAGCGTACCTCAACAGAAGACTCAGCTTCTACACCCCCACCCGCAAGCTCCACTCCGCCGACCTCGCCCTCGCCGCTGTTCCCCACATCCGAAGAACGACAGCCAGAGGCAGATCCTTCTCCCACCTCACCGCCAAGACCAGGAACACCCTCCCCACCAATCTATGTCAGACCCAAGACCTACTGGCCTGCAGAAGACTACTCAAGACCTGGCTCTTCGATCCGTAGCAGCACCCCCCAGCGCCTTGGGACCCTCACTGGTATGTAGTGTGCTCAATTAGTGTCCTGATTGATTGATTGATTGATTGATTGATTGATTGATTGATTGATTGATTGATAAAATCCTTAGAGTAGAGCCACATATTTTTGCGGCACAAGTCCAACATACTTATCTCTTCAGGAAAAGGGAAATATGCGACAGAATCATCCTCAAAGTCAATGAGGTAGGCACAATCCCACACTTATAGGGGGATATTAGGAAGTCCTGGAATGGTGTGGTTCACTGGTTAGAGGCGGAAGACCCGAGAACTGAGGACGGCCCGGGACCTGGGTTCAATTCCCGACAGGGCAGGGTCGTGGACCAGGGTCAGCGGACTCGATAATTCTTATCTCGGTGCCTACTCTAACAAGGGATCACACTCGGCAACTCTGGGCATTAGCTTGCCTCATCTCCACAATGGCCCCCGGGGATGCCTGGTTTCACCTTGGAGATACCCAGTAGGGACCACCTCACAGGGAAAGCCAGGACGGGTTCCCCAGCGGTCTACTGCGCAGAGATACTCCTTCGGGAGTCGATTCTAGCGCATTACAAACCCACAATTAAATTAAATTAAATTAAAAGGGAAATATGCGAAAGAATCATCCTCAAAGTCAATGAGGTAGGCACAATCCCACACTTATAGGGGGATATTAGGAAGTCCTGGAATGGCCTCCTGTGTATCCTGGCCTCTAACCATCACCTGGAGGCCCTGAAGATAGGGGGTGGCCTTCCCAGTAGACTAGTGCAGTTTCTGTCCCTGGTAGGAGAAAGTGAGGGCCATCCCCCATACTGCAGGCATCTATGGAACAACTGGGGTGCAGAGTCCAGTAAGCAAAACATCAGAAACTCACAAGAAACCTCATCACCCTGTTAGTACACATACTAGCTCCTACAAATGTGTGTAGCAAATATGTCCCTAACTAACAATAAGCAAAGTATCAGTATCAGAGAGGTAAAAGATAATGTGTGAACGTTTTGTGTCGCATATAGAGTATGTTGCAACAATCTCCACACCATGCTATAATGCCTGTAAGTTTAATACCAAGGAAATTAACCTCTGATACATCTTATCTGCCCCAATGTAAAGCTATTGCTCAAACCAACAGAGCAACGTCTACAGGTATGTCACATTAACATGCTAGATGTTGTAGGCTATTTGGATTTTGATATGAATACAACTACCCAGAAACACTTTGTCAGTCATTCAAAAAAAAATTAAACTGTGACTGTGCACAGTGTCACAAGTTGGCAGCCCTCAATTCCGATGTGGGCACCCTCATTGGGGTGTTGGTGGACATCAACACCACTCTGGTCAGGGCTTTTCCACCTTGGTCCACCTCTTCATGTGATGCCCCACCATCAGGGCTGTCTACATCTGCAGCAGCCACAGGAAGGCTGGCCCTGCCCGAGGGACAAACACCAGCCAACACACCAGTCACTGCACCTGCGGTTCCCCACTGCCCTGCTGAACCAGGGAGTACAAGTCAATATCCATCCCTTTCGGGTGGTCAGGACAATACCACCACCAGCAAAAAAAGCTAATTTCCCCCTGTGTCTGCCAATCATTCACATTGTAGATTCATTTCTAATCCTGATGCCTGGAGTATGTTTGACATTGGACTCCAAGCAATATGCCACCTACAACAAGGATTTCATCCACCATGACTGATTCATTAATTGTTTATTTGCACGGATCATTATTGCACTTAGTGTATCATTTGCATTATTCACTAACAAATAATGCACAGTTCATATATCTCATAGACTAATGTACTAAATTTCATATCTCGAAAACCTTTGATGTGCCCCCATCTGAACCTTTTAAGTCTACCAACATTTGCTTGGATTGGTATGTACATTTAACATGTACACAATGTTTATCATAGGTGCAAGGCATGTGTCACCAAAAACATCAATACTAATGTGTCGTTAAATACCTCCTTCCTCCCATCATAACTTCAATGGGCTATCACCATGTCACTAAAAGACAAATGTAGAAATTAAGGACAAAGTATGTGCTATTAAACAAAAAGTTTATTCACTGATGTAACACACATGGAAGAAAGGAATAGGTTTGAAAATATTCAGGTAATTAGGCTATTCAGCAATGATCAATGTGAACAAATGCTGCTGACACTCCTGCCTCACAACACAATACAAACATGTGGCGCACCCAACAAACAGATGGTAGCATTGCATTTGTTTTCCACTTTATCTTTCCAGTACATTGGGCCTAAATCTGGTGTCATAACACAAAAATGTTCAGCTGTGTGTTAGGAATGCACTTTGCTTTCTTGAAGTCTTAGAGCAACATCTACATCCAGTTCTCCAGACGTCAGGACTTACCCAATTTGAAAAGGGTTTTTCATACTACACAGCCACATGTGATTAGAGTCCATGATACATCACATATTGTATTAAGACAAACATACAACAGGAGACCAGTCCATACTATTACTCTGGACTCACAATCAATACCTGTGCAAGTTGTCTTGCTACTGCATTATTTTTAACCAAAGTCAGTGTCTGTCAGTTCGAGGAACATAAAATGTCACCTTGTACGTCTATTTGGCAACATAGGCCCTGCAGCTGTCACATCGTGAAATGTCCAAACAAAGCTTATAGATAAGTTCTCAAACCATACATATAGAACAATTAACATACTCAGTATCGGTAGAACACAGTCATGCCCTACAAACCAAGGTCAACTAAGCAACAGAAACAAGGAGACCATGTGTCACAATCTTGAGCCAAGCACACCTTGATATGCGCATCCTCACTTTTCAGCTCAACATACTTCTCATATCATCACAGCAAAAGCTGCTGTACCAGTCTCAGATATTTCATGTCAAGAAACACTTACACTCAGGAGAAGGCGTTGATCAGATCCTAATCTCAATTCCCTGAAGCCTTCCAATCACCTCAGTGACCCTCTCCCCACAAATGCGGTTAAAGATCTTACCCCTTTGCTACTACCTCACTGGACTAAAATCATAAACAGTTCACTTCTACAACTTTGCATCCCTGACTCCCTAAAAGTGGGGCAGGTATCTCCCATCCTTAAGAAACCCACAGCTGACCACACAGACCTAAACAACTATCGCCCTATCTCCAATATTCCCACCCTGGCGAAAAATGTGTTCACCATCAACTGAATAATCATATTGATCACTTCAACCTCCTCAACAAACACCAATCCGGCTTCAGTGCAAACCACAGCACGGAATCAGCCATGACACACATCATTGATAATGCACTACAAATACTGGATCAAAATGAAGCATGCCTTCTGATCCTACTAGACCTCTCCTCAGCGTTCGATACAGTCAAACACAAGAACTTGATTGATCTTTTAAAGCACAGAATGGGTCTATCAGGATCAGTGCTCAACTGGTTTTCCTCTTTTCTGCAAAACCGGACTCAAAAATTGAAAGTCAACAATAGCCTGTCCAAACCTGTTCCAGTTACGCTAGGAATCCCACAAGGTTCCTCGCTATCCCCTAAACTCTTTAACTTTTTCATGGAACTACTCACCGATCTGCTACAAGCGTCCAACGTGCAATTTCACATGTATGCTGACGATACCCAACTGTACCTCAAGATCAACACCCTTGACGGCATTAATTTGCTTAACACCACTCTTAAGTCCACCCAAACATGGTTGGCAGAAAATCAGCTAAAATTGAATGCTTTGAAAATCGAATTCCTCCTAATTGCCCCACCCGCCAAAGTCCCGTTAATGCACAATTGGATCAAACACCTTACAGCACTCAATGTTCAACCAACCATTGTGGATTCAGCTAAATCATTGGGTATAACGCTGGACTGGAAGCTCAACATGCAGAAACACATTAACAACGCAACAAAGGGAGTAAACTTTCAGATTAATACACTAAGGAAGTTGAAACCCTTCCTACCTCCCAATGACTTCAAGATGGCGGTTCAAGCTCTAGTTCTACTGCGGCTGGACTGCCACTACAGCTCCCCTAAGATCCGCCACCAACGCGGCAGCGAGGCTCATCACTGGCTCGAAAAGTAGGTCCCACATCCCCCCTGACCTAAAATTCTAAACTGGTTGCCATTTGAAGCCAGAATTCACCTGAAAATAGCTTGCATGACACACAAGGCCTTACATCACAATGCTCCCAGCTATCTCACACTAAAAGTCACTATATCCGGTGAGAATAGATCCACAAGAAGTGCGGAAAACCTCCTTTTGAAGCCAAATAAATGAAACAAGAAAAAAACGTACAAACGATCCTTCTCAGGAATGGCACCCAGGATATGGAATGCCCTTCCATCGGAAACAAGACTGAACTCCTCCACCTCATCCTTCAAGTTGGAAGTAAAAGGAATCCTTATGGCAAAATTCCCCTAAACATATTCCCAGGTTTCCATTACCTTGCTTCGTCAGCCCGCCCTTGCTCTGCACCTTACTGTTTTGCTGTTTGTATACTCAACGATTTGCTATTTATATATATATATATAAGGACTTTTTTATCCTTTTTTTACTACTATGACTCACCCGGCCGTTCCTGTTCTGCATCATGTTGTTGCACTTAATGCTTTGTATTATGGTCTTGCATATCTGTTAATGTATGATATAACTAAACTCGTCTACTGTAAAGCGCTCTGATACCCGCAAGGGTCTTGTCCACGCTCTATAAAACTTTCAAAATAAATAAATGAATAAATAAATGCAGGTCCCCTCCTTCTTCTTCACCACTATCTTCTTCATTTGGCATTTCATGGTCCTAGCCCAGTGGCTCTGTATGGTCGTCATCATCTGCGATGACAGGGATGTTATGTTGCCAGGAGGTGTTATGCAGCAAGCCACAGTAATCTGAAACACCTTACCGGGTGAGTAGAGGAGGGCTTCCCCTGTCTTGTCCAAATATCAGAATTTGTCCTCTCGGAGCCGAAAGCCTGCTCCACTGGTCGCTGTGTTCTGACATGGACCTTATTGAAGCAAACTTCCCCTGGCGTTGTTGGCATCCTTAGCCGTGCCAACAACAATGGTCGATTGGGATAGGATCAGTCACCTGGATGGAGTCAGACGTATGTTTCAAAATTACTCTACCAGTTTGTGATGATACAACTTGACATTTCACATACAGTGTTAGGACAGTTCATACTTACCAACAAGACAGGGCATCTGTGGTTGGAGTTGTGACATCAGCTGGGGTATGGTGCTGTTCTGCAACACAAAGGAGTCATATGCTGATCCTAGGATCCGGGTAGAGATGTTTGAGATGTTCAAATCCGCAAGGCAGACAACTTGCACATTTATCGGATGGTAGTGCTTGTGGTTTTGGTAGGCCTGTTCCCTGTTCTGAGATGGTATAAAGACAATTTGGGTGCCATCAATGTTTCCAACCACATGTGGCATGTGAACTATTCCATATGAACCTGCCTTCATATTAGCAAGTTGCTACTACATGGGGAAATTGATATAGCTGTCTATGTGTTTCATCAAAGCTGAAAGGACGTCTCCTAGTACATTACTGGTTGAGACATATAGCCAGAAATTGCCACTATGAACTGGAAGGAACCAGTGCCAAAGAAATGCAGTGCTGCCATCACTTTGACTTTTGGTGTTGCACAATGGGGATTTGTGGTGTGAGGCAGGAGATCAAGCTCCAACAGCTGACACAATTGACAGGTGGTTTGCCTATTCAGGCAAAACTTTTTTTTATCACATCCCTCTCTTCCATGGTTTGAAGGACTGGAAATGGCTGCCTCCTTCTCACTCTTCCGGGATACCTATATGTGGACTGACAACACCTCAGTACAATGGTCACAGTGCCCACAGTAACACATGTGCAACAGTTTTCCTAAACAAAATCAAGGCTCAGGACATTATAGGTTTAGAAATAGATCCACATATGTCACATATGGCCGGTCCCCTATTAAACATACATAATAACTACCCATTGTACCCTTTGCATGTCTACTGGGCACTGGTGCGCAAACCTTGCATCAAAAAGGTGATATTTGCATCCCGTAGTTTTATTGATTTGTTTATTTTAACAATACCGCCATCGGGGGAAGAGACTGCACCTCGATAATAGCAGGATTATGCCCTGTAGCACGCCACTTAGAGTCCAAAATGTTCCATCTTTTTTACATGGCTATGTGCATTTGACCATAGGGGTATGAATGGCACATTTAGATTAAAAAACAACAGTCATCTTAATCACCACAATGGCGGCTGTCTGATTACACTGTTGTGACCATTAGACTGAGCATGGCCAGCAGAAGTCAACCGCAGGATGGAATGTTCAGTCTTTGACAGACACAGCCATAGGGTAACACTGTTGATGGTGACGGTAGAGAGCCAATGTCTATGTCTGTCGCAGTGGAATAGTGTGTATGCCGCGTACATGTACACCGCAGTTTTTACATTTGCTCACTTGCCTACAGACATTGCTATCATAAACACCGCCTCAATGTCACTGCTGTTTGCCACACTTGGGAGAAATAATGCCAGGCCAAAAGGGTGAGAGGGCCACTGCCTTCACTCCTTCTGAACTTGAGAACCTGGTGGATGAGGTCCTCCTCCAGTATAGCCAGCTCTATGGCTAACTAGAGGAGAAGGTGAGTTACTGACACTGATTATTATTTTACGCCACTCAATAATTTCCATCCATGCAGCCTACAATGTTGTTAAGATACACATGATATTCAAATATGTGGTATCACTGGAGATTGCTGCCAACATCACACAAACATGTAACTGGCTGTTGGGCACTGGGCATAGTGCATGTGACATCACCAAAATGTTGTGATGGTTGTAAAAAGGCCTGGAGTCAATGCTGCGTGTATGTAGCCAGCTATGCATTTCCACAGTTGATGGTACATGTCATATTGTTTGAACCCTGAAAATGCCAGTAGCCAATCCAAGTTCATGATCTTAGCAGCATTAGGACTGATGTACACTGTAAAGCACAGTTAAGAATGATGTCAGCTATGTGTCTTACCCTACCCATCCCTCTGCCCAAATTTGACCTCTTAAGACAGTTGTGTAGGAGGAAATTATAGGCCATAGATCCCTTAATGGTCCAATCCAGCTTTGACTTTGATCATTGGATGACCACAAGATGATCCTTTGTGTTTCGGACAAGTTGGTAATGTGATGCACGCGTGGTATCTGTGTTCTGACCCTGAAGTGAGCAAGGCCTGACAATAGGCTCTGCCCAGTCACAACCACTGACCAGGCTGGGGCAGTGTCTCTGTGGCAGTACAACGGATGCCAAGGTTCATGTCCCTGTAGATTTGGTTTGGATTAAGAGTATCCTAATTGAGATGTGACCCACAACAATACCCCTGCCAATCCGCTCATAGACATACTTTTGCTTAATGATAGAGATAACACTTTGAGTTGATAGGTCTGTCCAGTGCAAAAGGTATACAAAGTGTAACTGAAAGTACACTGGCTCATTCCCACCAGTACTCTGTGCAAATGTTAATGCTTCCACAGTACAAGGCCAGGAGGTCTAAACCACACTCTCACATTCCACATATTTACTCAGGTAGGGGTAGCTGTTGCTTAGGACAAACAGCTGCGACCATATCATCTACTTGAACATGGTGGTCTCATTATAGTATGTCAATGACCTCACTGTGCCAGTCCCACACATGATTAGAGGTGTCATATGAGGCCAATACATGCCACCCATACCCAATAAGCTGTACTGACATGTAGCATTAATGGTTAGACATATCGGCTCTTCCCCGGTGAACATCCTCTCAGTGACACACTTTTCAGGTCAGCCATGGTGTGATCACTGTAATTCTATGGGATATACATTGATAACAGTCCTCACATCAATGTTTCTGCCTTTACAAGTGGATGTCCAGTTTTGTACAAAGCTGTGCAACCTGATCAAGATCACATTAAGATATCATTGTGGCTCACATCTCAGTGCGTTTGGAGTGTCCTTGGGGTACTTTATGTGAGTGGCTCTACAGAGGTGTTTTTGGGTCATGACCAGGGATTGTGATAATCATCAGTGCCTTAGGGAAATGTGTATTGGTGTTTTTGTGTATCTTGGCATGTGTCAGTCAGCCAGGTGGTGTGCGCACTCTTGGTGTCACCTTGTGGCAAGATGCGTTACTAATGTGTCACTACAAAACTGATATAATTGAAATTACAGTAGGTTAATGCTATCTTCCACTCTTGTTTCTATACAAGTCAATGCCCACCAGAAGAGGGATATATGTAGGACCATTGCGAAAAAGTTGCACTCTCCGGGGGTCTACTGGAGGAGTGGCGCCCAGTGCCACGAGAGGTAAGAGGACCGGAGACACGGGACCAAGATGATCGCATAGGTCCATCTGGGGCTGTGTTCCCAACATGCGCGCGGCGCATGCTGCATCCTGACCACTCTAATGGCCTGCATCCTAGCAATGGCCTATCCCGCCCTTGATGGAGGGCTGCAGGCCCAACAGAAGCAACAAGGGGGTAAGTCATTACCAGAGTTGTAAAAGTGTCCTTAACAAATTTTGGGGTAACAGGCATGCATGTCACCATCAGAACTGATGCTGACTCAAAGTCTGTGTTGCTTTAATTATATATATTTGTTTTCATTATTATTATCATACATTTCATTGCAATTATACAAAAAGAGCAGTATTCATCCGAGCAACAACCCCAGACCCACTACCACAACGCAATTAACCATAATCACATAAAATTACATTATTACATATTATTGTCTTAAAAAAGGGGGGAAAAACAGATTCTCTTGAAATATAGGTACAAAGAAAGAACCCTTCAAATTCTAAAAGTGCACATGCAGACCTTTTTATAATTCATTGTGCAAGATCAGCCAGCTTGCCACCTCAGTCACTCAATTCAATCCAATCTATAAGTGGGGCCCACCTCGACAGGCTTTTTTCCTACCCCATGCCCCTTTCCTTGGTAGATTCCTTTTTTCTAGATTACAGACTGCGAGGACCTAGGCTAACCATTGCTGACTGGTGGGTCTGTATCCAACCAGGCTGAAGCAATACACATTCGCACTATTGGCATAGATATGAATAAAAGCGCTCTGCCTCTAGTGCACCTCTCCCCTTCTTATGATTCCAGCAGCATTATGGCAGGTGTCTAAGATATTCTCCTATGTCGTTTCTCTTTAAAATATAGAGTAATTTCTTCCTTTATAGTTGAGTGTTTGACAAGTAGCAAATAAATGTACACTATCGGCGCCACTCAATTGACATGTAGGACATCGTGATCCCTTTCCATCCCCCCATTTAATAATTTTGCTGGGTGTATAATAAAGGTTAAAGCATGTTTTGTAATATTGCACTTGCAACTTTGAGGTTAGTAAAGTTGTTTGTGCCATTGAGGAGGATTTAAAAAGACTGGATTCTGATATGTCCAATATCTCTTGCCATTTTTAATGTTTATCTATGTTGTCTTTCATGAGTTTATTTAGAAAGATATAAATAACCCCAATAGGACACTTATGCCCACTAACAAATAAATCCACCAGCTCGAGCCTTTGGAACCCAGTTGGGTCTCTTCCCTTACGTGTTCAAAATTCCTGTATTTGAAGATTCTATAAAAAAATCTCCTTGACCGATATTAAAGTAATTCTTAAGATCTTGGAATTGTATAACCCCTGTGGAAGAAAAAAAATGCCCTACCCTGTTCAACCCAGTACTCATTCAGAGTAAAAATATTGCTCAGCAAATTCTTTGGTAAATTCCCATTATTACCTTTTGGGGTATAATAATTGGTAAACATCCTTTACAACAACTGTGTTACAACCCAGTCCCTTACCCCACATTTTTTACTCCGCAAACTCTTTTACAACACAGGGCTTTACACCGCAAACCATTACAACGCATTCCCCATTACAAGGCCCTGATGAAGTTAGAATAGTAAATTGCGTTGTAATGGATAATGAGTTGTAATGGAATGCGTTGTAAAGTTTTGTGTTCTAAAAGATTTTGTGGAATGAAAAATGTGGGGTAATGGCAAGTGTTGTAAACGCCTGAAGAGAAAAGTGACATATTCATTATTATTCAGTCTTCCTATTCCCAATGTATTAAGTACAGCTGAGCAGAATTTAAAAGCGTTCTAAAGGGTCTTTAAACATACTCTCTTAAAATGTCTATACTCGATATGTCTCCAAAGACATACCCATGCGTCTTCACCAATGAATACCTCAAAGGGAGAGGGAAAATAATCAACCACAACTTGACCTGCGGATCTTTCTTGTAATAATACTAGACAAATTTGGAGTGAGGTAGCCCAATCATATATTTTAAGGTTTGGTAGCCCCCATCAACTTCTATTCTTTGGGAGTGTCAAAAATGTTAAAGCCCTTCTGGGTTTAGAGTACGCCCAGACAAATCGCAACATCAGCCCTTCCAATCTCCTAAATCATATATTCTCAATTTCTACAGGGATGGCACGGGAAAAAAATAGAATTATGGGAAAAAAATATTTTTTATTACATTACGCCTCCCTGCCAGGGATAAGTGCAAGTTATTCAATCTTCACAGGTCTCTTTTCACTTTTTCTATAAAGGGGTCTACATTTTCTTTAACAATTATTTGTAGGTCAGAGGAGATGGTTATTCCTAGATATACTGCACTTGTTGCTACAGGAGGATCTGATAGAATAATTCCTTTATTAATAATGATAATTGTCTTTTCCTTATTTAATGAGCAGCCTGAAATAGTCCTAAAACAAGTCACCTCTCTCTCTAACTCCGAAAGGGCTGTCGCTGGATCCGTTGTCACAAGCGCTTTGTTGTCTGCATATGCTAAGATATCCCATCCTTTAAAAGACATAGGAGGAATTAGGATATTTTGCTCAAGCATGCGTACAAATGCATCAATATACAATGCAAAGAAGAGTGGGGAACAAGGACACCCTTGCTTAGTACCCTGAGTGATCTTAAATGACACAGAGACCTCTCCCGCTACAAACACTCTGGCTTCTGGGTTATGACATAGAGCCTTGACTGCTTGTAGAAATCCTGGCCCAACATCCACTTTCTGCATTACAGCCCATAGAAATTGCCAGGAGACCGTATCAAATGCTTTCTCCTGACCCAGCAGAATCAAAGCAATAGGGACTCCTGTAACCTGAGCGGCATCAAAGATGGTAACTACCCTTCTATTATGATCTGTTGTGCCCCTCCTTGGTATGAACCCATGCTGCCATCCTGATAGCACCTTATTAATTATTGTAGATAAACGAGAGGCCAAGATTTTCAAATAAACTTTCGAACCCCTGTTGATCAATGTAATTGGTCGGTAAGCGCCAAGTTCAGATATAGGCTTGTTTTTCTCAGGGAAAATGACTATCTTTGGGAGTGACCAAGAGCTTGGTGGACTAGCTCCAATAAAAATGTGTGCACACAACATAATTAAGCAGTCTTTTAGCTCTGGCGCAAACAACGTATACAATTTAGTCAGTGCCAGCAGCTTTACCAGCAGGAAGACTACTCAATGTGCTTTCTTCTCACAAGGGGGCCCTTCTAAGCATTCCCATTCATCTTGACTGAATTTAATAAAAGGGGCAGAATCTAGATAGATATGTACAATTGCTTCTTCTCCCTTGACTTTCTGCATATAAGGCTTTATAATGTGTCTTAATCTTAAATGCAGTCCTAAATTGCCTGCTGGATCGGAGACCATGCCACTACTAGGATCTCTTATTTCTTGCACTTCACTTTGCCCACCCTTCTGCTTAACCCTGGTGGCCAGATGATGTCTTATTTACTTGCTGCATTCATCAACTTTCTCCCTCCATACCATAAATGTGTCAGCTGCTTTTGTTGCTGTTATTTCAATAATCGCTGATTTGGCCAAAACTGTCCCCATTTGGGCAGCAGATATATTATCCTTCTTTTGGGTGGCTACAATTATCTTCCTTTCTTCAGCAGCTAATGTAGCATAAAGGTCCTGCATTCTTTGTTTCTCTTTTTTTGCCCTGTTTAAGATAAACTGTAAAGTCTCCCCCCCATATCCCAGCTTTCCCGCCCCGTGGGGCAGCAGTGGGTCAGATAGTCTTTTCAGCGCCAGGACACACTTTCTGAGTAGATGTGCGCTCTATAAATGCTCTTTCATTCATTCATGGATTCATGGTGTCTCATACTACACCCCAACGGAGCACTTCCCCTATTCTCTTTAAGGAATGTCAGGATCCATTTCCTCATGTTTAGCAGATATTCTTCATTATTAAAAGAGCTTGCTCAATGCTCGAATGGGTGACTTTCTTAACAAAACCCTGATCTTTATTTAAAACACTAGGGCCTTGTGATCAGACATAACCTGCACATGTCACATTCCTGCACAAATGTACGTGAGACAAAAAAATCCAATCACGGATGTGTCTGACGTGATTTGTTTAAAAAGCCCTAAATATTTACAAGCTAAAATTGCCACACCACACGTGTGTGTCCCTTGCGGTGTCCCACTAATCAATTCATATCAAAGAGTATTTAGCACTGATAACTGCGACGCTTCAAAATGCATCTTATGGTGAAAGATAATATCAGCCTTTAACATTTGTAGTTCAAGAGCAACTCTACACCTCCTTTTCTTGTCACTAAGCCCCCAGATATTAAGAGTTGCAATTCTCAGCTTCTTCATTTTTAAACCTTAATTCTTGCCATCCAATTACAAGTAAGAAACTCTAAACATCTAGATTCTGGCAAATGCACTCCTTCCCCCTTCATAACACATCTCTGAGATTTAAATCAATGTAATTGTGTAGCTCCCCCATCCCTTGCCCTCCCAGTCCCATCCCCACCTACCCAATGAGCCCAACCCACTCTCACTGTCGCCCAACCCCTACTACCCAATGAGCAATCAGGCAGCATGCCTGAATCATAACACCAGAGGGAGCCGACATCTCATGCTGCCCCCCATCCAGTCCCTCATCACAAAAAAAGGAAAATTGTGGAATAGAAAATAGCTGACTAGGAAAGAGGAGAGAACACAACACCATGAATCGAATGAAGATTATCCCCAGATCCTCAATCATAGAGGGGAGACATGCCCAGTTGTAACAAGACTTCGCCCCATAGAGACCTAAGTATTTTTGATAACAGTGCCCACCCACGATAAGCTCTTTTAGATATTCCTGGGCCTGAACCTCAGATGTAAAGCTCTGAGGGTAGCCCTTATAAATGACTTTTAACTGGGCAGGGTTTTGAAGAAATACTTCAGCCCCCAATTTCTGGAAAGGATAAAAAAGTTATTATAGAAACCATCGCCTCTCTACAGCGGCATATGCAAAATCAGGTTTAACCAAAAAAGCGAAACCCTCAGATTCTCTCTTCGCATTGAGGCATGCTAGATCATATATTTCTTGAGGTAACAGGAAATTCCCAAAATACACCAACAAGGCCCGAGGCCTCTACGGATCATTAGGCTGTGGTTTCTTCTGCATCAGCGGAAATCTATGGGGCCGTTTATGGATTGGAGAATTACAGCCAACGTTGTTTCTACTGTTGGTGGACCAAGTAACGCACACCCAGATGATCCAATGTTTTCATTTGGGATCTCCCCTAGCTTCTGTGCAGTTGGGTTGCTGAACAGTCCCATCACAGATATTCCAGAGAGATCTCCCTCTTGCTCCTATCGGTATACTCATCAAGATTCTTCCTTCCTTTTTTCCTTTTTTCCCCCTCCCTGATATTTGCTGCTGTGGCTTCAGGGGCACTTTTAGAGGAAGAGTAAGAAGTCAACTCATCAGTTGAGGATGAAGCAGTGTTAGACAGATTTGAAAGTCAGAGTCATCAGTCAAAGGAAATGACTTCTCCTCAGTATAGGGAGACCTGGCCATGGCTTGCAACTCAGCCCCATCTAAATTCCATCACTGTGCTCCTGTCAATGATGTTCCTGGATAGGTCCATGTGATTCCGGCAGGCCTTTCCCCCCATTACCAGGAGTCAAGCCTAGATCCTCAATCTGGGCGTCCTCCTTAGATTTTGGACAGGTACTTGTCACATTTGACAGCACCCAGCTTTCTGGGAGTTGAATTGTGCCCCTCAAAGCTGAATCCGCCTTAACTGGGGGTTGCACCATTACCAGGAGTCAAGCCTAGATCCTTAATCTGTGCGTCATCCTTAGAATTTGGACAGGTACTAGCCCCATTTGGCTGAAACGACTTTACAGGGCTTGAATTGTGCCCCACAAAGCTGCATCTGCATTAACCAGCAGCAGGGGTAGCTAGTGGAGAAGCAGATTTATCCCCACTCAAAGGGTTACTACACGGAGGAGCACCTTCCCTGGTTGATATTTCTGGAGTCAGACCAGGTCCTCCATTATCCAGTACTGGGGACTTATTGCCAGCTTGTAAAAACAATGTTGCAATCAATGATTGTGTTACCACAGAGTCCCCAAGTATACCTGTCTTCCCAGGCCATTTGACTACCTTCAGTCTAGTATAATTTTTGTCACTTTTCTTTTTGCCCTTGTCAATGCTTCCTTCAGCTTCCACCCCTTGTCTCCTTACCGGGTTCACAACTGATGGTCAGAGGGAGGAGGATTATGACGAATACGGGTGGCAGGTTGGCTGACCCCAGTCTCTTTGTTCCACGGCCAGGTAGTCTGCTTTCCTGTGGGGCCGTTGGAACAGAGAACAAGGGAGAAGACCTGAAGAAGCTGTAGATTATTTTCACTGCTGCGGTTACCACAGCACAGAACAGCCAGCCTTGTCCGCAGCACAAGTTCACTCCAAATACGCCCAGTAGAGACCACCCACCCGCTCGCATACTTTGGATCAATACTCATCCAGCAATGGGAGATTCAGGTCAAGGGAGCGGCAGGTAGCCGCCGTCTTACTTGAGTGCCATCCTGCTCCATCAGTGTTGGTTTCAAATCTGTAGATAAGGTGGTATATGAATAATGATATGCTTTGCCTATTGTCTGCATTGTCCTGGGACACATCAGTGATAAATAAGCTACAAATGAACCAAACTTGGGCTGTCACATGTTTGAATCAAGTTACGATTATTCTGATGTTGTGGAATGTCCCTGCTGACCAATGGCCCAGATAGGCCTAATGTCTACATTGTGTGATGAGTAATGCTCACTCACTAGTGTGTGTAATGTGATGGTAGGCCTATCACTTTTGACATAGTCGGATGTGCATGCTGAATGTAGAGACTGCACAACACTTTCCAGTAGTAAGTTGCATATATATTATCACATTACTGTTGTCACAGCACCGGCTCAATTGCTAATTGTGGATACATATTTGACCATCAGCTTGCGCCTATAGTTGTGTCAACACATAAGTTATGTGTTCTACATGATATAATTGTATTGTTTACCTGCCATTTAGACATAAATGTGCCAAGGCAACTAAGATTATTTTCAGATTTAATTGTGTTACTTCCACAGTTTGACCACTGCTGTGACTGGGTACACATTGGTGGGTGGGTGATTCCTGCCCTGATCCATTGCTGAAAGTAAGATTTTAATGTCAGATTGGTGAGTAAATTGGATACATGAGTAGTGAACTTACAATTATGTGTGATGATCCATTTTTTAAAGAGATGAATTGAGTGTCACCCAGTGATGTGGAGTGCGCATTTTAATGATATCAGAGTTATTCTGTGAGTGGTCAGATGAGTCTTGGATTGCTCTAGATGTTTTACAGGATAATGTACTACCTTTACTGAGTATTCCAAGTCATTATGTGTTTTCTAAACCAATGGGTACTCTGATATGAGAACACCCTAGGAACAAACTTCAAGAACCTGTTAATGTCACTGATAATCACTGTGACACATGAGCCTTGAGTAGTCACCAAATTTTTGGGAATGCTAAGTATGTATGGGGTGGTCAGCCTGTGCAAACCTAGAATGGGGATGTCCTTAAGGTAATGCAACATCTTCTGCTGTGCGTTATTGTTCACTGATCACCCACATATTAGTCCAAGGTTGTGTGCACTCTACTGTTCACTTACACATGTGAACCCTTGCAAGGCTAAAGCATATCACCTTTGTCTCGACTAATGTGACAGTGTATGTATGATGACTTTAGGTATGTGATATCTAAACAGTGTGACTTACTCAGTAGAAAGTGACCATGTTTCTGCAACTGCAAACACATAGCTGTACAACTTGACATGCAGTACATGATGATGTGTTATTTGATGGGCACATTTGGTGTTTTCAGGTCTTTGTGTGTGAACTGCCCTTAAGTATGTTGTATCCCCTTAACATTTGTGGAGCGGTGTCAACTGTAGTGGCCTACATGACTGAAAACATAGGAGGTGGTAACCAGTGGCAGTACATACATCTGGGTGGCGTGACGTATACTTTATTGATGGTCTTGATGTTGAGTGATGACATCAGTATGAGCAACTGGTGACAAGTTATGTACTATATATTCATGTGTTCAGGCTCATGTTAGAGACAATTGTGTTTGAATTAGAGCTGGTGTACTCAATATGTATATTGAGTACATCACATGGTCATATGTAGGAGAGTAGGATCTGCCTCCTATGGTTACAGCCATACCATATACTCTTAAGTGCATTATAATCCTTGCGGTTAATGCTAACTTTGGATAGGCTGCATCAAAACATGTCTTGTTTGGTGTCAAACACTTTGGAATACTACCCTTCCATGCCAGTTCTGGTGACGGGGGTAGCATTCCACCCTTCTAGAGAGAGAAGACATGTACACACTGGTAAACCCGGTAGAAGTTAAACAGAGCCCCAGCATCACAAAATGTATGCTGCTGCCACAGAGACAAGTCTTACCTCCTGCTGCTGGATGAAACTCCGGCAGGGGAGGCTTGGACAATAGGTTTCCTGCACAGGGAGGGGCTAACACCTCCCCAGACAGGCGTTAGTGTATTGGGGCAGGGTGGGTTACATTCAGTGAATGCTTTCCAGACAGTGCCTGGGGCACACAAGGTGTCTCCATGCATTTCCCAGTTCAAACCGGTTGTTGGGGCACTCAGCCCCAGCTCTTGCACAAAACTGGACAAAGGAGAAGGGGTGTAACCACCCCCTCTCCAGGTCCTCCCATAGGTGGGACCCTAGAGTTATTCCAACCTCTAAACCTGGTATTAGTATAGGAACGCAGTCACTAGGACTTCAGATTACCCTGGACGAAACTCTGAAACAGAAATATTGGACCATCGACATTCCATATCGACTGGAAGACGGAAGAAATCTTCCTTGGGGTCAAGGAGTGACTACCCTGTTGAAATAGGCACCAAAGAAGTATCTTGCTGGTCTGCATTTTCTAGGCTCCACTGGATCCCGAAGAATCTGCAACACAAGACATAGACTTCCAGACATCACCGAATCAGACACGAGTCCCAGCAAAGCTGAGACCTGTAGTTATCACAAGAGACCTGGGACCAAAACTCCTGGACATCCTGCACATTTGCTAGTGCATTGACTACCCGAGCTTCACAGAAGTTGTGCATTGGGCTACTTGTAGTCCAAGCCCTGAGCACCTTTTGCACCGAAGCTTAGAGGTCTACACTCTGCGAGTTTTCCGTGGGCCCGCTTCCTGATCTTCATTTTGAGGCCCCTTTGCGAGCGATGGTCTGTTGACTGGTGGGTCCCCACTAAGGAATCTACTTTGTTTCTTGGGCTTTTCTGGTTGCTCCTGACGTGCCCTGACTCCCCTCCAAAGGGTGAGTCCCTCAGACCTTGCTGATCTGAGCCAAAGCCAATCTTGTCATCTTGCATGGGCTGCTGTTGCCAAGGCTTGTTGGGTCCAATCCGGATACAGATGCTGCAGCACTCGATATCCGATGTTGGACAGCTCAAATCCAGCTTATGGTTGTCATTGACGCCTCCTGGACCTCGTGGCTGAAAAGTCAAGCTTCACCTACATCACATTAAAGCACCTGACATTGGCTGGCATCTTCTTGTCGCCTTCCTGGTCACTGGCTAGTGACCCAGACTCTGCCCCTCTGCTTTCAGGTTATTCAAATCTTCAATCCACCCTTGGATCCATCCGAACACTCTTCTCCTAGACGCCTGCAGCACTTCTTTGCTGCTCTCCATTTTGAGGAAGCTGATTGTGAGCCTGAAGAAGGAACTGTCCCAGAGGAGCTTAAGCCTGATCGAGTTGAGTTTCTGGGGACAGGCGGCCCTTCCAGGGCAGATCTGAGTCAGGCGCAGCTGAGCTGCCCTTCTCTTGAACCCCTCAGACAGCAAGCTGCAGCTGAGGCTGCTGGAAATGCTGGTGGCACCCATAAACTTTATTGGGATGATGGCCTCCTGTATTCAGAGAGTAGAGACCCCAAGCCTGGTGCAGCCAGGAGGTTGGTCATACCTTAGGCATTCAGGGGCTTCCTATTGACACTAGTCCATGATATTCCCCTAGCAGGACACCTAGGCCAGAACAAGACTTGGGACAGAATTGTCCCTCACTTTCACTGTCCCCACATGTCTGAAGACACAAAGGAGTTTTGTCACTCCTATGTAACCTGTCAAGCCAGTGGTAAGGCAGGTGGCACTACAAAGGCCCTCCTGATACCACTACCTGTGGTGGGGGTGCCTTTTGAAAGAGTGGGGATTGACATTGTTGGATCAATGGATCCTCAGGCAGCATCTGGGCACAGGTTTATCCTAGTGGTGGTGGATCATGCCACTAGTTACCCAGAAGCTATTCCCCTTAAGACCACAACAGCACCTGTTGTGGCAAGACCCCTCTTGGGAGTGTTCTCAAGGGTGGGGATTCCTAAGGAGGTAGTATCTGACGGAGATGCAAAATTTATGTCCAGCTACTTGACTGCAATTTGGAAGGAATGTGGTATCAACTATACGTTCACCACACCGTATCATCCACAGTGAAATGGTTTGGTTGAAAGGTTCAACAAAACCTTAAAGGGTATGATTAAGGGTCTCTCAGAAAAGCTCAGGTGGAGATGGGATATCCTGCTACCCTACCTTTTGTTTGCATACAGGGAGGTTCCTCAGAAGGGGGTTGGCTACAGCCCATCTGAACTTCTGTTTGGACACCCTGTCAGAGGACCACTTTCTCTGGTGAAGGGGGGGGATGGGAGTTACCTCTCAAACCCCCTAAAGAGGATATTGTGGACTATGTACTTGGTCTCTGCTCCAGGGTGGCTGAGTTCATGAAAAAGGCAACTAAAAACCTTGAGGCTAGCCAGGAATTACAGAAATCTAGGCATGACCAAAAGGCTGTACTGACTGTTTACCAGCCAGGACAGAAGATGTGGATGTTGGAGCCTGTGGCCCCAGTGGCTCTCCAAGACAAGTGGAGTGGATCCCATATTATTGTTGAACAGAAGGGAGAGGTTACCTATTTGGTAGATCTTGGAACTCCCAGGAGCCCCCATAGGGTGCTTCATGTCAACAGATTGAAACTATATGTTGACAGGGCACACATTGGCTTGCTCATGGCTACTGATGAAGGACAGGAGGAAGAGACTGACCCTCTCCCAGACTTGCTCTCTAAGAACCCTGATGATGGATCAATTGATGGAGTAGCCTTGGCAGGCAGCCTCACTGATCAGCAGCAAACTGATTGCAGACAAGTAACAGTTTAGACATATGTTTTCACTGGTTCCAACTCAGACTACCTGGTACACTCATGAAGCGGAGAGTGAGGACAGTCTGCCTGTTAAAAATACGATTTACAGGCAACCTGATTATGTCAGGAACTGTATCAGGACAGAAGTCCAGAAAATGTTGGATCTGGGAATGATTGAACCCTCAGAAAGCCCTTTGACTAGTCCAGTAGTCATAGTACTCAAATCTCACACCTAGGGGGAAAAGAGAGAGATGAGGTTTTGTGTAGACTACAGTTGTCTCAATGCAGTCACTAGGACTGATGCCCATCCACTACCCAGAGCAGATGAGCTCATAGATATGTTGGCATCCGCCACATTTCTGAGCACATTTGATCTAACAGCTGGCTACTGGCAGATCAGACTAGCTGATGATGGAAAGCCAAAAACAGAATTTTCAACTCCTAGTGGACATTATCAATTTGTGGTAATGCTCTTTGGTCTGAAGAAAGCACCAACCACATTTCAAAGGTTGGTGAACAAAGTCTTTACAGGCCTGGGATACTATAGTACAGCTTATCTAGATGATATTGCTATCTTTATCTCCACCTGGGAAGATCACCTGATCCACCTGAAACATGTTTTGGAGGCCCTGCAAAAAGCAGGCCTAACTATCAAGGCCACTAAGTGCCAGATAGGGCAGAGTCAGGTTGTGTACCTGGGCCAACTTGTAGGTGGAGGCCAGGTTCAACCATAGCAGAGCAAAATCCAGACCATAATGGACTGGGTTGCTCCAACCACCCACACTCAGGTCAGAGCTTTCTTGGGCCTGACTGGGTACTATAGGAGATTTGTCATAGGGTATGGATCCATTGTGACACCCCTGAATGACTTACCCTCTAAAAGAATGCCTAAGAAAGTCCAGTGGACAGTAAGCTGTTAAAAGACATTTGATGACCTGAAGCAGGCCACGTGCACTGCACCCCTTCAGCAAAGTCCTAACTATTCCAAAGAATTCATTGTCCAAACAGATGCATCTGAGTTGAGGGTAGGGGCTGTGCTGTCACAATTGAATGAAGAAGGTCGGGACCAGCTAGTAGCTTTTATTAGCAGAAGGCTGACCCCTAGAGAGTAACGTTGGTCAGCCGTTGAGAGGGAGGCCTTTGCTGTGGTTTGGGCTCTGAAGAAGCTGAGGCCATACTTGTTTGGCACTTCCCTGTTCAGACAGACCACAAGCCCCTCTTATGGCTAAAACAGATGAAGGGTGAAAACCCCAAAAATTTGAGGTGGTCCATTTCCCTACAGGGGATGGACTATACAGTGGAACATAGACCTGGGAATAACCATGCCAATGTGGATGGACTCTCCAGATATTTCCACATAGAACATGAAGACTCAACTGGTCAAGGTTAGTTTAATGTCCATGCGTTGGGGGGGGGGGGGTGTAGGAGAGTAGGATCTGCTTCCTATGATTACCCCCACTTTTTGCTGTGTTTCACTGGTTTATCAACTTTAGTCTGCTGGCTGGGGCCCTGCTAACTAGAGCTTCAGCCTAGCTGTTCTCTCTCTAAACTGATTACCTGTACATTAGGTACACTCCAGATTGGTTACTAGGGTACCCTTGTGAGTCACTAATATATGGTACCTTAGATATCAAGGGCATAGCTACCCCAGAGTCAAACCAGGGGCTGAAGCATGTATTATGCCACCCCTGGGAAACCTTCCAAAATGGCACCACAGGTCTGCACTTGTAGCCTGGGTAAGGTGGTGTAAGCACCCCTTACTTAGATATAGTGTACCTATATCTACCTTTTAAAACAGACACACATTAACCTATATGTCTCTCCTATAGCAGGCCTTGACAATCCTGAAGGCATATTGCTTGGATTTGTGTGAGAGGATGCCCAAGCATGAGCTGAGCCCCTCTGCAGCTTACAGAAACCCTTCTTTGTGGCTGTTCTGTGATACAGCCATACCATGTACTCTTAAGTGCATTATAATCCTTGCGGTTAATGCTAACTTTGGAATGACTGCATCAAAATATGTCGTGTTTGGTGTCAAACACTTTGGAATACTACCCCCACCAGTTCTGGCGGCGGAGGTAGCTTTCCACCTTTCTAGAGGGAGAAGACATGTACACACTGGTAAACCCGGTAGAAGTTAAACAGAGCCCCAGCATCACAAAATGGATGCTGCTGCCACAGACACAAGTCTGACCTCCTGCTGCTGGACAAAACTCTGGCAGAAGAGGCTTTGACAATAGTTTCCTGCCCAGGGAGAAGCTGGCACCTCCCGAGACAGGCTTTAGTGTATTGGGGCAGGGTGTGTTGAATTCAGTGAATGCTTTCCAGACAGTGCCTGGGACACACAAGGAGTCCCCATGCATTTCCCAGTTCAAACCGGTTGTTGGGACACTCAATCCCAGCTCTGGCGCGAAACTGGACAAAGGGGAAGGGGTGTAACCTCCCCCTCCCCAGGTCCTCCCATAGGTGGGACCCTAGAGTTAGTCCAACCCCTAAACTTGGTATAAGTATAGGAACACAGTCACTAGGACTTTACATTACCCTGGACGAAACTCTGAAACAGAAATCTTGGACCTTCGACATTCCATATTGGCTGGAAGATGGAAGAAATCTCACTTGAGGTCAAGGAGTGACTTCCCTGTTCAAACAGGCACCAAAGAAGCATCTTGCCAGTCTGCATTTTTGAGGCTCCTGCCAGATCCCAAAGAATCTGCGACACAGGACATAGATTTCCAGACATCTCCGAGGCTGACACGAGTCCCCAGCAAAGCTGAGACCTGTAGCTATCACGAGAGATGGGGAACCAGAACTCCTGGACATCCTGCACCTATGTGAGTGCATCAACTTCCTGAGATTTCCCGACGCTGTGCATTGGGCTACTTGTATTCCGAGCCCTGAGCACCTTTTGCACCAAAGCTTAGAGGTCTACACTCTGCGAGTGTTCCGTGGGCCCGCTTCCTGCACTTTTGCTTGGGTCCCCTTTGCTATCCCTGGTTTGTTGACTGGTGTGTCTCCACGAAGGAATCTAGTTTGTTTCTTGGTCTTTCCTGGTTGCTCCAGATGTGCCCTGACTCCCCTCCAAAGGGTAAGTCCCTCAGATTATGCTGGTCTGACCCAAAGCCAATATTGTCATCCAGCCTGGGTTGCTGTTGCTAAGGCTTGTTGGGTACAATCTAGATACCGACGCTGCAGCACTCGACATACGATGTGGGACAGCTTAAATCCAGCTCCTGGTTGTCACCGACGCCTCCTGGGCCTCGTGGCTGAAGACACAAAAGTAATAAATGCTGAATTGAATCAAGAAAGTAATAAAAGAACAGGCTCTAAAAAAAGAATAGCTTGGAGAATATAATCCCTCACATAGAGTGCGGACCCTGTCAAGCAGTTTAGGTTGCCGTTTGTGGCACGCAGTGGTGCACAAGTATGTATTATAGCACTGGAAGAGCAGTCCTACCAAATGTACCCAGAAGGAGACACAACGTAAACCCTTGACAGAAAGTGTGAGGACTGTGAATACCTCCTGAGGATGATTAATATGCAAATTATGGGTGTTTCAGACGCATCTGAGGAGATTCTAGAGGCACTTGTGAGACCAATGACCACATTCAGTAGGTGGCAGCGCTTTTGAAAGAAATCTTTCTTAAGGAACGGAAATGAGTGTCTCTCATGGAGTGAATATTGCCTACATGTCTACATGAGCCTATGATTGCTGTATTATTAATCAAAATTGCAATTATGTTGGTCTCCTATTTTCTTCTTTACCACTTTTTTGTATATCTTATAATGCTATTGTGAATAAAAGTGACATTCAGTAGAACTGATAAAAATCCTTCCTCATGCCCATTAAAGAGGCAGGGTTTACATTGAGTATGCCACTCAAGTGCTTTAAATGTAGGAATGGAAGGCTGCGAGGGACAGTAAGCCTCCAATCCTGGAACAAGAATTAGAATAATACCGAAACTGTTGTCTGAAGACACTCAACACTCAAATCCATTTTCTGCTGAATGACTTACCGCCGAACAGGCTAAGCTATCCGATGCCCGTCTGCAAGAGAGCACAATGGCTAATGTGAACCCTGTTGTCTTATCTCACTTGAGATCTCGTTGAAGCCTGCCAAACACCTATTGTAAGGTTAACATTAGTACATTGGGAATCAGTCTTTAGGGGTCGTAGACATGAGATGAGATAATTGGGTGCACACAGAAGAAGCAGAGAGATCATATTGTAAACTCTATCAGGGCCCGCAAAGCAAGAGGAAAGCACTTACACCAGCCATATAAAGAAAAAGGGAGGTGGAGAGCCAGGCCTGTCCTGGAACTGTGGCACATGAAGTAATCGGCCAAGTAGAAAGATAAGAAGAGTTCTGTAGAGACCTGGTGAGACTAAGGTTTGTGAAGGGCCACTAGGATGATTCATGAAAACTTGCACCGCATCAGAATTGATGCTGGAAACAATTCTGCTTAGCTGCAACTGTGCAACGACTCCAAATCTGTGTGATTGCAGTCCCCCTACGCCCATGAGAAAGGGCGAGTAGCAGGAATGCACTTGAGAAGCTTGGAAGTCAGTTGTGCCAGATTTATAAGGTTGGAGGAATGGACACAATGCTTGAGCCGGTAAACATCCTTTACAACGTGGTGTTTACACCGTGCGTCCTTTACTACGCAGCCATTACAACGCAAATCGTTACTACGACTTGCTCTGGAGTCGCTCTTGTTAAAGGAATAGTTTGATTTTCTATTCCAACACCTTCCCTACTGTTACGTGGGCTGGAGTTGGAATAGAAAATTAAACTAATCACAATCCAGCGCACTCCAACGTAAGTTGTTGTAACGACTTGTGTTGTAATGGCTGCGTCGTAAAGTACCGCAATCATTTTGATCGCTTTGTACTGATGTACATCCCTTGAGCCCAGGTAGAGCATAGGAAGTTGCAAGACCTGGACAGGAACTGAGATTGATCAGAAGTGGAGGGAGAGGTAATCAGTCCCAGTTTGCCAAATAGCCACAATTCAATGCCTCAGGTGTAATGAATGAATATGGAAACTAAAATAGATCTGATATCATCCATGTCACTGCAGTCTTTTGGATAAATCCTAACCTCAAAACTTGCAGGAGAGACTCCAAAACTCTGCCATCAACAGTGAGCGGAGGTTGGGGAATCTATCATCATTTTGACCATAAGGAGTTGAATTAGTCAATAAAAGTGAGAATTTGCTAATCTTTGTAAAAGTTCCTAAAAAACCATGGAGCCTCGTGGAGGAGGAGACAGAGCCAGTAGCTCTGACTGGAGATAAATTGGTAGAGATGAAACATTAGAAAAGCCTTGAAAAAGAAAATTTGCATTGGCGACCAACCACCTGCTGATGGAGTAATTGTGATATATATTCAAATGATAGCTATTAATTGCAAGATTTTCCCATCAAGAGGGTCAAATATACATCCCACTATGGCAAATGAAAGGGATGTGAAAAAATGATTCTGGAAAAATGTAATTTGAGTTTTTTGGTTGATTAAGTGGACAAAATGTTGCAGTCAGAACAATCAGAGAGGTACTCCAAGGATCATGCCATAAAAAACCCGAAACAGATCCAGTCCCTCAATCAGTTAATACATTAAATACCTCCTCCACTGAAAAATACAATCAAAACAAAATCTTTATCAGAAAATCGTATGACTTCCCTCCTTTTGAACAATGGAAAACATGTAAAAGCCTATATAGAAAGGCAAGATCCAATGGCTTAAAGATGGCTCTTCAATATGCCAGAGAGAAAGAAATGGACACTCTGAAAAAATCATCAAGGCAGCTAACCCACAGTTTAGCCCCCTTCTCATATCTCATATGTTCTAACAGTCTAACATACTATCCACTGTCTGTTGACTCCATAGGAACCAGCGGATTTGAGCAGACGAGTTTTGACACTGACCAGGTTTCATCTGGAATGGTAGACTTTCAGAAAATAATGAAAGCAACAGTAATCGAGAGAATAACCTACCAAGTCTAAATAACCAACCTAGATCTGGCCAATTACTCCACAAAGTTATTACTAACAGTCATAGTTAGTAAAGTGAAGAAGATGAAATGCATGCAGATAAACCATAATAAAAACGTTGAGAGTCTTAAACAGAAAGTAGCAGATATGGCAGACAAAATCGGAGCTCTGGCAGAGGAGAATGGGATGGTGTAGAGTCAAGTAATCCAATTATATAAGACTTTGGCAATACTATAGTGAGGCATCTAGTGGATAAGTTAAAGATTATAGAAAGTACATGTAAAGTTTTTTAAAAAAATATCAAAGTACATCAAAGTATATTAAGATGAGGCAGCTTGCATGTAGTGAGAGGACTAGAAGGAACCGAAGTAGCTAACACAGACATTGCCACTGAAAGTGTAGTCATTAAGTGGTAACATAACTTTTGCTACAGTATGTACTGGAAGCGGAAAATGAGCTTTATCCTCTCATCATTCTGTAGCCAGTGTACATTGCATATCTACTGACACATTCAAATGCGAGGGACATCAAAACCATTCTCCCTTTTCCCCACGTTTCTGAACTAGAAAATGACCGTTAGCTAAATTAGTAAGAAACTTATATGTATCAAGCAAAATCGCATTCGCAAAGGCCGAAATTTGCCGAATTTCGGCATTTGCGAATGCGAATTTGCAGAACGGGATGCATGAAAGTTGAAACCATGGAAAATAGGGAATCGCTAAAACTGCGATTCTGTAGAATGCGAAAACAGGCATGGTGAGAGCAAATAGCTATATTGCCTTTTTGCGATTTTCCCGTTTGCGAAAATCGCTAAATGAAAAATCGCAATGGTAAAAAATCGCATAAAAATCGCAGAATGTCAATTTTTGCAATATACAGAATCGCAATGATATGTATGAAAAGATCGCAATTAGCGATTTTCGATAATTCGCGAAATGCAGAATCGCAATTACCACCAAGTAGGAGCAGGTGGTAACCAGGTGCAAACTATTTAAGCAGTAACAGAATTCAAACAACTGTTTACCACAATGGCAGGGCTTTACGTCATAGCAAGGAGGATGTGACTGAGAGCTGCTGCACAGAGGAGACTGCGGCAGGAGAGGGTATTCCGTTTGCGCATCAGCATCTCCCAGCGCCTTCAGGAGGAGCTCTACACCCATTACAGGCTTGATGAAGACAGCATAAATGATTTAATAGCAGAACTCAGACCCTACCTTGAACACCCCACCCGCAGGACAAATGCCATTCCCACTGAAATACAGGTCCTGTGTTCACTACACTTCTTGGCCGCTGGAAGTTTCCAGGGGGTAATAGCGTCAGCAGAAGGGGTGTCACAAAGTTCCCTTTCGCAATTCTTCCATGCCTTCCTAGATGCCATGGTCCAGAGGATGCAACATCATATTTACTTCCCCAGCACTCCTCAGGCAATTGCACAGACAAAGCAGGACTTCTATCAAATTGCGCATTTTCCACACGTCATTAGGATGTATTGACGGCACACATGTTGCAATATCCCCCCTCACACAATGAATACATCTTCAGAAATCGGAAATGCTACCACTCACTGAACATTCAGGTGGTGTGTGATGCCAAACACATCATAACTGACATTGTAGCAAAATACCCTGGCAGCACACATGATGCTTTCCTCTTCGTACACAGTGGGATATATCGTAGACTCTCAAGAGGGGAGTTTGGCGAGGGATACCTACTCGGTAAATACCTTCAGACATAGGGGTCATTAGTGCAAACTACCATGTGCATGTCACAGGCTAACATATTTTTGTCTAACCCACAGGTGACACTGCTTATGCTGTTCGTGATTTCATCTTGACACCCTACCTCAATCCCAACAATGCAAGTGAACGCTGATACAACAGGGCACACATTGCTACCTGAGGCACCATTGAACGGACATTTAGTATCCTGAAAAGCAGATTCCGGTGCATCCACAAGAGTGGAGGTGCACTCCAATACAGCCCCAATACGTGTTGCAAAATAGTGGTGGCTTGTGCCATGCTCCATAACATTGCCACAAGAAAAGGGACACCAGTGGAAGTGAGTGACTCTGGATCCTCTGACGTAGAGGGGCATGGACCTGGACGTATGGTAGCTGGTAGAGCGGTAGCAGCAGCTGGCCGACAGAGGCGTGATGAGATTATGCGAAACTATTTTTAGGTAAGAAAAAACCAACACAATGCCAAGTAATGCAAGTGTAAGAAATAACTTTAATTCCTTAACGGCAGGAAATGCATGACGTGAAAACGTACAGTAGTCAAATATGAATGTGTTGCACATGTTATACTCACAGTGCATTCAAAAACAAAAAAAATGATGCAAGAGTCAAACGCTGCACAGCCTATTGTTCATTTGTAGGTGCAGCCCTAGTGGTCCTGGCACTACGGCGTCTCTCTAGGGTTGGTGGTGGTGTGGTGCTGCTCCTAACAGACTGGTTGTCTTCCTCACTGGGAGTCAGCACTCCCGGCCCTGTTGCGCGTATTTGGCTCAACTCCTCTACCGCAGTGGTCACCTGCAAAAGTGCGTTTGCAATGTCTTGCGCAGCATGGGTAAATTGGCACTGCATCTCGATGCTGCGCCTTGCCTGGATGCTGGACATAGCCGCCAAGCGGTTGATGGCCCTGGTGTATCTGTCCTGTCTTTGCGTCCCTCGGCGCAATTGATCACACACGGCCTGTAGGCCATCCTGCAGGTCCTTCCTGAGTCCTCGGAAGCCCTCCCTCATCTCCCTTTCTAAGTGTTTTGTGTTTTTTGCCTGCAGACGCTGCACCTGCAACATGTTCAGTTCCAGTCCTGCATACACCGATTCATCCCCTCGCCCTCAAATAGATTGGCTGCGCGGCGTCTGCGTCTGGCTGCACTACGTGGGACGTGCTGGTGTGTTGCCAGTCCCTCTTGCTCTGGCAGTGTGTTGACATTGTTGTCATTGTCACCATTTACATCAGCCTCATCCTGGATTGGAGCCAGAGGCCTGACAATCTGTCTCCTCCCATGTCTGCAGGTGGTCACTGGGCTCTCATCCCCATCTGTGTCGACATCTTGGCCGCCATCTCCTAAGTCGTGACTCTCACCCACTGTCCCACTGCCTGAGGGCTGTGTTGTAGATGGTGCTGTGAATAGAACAGCACACATTAATTTACTTCACTAACTTGCACTGTGTAAATAAATTATTCTCAGCAATTTCTTCTACATTGGGCTCTTGTTTCACTGTCAAGAACAGCATATTATGTGGTAGCCTAATTTTGCTGCAATTTGGACACTTTGATTTACATGTGATTACATCTCCCATAATGCATTGCTATGGCTGCCTGTGTGCCTGCTCTGGGCTACCTATCTTGTTTCCTTTTCCTGCTGCTGGCTGGTCAAAGCTGTCCAAATCAGCCACTCCTCCCACACTCTCTGGTTGCAGGGTCCACTCAACCAGTTCCTCCAGGGGTGTTGACTCAGGAACAGATGAGGTCCCACCACCTGGTATCCTGGACTGTTCCAGCCTTGAAGCTAGTTTCTCCTTAGAGCGCAGGCGCAGGTCGTACCATCGCTTTCGGAGGTCCTCTATACTCCGGGGTGTCACTCCCACAGCATTGACCTTGTGCTGTATTCCCTCCCAGATCCTCCTTTTGCCACTCTCTGGTACCTCCCTGGATTTTATTCCAGAAAGAAGTTCATGGTTTACCACCATTTCGTGTATGAGAGCCTCCAATTCTGCCTCTGAAAACTTCTGTTTTCTCTTCCTGGTGCTCTCTGTCTCCTGCTGCTGTGAATCCTGCCTGGGCGTGGCTCCACTCTCAGCCATGTTTCTCAAGGTGCAGACTGCTCACTTCCAAACACTCCTTCACTCTGCCTCAGATTCAGGAAGTCAGGTGCAGCATGGGAAGTCACTCACTTCCTGGTTGTGATGTCATCATGCTGCACCAGAATTCCTGATTGGTTCATTTGTGAAAATCGCTAAATTGCGATTTTTTCCTGCGATTTGCGATTTTTCGCTATTATTGCAATTTCCAGGTGCGATTTGTTCAATTATGCGATTCCTACTGGTTAAGGAATCGCATTTGGGATAATCGCAAATAAATAGCGATTTTTAAGGAATCGCTGTTTCTTTGCCATTTCAATCATACATACCGATTTGCGATTCTGAATGTGCGATTCGGTAAAAATCGCAATTTCAGAATCGCAATTTGGGACTTTCATACATATGCCCCAGAACCACCTGGGGGGTATCATTTTTCAGAGGTTGGGATTCGAGTAAAGGGAGAGAGTAGGGTAGTGAGAGGGGTTGAGAGAAAAAACATGAAAAGACTCAAAGAAAAAAATAGATGTTAATGCATGCATAGGGTAAATAATGTTATGAACGCTTAAAATGGGAGATTTACAAATCATGACTTTCAATGTCAACAGCTTAATACAAAATAAGAAATACAATTCTTTGCTTCAATATTTAAAATATGCCAAAATGCAAATAATCATGCTTCAAGAGAAGCACATTGCTAGGAAAAGCTGGCAGGACTCAAATGGAAACAGAAATATAAATGAAAGCAGGGGACTCTACATTCATGCACCTCAGCAGCAAATTGCAGTGCCGCTTAAATCTTCCAGAGACTGCATACTTTTCGAGTTGAATTTGAAGCAGAATAAAAGGGCAGATTGTTTTTTGGGCAAATATATGTTTATGAGACATGATTTTCAGTAGTCTCATAGTATGATCCAGTAAGGGGTCACCCAGAAGCTTTAAAGAAGGTAAAAATCACTCGAATTGCTTTTTTATCCCTCATTATTTTCGGAAGGATTTCAATGTCATTTTATCAAACATGAATGCATCTTGGGCTTGAGATAAGACGTCAAAAAGGACAGGCCATGACTCATTTACAAGTACCACTGACAACTTGAGTTGTGACATGATTGATATCTGATGTGAGAGGAAAGTGGAGCATGAATACATTTATCATAGTGCAACATTTAAAACCCAAGGCCACCTTAAATTGTTATGAGTAACTAAGGGGATTTGTGTAAGGAGATAGAGAAAGGGTGCAGGCTCCAATAATGAATCCTTCCCAATGGAGGTTTAGAGGAACACACTTGCAGAATTAAGAATTGAAACAACTAACTGCATCATGTATCAAAAGATATTGTCATGCGGGCACCCACAACTGTGCACACCCTTTAAAAGCATTGGACGTCTTTAGAACAGTACTATGTGGAGCATGCCACCGATGGAATATCCTAGAAAGATGCCATGAACTGGTATATGAGATCACATTATTGCCCCAACTTGAACAGACCAAACTTTATCTGAGGCCTAATGCTATGAAATCAGAAATTATGTTTCGTGAAGAAGGCACCAAGGTGGGTCGACTTCTTGATTAACAAGTAAAAAGGAAGAATATTTCAGATATGTACTCAATAAATAATTCCATGAATTAAAACAAATAACATTGTAATGATAACATGACATATATGTAATCCATTTTATGCCACATTATATTCAGAATGTAGAAATATTCCATATAAATGTACAGAGGATTTTTCCAAGGCTCATAATCTAGCCCACCTTGAGCAGGGAAGTATCTTTGTTGGAATCCCTATTAGCTAGGCAAAAAAATGAGTGGGAAATTGAGTGGACAATTGAAGAACTTCCTGGTGGGAGGGACTCTGGACTGATGGGTTTAGCACTACGATGTATTAAAATGATAGTGAAGCACATCTTCCACATCTTTTTACATTATTAACCTACATCTGGGGTCCACTTTCACCAATTCTGTGACTAGTCGAGAACACCAATTCCAGCAAGTAACCTGCAGGGCCAAAGAGGGGAGAAAGATTTCCAGACCATTCTACTACCACTTCCACGTACTGTAAATACCATCTGGGATTATTACCCTGTTGAATGGTGCCAAACATCAGAAGGATGGAAGACCGGAACTGCCTCACTGGGGGTGGAGCTCACACCATGGTGTGAAGCATTAATTTATTGTGAGCCGATTTTACTGATAATACCGCAACCCCAGTGTTGCCTGCAGATGCAGCTGCCTGTATCCAGTTTCCTGTGCCTGGAGGCATGTACAAAGGCTGTGTGGGCTCCTGCAGCACAGGACGCGACCTGGTGCATGCCTGGGTGAAGACCAGGCCAAGACGGGCCGGTCTTAACCCATCATAGACCGGCAGAGGCCAGGATGGGCCACATCCTTTTGTTCTGGAACTTGGTTTGTGGAGCACTCGAAGATGGTGAGAGGGTATTCCAGTTGACTATTGCTCTGCTTGACCCCCTGTCCTAGATTTGCTTTTTCCTCTTTCAGCACTTTGTACAGCAACTTTAAATAAGGGCATTCATTTGGCAAAACTGTTCGTAACTACTATGACTATTACACAGGGGAGGACACCATCGGAACTATCACACAAATATATAGTAATCATAACACTAAGAGTTCACCCCCTCTTGTTGATGACGAGGAATAATTTGCTACAAAATTGCAACAGCAACCCCCTTTAGTCTTTCTAGTTCTTTGCAACTGGTCCACGATCTTGACAAGAAAGGCAGGACTCTCCTAGTATATCAAGACTTGCATTTGCCACCCACTTGCATTTTTAAGTAACCCCCAGTCTCTCAGCTAGTTTGAAAAATGGAAAAAGAAACGTGGCAAATAATCAAACCACGACAATGACTAAGACTGCAGGTGGATCATGGTTGACACTCATGAACTATCTTACAGGGGCAATTGAACAGCAGATCATGACAGTGAAAGAAACCCTGAGCACAGAAAAACCAGGAGCACTGGCGACATCAAGCAATGGGTCAGCAGTATGGAAGGCCGGTCACGCCTGTCCCTCCAAGGCCCATAAGGCCCAACCAACCCCAAATGGCTATATTCAAAATGTATCCAATCATATATTAATCAGCGACCAGAATTTTGGCACCCAACCCCATCGAAGCCTCCCAGAAATCCTGAGACCGCCTCCAAAACAATTGAGGCAACCCATGCAGAAACTAGATCGTACCAACAAAAACATGTAAAAAATCCTTTAAACGGGGTAAAACATAGCTCCCTCTGAGGCAGGCCCTAGAGCATGGGTATTCACAAACTTTCTCTCGGGGGTCAAATTTACAGTGTGGTTTGTGGCCGAGGGCCGCACCGGTGAGGGAGGGGGCGGGGCTCAAGCAACAACAAAAACTGGTTCCATGAGGTTGATCACTGGTCCCTGCAGCGGACGCATTCGTCCACTGAGCCACCAGACCCGACATGCACACATATCTCTATCTCTCTCGTTCTTTCTCAGTCTCTCTCTCTCTGTGTCCCTCCCTCTCTCTCTCCCTCTTCCTCCCTCTCTCTACCTCTCTCTCCCTCTCTGTCTCCCTCTGTCTCACACACTCTAACTGTCTCACTCCCTCTCACTTCCGCTCTCCCTCTGTCTCACTCACCCTGACTGTCTCATTCCCTCTCTCCTTCTGTCTCACTCACTCTGACTGTCTCACTCTCTCTCTGTCTACCTCTCTTTCTCTGTTTCCCTCTCCCTGTTACCCTCTCCCTCTCTCTGTTTCCCTCTCCTTCACTCTGTTTCCCTCTCCTCACTCTTTTACCCTCTCCCTCACTCTGTTTCCCTCAACCTCCTTCCCTCTGTCTCCCTCCCCCTCCTTCCCTCCCCCTCCTTCCCTCTGTCTCCCTCTGTCTCCTTCCCTCTCCCTCCTTCCCTCTGTCTCCCTCTCTCTCCTTCCCCCTCCCTCACTCTGAGGTCTCCCTCACTCTGAGGTCTCCCTCACTTTGAGGTCTCCCACCTTCACTCTGTCTCCCTTCCTCGCTCTGCTTCCCTCCCCCACTCTCCCTCTGTCTGCCTCTCCCTTGCTCTCCCTCTGTCTGCCTCTGTCTCCCTCCCTCGCTCTCCCACGCTCTCCCTCTGTCTGCCTGTCTCCCTCCCTCGGCCTCTGTCTCCCTCCCTCGCTCTCCCTCTGTCTGCCTCTCCCTCGCTCTCCCTCTGTCTGGCTCTCCCTCCCTCGCTCTCCCTCCCTCTCCCTCCCTCGCTCTCCCTCTTGAAGGACTGGGTTATTTAAGACCCAGCGGTGCCAGGGGACAACAACTGAAACCTTCGTGGGTAACCTGCTCCGGCGTACGAATCACAGAGACACGGGACACTTCCTTCGGCGTCAAAGATTCAAGGTTTATTTACTGCAGGGAAACACAGAAGTCACAGGAAGTACAACAAGTGTAGTTCGGGGAGACTGCTTCAAATTGGTTCTGTGGATCGCTCCTTTTATACACAATTCTCCCATAGGTTTACATGGTACACAAAGGTTTACGACTTGGTTCCCATAATTATCCCCAAGAGGGGTCGCTTTGGTCACTTTGATACATTCAAGGTCCGGAACATAAGTGCGGAAACATTTGGTGGTTCCCAACTGTAAAAACCCATCTTCCCACCATTAGTACATTCCATTTAGCAGTAAAACAGATCGAAGAAGGAACAAGAACAGGTGCAAAGGAAGATGGAGACAGTGGGGAGATCGGATAGGGTGTAAAAGGGGAGGTATCGGGAAACACGAGCTACAGGCATCAAAAGGACGTGCCTAATGAGATGCACGGCTGAGACAATAAACCGGCCCGGCAAGATGAGCCTCGAGCGGGGCCATCTGCCTTACAGTATCATCCCCCTCATCATAAAGACACTTTCAAAGGACACGTGTCTTCCGTAGATATCTTGAGAGTCCCAGGGTCGCGGAGCGGACAACGTCCGTTCGCTGGCTACTTGAGGGCAAGAAACAAAATGGATGCCATATCTAAGATGGAACCCGTGGGTACAGATAGGAAACCCACGTAACAAACGAACGGTTTAGGTTAGCGCAGCGAAACTGCGTACACCCACTAAACTCGTCATTTGCGGTTCATAGATACCAGACTCGACCATATTCGTGCGAGTCGAAAACACCACTTACAATTGTCACGGAACCTCAGACGCTCCTTTTGCCCTCATGTAGGCAAGCACTAGTCGGAATCATACTCGATATTCATCAGACCATCTAGATGTTGCTGTAACATAGCTCTGTCCAACCGAGCTCCTTTGGTAACAGGCGGCTGTCTTATACACGTTGTAGCACAGAGGCCACATAAGGCAGGACCACACTGCACACAAAGACAACACGTGAACAGGAATGCCACAACAACTCCGATAATCATCAGAATCTTCCAACCCCAAGTCGACATCAGGCCCCAAAACCACCCAAGTAGCGTCCAATCCCCTACATCCACGTGTATGGATTCAGAGATTTTATGCAACTTTGAGATGGCTTGATAGACGGTCGGAGCGTTATCTGGAATGAAAATACAGCAGCTCGAATGGATCACCTTACATACCCCACCTCGATCTGCTAAGATCACGTCTAAAACCATACGGTTTTGTAACGTCATAAGACTATCCGCCTGAAGTTCTGTGGTGATATTACCAAGGGCACTGGCAGTAATATTAGCTGTCGATTCCACCACTCGAGTCAACTGTCTCAGGTTCCTACTATTAACCATAGGTCCCCAAAACGGGAGGAAACCCTTGAAAAAGTCTCCTGCCTCTTGACCGGCAGTGTCCTCTTCGCTAATTACGCCTCTCACAACTCTAGTCTTGTGATAGTCTGCGTCTACAGTAAACGTCGGAGGCAACAGATTTGCGATAAAACATGAGCCCACAAAGTCGGAGGGCAACCATGCATACGCACGATCATGGCAGACAAAGTATGTACCCTTGGCAGCCAGAAACACAGGGGACGAGACCATCGGCAAAATGTAATTTTCAGTGCAAGCACTCTCTCCAAGTCGGGCTTTCGATCTTCGGCCACGACCCATTATACAAAAATTACCAATGTGGGGTACGACCCATATCGGAGGCGAGCTTTTAAGCTGTTTATCACTCGTGAGCGCACTATACTCGACCTTACTCAGGACCCTATAGGCTTGTACCTCTTCCTCCGGGATGAGCGACGGCTCATAGATATCTCTATCTAAGTCTTCTATCGCTATAGACAAAGGCTTGTGATACGAGCCAGGGCCAAAGTAGGGAGAACGTGGCTCTCGACTGGGGTAGGAATCTAGTGCGCTTCGAAACATTGTTTGAAATGCTCGAGCGGACCCCTGGGAACTATACGGTAAAACCAGATATGGAATTCCCTTATCCGTGGTATGTGGCATCAACCCACACACCCAACAATTAGTAGTGTTAACCACTAACTGGTGCTGGTGAAGGAGCTGAATAAAGGAATTATTGCGGAATTCTGCACGTCTAGCCTGCTCGTGTTCGGGTAAGATATGGAAAGAATGCGGAGATGCAGTGGAGGTAAGTTTAGGGTCAGAAGTAGGAGTAGGTATGGCAGAAGGTAAGAAGTAAGACATCGTGTAATGCACCCCACCCGCCAATAGTGCAGAAACAGTCAAAAGCAATACGAATATTTGAAACATAAAACATTTGGTACGACTGAGTTGTTGTAACTTGAACCTTTGCGCCTGAGCTTCTTCCAAGTCCATCAGCTTTGAAAACGCCATCCCCTATGACCGTCCGCAACGTTTCTTGACGCACTTCGTTCTGTGTAGCAGTAGTAAATCCCTAGGAGTTCCCAGGAACCGATGGTCTTTAACCTAGTGTTAAGACCTACTAACCAGAAGGAAGTACACGCGCGGCCCTACGGCCTTTATTTACAAGTGTATATGTAAAATGTCTCTTCAGCTGTGGAAACAAAAATACATGTGGAACGAAACTCAATATATATATATATATACAAAATAATTACAATAATACGGATGTTCAGACTGATCGTGGAAAACGGGATAATGCAATTGTCAAGGGACAGAACGAAATCTTTTTATTTGTCCTTAGTGCTGGATCGCAAAAAGTATCGAGTTTTCCCAGGACGTGTCTGTTCATCAAACAAAGGATCCGTTGAAGAAACAGAGTTCTGTTGATCAGTCGAATGTTCTGGTCTTGAGTCTTTTGATGACAAATGTTCAACAGTGTCTTTCTGCTGCACTGAGGATTCTCCGACAGGTTGTGCGTCGCTTAAAAGGTACAAACGCCGGCAATCCTTCGGATTCAGCTGAAGCAATGCCTCTCCTCACCCACGAGTCTGCCGGTAACGGTATAGGAACTTTCTTCGTATGGGTGGCATGCACCCAATTTTTCTGGCCCTCTAGACGAACGGCAGTTCTCGTGGCAAGGAGGACCTGGTAGGGTCCAGTGAACCTGGGCTCCAAATTCTTCTTACGCGCAAAGTTACGCGTCACCACCCAGTCTCCGGGCTGGAGCTGGTGGCCTGGACCCTCCGTCTGCGTCGGCAATGCTTCGTAAACCTGTTGGTGAATTAACCTCAGTTTAGCAGTCAGATCATGAAGATAATCAATCAACATTGGGTACTCAAGATTACAGAACACACCCGGTCTAGGGACCCCCCAAACATTCGCAGGACGACCGAACACTATTTCATAGGGACTGAGCCCTACTCGGGAGTGTACGGTTGCCCTTGTTGACAGTAAAGCTAAGGGTAAAGCGTCAGGCCACAAAAGACCAGTCGTAGCCTGAATCTTCGCTAGCTTTAGTTTAAGGGTGCCGTTATACCCTTCAACCAAACCAGCTGACTGGGGATGGTTGGCGCTGTGGAATTTTTGATTTATTCCAAGGCCCTTACACACACTCTTCATCACACTCCCCACAAACTCACGTCCGTTATCAGACCATACAATCCGAGGCATTCCGTACCGAGGGAAGTATTCCTTCAGTAGGATTTTTGCAGTTGACAAAGCAGTGTTGTCTTTGAGGGGATAGGCTTCAATCCATCGGGAGAACGCGCAAACCACAACTAAAACGTATTTCAGGTTATTGCATCGCTCCATATGGATGAAGTCTAATTGAATCACCTCAAAAGGACATGAAGGGGGAGCAAAACTACCAGGAGGAGTTGGGGTTCCCTTACCAGGATTGTACAACATACATACCATACAATTCTTAACCAAGCGTTCAGCACATTTCGTGATACCATCATTCTTCCACACAGGGGACAGCAACTTACAAATACCTTTCACGCTAATATGTGCTAACCCATGTGCCATTGTCACAACAGCCAGCACATACGCATCCGGCAACATCCATCTCTTATGTTCCGACAAATCAACCCAACAACCATTCGCATCCAACTTTCCTGTACTTTCTTTCCACTTCGTCTTTTCAGTCTCGGTGGCCTCATTCTGAATTGCTTTCACACTCTCGATAGTGTCCTCACACATACTAGACTCTGTAGGCCACCTAACCGAACTCGTCATATACATTCGAGTGCTAAGGTTCCAGGCAGTCTCCTTAGCAGTCTCATCCGCAAACGCATTACCACGTTCAACATCATCCGTCACCTTACGATGCGCACTACATTTAACAATCGCTACCTGCTTAGGCAACGTAAGTGCATCAAAAAGATCATTCACAAGTTGACCATGCTGAATCTTCGTACCATGCGACGTCATAAAACCTCTCTCTCTCCACAACCGTCCAAAGCTATGGGCGACGCCAAATGCATATTGGCTGTCGGTAAATACATTCACACGTTTCCCTTTCGCTAACACACATGCTCTAGTGAGAGCGATCACTTCTGCAGCCTGGGCAGAATTCTGATTTAATCTCGCAGCTTCAACAACAGTATTCAACGTTACAACAGCATACGCAGTAGTCACATCACCATTCGGCAATTTAAAACATGAACCATCCACATACAACGTTCCATCTGGATCTTCCAAAGGAGTGTTTTTAAGGTCCACTCGACCTTTTGTTTCCTCTTCGGTCCTCAAATAACAGTCATGTTCTGTTATTTCATCTGACTCTGTGCTAATTGGTAACAAAGTCGCCGGGTTCAGAACATTGCAACGTTTTATCTGAATATGACTTGCCAGCAGCGTCAACTCGTACCCAGACAACCTCGCACTCGTCAAGTGCTGAGTTTTCGTACGATTTAAAAGAGTGTCGACTGCATGCGGAACCATCACCGTAAGCATATTATCCATGACCAATCCTGCTGATTGTCGGATGGACACCGCAGCTGCCGCTGTTGCTCTCAAACAACTCGGCAATGCTCTAGCTACCGGGTCCAAGGTCGAGGAAAAATATGCACATGGACGTTGCTTACCACCAAAAGCTTGCGTTAAAACACTCAAAGCACAACCTTCCCTCTCGTGAACATATAATGTAAACGGCTTACTGTAGTCAGGAGTACCTAACACAGGGGCCGAACACAATGAATCACGCAATTCAGAAAAACTCTTCTGACATTCTTCCGTCCATGGTAAAGGAGTTGAAACATCCTTGCACGTAAGAGCCACCAATGGTTTCGCTAGCAATGAAAAATTCGGAATCCATTGCCTGCAGTACGACGTGATACCTAGAAAGGCTCGCACATCTCTTTGGGTTGTTGGCACAGTCATTCGCGCAATTGCTGCAATTCTCTCTGGGGTCAACCGCCTTCCCTCCTTTGACAATAAGTGACCTAGATATGTTACTTCTTGGCAACAATATTGCAGTTTAGAAGGTGACACCTTGTGATGTAAGTCACAGAGATGTTGCAGCAACGACACCGTAGCAATTTTGCAAATGTCCTGAGTATCTGCAGCTACCAATAAGTCATCGACATATTGGATTAAGGCCGCACCAGCCGGCAACGTAAACGCATCCAGTTGACCCTTCAAGGCTTGACTGTAAATCGATGGACTCTCACAGTAGCCCTGAGGAGCGCGTTTAAACCGGAAGCTGCGTCCACCAAGAGAGAAACCGAAAAGGTCTCTGCTCTCTTCTGCGATCGGGATGCTGAAGAATGCATTCTTCAAATCAATCACCGAAAACCAAGATGCAGAAGCTGGATTTCAGAGTCAAAGCGCTGTGATGTCAGGCACAACGGGGAACTGAGGAATCACAATTTTATTTACCTCCCGTAAATCGATAACAAAACGATAAACAGGTGGTTTCGAAGGATCAGTACGTTTTAGAATGGGTAGTACAGGGCTGTTGCACACGTTTCCCCGTGTTTCTTCAATAACGTCTTTCTCGATCAGATCATAGATGATCGCTAACAGTGCTCGTTCACCATCAAGAGAAATACGATACTGGGGAATACGTGGCAATCGCACATTAGATTTCAGCTGAACAACATAAGGGGAGATGTCAAGCAGGCCCACATCATTGGGACCTGTTGCCCACAAAGATGCAGGAAGAGAACTCAATTCCGGTGGAAGCTTATCGAGAGACAAGTACATAGGAGAGACAACCCTCTCTCCCAACGTAAGCTTTACACCCGCAGGAGAACAATACAAAGTTGCATACAAACGTTTAAGCAAATCCAGGCCCAAAAGATTTTCACCACAACCAGTAGTCAAAATCAACGGAGCTTGCAGCTCACGAGGCCCAATTGTAAGGGGCAAAGGGCGCGAAACTGGATTGCTAACGGGGGCGCCAGAGAATCCAACTGAAACATTTGTTAAGCCAGACAAAGGTGCGCCAGGGAGTTTCGAATGCATTATGGAACTTTTCGCTGCACCAGTGTCCAACAGAAAAGGCTCAACGACGCCCGATGTAGAAACTGCGACGTAAGGCCCTCTCTGATCAACCGGAACTGATACCACTCCCTCTCCTTGTCTATGGCTGTCCTAGTAATTACTGTCGTCAGTTCCCTGATCGACGTAATAATCGTCTACATTATATTGCGCAGATCGTCCTTGCGATGATCCACGTTGATCGAAACAGTTATTGGAATTTGATGAGGTATCTGAACGGTCATTTTGAGCACCACGACCTCTACCGCGTGATGTCTGCTGAGAACCACCACGACCCCCTCTAGATGAGTTACCACTATTACGATCGTTTAGAACAGGACAATTGAATTTTAAATGACCCTCCTGTCTACAATAGGCACATTGATTGTACCCTAACGAGGATCTTTGGGAAGGGGAGTCATTTCGAGATTGTGATCGATTAGATTGCGACTGCGATCTATTGTGCTGCGAAGCATTCTGATTCGAACGCGGAGGATACGCTTGCTGTAACAACACTTTAGTTTTAAGTTCTTTCGTCTTTTTATCAGCGCGGTCGTTCTCCTCTTTCTCTCTGTTCTCATAATACTGTGCCGTAGCCAATATTTGAGCCGAGGTAGAAACGGCCCACGCACTTTCAGAGTTTTTTAATTTATTGCTCAAGTCGGGCAATAAGTTAGAGACAAATTTGTCCACGAACAACCGTTGACCACCCTCAGTGCCCATATCCTGACCACTATGGTCGATGAATGCCTCCTCAAATCTCGTAAAGAAGTCGGAGACACTCTCGTCCTTCTTCTGTCTACAAGCTGACAATTTGTCCCAATTCACCCTCATAGCTGGCATAAGAGTTTTCATTAGCGTAATAATCCTCTGAGGGAGAGCAGCAATCAACTGTTCGGGTTTAGCACCACCAGTTTGCAAGCCATCCGCTGCTATAATGGCCGCCCAATCACCACCTAATTCGTTTGCGTGATTTTCCTGACGAATCTTAGCCCATACCGGTTGCGGTACGACATTGCCAAACAGCATATCAATATCGGCGAGATTCACTACCGTAGCATCTACGAGCTGCGACAATTCCTTATAATACCCTGCAGGATTTTTGCGAGGGTCAGGCAAAGATTGTTTCACCTGCAACACTTCCGATCGCTTCCACGGGAGATGTATCCACACTCTCTGGAAGTAGGGTGGAATAATGGGATTAGCATTAGGATCGCCTGGCATCCACACTGGTGGAACTTCACGCATGGGGAACTGACCAGACGCATCTAACTGCTTCTCAACATCCTCAACAAACAAGGCTTGAGGTATAGGAGTGGGACGGAAAGATAACAACCGCTCAACAGCACGTCGAACGTTAGTATCCACTATCAGTCCGTTCGAGAACTGAAGCTGTAGATCAGACAAAGCGGTCAACACCTCGTCGGGTGCATCGGCCGATATCTGATCGCGCAGAACCTTGCACATTTCTTCGAACACGTACCTTTGTGTCGGTACATTAAATTGACAGAACGTATCAAGTACAACACGTGGAGGATTTCTAAGAGGATGTGTCATCCAACCCATCACCATATTGTATAACGAAGCACGTTCCCTGTTACCGGGAAGCTGACTACGCCTCTGAGGACCATCTAAACCAGCAGACCCATAAACAGGTCCGAGAGAATGAAAGAAGCTAGCCGCAACAGGAGAAGTACGACTACGAGTAGATGGAGAAGTATAGCACAAAGGACTAACAAGAGAAGGAGTAGAGACAGAAGCAACAACAGGAGTTAATAGAGCAGGAGCAGTAGCGGGAACAGGAGTATGTGGAAGCAGAGGAGCAGTAGGAATAGCAATAGGCAAGGGAGCAGGAACAGTCGGAAGAGCGGGTGCAGGTTGAGGAACAGGTTGAGGAATAGGTGGAGGAACAGGTACAGGGGGACCACAGGAACTGCGGTACCTTGTACATACGGAGGTGGCGACTTCATGAGATAGGACATTAAAGGATCCTCAACTGATTCTTCCTTCTTATCCGACTCCGTAGGCAAAGCAGGATAGCATTTATCTATGGACATACGCTGTAGCCTATCGAACACTTCCTTTTCCTTATCCTCCTTATCACGCTGAAACTGCTCTGCTTTCTTTACAATGGCAGCAACACCATCTCTCTGATTACGTTTAGTCTGTCTGATCTCTTTCTGTCGGGCTTATTTACGCCACAACCGAAAGGCATCAAACATGGCCGGCCTCGACTTTCTCTCAAATAATTTAGCCTCTAGATTATCTAAGATCGGGGTCTCAAAGCTACCATGAGGTGGCCAACTAAGGACGCCGTCTTTTTTAGTGTAGCGAATCCAATAGTCATTAAAAGTAATCGGGCCGAGCCCGTGTTTGCTGTACAGCTCATAAGTTGGAGTTCCAACCGGAGGTATCGGACACGAATCCTCCAGTCGGGAATCGGTACCACAACGTCTGAAACAACTAAACAAAGTACTACGACCAGGCATCTTGCACACTAGCCGAGTTTCACAAACGTCAAGGGTTACGGGATTTACCAAGTCCCTGAAAAGAGCAACAACCCTCGGTTTTTGGCGGCTGCAGTCGTCAAATATCACAACAAAGTACCAAGAACCACAAATGCGATGGAACCATGCAACAACTAAGCAACCACAACCAAGAACTCTGGGAGCGACCCACAAATACTTAACTCAAAGATCGATGGCGTCACCAGGAAGGCCCGTCAATCGTCTCGCTATACCAAGGTCTACGCCAGGCGCCAATACAGGTCTACAGTCAGGGCAGCAGTCCGTCGCAGCCGTCAGGAGGCGGGAATCTTCGCGGGAAAAGTCTTCGGGCCACTTGTTTCAACAACAGGATCGATGAAGCGGAGTGCACCTTCCCTCGGAGATTTCACACGAAGTTCCTCACGATCGTCGGGCTTGGACCGGTACCACTGATGCAGCCCCATGTTGGGCGCCAACTGAAGGACTGGGTTATTTAAGACCCAGCGGTGCCAGGGGACAACACCTGAAACCTTCGTGGGTAACCTGCTCCGGCGTACGAATCACAGAGACACTGGACACTTCCTTCGGCGTCAAAGATTCAAGGTTTATTTACTGCAGGGAAACACAGAAGTCACAGGAAGTACAACAAGTGTAGTTCGGGGAGACTGCTTCAAATTGGTTCTGTGGATCGCTCCTTTTATACACAATTCTCCCATAGGTTTACATGGTACACAAAGGTTTACGACTTGGTTCCCATAATTATCCCCAAGAGGGGTCGCTTTGGTCACTTTGATACATTCAAGGTCCGGAACATAAGTGCGGAAACATTTGGCGGTTCCCAACTGTAAAAACCCATCTTCCCACCATGAGTACATTCCATTTAGCAGTAAAACAGATCGAAGAAGGAACAAGAACAGGTGCAAAGGAAGATGGAGACAGTGGGGAGATCGGATAGGGTGTAAAATGGGAGGTATCGGGAAACACGAGCTACAGGCATCAAAAGAACGTGCCTAATGAGATGCACGGCTGAGACAATAAACCGGCCCGGCAAGATGAGCCTTGAGCGGGGCCATCTGCCTTACAGTATCATCCCCCTCATCATAAAGACACTTTCAAAGGACACGTGTCTTCCGTAGATATCTTGAGAGTCCCAGGGTCGCGGAGCGGACAACGTCCGTTCGCTGGCTACTTGAAGGCAAGAAACAAAATGGATGCCATATCTAAGATGGAACCCGTGGGTACAGATAGGAAACCCACGTAACAAACGAACGGTTTAGGTTAGCGCAGCGAAACTGCGTACACCCACTAAACTCGTCATTTGCGGTTTATAGATACTAGACTCGACCATATTCGTGCGAGTCGAAAACACCACTTACAATTGTCACGGAACCTCACTCTGTCTGCCTCTGTCTCACTCCCTTGCTCTCCATCACTCTCCCGCGCTCTCCCACGATCTCCCTCGCTCTCCCTCTGTCTGCCTCTCCCTCGCTCTCCCTCTGTCTGGCTCTCCCTCGCTCTCCCTCCCTCACTCTCCCTCTGTCTGCCTCTGTCTCCCTCCCTCGCTCTCCATCACTCTCCCGCGCTCTCTCTCGCTCTCCCTCTGTCCGCCTCTCCCTCGCTCTCCCTCTGTCTGCCTCTGTCTCCCTCCCTCGCTCTCCCTCACTCTCCATCACTCTCCCTCGCTCTCCCTCTGTCTGCCACTGTCTCCCTCCCTCGCTCTCCCTCGCTCTCCCCCTGTCTGCCTCTGTCTGCCTCTGTCTGCCTCTGTCTCCCTCCCTCGGCCTCTGTCTCCCTCCCTCGCTCTCCCTCTGTCTGCCTCTCCCTCGCTCTCCCTCTGTCTGGCTCTCCCTCCCTCGCTCTCCCTCCCTCTCCCTCCCTCGCTCTCCCTCTGTCTGCCTCTGTCCCCCTCCCTCGCTCTCCATCACTCTCCCGCGCTCTCCCTCGATCTCCCTCGCTCTCCCTCTGTCTGCCTCTCCCTCGCTCTCCCTCTGTCTGGCTCTCCCTCGCTCTCCCTCCCTCACTCTCCCTCTGTCTGCCTCTGTCTCCCTCCCTCGCTCTCCATCACTCTCCCGCGCTCTCCCTCGATCTCCTTCGCTCTCACTCTGTCTGCCTCTCCCTCGCTCTCCCTCTGTTTGGCTCTCCCTCGCTCTCCCTCCCTCGCTCTCCCTCTGTCTGCCTCTGTCTCCCTCCCTCGCTCTCCATCACTCTCCCGTGCTCTCTCTCGCTCTCCCTCTGTCCGCCTCTCCCTCGCTCTCCCTCTGTCTGCCTCTGTCTCCCTCCCTCGCTCTCCCTCGCTCTCCATCACTCTCCCTCGCTTTCCCTCTGTCTGCCACTGTCTCCCTCCCTCGCTCTCCCTCGCTCTCCCCCTGTCTGCCTCTGTCTGCCTCTGTCTCCCTCCCTCGGCCTCTGTCTCCCTCCCTCGCTCTCCCTCTGTCTGCCTCTCCCTCGCTCTCCCTCTGTCTGGCTCTCCCTCCCTCGCTCTCCCTCCCTCTCACTCCCTTGCTCTCCCTCTGTCTGCCTCTGTCTCCCTCCCTCGCTCTCCATCACTCTCCCGCGCTCTCCCTCGATCTCCTTCGCTCTCACTCTGTCTGCCTCTCCCTCGCTCTCCCTCTGTTTGGCTCTCATTCGCTCTCCCTCCCTCGCTCTCCCTCTGTCTGCCTCTGTCTCCCTCCCTCGCTCTCCATCACTCTCCCGTGCTCTCTCTCGCTCTCCCTCTGTCTGCCTCTCCCCCGCTCTCCCTCTGTCTGCTTCTGTCTCCCTCCCTCGCTCTCCCTCGCTCTCCATCACTCTCCCTCGCTCTCCCTCTGTCTGCCACTGTCTCCCTCCCTCGCTCTCCCTCGCTCTCCCCCTGTCTGCCTCTGTCTGCCTCTGTCTGCCTCTGTCTCCCTCCCTCGGCCTCTGTCTCCCTCCCTCACTCTCCCTCTGTCTGCCTCTCCCTCGCTCTCCCTCACTCTCCCTCTGTCTGGCTCTACCTCGCTCTCCCTCCCTCGCTCTCCCTCTGTCTGCTTCTGTCTCCCTCCCTCGCTCTCCATCACTCTCCCACACTCTCCCTCGATCTCCCTCGCTCTCCCTCTGTCTGCCTCTCCCTCACTCTCCCTCTGTCTGCCTCTCCCTCGCTCTCCCTCAGGGAGGGAGATGTGTGTCTGTCCTAAGCCCCCCAACACTCACCCCAGTGTATGTTAGGGGAAAGGAGATGTGTATCTGCCCTAAGCCACAGCCTTTCAGAGAAGCTTTGAGGGGAGCAGCAAAGCTCATCAGCATCGGTGACCACAGCAGATACCGGACTCTGAAGAGAGGACGAGTGAGGGAGAAGGGAAAGGAGAAACATAGAGTGCATTGGATGTGGGAATAACGAGAGCAATGCTCCAGGGCATTGAAAGTTGAGACAGAAGGGAAAGGTGTTTTCAAACAAATATTTATTTATTTGATTTTAATTAAAGACAAGAAAAACAGGTATGAGCACATCAGGATCCGTAGGATTATGATAGTTGTGGACAGCTTGTATCAATAATGCATATGCTGTGACATGGCATGCACATATATGTGCAATACATGTGATTCGCTCAGTGCCTCTGTCTCTCTTCCCCTCTTCCTCCCTCCTTCTCCCTCTGTCACCCTCTTCACCTCATCCTGCCTGTGTGTGCCTGGGCTGAGACAGCTTCCGGGCACACACACACACAGCCGCACCCGAGCAATTGAAAAGTCTTTAAAAGACCATTCCCATGTTAATGAGGCTTTGTTCACCTCGTAGGCCCCTGCAGCTCCACGGAATTGCCCGGCCCCGGCCCCCACAGAGCAGCAGTCTCTTGACTCACGCTGCCGCAGGAGTTTTTGCTGACACTCTTAAAAAATATATATACATTAAAACATGGGTACGATGTTTGGACGGTCCGCGGGCCGCCAGGGAAGGCTTGCCGGGCCGCCAGCGGCCCGCGGCCCGTACTATGAGTACCCCTGCCCTAGAGGAAGATCCCCTGCCAATACTCAGTTCTGTAACCCGCAGGATGACTTCAGACAGTTGACCACAAAGATAGATGATCTAGATAAGCTCCTAAGAGACGCCCTAACTCTATTATCTGGCAGAGTGGCTCTAATTGAGGAGACCATAAATAAACGTTTAGAAAATTTGATGTAACATAACACTGAGCTTATGGTAAATAAGAATTCCGTTTTAACAATGACCATTGGTAAGGGGACAACACATGGATCACTTACACAACTAGCCCCCATAACAAACATACAATTTGCAGGGCTTTACTGCAAAGAGTGTCTAACAACGATAGGACCAAAGCCCCTAATAGAACCTATAAGGACCACACTCGATCCTTGATACAAATAGAGCTAACACTTTAAGAGACAAAAAAACCCGGGCCCACACTGTCACTCAGACTAGTCATACCCATTCTCTTACACCCTTATTCCAAAATAGGCAATAGCCAGATTTGACCGGTTTGGATTTACTACCAGCAGCCACCCTATACACGACAATTTTGGCCAGCATCCCAAGGTTACTGGCTCAGGTATCTGAGTCCTGGGATACACTGAACGATAAATCCCTATTATGGTTCGGCACAAAAACAGGGCTAACTGACGCACTTTTTACTGAATTCAAGATGGCCAGAAGAGTTAGCTGGATTGGAAGAGATTTCAAAACCCTTTACGGGGACTGCGTGGTTTTAACATTCAAAACTCCACACCTAGTCCAAAGAATCATGAGGAGAGCAGGAAATCACTTTATCATGACCCAGGGCAATAATATAGTGCCCTAGGATTACATTTACCAACCACCGATGGGCCCATTCACAAGACCTTCCAGTAGGGACCACCTTGATAATGTCCATTATACATATATTGTCCCGGTCAGTAACTGATTTGTTAGCCTTTAAACCCTTGAGCAAGTAAACTGACTAAACATGACAGGTCTACCCTTTGCACTGATTAAGGAGGGTAGTCTATACATCACATCAGATTCAGAAATACACACGCCCTACCCTCTATGTTATGTTACCTGTTTTGTAGAGCGCAACAGCTGCCCCAGCGACGGGGCGTCCCGGCGCTAGAACCGTAACACAATCTACTGGATGCGAAAGAGGGACCTACGGGGCGGGAAATAGATGGGTTTTAATCGCTCTTCGGAAGGCTAGCAGATCATCCATGCAGCGGATGTGGAGAGGGAGGGAGTTCCACAGCTTGGCCCCCAGTAGTTTGAAAGAGCGACCTCCGATGCGACAGAATTTCGTCTGGGGTATCAAAGCTAGATGTTGCCCCATAGACCGGAGGTTCCGTTTGGGTTTATAGGGGGTCAGCAGAGGACGGAGAAGCTCTGGGCCTTCATTCTTCAAGATTTTAAAGGCAAATAAGAGGGCCTTGAACTGGATACGGGCTTCTATGGGCAGCCAGTGAAGTCTGTACATAGTCGCTCTTACTGAGCACCTTCTTGGAAGGCCTACTATCGCTCTAGCCGCCGAGTTCTGGATTCGTTGGAATCTTTTTGTCTCAGCTTTATTAGCTCCCAGCAACAGGACACTCGCATAGTCCAGTCTTGACAAGATAGTAGACTGTACTATGAGTTGTCGTGTCTTGGAGTCGAAATAGCCTAGGATGGGGTATAGGCTTCTTAGTAGTCCAATGCAGGTTGCGGCGACTTTTTTTGTGTGCGCTTGGAAGCTCAGGGTCGAGTCCAGCCATACCCCTAGATTTTTTACTAAGTTTTTTGGAGGGGGTGCTGGGCCCAGGGACTGAGGCCACCATAGATCGTTCCAGTTGTTGCTGTTTTTTCCCATTATCAGTACCTCGGTTTTGCCACCGTTCAGTTGGAGGCAATTTGCTGTCATCCACTTGGCTACAGCAGACAGTCCATCCCTGAAGTTGGTGGCCTCCGGGGAGGGGGCCTCACTAAGGCTGATGACCAACTGAGTGTCGTCAGCATACGACACCATTGTGAGGCCCCATGTCTTAGCAACCTCCGCCAAAGGTTGCATATATAGATTGAACAGGGAGGGACTGAGAGCCGAGCCCTGTGGGACACCTTGTCCTATGTCTTGGGGTTTGGAGATAAACGGAGGGGCAGATACCCTGAATGATCTGCTGGTTAAGAATGACCGAAACCATTGGAGCGCCGAGTCCACGATTCCTATATTTTCCAGGCGTTTTAGCAGAATGGCATGGGACACCGTGTCAAAGGCCGCGCTAAGATCGAGCAGTATCAGCGCGGCACTTTTACCGGTGTCCATGATTTCCCGCAGGCTCTCAGTGGAGGTAAGGAGCGCGGATTCCGTACTATGGCCCGGCCTGAAGCCATGTTGGGAGGGGTCCAGGATATTATTTTTCGCCATATACCCACTGAGTATTTTATTCGCGTGGGCTTCCGCTAATTTAGCGACCCAAGGTAACAGTGAGACAGGCCGGTAATTCTCTGGTTTAGCGGGGTCTAGGGAGGGTTTTTTTATAATCGGAGTTACCCAGGCCTGTTTCCAGCAGATGGGTACCGTGGCCGTAGCAAATGATAGATTCAGAATCACGGTTAGGGGTGGGAGGAAGAATTCCAAGGCTCCTAGAAAGTGACTAGGTCTCATTGGGTCTGTGGGTGCACCCGACTTCACCTTCCTACAAAGTTTAGTAAGTTCTTCCCTGGAGATGGCGGGTAGGCGAGTGAGCCTGGCGTCTCCGAAGGTGGCGTTAGGAGAGTCGACGTCTCCTGGGATGTCCTGGGTGAAGGTGTTGTAAATTTTCTTCACCTTGTCCGTGAAGAAGGTAGCTAGTTCTTCACATTGTTGCATGGAGGTGATATGAGTGGCCGGTTTGGCTCCGTTTTGTATTTTTTGCACAATTTGGAAGATAGTTTTCGTGGGGTTTGAACTGGATTTTATTTCAGAAGCGTAGAAGGCGGCACGGGCTGTCCGAGTTGCCTTGTGGTATGATTTCAGCGAAGCCAAGTATAAGATTTTATCATCCTGCTTATATTCCTTCCTCCATTGCCGTTCCATTTTCTTGCAGGCTTTCCTCATTTTTTTCAGGCTATCGTCAAACCAAGGGTTGGAAGGAGTACTACGTCCTTTAGTCCACTTGGCTGGTATGATAGTGTCCAGCCCCTTGGTGATCCAATCCTGGAAAGACGCGTAAGATTTTTCTATGTCGTCTGTGTTCTCCAGGGTAGGTTGCCCCAAGCTGGCCGCAAGGTCACCTTGTCGGAGTTTATGCCAGGGTCTTTTTAAACAGGAGGTGGGTGATTTTTTCTTAGGAGGGGAGTTATTCGGAATGGAGAGGGTTATTAATGAGTGATCAGTCCATGCCATAGGTTTAGGGTCATCCGTTCTAGCCTCGGGAATGTTAGTAAATACCGGATCAAGTAAGTGTCCTGCTACATGTGTGGGAGATTTGACCAGCTGGGTTAGTTGCAGGGCGGCTAGGTCCGTGACAAAGTTGCTAATTTTAGCGTCCGTTCCATTGTCTAAGTGGAGATTGAGATCTCCTAAAATCGTGAAATTAGCCGAGCCAGTGATCAAGGCATGTGTAACATCGATGACCTCTTCTGTGAACTTAGCAGAAGGCCCCGGGGGTCTGTAGATAAAAAGGCCCGAGAAAGTGCAGTGGGGGCTCGTGGAGATTTTAAAGCGGGCACATTCGCAGTCTGCAATACTTTCCTTTTGGAAGGAGCAGGTAAAGGGGGTTCTGTAGATGGCAGCAATGCCGCCTCCTCTTGAGTCTCTATTGATGCACGTCATAGAGAACCCGTCCGGTATTGTTAAATTAGGGATGCTAGTAAGGTCGTCTTTGAGCCATGTTTCACTTAGAAACATTATATCTGGGTTCTCGTCCATAAGGAGAGTTCTTACCTCTGCATGGTGTTTGACCAGAGATCTGACGTTCAGCTGCATGATGGTGAGTGAGGTATCGTTCCTTTTAATCTCTTTATGGCTTGTCAGGCATGGTTCCGGTATGGCCAGATTACAAAGCTTGCAGTAGAGGGAGGTACTACCAATGCAGCCTTCTATATTGTTGCATCTGGGGCCGATGTTGAGCGACCGCAGAATGTTACTGTCGTAGACGATTTTTTGGGCAGGGGGTCTGGCGAGAGGCGAGGACTTGGCGAGGACGGGCGAAGACGGGCTTGCCTTGGGTGCGCCTTCGGCGCGCTGACGGCGCGCCCGCTGCGCCCATCCGCTGCGCGTACGGTAATTGCACATCCCTAAAAAGGGAAAAGGGGGGGGGGGGTGGGTGTGGCCTAGAGGTAGGCGTGGCCTCTACTCCTCGCCGTCAATGGCGGCAAAACATTTGTTTTGAAGTGGGTCGTTGCAGCGAAGGAGTCGCTGTTTAAGCGTATCACTGGCCCGCTATGAAGGTGGCAACCAGGTGAGTGCGCGTTTTAAAAAGAACAAAGTATTTTACAAGTGACACAAGAATGATTCAAATTTTAAAAAGATTCCGTCGTCTCCCGGCTTCCGCCTCAGGAGATTGCAGGGTTCTAGTGATGTAGCGCTAGAGGCAGCGATTTTATAATGCGGCGGGTGGGCGTGGCCTAGAGGTAGGCGTGGCCTCTACTCCTCGCCGTCAATGGCGGCAAAACATTTGTTTTGAAGTGGGTCGTTGCAGCGAAGGAGTCGCTGTTTAAGCGTATCACTGGCCCGCTATGAAGGTGGCAACCAGGTGAGTGCGCGTTTTAAAAAGAACAAAGTATTTTACAAGTGACACAAGAATGATTCAAATTTTAAAAAGATTCCGTCGTCTCCCGGCTTCCGCCTCAGGAGATTGCAGGGTTCTAGTGATGTAGCGCTAGAGGCAGCGATTTTATAATGCGGCGGGTGGGCGTGGCCTAGAGGTAGGCGTGGCCTCTACTCCTCGCCGTCAATGGCGGCAAAACATTTGTTTTGAAGTGGGTCGTTGCAGCGAAGGAGTCGCTGTTTAAGCGTATCACTGGCCCGCTATGAAGGTGGCAACCAGGTGAGTGCGCGTTTTAAAAAGAACAAAGTATTTTACAAGTGACACAAGAATGATTCAAATTTTAAAAAGATTCCGTCGTCTCCCGGCTTCCGCCTCAGGAGATTGCAGGGTTCTAGTGATGTAGCGCTAGAGGCAGCGATTTTATAATGCGGCGGGTGGGCGTGGCCTAGAGGTAGGCGTGGCCTCTACTCCTCGCCGTCAATGGCAGCAAAACATTTGTTTTGAAGTGGGTCGTTGCAGCGAAGGAGTCGCTGTTTAAGCGTATCACTGGCCCGCTATGAAGGTGGCAACCAGGTGAGTGCGCGTTTTAAAAAGAACAAAGTATTTTACAAGTGACACAAGAATGATTCAAATTTTAAAAAGATTCCGTTGTCTCCCGGCTTCCGCCTCAGGAGATTGCAGGGTTCTAGTGATGTAGCGCTAGAGGCAGCGATTTTATAATGCGGCGGGTGGGCGTGGCCTAGAGGTAGGCGTGGCCTCTACTCCTCGCCGTCAATGGCGGCAAAACAATTGTTTTGAAGTGGGTCGTTGCAGCGAAGGAGTCGCTGTTTAAGCGTATCACTGGCCCGCTATGAAGGTGGCAACCAGATGAGTGCGCGTTTTAAAAAGAACAAAGTATTTTACAAGTGACACAAGAATGATTCAAATTTTAAAAAGATTCCGTCGTCTCCCGGCTTCCGCGCTCAGGAGATTGCAGGGTTCTAGTGATGTAGCGCTAGAGGCAGCGATTTTATAATGCGGCGGGTGGGCGTGGCCTAGAGGTAGGCGTGGCGTCTACTCCTCGCCGTCAATGGCGGCAAAACATTTGTTTTGAAGTGGGTCGTTGCAGCGAAGGAGTCGCTGTTTAAGCGTATCACTGGCCCGCTATGAAGGTGGCAACCAGGTGAGTGCGCGTTTTAAAAAGAACAAAGTATTTTACAAGTGACACAAGAATGATTCAAATTTTAAAAAGATTCCGTCGTCTCCCGGCTTCCGCCTCAGGAGATTGCAGGGTTCTAGTGATGTAGCGCTAGAGGCAGCGATTTTATAATGCGGCGGGTGGGCGTGGCCTAGAGGTAGGCGTGGCCTCTACTCCTCGCCGTCAATGGCGGCAAAACATTTGTTTTGAAGTGGGTCGTTGCAGCGAAGGAGTCGCTGTTTAAGCGTATCACTGGCCCGCTATGAAGGTGGCAACCAGGTGAGTGCGCGTTTTAAAAAGAACAAAGTATTTTACAAGTGACACAAGAATGATTCAAATTTTAAAAAGATTCCGTCGTCTCCCGGCTTCCGCCTCAGGAGATTGCAGGGTTCTAGTGATGTAGCGCTAGAGGCAGCGATTTTATAATGCGGCGGGTGGGCGTGGCCTAGAGGTAGGCGTGGCCTCTACTCCTCGCCGTCAATGGCGGCAAAACAATTGTTTTGAAGTGGGTCGTTGCAGCGAAGGAGTCGCTTTTTAAGCGTATCACTGGCCCGCTATGAAGGTGGCAACCAGGTGAGTGCGCGTTTTAAAAAGAACAAAGTATTTTACAAGTGACACAAGAATGATTCAAATTTTAAAAAGATTCCGTCGTCTCCCGGCTTCCGCCTCAGGAGATTGCAGGGTTCTCTACTCGTTTGGTTGGTACATGGCACCTTATCCTCCACCCATGGTACGACAGCCATCGAAGACAATTGTCTAAATCCTGTAACACTTCACATAGCCACAGATCTACCTAATAAAACTAATGACACGAACAACATAGATAGTAGTACGCAAGATCTTTGTTATTTGTTATTTTGGAACGTCACTGGTATACATTCAAAAACGTACTAACCCACTATGACTGGACTTCATAGGGAAATTCAACATACTGTTTTTCATGAAACTTGGACAGAGGACACTGTGCATATTATTGGCTACAAAACCTTTCATACCGCCACAATACCATCAGAGCATGGGAGATCCAAGGGTGGACTATGTTCATATGTTTCTAATTATGTAGATATAAGCAAAATTGGAATGAAGAAATCAGTAATGTTATCAACTTGTTATATTTCGTATCAATAATATGCACTGCATTGTACTGCTAAACTTCTATAATAATGTGTTGCTGGATCAGATTGTGGGGTAATAAGGAAATTAAGTAATGATTTAATATTCATGCTGCATGAAAACGCAAAAGATGTATTATTAATATGGGGTGGGGGTTTATCTCTGCACTGTGCCCGCTTATTGGGGGGATATGTGTGGATTTATGTCTGATGATGGGATTAGTTATACGCACTTCCCGCATACAAACTACGGGGAACATCTAAATGAAGTCATGTTCGTGACTGATTTAGGATTTGCAAATGGGTTATGTACCCCGCCGGTGCCCCTTAGTTCCACATTTAATGGGAGAGGTATCTACTCGACCATTGACTATATATTATTGTCAAACAGACATTAGATGCTTAAGTCTATTACCTCCCATAAAAATGCCTTGAGTGATCATTTTCGTTTAAGCCTATCCTTTTTATTGTCAAATAGGGTGTTAAACTCTAAGGGTAAAACAACCCATACCGTTCAGAATATAGTTTTGAACAAAATAAATGGCTATTCTTTATGCTGGGAAATGGTGGATCCAATGACATTTACAAAGAAAGTAGTGACCAACTGTGAACTTGCCGTCCTAGCTTGCTTTGCGAGACAACACCACACACAGATGTTTTAAAATCTTTCTCACAGATAACAGGAAGTATTAAAAACGTCTTATTTGTGGTGAATAAATTTGTGTTTAATAGGAATCAAGGCTGGTTTGATACTAAATACAGCAAAGCATATACTAAATTGAAAGATGCCTTACCCAAGCAAATTAGAAATAACCAAGATATCAGGAAGGCTAGGGGAAAATATAAAACCGCACTTAAAGAACGCAAAAGCCTGCTAAGAGAAGTAGCATGGTCAGCTTTGCATTAATCCACCTTAACACTGCCTTCTGGAAGGCAGTTAATGCCCCATTTTTTACTACTCAGGACCTACCCACTATTGAGATAGCCATTGCTGAAAACCAATGGGTGGAGAATTACACTAACATGTTTAACTGTTCCATGAATGAGAAATCCATGGAAAGCCAACAGCCACAACACGAAACATTGCCAGTTGTTAACTGCCCAATAGACGTCTAGTTTACATTAGAAGAGGTCAATTGTGCTATTATGGTAAGTATGGGTGGGAAAGCCCCTGGGCCTGAGTCCCAGTAGATCTCCATAAATCTAATCTGCCACTAAGGGGCCCGCTTTTAACCCAAGTAATACAAGTATGTGCTGCTCTCCTCATTTTATAACAACTTGGTCCGAATCAATACTGGTCCCAATTTTCAAAAAAGGTGACTGCCAGAACCTCACATGCTATCGGTCCATATCATTACTTGACTCCCTGGTCAAGGTGGTGAGGTGCATCATACTCAACAGATCACAGGACTGGGCCGAAGACAATAGTAGAACACCAGAATTACAATTTGGCTTTTGTCAGCAGGGTCTAAATTTAAGCATCCTACTAGGGAAGTATACCCTGGCTAAACAGGGCAAGCTATACCTAGCATTTGTAGATCTTACATCAGCCTTTGACTGTGTCTTACATGATAGGTTATGGAAGGTTTTGGAGGACTTGGGTGTGGATACCCCTCACTTTTTTTAAGGCAATTATATAGTGATGCAAAATTAAGGGTGAGCTACGCGACTAGGTGGAATGCACAGGCATGTTTAAAATACAGAGAGGGGTAAGACAAGGCTGTGTCTTGGCCCCCTTTTTATTTACCCTTTATATTAACAAACTAAGTTAAGTCCTGGTGAATCTGTGTCTGGACTTGCCACAAATTGACAAACGTCCCATACCTGTCCTACTGTAAGTGAATGATGCTGTATTAATGTCACATACGCAACTGGGGCTCCAAAGGGTAGTGACCACTTTTTTTACCTTCATGCAGAATTTGGGTCTCAGAGTGAATACCTCAAAAACCTTTACTATGAAATGCAGGAGAGGTAGTAAAAAATGTAGAGATATTTAGATTGACAATAAAAAGGTCAAATTTACTAAAAGATTTTCCTATTTAGGCATACTTTTTGATCAGAAGGGGACATGGTCCCAGGCCGTCCAGGTTAGGAAATCAATGTTTATGAAAGCCACTGCTGCGTTAGCCAATTTCTCTAGAAAGCTTGGTAGATGACTTTCCATAAAGTTATGTCACATTTACCAGGCAACATGTATCTCCACTGCTATGTATGGTGCAGGCATCTGGAGCTATGCAGAGTCACAGCCCATACAGCTAGTCAAGAATGCCTTTATCAAATTCTTGCTGCCAGTCCCAAGCAGTACATCTTATTATATATGCCACTCTGAAATAGGGATGCCACATATATCTGATCTTATAAAGACAGAACCAGTTTTACTATGGCACAGGATTTGGACTACAACAAAAAGCCCTTTTAGTTGGGATATTTTAATTGATAGTCTTAAGCTCGAGCAGGTGTATACAACACCATGGTTAGAATACGTTAAATATTTTATGAACTATCTTGGGCATCCTGAATATTACGAACACCCCAGCACCATGATTACTGTCTCTAGGAAAGATCTTAAAGCCAACTGTATGGCGCTTTCGGACACAATTAGATTTCCCAGAGAATTAGTGAACCCAACATTATTGGCAAATCAAATGATACTGACCTCCTATAGTATCCAGTCGTATATCAAGAATACGCATGGCAGATATGATAGATTCCTACATACCCTATTTAGATTAGGGATCTTACGTAGATCAATAAGCTACCCTATTAGGAATAATTGGTCCAGAGTCATGTGCAGGTGCCCGTGAGATGATGTTTCTCAACATTCAACATTGCACGTTCTTTTGTTCTGTAAACTTTATTATGTACAAAGAAAAAGGTGGAACTTAACAATTCTAAAGTCACTTGGCCATAGACAAAGTGATCCCACATTTATAGCATTGCAATCTCTAGAGAATGAACATTTTATAAGGTCACTATCTGCATTTTCTAAAAATGGAATCAAATGTAGGAAAACTATTTTAATATGATTTTTTCTAATACGTAATGTTTTATTCATGTGCAACACGTAGCCACAGGTGTTTTAATTCAAATTTCTGATTATATTTTTTAAATGTTTTTAAAGCAGTACAGATTGTGATAATGTGTGATATTTTGTGCTTTTATGCTTTCATGATTATCTTGAAAGTAATCAAATAAAGCTTTGTTGAATTGAATTGAATTGAATTGAAGCACATCTAGAACCAGGGGGAGGAATTAAAACCATTTTAATTGTGCTATCTATGTATGTTGCTGAAACCTCAAAAAGACCGAAGTATGTATGCTTTTTCCCTCCCCATCTCATTTCTGAATATTGATTCTAAAATCTTTATAAAAGTAATGGCTGATCTGTGAAAGTTGAAGAAATTAATGTACATAGACAGCATTCATTCCCCTTCTTCTCCCACTCCTCTCTCTCTGTGCGCACCATGAATACCGTAGACCATTGACCATATCACTCTGCCAGTAAGAGCCCATACCCCTATGCATATGTACAGCCATTCTAGGCACCATGGCCTATTTTACCCATTGGAACCCCCCGGCTTCCCTCCTGCGCTATCCTAAACCCCCTCTCTTATGCGTAGGCCATGAAACCCTCTCCCCCTGTGCGACCCCGCTGCGAAAGGCGACTCTCCTGCTTGACCCGCACAAAACCCCCCCATTCCCCCTTGAAGAAGCATCCTTCGCCTTGGCTGACGTAGCCCTCCCCAGCTGCACCTGGCTGCCCCCGCTCTCTCATGTACTGGTCATCAGATCTCTCTCTCTCTCTCTCTCTCTGTGTGACTCTGTCCCTGTGTCCACCCTGGCTACCCCTCCCTTCTCCTCACATGGGCAAGTCATAAACCCTCTTCTTCTGCAAGGCCCTGTCCTTGAGAGTCACGGCCGCGCCTGACCAACACCTCATTCCCTTCCATGAATGCCCCTCTGTTGACAAGCCTTCCCTCCGCGCTCGATTGTCCACGCGGCATGAATACCACTCCTTTGATGACCCCTTCCCCCGAGTCCGGCTGACCACACATGTCCGAGGCCATCGCCTGAGCCAGGAGATACCATTTACTGCCCTTATTGTATGAAGTCACTCCTCTTCAAAGGATCCTCTATTGGTCTTAGCCACCCCACCCCCTGGGCTATGATCAGGCGTACACATCCTACGAAACACTCAGCTGCGTGATTGCCCTCCCCTCTTATCAGCAGGTCAAGGGTCCCCATTGTGAATGTATGTGGGGTAGGATCACCACGAGGATTATAGGGATGTCTTTCTTTTGCGTCATACTGTCCTGATTGTACTATCAAGTGTTTTGTAAGATATAAAAGCAAGAGTCTCAGCTCACTTGTTAGAGCACCTCCCGAAAGACACTGTGTTTCGTGTCCGAAATGACTGGCTCTCCTCATGAGAATTAAACTCTGTTCTTGATTCCTGCTTCCAGCGCCCGTCTCTTTATTTGGTAATTATTCAACATGGGAACTAAGAGGCGGTTTGCGCCAGCGGCCTGGGCATCGATAGGATTATGGGCTCATTTTCCACAGATCATCTTGCATTATAAGTGTGGTGGGATCTGATCAATCATGGTTCTTACCTAGGCACCAGCTAATGGCACACACTCACTTCCTTAATGAAGCTGTATCTTATTGGTAGAGACAAAAAAGAAGGTATTATTTTTCATTTAAATGAAGAGAATGCCTTCAACCTCATGAACTGAGAATATTTACAGAAGATTCTTAATTGAATGTTCCAGTTCGCCAGAAATCAGAAGGGATTTTCAGTGAGAGTATAGACACAACCTAATGTTACCTGCATAATAGGAGAAATTATCACAATCAATAAAGGCCCTTTGCCGGGGTGCTCCCTCTTTCCGTTCCTTTTTTCCTTTTTTCAGGGAACAATATTTGGTATCATAATCCGGTTCTCAGGCAGATCTGGTTAGAACATCCACATAAGACCAGAAGATATATTAGTGGAGGCGAGGCCAGAAATCTTGCCCTTAGAAATGAGAACCATAATAAATCCAATCGTAATAAGAAACCTTGGCATTTGGGTAAGCTCAAGCACTGATACAATGTCTCAGCTAAACTACGTACCTTTAATTATACAAATAAAAAATCAAGTCAAACGCTCAGGCAAGCTACAGCCATTCCATGATTGTATGGCTAAATCATGTTAAAATGAAAATCCTACTGCAATTTCTGACTACTTTCTATGAATTTCTTTAGCACTTTCATCTCAGAAACAACTAATTTTATAGGGCAAAAGGGATAAACAAAGTAACCAAACTCTGTTCTATGAGGGGGAAAGGCACTTCCCAATATCAAGAGGTATTATTAAACAGCCTTCCTGGATTATGTGCACAGGTTAGTTATTATTGTACGGTCTAAATATATGGATAACATCATTGTTAAGTAAAGAGTTGATGTTAATCACTTGCATTAGTTTGTCTTCACAAATGATAAGCCAAGAATATTTTCAATTACTTTAAAGTTCTTGCCAACATGATCAAGATTTTAGATGAATCATATGAATGCTACACATTGCTAGGTACCATGCATTCAAACCATTTAGAGCAGCCCCATTCTCCCATCTCAATTTACAGTTTGTAGCCAGTCCTAACAGGGGGGTGGAATAATGCTTGTAACAAATCTTCTGCAGGAAGATCAAATACCAAGTGTTAAGAGAAATTTGAGCTGTCCCTTCGGGGAGCTTTTTACAAGACCTAGGAATCAGAAACTAGCTGATAGACTGTCAAGAAATGACAGGAATAAATAGAGCTGAGATAGATTTGACTATGATATGCCTAAATAGAAAGATTTCCAAGTGATAGTCAACCCTTGAATAGAGGACAACAAATATTTAATGAAAAAACAAGAAAAATTGCTTGAGGCAGGACTACTCAACTTTGGTGTTGATCTGCAAATAGAGGCATGCCATTCCTAAAGATGCAAAGGTGAGTAGCTTGTTTTTTTTTAGTATTTCGAATATTTTCCAAACGCCTCAAATGGTTTTCCCAAATCAAATATAGAGTGTGCTTGTAAAACTTGCACAGGCTCTTAACAGTATGTTTATTAATTTGCCCTGAGATCCAGGAGTTTTTGTTAAAAGTTCAAGCTAGAATAATCTCGTTGGAAAACTAGTAGCGATAGCTCTTAAAACTTTGTTCTTACATGTTTGACCTCTGAGTACCACATAAGTGGCCAGAAGAGTAACAACAAAGAGATGGAAAGACAACAGGCAGACAGAACTAATGGAATAGTTCACAGTGGTTAGATGGATAAATATCTAGGAGAGGTATTATCCTAACAGAATGGGGATAGTTATAAATGGAAGGTGGAAATTTCATGCAAAGAAGCTGATTGCACACACTTAATTACACTTTCACAGTATCAGAGGGCCACATCAAGGAACACTACATATCAAAAGAATATACAGAGGTTTTTATAATGCTAGTGAAGTATACCTAAATTTGAAATAGCAGCTGGAGTTCACCTGCATATCTATGTTCCGTACAGTTCTTTTTAGTGAAATATCAAGTATTGGTGTTTTTTCTATAACTCAGTAACAAAATTGAAAAAAACAATCACATATTTAGTCCAAATGGACCATTTGTTCTTCAGGAGGAAAGAGTTTTTCCTTTTCTTGAATGGGGTCAACACAGAAATCCTGATTGTGGGAGGCTAGTAATCCAACTGTAGGCCAACAAACTCATTAATATTCAACCACTCTGAAAGTTATAATACTTATAGTTAAATTAAACTTTTTCTTTATCAGTCAGTCAGTGCAATGGCCAATTACATCAAACTGCCGCTTTTTCTTCTCTAGATAAACCTTCCACTTTTAATTGATCACTAAGAGGACCCGAAAACAGCCCTTGTGAAGGCCGACGTAGGCTATTGCAAAAACCACAAAAGTTGATGGATTGAATACTTGCAAAAGTCTGAGCCACTGGCAGTAGCTCAGGTCATACATACTTAAGTTCACTATTGCAAGTCAGCCTTAATCCAGCATGAAGAGAAATAGTCCAGCACAAAATTCAAGGAATGGTCCACGTAGAACACATAGGCAAGCAACCCAAACCGGTGGCCTTAGAGAGCAGGTTCACCAATACACCAGACTGGGGTGAGGAACTTTGAAACATGAGGAAAAAAGGTGGCTTGCTTGGAAGATTGGAGCGGGAAGAATAACATCAGGAACCTGGGGCTTCCAGAACTTGGAGAAGTGAATCTGATTACTTTTCTTTCAGAACTCTTACTGATGTTAACAGGCCTGAAATGTCACCCAACACTTAAATTCCAGGTGTGCATAGACAGCTTACGAGATCTCGGCCCATTGGCTCATGCCTGTGCACGACAGGGCATTATTACAGGCCTCTAAGCAGTCTGGCTCATTTGATTATAAAGGCAATGCTAGCACTCTAGTGGAAAATTACATGTATGACACCAATATTCTCAGGAAGAGGATGCTGACCTTGCTCCCCAAATGATGAAAATTGAACATATGGTATGTCCTTCTGGAACCTACCATTATGATTATCACAGTAGATAAGATGACCCACAAATTCCCTGACCCTGATGAAATCGAGCAATTTCTCATGGATATGGGTGACAACCAGATCAACACAACTTCATTCTGGTGGGAGGTCCCACCATCATATTGGGATGCTAATATTGCACTTCCTCACTTGTCAGACCCTTGCCTTAATCTGCCCTCGTTTCCAGGCACTCAGTATGAGACAGATGTGGCAAGATGAATCCTCAGTACCCACAAGAAAAATATATATCCTGTCTTAAACTGTGCTCCCTTTGTTTATTCTTCTTGGTGGATGCCCCCTGGCTATCACTATACCTCGCTATGACTTCAATAACGTGGAGCGTTTTCAATATGATGCTCCATTATTTCCTTGCTTATGCAGTGGAGCTACTACCTTCGGAATTACACACACTGGTTTAAGTTTCATATGCAGTGTTTCACCCTTCCACAAGACTACGCACTAAATACTTGCAGCACCACTACAAAGGTTACTTATTTGACAGACAACAGAACCTCCATGATTTTTTATTTTTGTTGGGCACAGTCCACACACCACAACTAACCAGGTGTATGAAAAAGACTGTTTTTGGTCTGGTCCTTCAAAGTCAATGGCCTCTCTTCATATGAGGAAAAAGATCCTTACCTAACTTCTTCTTACAAGCTGGATATTATTCTTTTGCAGGAAATTCACCTGTCTGACACGGAATCCTCCAAACTTCAGGGGCAACTGATGACGAAAGTGCACTACTTCGAGTGTGACCATAAAAAAACAGAGAACATTGATACTCCCCTTGCCTCTTATAGCAAGAAAGGAGTTGTAATTCTTCCCAACAAGTCAAAAACTCTGCAAAACTGATCTGACACAGAAAGGAGATTTATCTTGGCTCCATATAGTCCTCCAATACTTAGAAAGGGGCATTCTTGGCCCAAATCAGTAGACTGCACAACACTCTCCTAATCTCTACTCTTATTAGGCAGTAATTGAAACACCACCTTAGACCACATTCAGGGTAGATCCGGGAGGCCAGACTTTATCAATAACAGAGGCAGACAGTTTCTTTAGGATTCAATGTCAGATCATGGTTTGGCTGAACCTTGGCGACTGCTACATCCTGCGGAGAGAGACTAAACCTTCTTCCCCTACCCGCACAATACATAGACATGGATTGACTTGTTCCTTACCAGCTATACTCTACTGCTGAATGTATGACATTGTATCATTGAAACTAAAGGCTTGTTGGATCACACCCAATCATTGCTCCTACTGGACCTCCAGCTCATTGTCTCAGGATCTAAAACTTGGTGAAGGCCTACTCTACTGTACAGAAAACCCCAGGAAAACAGAATATCTGCTCACATGCACAAGACTTCTTGGAGTTAGATGTGGAAACTGTAACTTCTCCACAGAGTCCTTGGCAGCATGAAATGAGATGCAGCAATACGTCTTTGAGAGCTATGCTTTTCCAGGGAAAGGCTGCAATAGGAAATACGTGCCATACAGCATGCTTAGAGGTTTCCCTTCAGATGCTCAGCTCTGTCTTCTCATAATGAAAAATATATGATCCCATCAGCATGTATTCCTCCTAGGCAGAATAAAAACTTTATTTTGCCTTAAGAGCCACAATTATGAGGGAGGTGAAAAGGTGGATGCCCTACAGCTAAAACAGAGAGAGAGAGCACTTATGTTAAAGCAGAAATACATGACACTACTAGCCGACTGCTTTATCACCCTCTGATCGTTACTAAAACATTTGCAACCTACTACACTTAGCTACACAAGTCAGCCAATCAGGAGCTTTCTCAGGTGCAGAAACATTCATGTTCAATGTTTTATTGCCACATTTTAGCATGACTCTGAGAGAAGCCCATGAACAAGGCATTCCAGAAGATCAGGTCTCAGCAGCTGTTAAACAAATGTCAGTTGGGAAGGCCCCTGAATAAGACAGCTTCCTATATGATTTTTTTAATTTACAGCTGACACGGAGATACCTCACTTAAGAAGGTCTTTCATGAGGCCACAGAATGTGGCTGTCGTCTGCCTGTGTTCCCCAAAGCATTCATGTAGTTGATCTCAAAACCTGACAAGGACCTGCTACAACCCACAAGATACAGACCTATGTCCCTGCTAAACAGTGACATAGAATTCTGCGCTAAAGTTTTCACCTTCAGATTGTCCCACGATGGCCATTGCAGAACCACCTACAAACTTTGCTCCATCTTTTGTGGCAGTTCTGCAATGAAAGGGATGTCAGGGGGACCCTCTCCACCAAGGCAGAAAAAGTCTTTGATTTGGTGGAGTGGGGCTACCTGTTTCAGGTCATGACCAAAATGGGTTTTGGACCCTAACCTCTTAACAAGGAATGTTCAGTATACTTTTACCTTTAGCACAGATCGTCTGCATTGGTTTTCTCTCCGAGATCATGCCAATTGGTAGGGTCACAAGGCAGGGTTGCCCTATGTCCCCATTCTTATCGTCCTTGCACTCGATCCTTTGGCAATAAACATCCAGAATCACCAAGGAATTAAACGCATTTTCTCTCCTTCTAGTGAATTGACTATCAGCTAAAATGCCAACAACATCATACTGGCATTGTCAGAGCCAGATACACCCATCCAACCCTGATGGACATGATTACAGATTTTTCCATATTCTCCGAATACAAGATTACCTGGTCCAGAAGTGAGGCTATGCCGATAACTGCTATTACGACTCCTGTTTCGCTCGCTGGATTCCCATTTAATGGATGACACATAAGCTGAATTACCTAGAGATACTGGTTAACACAGATTTCAGATGCAGGGAAACATACATTATGGTCCTGATTGATCAGAGGCAGCAGGACTGTGTAAAGTGGAAGGGTCTACACCTCTCTTTCTGGAGCCTAATTCAAACCATTATTATGACAGGGGCCCCATGCTTTAGTTACATGTCCATGTGACAGAATGTACATTGGGAAAAAGAGCCAATCAGTCAATGTCAGAATAACCCAACACCGTTCCCGAATCAAAAAAAGAGTGCTGTCCGCGCCAATGGTTGACCATTTCATGGACAAACATCACAGTGAAAGTGATTTTAAGTGGACGTTACTGGCCAAAATAGATTCAAAACACCAGTCCGATGTCGACAACATGCTGTTACGTAAAGAGGCATACCTCATACTAAAATTTGACAGCGTCAATAGGGGTTTAAATTGTCTCAGTGAAATAAACAGGACTTGAGAGTTAGGACTTAATTTGGGAACTACATATCCCATAAGGCACTAGAACATGATCAAGGCCAACACGGCTGTGATTGGCTAACCAGAATCACACCCCCAAGGTATTCATTCCAGGCACAGCCACGGACACCTACATTCAGAGTGGGCCGTGCAGCAGTGTGAACGCGAGAAGCCAGAACTCGAACAGGGCTGGTGAGCCTCAGCTCCGAAATATGTTCACCCGTTTTTGAACACGCATGCACATGGTTCAGTGCAGTGACCCTTCCCCTTTCTCTAACAGAAAGAATTCAAGAAACTCGGAGCAGAAATTTCACGCCGCCAAAGATTCAGACAAGTAAGTCCCTCGAGTGCCTGCATAATAATTTGACACTACCAGCAGCGGAGACCCACGATCTCACTGCTTGTTTTAACTTAATCCCCCAGAAATGTAACTCGGATCCTGCAAAATAATTTCCGGACACAGGCAGCCTAGCCACCGGAGTAAGAAGGCATCAGGTAATTCCATTCACTGTGCTCATATCCAGGCAACTAGTTTCTGCCCCTCTAAATTGCCGGTTAAACCAATCTTCGTTCTGTTGCAGCGCGGTTCCACAGCATAGACGTTTTTTCACGAAGCAAGCGCAACCTTGGACAAAATCTACACAAGGTATGCCGCCTTCATTGATGTTAATAACTCTAACAGACAATTGGCTTGAGGACCCCTTTTGATTAAAACAAACTTTCCTTTCTTGTTTTGTAAATAGTGTCCATGGACTAGAATTACACTGCCCTGATGAGAATCCTGCAAATCCACAAACAGGATTCGAAACGCGTCGGCTTTTTTATCTTGGCATTTATCCTGCAAATTGACATTTGAGTTTAAAGCGATTGATGCTTGAAATGGGCTTCTCTCTTTAAGCAGTTTGATTTGTTCAGCCCGAGTGGCCAGGGGTCACATGCGAAAAGTTCTTACCCTTGAGCCTATATACTGATAAATGAAGTGTTTTTTCTAACTCTGATGGTTACTTTATTGTCCATGTTTTTGTTATAATTATGAGCACCTTTGTGATTGAAATGTTTTTCACATTTTCTGTGTTTCATTCACTTCTTGTAAATATTCACACAGTTGTATTGTATATCACATATGGCTATATGTGAGGTTGATGGCGCTCTTTTTCTGTGTATAAAAAGATAAGAAAAATTGGTAAAAATCAAAGAAACCAAAGACAAAATCGATTGTCGAGGTAAACAAATAAAGTTTTGTTTATCAAAATAACATTTATTGTTTGAATCAATCCTTAGAGGCTTAGGTAAAAAATCCCCTGTTTCTTCATTAGTTACATGTTCGGCATGATTACTCTATTGATACCGTCCAGAAGACATCAAAAAATAGATTAATATATTAGAACCTGTGTCTGGGACCAGGATAGACAAAGACTTACCATGTCCAAATAGTATGCAAATACTGGCCCAGCTGACCTGTGCCTTCCTAATTCAGAATACTATTATGCAGATAAGCAGCTGTCGCAACTTGGCTACCATTTTCAAAAAGATCTGGAATTCCAAGACTAGGTTGCTCTAGAATGCCAGATCTAGAATGAGGTAGTAAGCACACAAGTACAGTATTAACAGCTCTGAGGATCTAATGTCCCCAACACTCCAACGCTGAGTGGTTCCACAAAAGTATAGAAGCTGACCCTCAAGTGAAAAACGAATTCCTCCATGTCTCTGCCCCGCTCTGGTATAATGCTAATATTCAGATTGAGAACCCGCCCCTTTTTTGGAACTTATGGGTGAACAAGCGCATCCAACAAATCAGATATCTCTTTCAGGGAGATTCCATTAAATCAATTCATGGCTTGCAAGCTGACTACCAACTCATACATACCCACTCGGAAGTACAGACAGCTGAGAAGTTGCCTTCAGAGTACCCTAGTCTGCATTCATTCGAACCCACCTGAACACTCTTCTGTGCATGATTTCTTAACTAAATTGGGCACCTACAAAAAACTAATGGTTGGTTTTATCAGATTTTCCTGAAGCCTTAAAGAAGGTAAACTCTCATGCTCCCAAAGTAGCTGGTCTCCTCCTGTCAAATCTTCTCTACGCCGATGACATGGTTCTTCTAAGTAAAACAAAGATTGGCCTGTAAAGACTCATGGACGCTACCTCCTAATACTCAAACAAGAACAAGCTCTCGATAAATAACAAGAAAACAAACATTTGAGTGTTACATCCAGGAAGGGCAAAGAAGTTGTTTTGTGTCCTGAATCGTGAAAGCATTGCAGAATCCAACTGCCACAAGTATTTAGGTGTTCTCTTCAACAACAACGGAAGATACAAAACTCACTTTGAAGAACAAAAAAAGAAGGGTGCAATTAGTTCTATTCACAAGAAGTTATTTGTCCCAACTTTCGCTCCAACCCTGCTGGCGGCACAGGCAAAAGTCATTCCTACATTAACTTACGGAAGCGAGGTCTTAAAAAGATTGAAAAGTGGCCAATTAGATAAAATTACTGCTAAAATCTACAGAACAGTGTTTAAGCTACCTACACAAACGTCACCAGCCCAAATTAGGCTGGAACAAGGCATCTGTAACCAATCACTGGCCAGATCTATGAGTTTCTTAATGTGCTGTCCCAAATTGAGGTCGTCGAAGGAAGGCAGCCTAGCGCAACACCTATGGTTTTCCCTTAACACAAAACTATGGTGTGCAGGGCATGAATATTGGGAAAAAGGACTAAAAATGTTAGGTTTGAATGAAGTTTTGAACCTTCAAGTAAGCAACAATGAATTTAAAAGGCTAGCAAAATTAACCCCTTCCATGCTGATGACGGAATCGCTTCGTCATCAGCTACAGTTGAGCTGTGCTGATGACGGAGCGGTTCCGTCATGGCCCGGCCGCCGCGCCTGCGCGGCGCTGATTTCGCGCCTGCGCGGGCGTTCTAAAGAGCGGGGCGGGTCATGACGGAACCGCTCCGTCACCAGCACAGCTCAACTGTAGCTGGTGACGGAGCGGTTCTGTCACCAGCATGCGGCGGCCGCGCGGCCGCCCCGCCCCTTTAGCGCTGCGGCGGAATAGCCGCCGCAGCGAAGGGGTTAAGTGCAAAAAAACTCTCCTTATTGGAAGACAAGGCACGTCTGGCAGGAAGAAGCCACGGTGGGATGACCCTGCAATGATTCTTCCAGTTGACACCTCAGAGGTATCTAACCTTACCATTTACCACAGGTACCAAATCAAGTTTTTAAAATTGAGAATGAGAGTTATGAACTTGTCGCGTCACCTGCCTAAATGGTAAAGAGTTCATGGCCAGGAACATTGTAGACTTTGTGGAAACCACAGGAAGACATAATACATATCCTATGCCTTTGTCCAAACCTACTGAAGGAAAGAAAGCCCCTCTTAAGGAAACTCTGGAATATCAACGAGGCCAGATCATGCAGAGCTGCAGTTTTGGCCTGCTTTGACCCACGGAACACTAAATTAAACTGTGCTTTAGTAAGGTTTATGGATCGAGCTGTAAAAAAAACTAGGGGAGGGGACCCAAGAATATTATCCTTCATCAGAGATTTGCTGCATGTCATCTTGTTCTGCCCAAAATATCAGCTTTCTGGAATGATGTCTGGTTCTGTTTAAGTCCCTTTAAAGTAAAAAAAGTTTTTTCCTTTTGGGTAAACCATATATCATCAAGCCTCAGGCCCATACAGTTCAACCACTTCACTAGAATCACTCTCCTCGGGCAGTTGAACACACGTAGTGCGTCGTGTGAAACACTTACAAAGAATTGTTTTTGTATCCATCTATTATATCAAAACAGACTGTTTAATTACATATTAAAAACATTCCATTGAATGTACAATAAATATAATACACTCATAAGTTTCAAAAAAACTAATTATAATCATAAAAGTTCATAAAGCTACACAGGAGAAAGGAAAAGACAATAAACTATGTCTTCTCACTGTTAATGTAGACATTAATCTGGAGAACACAGGGTTGGGAGTCCCTTCCCTATGCCCCTCTACTTGTTGACCACTCCAAATTTAACACTTAAATAATGTGCCGACGCGTTTCGGAGGCTTTCGCTGGTTTTAGCTACCTTCTTCAGGACAATAGGTAATTATTTCTCCATATCACTCGTATCACCTAATACAGAGATAAAACATGTCTTTACCTCATGAATATATGTACCCTGTTCATACTTCATTTTTAAATGTAAAACTGAAATGCTGACATAAATATTGCCTATTAATGCAAGAATACATCCATATTCTTTTCAGTATTCATCTCAATTAAGTGTCATTTTGTCTAAAACATCTCATCTTATCTAATTCATCATTATTGTGTTGATTTAATAAAACATCAGGGCATATTACCAACGTTAAGCGATATTTAACGCTAACGATGCTTAGCAACGAATTTTTTAATGCTAAGCATCGCCGGAAATTATCGCAGAGATAACTTTGCTATTAGCAAAGTTTATCTCAGAAGTGATAAAAATCCTCACGCTAACTGCCAATTGAGAGATTATCACTGGAAAACCAACGATAATCTCTCAAAGTTTGGCGTTAGCTTGATGATAGGGGCTCACAAACTTAGCCATGATCTCCACCTTCCATAGGATATCATGGCTAAGTCAGGAAAATACCAGGTGTAAAAAAAGCAGTGCTAACCGCGGTTAGCGCTGCTTTTTTTATCACTAACAGGGTTAGCGAAATCCTTGATAATAGGAGAAATGTTGCTTAACAACATTTCTCCTATTATTTTTCTATGGAACGCCCCCTTTGCTTCTCATTAGAGATGCAAGGGGAAGCGTAGAGAAAAAGGGTGCTAACATGCGGATTTGCGTGTTAGCACCCTGTTGCTGATAGGGAGATAATTTTATCTCCGCTTTCTTGGCTTTTAAAGCCAAAAAAGCGGAGATAAATCCCTTGAAAATAGGCCCCATCATTTGTTGACACAAAAATACTCTATCGATTTTTTTGTTTAAAACCCCCCCAAATTCAAAGACAATTTAACCCCTCCATACATATTTTTGCAATGTAAGTGTTTCACTGCCATCAATAGTACACCTTCTTGCTCTCACTCCACACCGTACATTCCACTTAGACAAAACCTCACTCATCCTTTTCTTTTTACATAATAAACGCCTCACTTGTGTAATTACATTTATTAAATCAACACAGTAACGATGAATAAGCTAATATGAGATGTTTTAGACAAAATGACACTTAATTGACTCTGCAAGTTAGCTTGTTACCCCACCACCTAAAAATCTATGAGCCATATTCAATAACGGAGTTAAAATTATCAGCGCTTTAGCGGCAGGAAACTGCTGCTAAAGCAGCAATAATGGGCTTGATAATATGCCCTTGTGAATTCCCATAGAAGCCAAGGTTCACACCAGAACCTGGGCTTCTATGGATATTCACAAGGGCATATTATCAAGCCAATTATCTCCTCGTTAGCAGCAGTTTCCTGCTGCTAAACCGGCGATAATGTTTTTTTTGTACACCAAATATTTACGTCATTGTTTGCTTTTAATCTGAGCGAGAGATCTTGCCGAACCTACATATGTACATTTTCAAGGCTCTGTTTCAATGTAAAACCAAATAAAAATATTCAAACAGTAAATAAATGAAATAAAACATCAGAAAGAGAGTGTATGTTTTAAATAACACATTTACTGGTTTCACAACTTTTGAATCTCCTCATCCCTTATGTCTGCTACCTTATGAAACTAACGTTTATGCATATGAAATAATTCTTGCCGCAGATTTTTCTTTTTTAACTGATCTCGAACATCACGGTTTTTACCTTATCCTCTCAGACAGTGTTGCGCCGAAAACTTTCACTCAAGTAAGAAGTGTTCAATATGGCTAAGGAGATGGAAAAAGTAAGCCTTTTATGATTCGGGAAGAAAACCGAGAAAACTTTATGAAAAGGAGGAGACTACGATTTCTGAAATCTCCATTAATCTTTTTTCTCTATGTAACCAGGTCAGGAAAATGCTTCTCCAAGAAATAGGGTTTGCTGCAGTCTTTTGTAGCGAGTGCAGAACACCATCTATTAAATTGAGACTTTTCTAACATAAAGAGCATTTGTACTGTACCTCTCTGACATTCTGTACAAGACTTGCCATCCGAATGGCAATTTAATACTACCGTGCCACAAAAATATAATGGTCTTCATTGTATGTCATTTCCCGTACAAGGATTTGGCTGAAGTTTACATTATCTTTCTTGCACTTACACTGGCAGCTTTATGATATTTTACATCTCTATCATTAAAACTACATCTAATAAGTTTGATGTGTGCATACGGTAATATGTAACTAAATTGTGTAGCAGTGACTTTTTTCGGGGGCCCTGGGCAAAACACATTTTGGGGGCCCCTGTCAAGAAGGCACGCGAGGAATTTGGATTCCTTGAGGGAACTGAGAACATAGGCAAATTGTTGTTTTTGGTGGGAAAATGGTAAAAGTGCTGTGCCAAAAAGTGTAAGCGTTTTTCCTATCAAAGACAAAAGCAAAAGGATTGCTGTGTCACGATCAACCTCTTCATAGCTTTCAAGAACATAGTTTCAAGAACAAAGTTGTAAACCAAATTTCTTTTTAGCCTCATTTTTTTGCAATCTTCTTACTAGTACTTAATTTTCCTTTTTTGGGGGGTTTCTACCTACTTGTAGTTTGTGGTGAAAAGAGGTGGCAAACTAGTGGTTAAACCTTGAAAACTATACATTTCTGAAAAGTATATTACATTCAGTATGAGGACATAGGTATGGCTTCTTCAAGATTCTTCCAAAGAAACTAGTTGTTGAAATTTAAAAAAAGACTTGGGGAAAAGAAATAGGAAAAAATGGAAATAGGTTACATTTTCATATGCATTTTTTCCCTTATGGTAGGTTTACAATAGTAATATACTGTTACATCTGTCAGACTCTTCTAGTACCAGGGAAATGGAGTGTTTGTTGGATGTTCATAAGCAAGAGATACGCATAGTCACCAACTGATCTGCTACTAATAATTTCTTTTCATTGTGTAAAGATAATGCCGCTATTCGTAAAGCAAATTCTGAGCAATAAGAAAAGGGTATGGAGAAAACATATTCGTTTTTTTTAAAAAGCTGCCTAAAGTGTTTAGAAAGCGAGGTTATTTGTACATCTCTCAATTTGGGGTTACCCTTAATATGTAATTTAGAGGGCATTTTCCAAAATGTATTTTTTCTTGCACATTGGCTTACATTGAGGACATTTAGAATAAAAGAATGAAGGGAAATTCAATTGCTAATGACAAATGTTGTACTTTTGTTTGTTTCCACACTTCTGATAAAAATGTCACTTCACCTGTGTGGCTATGCCTAGGACAATCACTGGAGGGTAACTGTTCCTAAGACAAAAATAGGCCTATTAGGTCGCTGAAAAGACTGGTGAAAGGGACTCTTTCAAAGATCGGTTGGATATGTTAGTCTCAGAGGGGTGAATTCCTCCTTGTTGAAGAAATGCCCTCACACACCCAAGCGGGTGTCATGTTTCATCATCGGGCATTGCCCCTCATGTGGGTGGCGCTACTGTCCCCCATGGGCCAGCAAGAGGGCTCTTTATCAGATATCTTTTGGAGGAACGCCGCAGTGGTGAGTGAGGGTGTATGGGGAGTGATGTGAGTGGGTTAAAAATACCACACTGGTACCCTTAGAAAGCTTTTTCAAGGTTAAAAACTTGAGCCAAGAGTAATACTCTTGATCTAATAGTTAGAAGTGTGAGTATTTTCCTTCTGTAAATCTTGGTGTAATATTCACGTCCACTCCTTAGATTCCGGATGATGCACAAAGGGGTCCACCTCCTGACGTCCCCAACTCTGGATAACACAACACAGAGTAGTAAGGCAGTCAAGTGAGGGAACGTTATTAGGGAAGGAACAGCTCGGATAGGGAGACCTGCAACAAAAGAATACAGGGTTAATACAAGTGATAATAGTCTGCTACTTCCATATAATTCTCACTAGGACTAACTAGTACCTGTGAACTGGCAGTGGAAATATCCATACTTTGCGGTATACTAAATGCCTCAGAGATACTTCTCTCCAAGTTACAGATGTACACCTACAACAAGAAATCTGAATATATTAGATTTCCATCCATACATCTACCAACAAATAAAGTCTTATGACATGTATCCATACATAGACAGCAAAAGAGATAACTGGGCTTCCCTATGGGAAGAAAGGAGGAAAAGGTCACTAGTGCTCAATGGAGGACCATCCCTGGGTATCCAATTTGTTGGATATAATGGCCACACACACCCTTGCGAGTGTCATGCTTCATCATCGGCAATGATCCTCGTTGGGCAGGCGGTGCAATGCCCAACGGGCTCACCTCAAAGAGGGGCTCTTTATCGGAGATCTTTTATCCAACTGTCTATGGGTGAAGTGGGGGTGAGGGGCCAGGACAGAGTAGATAGTGTGGGTGAGGATAAAATGTGGCAAAAGGTACCGGAAATATTTTTATTCTGGTGGTCCTCTGCCACAAGTAAAATCAAAAATTGCCGGTGCTCATGGGAACTGTGGTTTCCCAGAGTGAACCTGGGCTAAAGTGCAAAGGGTGTGGTCAACATGTTTCTCACTTCTAGTACATTGACTGCGATTCTTCAGGACCTAGTAAAAAACTACAATCTACAAAACATGACCTAATGATTAGTATCAGTTCCAATACAGAACATAAGTTGTACTACCTGTATGACACTGCTCTTGCCTAGAAAGGGGAGATAAAGGAGAACATTACCACAGGTAAGTAACAACATGTGACCCTGTTGTGACCGTGAACACACTGTGAAAAAGTGGCATACTAGTGAAGATTGTGACTAGTATGTGGTTAAAAACAAGTTAAAAACTGGTAGCAGCAGTATCCATTTGAATATAATCACAGACCCATGGGATCGGTAGTACTGTTACTCACCTAAAGGTTAGAGTTATTGGGTGTCAACAGTACCCGGTGGGTCGGACATCAAGGGAGAAGCCATAGAGGTTAGGGCTGAGGAGGGAAGGAAGAGGTGGGATGGTATTAAGGTTAAGTGGCATTAAGAAAATTAAACCTGTGTCAGGGGGCACTACAGTGCGGCAGAGAGTTTAATCATAACGGATTCGCGAAGTTAGTCGCTGTAGCGGCGGTACACTTACTTTCTACTGCTTGTGTCAGGGCCAGTTATGCCTACCCTTCTCACGGGTCCGGATAGTGGAGAGCCGGTCGTCTACCTCCTCATTAAGTAGCAAACCGGGTGTGGTCCAAACTTCCAAACAGGAAATAGAACTCCCCGGTAGGTCATGTGGTTTCACTAGTTGGTCGGGTGGCCATGATGGAGTGGAGGGTAGTGTATGGAAAGTATGTGGACATAGCCTGAGTTTTATCGCCATATGTATAATGACCATAGTAACAGATATTAGGCCAAACCAACGGATGTAGGTTGAACTTAGCATCGGTCGCTAGGCAGATTAGGGATGCATTTGCAGGGATATGTTCACAGAGTGCTCCATGGGATATTCTCATTCAAACCCCGGCTATCGGTGGACAATCGGTGTATCCACCTCTGTTCCTTCAGGAAAATATTGTGCTTGGATTTGCCTGGGGAGGTTTCAAGAACTAGCCAGGGCAAGGAGTCAGCCGTAGAAAGTCGTAGCTCGTCTATCGAATACCCGTTCGAATTCTCTATGAAAAGAGACCCAATCAGACAGAAGAGAATCAACATATTTAACCAAAGGTACCACCCAATTGGCCGCATCACCAGTCATGTATGAGAAGGCGAAAGCAACCCGGGAATGGTTGGTGGGGAATGAGGCTGGTTTACATGAAAAGTGTAGCATAATCTGTGTTAGGAATGTTTGTACCTTAAATGGGTCCCCAGAGAACCGCTCAGGTCTAGCCAATGGAATAGGGGGAGGTACGTTTACTTGAATTTGAGACGTGACCTGAGAAGTATCGAACGGGTTCCTAGCTTGACGATCTACTCTCTCTCTAAGGGCTGCCGTTTCTGCTTTAGATGCAGCCAATTCTTGTTGCACTAACACAAGTGCTTGTAATACATCATCTAAGGACGCCATGTTTGTGCCACATACGAAACGGAAGGAGTGTTATTTCGTGGGCAGGTAATTCTGTAATATTCACGTCCACTCCTTAGATTCCGGATGATGCACAAAGGGGTCCATCTCCTGACGTTGCCAGCTCTGGATAACACATACCAACAAATAAAGTCTTATGACATGTATCCATACATACCCATGAATCATATCATTCTCAAAAGAAAATTAGATCAGCATTCCAAAGGTACTTCCTCTCCCATGGTAAATTATAAACAGGTTTGAGAAGTTGTGAGTGTGATCTCCACATAAGATTGGTTTAATTTGCCAGGATTAATATCCGTTTTTTCCAGCTCGTAATATGAAGGACAGAAGCATCTCTGTTTGCAGCAGGGTTTCTTTAATTTAATTCATACGATAAGGACAGCCGACACGTGTTTCGCCCCCTCTTGGCGATTTGCGCCGGGGCTTTCTCAAGGCTGTTGAAGAGGAATAAGAGAAAGGTTTAAAACTCGTGTGGTCTAAGAGCAGTTGACCCCAAGAGAAACCAGAAAAAACACCAAGTGTGAGGAAGTGCTTAGATTAATTCTTTGATACCAAAAACACCTGAAGAAACAATATCTGTGCCTAGAGAATGATGGTGCCTGAGTACAATACAGTGATCAGGAGAATTCAAAAGAACCGCAAAACAAAATTCAGGAAAGAGCAGCGTGAGTGAGTTTATAGTATTGATTTACAAACAGACAGCAGGATTTAAATAAACGTGAACGGAAGTGTAAGAGAGAATGTTACTCTGTTCGGTTGGTCAGTCAAAAGAATCCCAAGGTATTAAAGCAAAGAAAGATGAAGGAGAAGCGAAAAGCAATGTGGTCAATAAAATACAGTCATAATACCTAAATGAGTTAATTCACGTCGAAAGTTCCTGTTTCAAAATGTGTACATTGTCCGTGATATAAAAATATAATTCTTCAGTAATAAAACATTTCCTGTTAATTTAAACAGAACAATTCATAAGTGCAATTGTGTTGACATCCAGTCATATGTATAACATATTAAATAGGACATTTTGTCAGGCAGATTCGCACTATGTGAAGTCAAAGTCTTAAAAGGAAACAAGTTTCCAACTGAGATGCCCGGATTCATGCTATCTGTTACATAAAGTTTATCTAACCTATTGACAATAGTGCCTAGCAATTCTATATTGTACTTTTGTCACAGAAATCAAAACATCCAAGCGATCATGTGTCAACAGTTACTTCAAGCATGTTGGTGTTCCTAAAAACTTACATTTGAATTTGGGGCATCTATATTGCAAAAACCTATGTTTGCCTCCTTTCAGCAGTATCTGGTAAGTTATATTCAGAACGACACACGGAATTTTTTTTTGAATAGTCTACATATCTTAATAGCACATTATTATTTTTTTCATACATTTTACACATTTTTACGCATTTTGTGACATAATTGAAACCGTGTATACTCATGATTGCTTAGCAGCTGGATTTGTTTTGCACAGTAATATTAATGTGGGACAGAAGGAGTGGTGATGATTACTAAGTCTTGTACCCGGGCATATGTTAGGGTGATTAGGAGAGGCATAGTCGTCCTATATGGTCCGCCCGTTTTGTGTGGCCGACTGGCTGAAATGCCGTCGGTCGTGTTGTTGTTAAAACACCGGAAAGTCACAATACGGGGGCTATTATAAGGGTTGATGTCAAGCAAGCTAACCGGTAAGACACAGTATGCATAGGCGGTCGGAATGGCGCAGTGTTAGGGAAAGAGAGTTACGAGCGTTTCTATTAAAAGGCAACGGGGATAAAAAATCACCCGCGTTAAGCGCGGAGTTACAGAGAGCAGTTAAACGCAGTGTGAAAAGACGGCAAATCCGACTTACTATTTAGGCTAATGCCTACGATCCTAAAATCCTCCCGGCATGGCGATTCCTGGGTCAGGTCCTTCCGCATCTCGCAGTCGCGGGATCCGGTAGTTAAAGGGAACGACCCGGAAGTAAAGGTGTTCACTGCGCGAGTTAATATTTTTTGATAGACTTGATTGGGAATGTATTATTATTTATTTTGTCGTTATATGGGCATGGAAGGGTTGTCCGTATTAATTTTTTACCTATCATGGAAAAAAGGGTTATAAATGCAGCGAGGGTATTTTAGCTGGAGCAAAAGGACATACAGGTGTATTGATCGGCTCGGTAAAGCGGACGCCATTTGTAAGTGGTGGAAAAACCGACCAGACAAGGTGTTAAGTTTGGGCAGTTTTTCGGTCATTTTCATTAAGGGTAATTTTTTGTTAGTTTATTGGCATGGTGGGCATGCAAGACGATTAATACATTTCTCTTGACCAATCTCTTATAAGTGGTGAAAGGAAGGCCGGTCAGTCGTGATTATAAACAGGAACTGCAGGAGGCTAATATACCACTATTTCTCTTACTCCAGAGAAAATATAAACGGCAGAATACAAAGCAATGAAACCAAGGTCCTTCATGAAATGGGAGCTCTTCGTGAGAGAAGGTCAAAGTTAATGTCGAGAAAAAGAAATCCAAGGAAAGATGAAAGGAAAATCTTTCTGCACCAAAGCGTTCCATCAGTGCTTACCTTCAGCGCGATAATCCGACAGGCACACGCGGCCAGAGGTTCTTGCGCTTACTTCAGCACATCAGACTAATAACAGAATGTCCGGGGATCAGTGTCCTTCCACTTCTTTTATCCCTCCAATTGCAGCGTACACACAATGTTGCCAGCAAAGACCAAATGTGCCCAGAACCCCAGCGCGACTTTCGAAACAGCAGCGCTTCCTCTCAGCGCGATCACAGTACAACAGCGCTTCTTCCAGCGCGGGTAGACAAAAGCACAATGTTCCTACTCACCCGGAGAGAAGAATTTAGGAACACCAACCTAGGAGACAGAAGTCGAGATCCTCCCGACCAGCCAACAAAACACGAGTACGCGCACTTCCTGTGAGCGTCTTGCTGGGTAATATAGAATTGCTCCACCCATGTTAACAAGAATTCTGGGAGATGTAGTTTATTGCTGGAATGGGATTTGTAGGCGCAGTGGCTCAGCGCCTGACACTTGGTGCTAGTGTTGAGGAAAGTTAATGATTCTAGGTCGACATGTTCCACGCCTCTAGATGTCCCTAGTGGATCCTATGGTGTTTCTTCAGGACCGTGCAAAGTGTAAGGAGTGAAGTACAGGGGTATGAGACAGCCACACTCAGTACACCTTGTAATACCTATATTCAGGTGTGGTCATGGCAACTCTGCACCCACAAGGATACGACCGTGTAAATTTCTAAATCCAACCTAAAAAGGAAAAGAGAAAGAGAGAAAGAGAGAAAGCAACACTAGTTTTTAAGGAATAATCATACTTAGGGGCCGATTCCGATCTGGGTCGGAAATCACTCCGACCGAGCCAGATCCGGGGAGTTTTCCGACCGAACCAGACTCCTGCAGTCCAACCGAGCGATTACGATGCAGCCGTATGCTGTCGGACTCGTTTCGGTCGGACCTCCATTGAAGTCAATGGGAGCCGGTCGTACAACGTGTACATGGGCTCCCATTGACTGAATGGGTACGTTCCATACAAGTGCACCCCCTACATTGTGTACGCGTCGTTGCCATCCGTGACACACATGTGAAAAACAACACAACATATAAACACACATCATCCTATGCCAGCAATTAGTTTAGGGAAGCCTCATCGGCATTGGGCGAGCTTTGGAGAAGTGTCCCTGTGAGTAATAAATTAACAATGAACACATAGTTGCAGGTTTGAAAGTGCAGAATCAACCTACTTAGTGGTGACCGCAGAGTGAAAATACTCACATTGACTTCATCAAGATAACAACTTGTTACCTGCCCTCCCCTGCTCAAATGCAGGTGGGAGAGAGTAATTCTGCTTCCGTATTTAACCACATCTGCCTGCCCACACATCTGCCCTAAAGTGGCGAGTACTCTATGATGTCAGTCTCAAAACGGAAGCACTCAGAGACAGTTAAAGTCCTTATTTCACCTATTCACACATTCAAATAAGCAAAATTCCCAGTGTCCATGATCTGAGTTGGTGGATGATTGATGTATAGTCCAAGAAACAGACTCAAACTTCATGGTTTATAAAAAGGTATAATTCATATTTATTGTTCAATCTTCATTGGAAAAGATAGCATGGAAAAGATAGCGTGAGCCCAGCCAACTTGTTTTGTTCCCAAGTGGGTCTTCATCAGGGCTGAAAAACAACATATATAAGAATATTCAAAAATTCAAACATGAAAATCGCCTGATCCTAACAAGTCGGCTTACACTCATGATTACATTCTTACCCATGATGCACAGGCCCAGAAATCACACAAATTAGTTTTAATATATTCAACATCATGATTCATGAAACATCATCTTCAAAATAAATATTCCTATAACATACTAACAAATATCAAATTCACAAGTGGACCCGGAATGTGATTGCCCCACATCCACATCCATAATGTCCAAGTCTGTATAAGTACAGTACTTGCAACTAATCAGAGCATCAATTAATGTATTATATCTCCAAATAGCTTCACTTCAATAATTCATAACATAAGTTTAAGAACTCTAAAAAGTAAAATATACCTATATATCAATTCATGTTTTCCTTCTCTCATTCATGTCAGTTAAAACAACTATATTTAAATTATTATAATTCATTTACATTGTCCCCTATACAAACTCATAATAAATATGCTTTTTGCCTTGAGCAAATGTATATTCACACACTCATGTGGACCAAATATATGCAACTATAATTGGGCACAATCCTTTGGGCCAGTGCTCTAAAACCATCATTGCACCACTCACAGATGTTTAAAAAGTGCTCCTTTACCCCCACCCATTACTACACCAACCGTTCTATGAGCATTATGTAACAGTTTCTGGCCATCAGAATGTGCATACAACAATTGTATTCTGGCATAACTCTATTTGTTTTTTAGTTACATGTATCAACCCGAATCACTAACTGAAAGATATCCCCATTCACTATCTTACTAAAGAGTTTCCTAACTCCTTGTGAATCGTCCATGATAAAAAAGGTAACAGGCATCCAACCATACAACCATACATCAATATACATCATATAAAGTCCCACAGTTTGGTAAAGACAAAATCACACTGAGCAGTAATACTTCTCCAAGTGCCGACCACCTTTATATCAGTAATCTTTGGTTTCCCATTCACCTGAAATCAATCGATCACTTTATTTATTTATTTGAAGAGTTTTATAAAGCGGGAACACAACCCTTACAGGTATCAGAGCGCTGTACAATTAGGTGAAATCATGCATAACACTAACATAATGGCACAAATAATGTAGTTAAGTTAAAACACTGTCAAACAAAAGGGGGAAAAAATCAAGGTCCGCGGCTGGGGAGTCGGCCCAACCATTACAGATTCAGAAGGACCATAGCATGAGATAACAATTGAACAAACAAGCAAAAATAGATCGAAACAAACGGTGTAAAATAAGTATCACATCTGTAGACAGAGGGCTTGAGAAGGAATACAGGTTGATGCTGTTAGTGATCATTCAAGAGTAACCATTTAACATGTTTCTTGTATGATGCAGTGGAACGATTGGACCTGATTACGGAGGGAACAGCGTTCTAAATTTTTGGAGCAAGTCCAGAGAAGACACGATTGTAAGTTCTTTTCTTTTTGAATTTGGGTGGTTTCAAATGTAGGGCGGATATACTTCTTAAGATCAGAGCTGAGACAGATAGTTCAAGCTTTTCGCCAAGTAAGCCAGGGTGTTGTAATGTATGGCTTTATGTGTCAAGCAAGCTATCTTGAAGCATATCCTAGCTTTGATAGATAGCCAATTTAGTTGCATGAGGTTGGGGCAAATGTAGTCATGCTTTCTGGCACCTGTGATGAGCCAGGCCGAGGCGTTTAGAGTGGCTCTGAGCAGGGCCAGGCTAGCTTTCGGAAGCCCAGCAAGGGTCACCAAACAATATTCCAGTTGCGAGATAACCAGAGATTGTACTGCAGGTCTTATGTCTTCAGGGGGAAGGAAAGGCTTTTTTTCTTAAGGTTGTTGAGTTCAAAGTTGGCTCCTTTAACAGTTGCCCTGATGTGCCTTTGCATATTTAGGTATTTGTCCAAGGTAAGGCCTAACGATTTAGCGGAGTCAACCACATGAGGGTTGCAGTTAAGTGAAGTGAGTTGTTTAACCCAGTCAAAGGTAGGAGCAGAGTGGTTGTGGGGGGCAATCAGAAGGAATTGGGTTTTGAGCTTATTTAACAAAAGATGGTTCTGGGATAACCATCGCTGAGTTTGTGACAGTGCCTCGCTTAATGTATTTATGTCCTCTGGAGAGGAGATCTTCAAGTACAGTTATGTGTCATCCATGTAAATGTGGTAATGAATGCTATAATGGTTCAGAATGTCGGTGAGCGGTTCCATAAAAAGGTTGAAAAGAGTGGCCGAAAGTGCGGAACCTTGAAGAACTCCAATTGTGAATGGGGTACTGGTATCAAGGGAATGGTTAACTTTGATTCTTTGGGTGTGGTTATGTAAGAAAGAGGAAAACCAATTGAAGGCCAGGCCTGGGAGACCCATCCTCTGTTGAAAAAGCACAATCAAGTTATCATGTTTGATGGTGTCAAATGCTTAGGACAGGTCAAGAAGGATCAGAAGACAAGGGACATTTTGATCAAGGGAACTCAGGGTGTCATCCACAATGTGAGTTAGTGCAGTTTCAGCACTATGCCCTGCAGTGAAACATGATTGATAGAGGTCAAGTAATTGAAATTTCTCTATTTGGTTGCAGAGCTGCATGTTTACGCATTTCTCGAGCAATTTAGCTTGAGTCATAATGCTGGTGATAGGCCGGTAGTTGTTAGGATCAGATAAATCAGTATTGGGCTTCTTAGGGATGGGAGCAACTTGCCCAGTCTTGAGGCAGTCCGGGATCTTCCCCTGCAGGAGAGATGCATGAATGATCTGGAACCAGAAAGGGAGAATGGCCAAATTGAGATCTTTAAAAAACTTAGCAGGAAGTGGATCATTGAAAAGGTTGAAGGTTTTAAGGATGCCATAGCGTACAGCAGCTCAGTGACATCTGGCAGGAGAAAGGAATTCCAAGAAGCATCATTTTGGGGAGAATAACCAAAGGGTAAAGACAGTACTGATTGTTCCTCAGGCCCAGCTAATGATGCAGAGTAGTTCTGGGGCCACAAAATGGGAGTGTCAGGTTGCAAATCGAGTTCAATTTTTCTTTTTTTTCAGAGAAGCGCACTGGGAAGTCCTCACCACTCGGAAGCGAGGTCAAGGGAGTTGAGGTATTTATTTTTTATTTAATTTTTTTTCAAAGTTTTATATAGCGCTGGCTAGATCAAGAGGTATCAGAGTGCTTTACATAAAAAGATAGTATAAGGCAAACATGGCATACAAGTGGAAAAAGATAATGAAATAATATGAAATATGCAAATCAAAATAGAAAAACAGGTGCAAGAGCTATAACACTTCAAACACTAAAAGAAAATGAAAACAACATGTGAGGTATACAAGTCAAATAGATAAACAGGTGAAAGAGCTACACACGTCAATTAATTAGGTAGATGATGTTTAGGAAATGGACAAATATTACTGGACTAATATAACAAGGTGATGGAAGATCAAGTGTAGGTCACAGGTTAGGATCCCCAATAATAATTGAGGAGGTGGATTTTGAGGTATTTTTTAAAGCTGAAATAGGAGTGGTTAGAGTGAAGGTTTTTTGGGAGGGCATTCCAGATGGTAGGGGCATTACCAGAGAAGGAGTGTGATTGTGTGGATTTCTTTTTTTGTAGTGGTGGGATAAGGAGGAGGGTGTTGGTGTTTCTCAGAGGTCGTTTGGTGCCCGCAATGAGGAGTTTCTTGGACAGGTACTGCAGAGTGTTTTAGTGGAGGACTTTATGAGTAATGCAGGCAGTTTTGTAGGTAGATCTGCCTTCAACAGGGAGCAATTTCAGAGATTTGAGAGCCGGGAATATATGATCGAAGCGTTTGCAGTCTGTGATGAGCCTGGCTGCAAGGTTGAGCACAGCTTTGATTGGAGCAAGGTGGACCTTTGGGATTCCATTGAGAATGACGGTACCATAATCAATACGAGAGAGAACAAGTGACTGAACTACAAGTTTAAAGTCATCAGTCATTATAAAGGGTTTGATTTTCTTGAGGTGACGGAGAGTGAATGAGGCTCCTTTAGCAGAGTTTTTGATGTTGGCGTTAAGGGTTAAGGTGTTGTTGATAGAGATACCAAGAGATTTGACGGAGTTGGACAGGGTGAGTATGCAGTTGAGTGTGTTAAGGTTGGAGATCGAGGATTGAACAGGGAGCAGGTTATTTATAGGTGAGAAGAGACTGATTTCGGTTTTATTAGGGTTAAGTTTGAGATGATTGGAATGGAACCAGGTTTGGATCTTGGTGAGGGTGTTGTTCAGGTGTAAGATGTCAGCATGAGTTTTAATCTTGTAATAGATTTGGGTGTCATCGGCATAGAGGTGGTAGTTGATGTCTGCTTGTTTAAGAATGAGGGTTCCATAAAGAGGTTAAAGAGGGAGGGAGAGAGAATAGATCCTTGGGGCTCCAAGGAAGGCAGGGGTGAGGTTATAAAGATGGTGTTGTAGGCAGTACCATTAAGGCCGAAACATATCCTAAGCACATTAAGTAGGGCTGAATGTTTGACTGTATCGAACGCTGCTGAGAGATCAAGGAGGATAAGAAGGCAAGTCTCGCCATTATCAAGTAAGTGGTGGGTGTCATCGACGACATTTAGCATTGCCGTTTCGGTGCTGCAGCCTTTCCTGAAGCTTGATTGAAAGGGGTTGAGTAGGTCGAAGTTTTCCATGTGTTTGTCTAGTTGGTGTAGGACACATTTTTCAAGGACCTTTGAGAGAAGGGGGAGGTTAGTGATGGGGCGGAGATTGTTTAGGTCATTGGGGTCAGCATTGGGGATCTTCATTATGGGAGAGATTTGTCCAAGTTGAAGGGAGGTGGGGATACAGCCACAGGTGGGGATTCCTGGATTCTGGGCTGATCCCTCATTTGCTTCAGATTACTGAGGTGGCCCAATTGGGTGGGCAGCCACCCAGCCTTCAGACAGTGGTCGCTGGTGACCCTGCCTTGGCAAAAGAGTATCTGTGAGGACTGTGAAAGGGTCTGCATTATCTCTTTGACTGCAAGGAGAACCTGCTTGAGGTCAGCAACCTTCTCATGAAGGTAAGGGCGGTTAATGCTCTCCATCTCCAACCCTGAATGAGACAATGGGTCTGAGCTAATTGAGAGAGGGATATTGAATAGCAGAGTATGTCCTTTATCGCACGTAATTACAGGGGGAGATAGAGTCCCATTTGAAAGTGGTCTTGGCATCTACCACAGAAGGAGTATTAGCATGAAGGGGTGCAGTATTTGGTCCCAGGGGGTGCTGAGAAGGTCCTTGTGTGGGATAAGTAACGGGCAATTTGGTTTTACCCTGGGTGATAGGGGACGCACAGGAGGAAGACGAAGATGTGTGTGGGATATGAGGAGAACTACTGGGAGTACGAGGATAGATAGCAGATCAGAACGTGAGAGAAGAGGGTGATGTGAAATTAGACATGAGGAGTGGGTAAGGAGGAGAAGTTCTAGGGACAGCAGCTTGGTGGTAAGGACTACCATTGCTCAAGGGAGGAATAACAGGGTAGACCTGGCTAGTAGTGTGGGTGGAATACATACCCGTAGATGTGTTAGAGCAGAGCAGTGAATATGTAAGGATGGGGGATGCAGAATTGGAGGAAGAAGCAGCGTAAGGTAGAGCAGGTGCAGAAATTGTGGGTGGACTGCTAAGATGGAGCGCAGTGAGGTTCGAGTTAATAAGTGTGTTTTAAAATCCTCTAAAAGATACTGTCAAAGAGCTTGAGGTACAGGTCAGAGGCTTGAATAGGGATGTCCCCATTATTGTATAAGGAAATGGTCAGATCTGCCTTAAGGGCAAGGGAGGGTAGTGCAGTTAAACGGAAGCCCTGTGGAGTTTTGGTCAGTTGTTTGGAGTGAAGCTCAGAAGTTAGATTTTCTCCTCTGGGCTCTTCTGTTAGTGTAGAATACGAGGTCTGTCACCACAGAGCCCTTCGTGGAAATGTATGTGTCAGAGACAAGCATTTCAGGACATCGTTTGAGGAGGTAGTGTTTGTAGTTCTTTTTAGATTTCTTTCTTCATCACTATGCGACAAGGTTGCATAGCACATTCTGGCCTTCTTTCAAAGGTTCAGGACTGGGGTGGCACCACTTGACAGGGTTGGAGTCACAGATGGCATAGGCGAGGTGCTGGGTTGAAGGGTGTTGGAGTCTTCTGTCCCTGAGGCTCTAGTCAAGAGGATTTCAAATGACAATTTTGACAGTTCCACTTTTATAAAGTTACAGAAACAATATGTTCCCCGAGGAATTATTTATGCTTAGCTCAATATTATACAGGCCATTCATATGATCCAACTGTACAACAACATCAAGCCACTCATGTATTATACCAACAACGTATTGTTATTAACACAGATGTATTAATAGTGAATGCATCACTATAACATTATGTCTATTATAAATAATTATAACACAAATAAAGATATTATATACAGCAGAACATCAGTATAACAACACTGATGCCACATCACGATTCCTGTAAGCTCATAACATGAATTCAATCTAGTGATATAGGGAAGCATGAAATCCTCTTAACTATAAGGGTTTCAGGAGGGCGTGGCCAAGGAAAATGGCAGACAGGACATGAGCTGTGAAGCCTGAGTCTCGAGAGTGCCTTACCTGTCTGCTAGACCCAACCTGGGCTGAACAGTGAGAGTAGCTGGCCGGGGGCTTCAGGGCATCATCTGGCGGCTGCTCGTCTGGCACGACGGAGGGAGTACGAGGGGGCCTTGTATGTCCCCCCACCCAGAGAGAGGCCTGAGATGCTGCGGGAGAAGAGGGACCCTGCACTGTGGTCTGGCTCCGACCGGTCTGGGAGCAGGCCCCGGATTTGGAACCGAGCTTGTGACTGACCCCAGACTTGAAGGTGCATGGTGACGTCTGGGGGATGCAATGTGGATGTGAGGCGGTCTGCTTGGCCTGAGGCAGCCTGCCCTGAGCCCGAAGACCTCAACCTGCACCCAGTGACTTTGGCAGATTGCTGTGGAGCCCGAGTCTCGGAGTCCCTTACATAATCTGCTGGGCCCTTCCTGGGCTGAATGGTGAGACAAGCTAGCCGGGGGCTTCGGGAAATCGTCTGGAGGCTGCGACTGTTTGACCAACCTGATGCAGGGAAGACAACAGGGCCCTTGTGTCGCCGCGCACAGAGAGAGTCCTAAGATGCTGTGGGGAGGAGAGAGATCCTGCTCGGTGGGGCTGGCTCCTGCCGGGCCAGGAGTGGCCCCAGACCACAAACCGAACTGGCAGCTGCCCCTGGCCCCGCTGGGAGTCTGATGGTGGAGGCATTTGGGCCAAAGGGGCTTACCTGCCACCCTGCCAGGCCAGGATCAAATCGGCCGAGGAGAAGAGGACCCCACCAGCACTGCGGATCCCCTTGGGCCCTAAGGAGCAGACCGAGGTGACGATCGATGGATGTCTCCCCCACCGTCTACCCGTGGTGAGATCCTGAAGATGTGGTTGATGTTAGCATGGCAAATTCCTCTGGGTATCCACACGGAGCAGTCCTAATCGGCTGTCCTGGCACTCCTGAGAAATGCTGCTCCTGGCGACCTTCTGTGTTGACGTGGGGGCAAGGACCGGCCTCTGTTTAGGGCCGAGTGGATGCGGGCCGTGCATGAAAGGCGGGAGGCCACCTGTGCTCACCTGTGAGATCTAGAGAGAAGGTCCCTGATCTCTGGGGAGGCTCTGTTTCTGGAGAGTGATGACACCTGTGAGAACAGTGCCAAGGTGGATGCACGGGGTGAGGGTGCTGGAAGCTGAGCGACCAGCCCATCACAATCTACATTGGGTCTTTTACCCCAGACAACCGCGGCGGCCTCGCCTGCTGGGGGCGGATGTGAGTCTCTCCAGGTCATTTGCCTGCAGGGACTCCTGCATTTGTGCTCCTCGGTGCCAGGCTTTCTCTTCTGACCTCACTGCTGAACTGCATGGACCGTTGAGGCTGGACTGAGAGCTCAGTGCACAGGGCTGGTTGTTGCGGAGAGTGCCACAGGTGGGGAATCCTGGATTCTGGGCTGGTCTCTCGTTTGCTTCAGATTACCGAGGTGGCCCAATTGGGTGGAGAGTGCAGAAACTGCTCTGCTTCCCAGCCTTCAGACGGTGGGCGCTAGTGACCCTGCCTTGGCAAAAGAATATCTGCGAGGACTTGCAGGCCAGGACTACCCCCTGCGACTGGCCACATACCTGGGCAGGGGTAATTCATAACTAGAAATATAGGCATGGATAAGCCGGTTCGCTCCTCCACTCCTAACACGATACCACAGTATACTACCATGCACCTCCCTCACAGCGCATTACCAGACAGATGGGTCCTAATGGAGAGAGTGACAGCGCTGCTGAGCACTCTCGTTCAGAGATTCTGGCAGCCATCCAGTGTTCACGGACCACTCTGGGGAAGCAACTAGAAATGGTGTCTTTAGATGTGAATTTGCTTAGACCTGATCTACCTAAAGTGGCAGACAAAGTGCCCACAGCAGAGGGGGACATTATGCATCTAAAAGGAGAGGTGGCCTCACTAAAACAGCAATTGAAACAGTTGACCATAACCTCAGGAGAGCAGGAGCATAGGGCTGAGGAGGCAGAGACCCCCACGTGCCATAGCATCATCAGAGTCCTGGGGATTCAAGGCTGAAATCTTCCTGGAACGTTGGATATGCACCAAGCTCTTTCCCAAGGACTTTTGGACATGTTTGTGGTCGAGGTGGCTTTCGTCCCCCCTTGCCTCCGGGCCATCACCAGGCAATAATAAGGAAAGTCCTAAACTACCAGAACAGAGCAGCGAGCAGTGAGGGAGGTGCTGGCCCTATGCTACGAAAACAGTAAAGTAGCCATATACCCCGATTACACCAGACAGGTCCAGGAGTAAAGAAAAACCTTCCTGGGAATGAAGCAGAAGCTCTGTGAAATGCACCTGCAATGTATGCTACTTTATCCCGCCAAGGTGAAGGTGATGACGCACTTCTTCAAAACCCCAGACGAGGCTTACAAGTGGTTGGAGATCCCGAGGGATGCTCTTCTCCTTGGGAGCAGCGAGGCAACAGGTGGGGGTGGGGAACCCTGCCAACCCAGGGGGCTCGAAGCAGCTGGCGCAGGAACCAATCAGAAGATGGTGACCTGTCAAGCCAACAGAGGATCACGGTGGGGGATGGCGGGACTTTGCAAGTGGAGACCCCAGATCTGCGTGTCTCCTCTCCTCAGATGACGGAGCTTGATCAGTCTCGGAGGCTGTCCCAGAAACACTAATCCTGACAGAAAAAGAAGTTCCTGAAACCATAATGGACTCAGTTTTATCCCTGCAGGATGCTAGATAAAAGCAAGGACTCAATGATAACAAGGTCTCATTGTGGGAGGTTACATGGAACAGACACACCAGACTTTACTGAACTGCTCATGTAATATATGACTAGAGGGATCCTTAGATGGGAGACGGGAGGGGTGGAAGTTGGCGGAGTATCTCAATGGCGTGGGGGTGTTTGTGCTGACCCACAGCCAAGTGGGGAAACTGCTGATACAATTAAGAACACTAAGGGATTGAATCCTGAGGAGTATAGGTCTCATTTATGGGTGCGCTTACTGGATTTGTTCTCCTGCTGCAATGACTGGGTTAGGCCAGGTGGCCGTATTCACTGGGGAAGATCTACAGCCCCGTTTGGCTGAAGGGGAAGCTCAGCACGTCCTGGCACAAGCATGGGGAGTACTAAACCATCTGCACTGCTGCGGGTCATTTGCCGTGGGAGAGGGGGGACTCAGGGGTATGTTTCCATTGCATGTTATCATTGATTTTATGCCACAAATGGTGGGTAAAATGACTTTGCATGACAACTGGTGGGTGGACACATTGATAGAGTACTATCACAACAATGGGGAATAAGTTCTTGAGCTGGAATGTAAGGGGGTTGTGCACATGCACCAAGTGCTATAGGGTTCTTGATTCCTCCAGAGGCACAACGTATCTGTGGCATTCTTACAAGAAAATGACCTTGACGATGCAGGTGCCCAGAGGAAGGCCAGAAAATGAGGGGGGGGGGGGGGGTTGATTTTTCACTTATTATACTCTACCTATGCAAGAGGCGTGCTGATTTGGGAAGCCCCATGTACGCTGTTTTCCCTGCTAACCATGGAAGCTGACATTAATGGTAGATGCATCCTTCTGAGGGCTAATCTAGATGTCTGAGACATAGTACTCCTGAACATATACGCCCCAAATGTAGATGATCCTGACTTCTACAAATCCCTGCAGGAGGTGTTGACATTGGACCTGAGTGCCTCGATCCTCTGGGTGGGATATTTCAACTGTGTCTTAGACCCTGAGTTAGATAGGTACCCTCCTCGTCGAGGTACAAAGCCCCGAATAACAAAGAGACTCGGAGGGATAATGGCCAAGTTCCCCATTATCTCTCGGATGCAGGTTATTTGGAAGAACAGACCACCACACAGAAGTTATACAATTGCTATTCCCCCACCCACAACACACATAGTAGGCTCAATAGAGCGCTGGTAGCGGCTTCAGACACTCACCTAAATGGTGAGGTGACCCATGAGGCTTGATTCCTGTCCGACCATTCCCCGGTCAATTGTATGGTCCATTGGGGACCCACAGCGCACCTCCGAAGAGTATGGCGGATGCAATTGGACATACTGGAAGACACGGTTGGAAGGCAGAATATAGCGTGTGTATTGGCTGATTATATGACAATTAACTAGGAAGATGCGAACATCTCTTAGACCATGAAATGGGAGGCTCTGAAAGCTGTGATACAATGGGTTTGCCTAAGTCTAACATGTGGGGTTCGCAGGCAATAGCATTGTGAGCTTGAGGCAAAGGGGTCAGAGGTAGCGGAGGTACAAACCCAGGACCGGGTTGATCCAACTGATGCGGCCCGAGAAGAGGAAATGCGGACACGCATCAGTGATATCTGGAACAGGCTAGACAAGTATACACTAAGGGCCCGATGTAGGTAAATCTACATTTACCACTTCATAAATACCGAATCATACCGAATCGGTATTTATGAAGTGGTAAATTAGAGGGGGGAGATGTAGGTATTTCAGATTCGGTAAATACCGAATCTGTAAGATTCGGTATTTACCGATTCTGTAAATATCGATTCGGTATCCCCCATTGCTTCCTATGGGCCTTGAAGCCCATAGGAATCAATGGGCATTACTGAATCGGTATTTACCGATTCGGTAATTACCGATTTGTGCAAGGGTGCAGGGGGTGTCACTTTGACACCCTCTAGCACCCCCAAAACAGGCATGTGAGCCATGTGGCACACAGACATGCCCTAAGGGCATGTCTGTCTGTCACATGGCATAGGTGTGCATGCACACATGTGCATGCACACCTGGATTCGGTATTTTAACACCCAATTGGATTGGGTGTTAAAATACCGAATCTGAAGGGCCTGTGGGACAGAAAGTAGTCCCACCTACATCCCAAATTTAAATATCGGTAAAATTACCGATTCGGTATTTTTGCGATTCGGTAATTTTACCGAATCAGTAAAATACCGAATCGGACAAAAAAAGGTCCCCTACATCTCAGTAGGCCAAATACCGGTCAGAAACGGCCGAAATCGGCCGTTTCCGACCGGTATTTGGTACCTACATCGGGCCCTTAGTCAACAACGACAACATTTGCAAAGGGAGGGTGACAAGTCCGGGTGATTATTACCATGGATCCTCCATAGGGAACAGACCCCTGCCCCAATAGGGGCACTATGCGTGCCCACAGGTGCGGTGGTACACAACAGAGCTGCAATCTTACAAGAGCTGCAGCTTCATCTCCAGACAGTGTACACTCCGGATCCGACTGCAGGGGAAGACTCTTACCTCCCATATTTGCAGACCACGAACCTGACAAGACTCTCCGCACAGGTGAAGACAGATCTGGAGGGCTGCTCACCACTGGGGAAATACAGGCAGTGTTACTAATGCTGCCTGGAGCTAAGTCTCCGGTTGGCTATGGATTCCCACCGGAGTTTTACCGAGCATATTCAGGAACGGTGACCCGGGCACTGCTGCATTTCTACAAGGAGGCCTTTGACAAAGGAATCCTCCTCCTACCATGAGGCAGGGCAAAATTTGTATGGTATTGAAGCCAGGTGGGGAAAGCTGTGAACCTTCCTCCTACCACCCAATCACCATGATCAATTCAGATGCAAAAATACTATGCAAACTCCTTGGTTCTCACCTTGGATCCCAGATGTCACACCTCGTACACGAGAACCAATGCAGTTTTATCCCAGTCCGCAACACTTATATGAACCTACGTCACCTGACCCACATTATGCAGGAAGTGAAACATCAGGAGGAGGAGCTGGTAATCGTGTTAATAGACCTGGCAAAGGCTTTTGACATGGTCGACCGGGGCTATCTCCTAGAGGTGCTTAGAGCAATGGGTTTCGGACCCCGCTTCCGCCACTGGGTTAAAATATTGTACACTGAGTCACGTTTATGGGGGGTCTGGGAGGGGCTCAGTCGAAGGAGTGGACATTGGGGTGAGGCACATGCCAGGTTTCCCCGCTCTCTCCCCTCCACTTTGCCCGGGCCATTGAACCTTTGGCGGTGGGGATGAGAACGGGGATGGAACAGTGGGGCATTCGGGTAGGAGACAAGAGGAGGTTGTACCCAGGCTCCTGCAGCACCTGGATCGATTTGGTGAGGTCTCTGTCCTGTTCTGTCACTCAACCGTAATACATTTCGGATCTTCCCCCTGGCGTTAATGGACGCTATGCCTTTGAGGGCCTTCCCAGACATAGAACTTAGACGGGATAAAGCACACTTCCGGAACCTTGGTGTCCAGATAGCACTAGACAACGCTCAGCTAATAGCTTTAAATCTGGATAAGGTTCTGGAGGCTCTGAGACGCTCTGTGACCTTTTGGAATACTTTACTACTGTCCTTAATGGGCCGGCTCGCAGTATCCAAAATGATGATGATACCCAGATGCATCTATGCACTCCAGAATTCACTCTGCCTGATCCTGGTATTAATCTTGAAGCAGTTGAACACAATCCGCATCTCCCTACTGTGGGTGGAGGGTCGTAGTAGAGTAGCCCTCAACACACTGACACGCAGATATGAAGAAGGGTGACGGAAGGCCCCACGCTTCGACTTATATTACTTTGCTGCTCTGCTGCAGCATGCGTCTCACTGGCTGGACAAAAGGGGCAACTGGGAAAAATGACTCCTAGCAGGCCAAGCAGATCCAGATGTCCTCCCAATAACGTTGATGAAGGGGAGAAAAGTTGAAAGGGACTTTACATACCTAGTGCACCAAACCTCGAATATATGCCAGCAGTTTGTAGAAACGGTGCTGCGACACGCAGCATTCCGCAGATAGCTCCCCATATGGATACTGACCCCTATTAGAGACATGAGCGCCCACATGTCTTTTCAAGCTTGGAGGGAGGGCAGATGTGAGGTCCTGGCAGACCTCTATTGAACGAAAAGTTCATAACGTATGAACAAGCTTGTGATAGTTTCACCCTAGGCCAGGGTCACTGCCTACAGTATAGGGGGATGTAGGAGGTTGCTAAAATTACCTGGCCACAGTACCCTGACACACCGCAACGACAAGTACTCTGGACCGGCTGGTAACATGCGTATCCGGGCGCAGGATAATATCGCTCCTCCACAAAGCCATGAGGCTAGGCTCAACTACCCAGTACACCGGTCAAGGGCAGCATGGGAGAGGGACCTCAATGAACAAATAGAGGACAAGGCCTGGACAGTCATATGCATTCTCACACACACAGTCTCTTGCAACGCAATGTTTAAACTTATCCACTACAACGTCTTAAATCGCACCTATCTCACACCAGTGAAACTACGACATATCTCACAACACAAAAATGGCAAGTGCCCCATGTGTGGCACAGAGGAGGCAGCCTTCCTGCACCTCGCTTTGGCATGTCCTGAGCTGTGGCAGTTTTGGTCATGAGTTGTAAAAAAGGTGTGAACAAGCACAGGTCTCCCCATAAGAGAAAAGCCAATCCAATGCCTTTTGGCCCATGTACGCAAACCCAAGAAATAGAAAATAGCATAAAAACTGCAGGACCTGACGATTGTCCTGGGCAGATGCAGAGTGGCCATAAACTGATTGGGGCAGAGAAACCCCGACAAACCAACATGGCTTAGGGATGTGAGGGAGTGGGCCCTAGTGGAAGAAATACACATGACATTAAATCACAAAGATGATAAGCTTCAGGCAGACCTCACGGAATGGCGAGAACTGTGCAATTCTGCCCTTAACTCAGATGAATCGGAGAGTGAGCAGAATGATATCACATCCAGTGAGAGTGGAACAGATGCAGATGAGAACGAAGGAGGTGAGGGCGTGAGTGTGCAGGTTGAATAAATGCTTGCCCTGTTGTTTATGGTTCAATATGATAACGCCTAGGTTGTTATAATATTGTATTTAAACACAATGTTGTCCTTGGTACCTCAAACGCTGTGCACATGTCTACAAACTAATATATGCTGCAATGTTTGTTGTTTGAAACATCAAAAATAACAAATAAAGCGAAAAAATATTTATATACCGGTTTAAAAAATGCACAGTACATGTCATTCAAATCATTGTATTTCAGCTGTTCAAATAAAAGTATAATAGTATATGTGGGTCAAGTAGTTAAACACCACTCTGGTGGCTTGTCACAAAAGCAGTTAGGTTTAGCTTAGAGGCAATGTGTAAAGTATGTATGCAGCACACAAACTGTAATAATGTTAAAAACACAACACAAGAATAATTCCAAAGCAATTTAACCCCTTTTCTGCGGCGGATATTCCTCCGCAGTGCTAAGGGGGTGGGGCGGAAGAGCGGAGGGTGCATGCTGGTGACGGAACCGCTCCATCACCAGCGTCGGCTGCGCTGTGCTTATGACGGAGCGGTTCCGTCATGGCCCCGCCCGCTCAATAGAACGCTCAGCGCAGGCACGGAATTCGCGCTGTGCATGAGTGGCGGGCGGGCCATGACGGAACCGCTCCGTCATCAGCACAGCGCCACCGCAGCTGTTGACGGAGCTGTTCCGTCATCAGCGCACAAGGGGTTAAGGAAAATAGAGTCTATCTTGCTAAATAAAATGACATCAAACTGCAAGGAATCTAATTAGCAGAAATGGGGTTATGAATTTTGTAAGATTTCAGTGAAAAATAGTGCTAAAAAGACAAAAGCGCCAACCATGTTATCTGGTCATGCAAGACTGAGTCAAAGTCACAAGTCAAGGCTAACCGCGATGGCACATGGGACAGCTGCAGCAACCAGGTTCATCTGAGTCTAAGAGTTACCTTTCGACGTAGAAAATGTCTTGAAAAGTTCTTGGAGAAGGTAGAGTCCTCAGTGGGGCCAGACAGCAGGCTGTAGTTGAAGAGGAACTCATTGGCATTGGGGAGTTGTAAATGAAGGTGTAAAAAGCTCTGAGCTAGAAAACCTTAATTTTTAGGGCAAGGAGGTTGTTGACGTAAATAGGGTGGGGTGCTGAATGTTGTCAAGCTCCGTGAAGATTTCTACCATTGCATTTAGAAGATTTTCTGATGCTCAGATTACCCCTGCAGGACAAGCTGCATGTTGTAGTCGAAGGGGGCTACATGAGGCCAAATAGCGTTGTCAAGAAGTCCTGCTGAAGAGGATTTCCTGGTGCGGAGGAGAACGTAGCAGGATCAGTGGTGAAAGCTGATCCATCGGCTTGGCACTTTAGTCAGATCTGCTTGCAGGTAGGTTCTGGTCTGACATCAGCTTTCAAAGAAAACTTTCTTAGAAAAGTGTCTTAGACCCAGCATTTTGGTGTAGGTGGGAGGAGTAAACTCTGGCACCACACCAAAAGTCCAGCTCCAGAGGGGGCACCAACTAGGGGCTATGACTCACTCCAGCAGGGCCAGTAGCGGCAGTCAGGCAGGTCTAGTTGGTACTGGTAAGATGGGCAGGTATGGGGCCTGTAAAGCTTGTTGTGTCCATTTAGTTCACGTCAGAGGCCAGCCGGCTATCCCCTGGAATTACTCTGTGTTCATGGGTTCAAGGGAGCAGGTCAGTTTTCCTTTATAACTGCAGGGCAGCTGGGTAGTCCTTCTTTTGAGTCTTGCACAAGGCCAGAAGTGAACTGATTTGGGGTTTGAGAGAGCCACATTTGTATTCTTCGTTGCCAAGCCAATGTGTGGGGGGCCACCCCCAGTTCCTCCCAAACTAGTTCTGTCTAGTTCCCCTGTCCATACTGGGGTTTGTTCGTAACTGTCTGAGGTAACAAAAGCAAGGGCAGACCAGGAGTCAGGTTCCATTGTAAGTGCTGCAGGCAAGGCCCTTAGAAATGTAATCAGGGCTGGATACAGCTCTTCCTCCAGCCATCCTGCTAGGGTGACTCATCCTGGCCACATATAAACTCCTTTGTACAACTGTTAAGAGAGAATCATCAGCCCATCACAGTAGAGACAGTCACAGACATGTGACCCTGGCTACTGGCAGAAATCTCCAGTTGATTTTGGCACAGAAATGCCAACTTTCCAAAATCTCTAACACCCCAAACTCGGGAGACAAACGTCATGTCAACATTTAAATGAGCGAGAATCAAAGTCTTGGCGGACAGTTAAATGCAGGAGAATACGTCACAGTAATTTTCCCTTTACATTTTAAATGTAAAGATGCAGTTTTCCTCAATTATGACAGGACACAGATGTGGAGGTTAACGCTATTTATTTAACTTATTTCCCCTGGAGAGCGCCGAGCCGGTGCGCACTCTCTCTCAGCTTTCGCGCCTCTGCTCGCGCGATGCGCGCGCAGCCGCCAACATGGCCACCAGCACATCACGTCGCTACGTGACGTGCAAACACTAGAGCGCAACATCACATATCTCCCTTTTTTCCAAACAATGAAATGTTTAACTTACAGTCCGCCGCTCATGTCAAAGTACTGAAACCTAGCCGGTCTCACCACGGTTCTTCCCCTCCGGGTCAGTCTTACCGGGGAGGCAGTGGTCCCCCTCTCCTGAATCTCTACACCAGACCTTCCATCTCTCAGTGCAGCCGCGCTCTCTACTTGTCTCCACAAGTCCATTTCCCTCGCAGTTCCCTGGTTGCCGTCATCACTTTGCTCCTCGTTCTGTTCTCCTCTTCTCTCGTGCAACTCCTCCTCCGCTTGTTCCAGCTCTACATTGGGTTCCTCCTCATCTTCTAGCTCTAATCCACCTTGGCTCCACCATAATACTTTGTTGCATCTTGCCATGCGGTCTTGGGACCACACTTTCCCGTCGCTCAGCAAGGCTGCTCTATCATACACCTCCTTGACCTGCATGGGTTTACTGTACTTGCTGTCCCCCTTCCTTTGTAGCGTTGCCAACTTGACTTGCACCCACAATCCTTCTTCCAATTCCGTTTTCTTCGCGTTCCTGCGGTTGTTGTAATGCTTGGCGTAGATGGCCTGAGCTTTCTCCAAGTTGGCTTGAACCACTGCTGGGGACCATTTGCTCATTATGGTTTTCTCTTTCCATACACGGTAGTCCCTAGTAAAGGGTTCGCGACCCCTCAATATTTGGAAGGGGCTATATCCTGTTCCTGTGGGGGTGACTCTGTACGCCCACAACATGTGCCATATCTCCATCTCCCAGTCCTTGTTGCTTGATATTGCTGCCTGCACTGACCCCATCACTACTCTATTGAAACGTTCTACCAGCCCATTTCCCGCAGGATGGTAGATAGAAGTATGTTTGGAGAGGATGCCATTTCTTCGCATAAAGTTGTTCCACTTGTCGGACGTAAACTGAGGGCCGTTGTCACTCAAGATGGACTTAGGAATACCTTCACTCACAAAAGTGTCGGACAGGAACTTTAAGATCGTCTCTGTGTCCATCACCTCACCACCTTTATTTCGGGCCATTTTGAATATCTATCAATAAGGACGCATACGTATTTTTGAATGCCTTGTCCATCTAAAATCGGGCCCAATATGTCTATGGATAACTCTTCCCACGGATTCTGTGGGGGGTTGAATTTTCCTAGTGCTGGTCGTAGGAGTTTGAGTGTCTTGTCTGCTCCTTGGCACTGCAAGCAATCTCTAACATGCCTCTCAGCTCGTAGGTCCATGCCTGGCCACCAGTAGTTTTGCTTGGCCCTTAAATTCATCTTGCCAATTCCCAAATGCCCCTCATGGAGCAATGTCAATAACTTGGAGATGATGTTAGCTGGGGGAATGACCTTGTCTCCCCTGTACATGAACACCCCTTGATCGTCCATCGATATCTCTTCCCTGACCTCGTAGTATGGTTTTAGGCTCTCATTGGTTTGTCTTTTGTCTGGCTAACCCTTCGTGATGTACAATTTCACCACTTGCATGGTCTGGTCTTCGTCATAGGCTTCCTTCCATTCCTGATTGCCAATGACTCTTTCTTGGTCTTCCGTGAGTGCCACCATTTCTTCCTTCCCTGCTTGGTTCCATGGCCGCCGCCCTGCTTAAGTAGTCTGCCACTCTGTTCCGGCTGCCTGGGATGTTTTCTACATCGTATCTAAATTCCAGTAATTTCAGGGTCATCTTCGAAATCCTGGGCGTGGCACTCGCATGTCCACTGGATGTTAGTACCTTCAGTAGGGGCTTGTGGTCTGTCTTCAGCTGGAACCGTGTGCCCCACAAGAATTGCCTAAATCTTGTCATTGCCCAAACGACTGCCAACATCTCTTTTTCGATAACGCTGTATTTCTTTTCTGTGTCGCTCAGTGTGCGGGATGCAAAGCTGAGTGTTTCCATCACTCCTTGCCCTCGGTCCTGCATCAACACTGCGCCCAGCCCCTTGTCACTGGCGTCCGTTGTGAGCACTGTCTTGCCCTGGGGGTCGTATCCCTGGAGTGGTATGGCTCCTACTACATATTTCTTGATGATTTCAACTTCTCATTGCGCTTCTTCCGTCCAACAAAACACTGAACTTTCTCTTGTCAGCTTTGTCATGTGATGTGTTTTTGTGGCGAAGTGCTGAACAAATTTACTGTAGTATTCCACAACACCTAAGAAGGACCTGACCTCCTCCTTGTTGGTGGGTGGTGGCACCTCGCAAAATGCTCTCACGTTCTCTGTTTTTTGAGTGATTCCTCGCACTCCTATTTCGTGGCCTAGGTAGGTCACTGACTCCATTCCCAACCAGCACTTAGGCCATTCCGCTGTGAGGCCTTTATCGTCCAGGACCTTCAGTACCCTGTTGAGCTTGCGTCGTGGTCCATTTTGTCTCCCCCATCACCAGGATGTCGTATTGAAAGTATTGGATGCCATCCATATTTTTAAATAGTTGGTGCATCAATTTCTGGAACACTGCAGCCGCCGATGCTAGTCCAAACGGCATGCAACAGAACTGATAGCACCTGAATGGGGTAATGAAGGATGTTAATTTCCTGCTCTCCGGGTGCAAGGCAATTTGGTGGTATGCTGAGGTCAAGTCTATGGTGGAGTACCACTTGATTCTTCTGGTCTTGGCCAACATTTCTTTGATTCTTGGTAAAGGGAACTTCTCCACCAAAATATTCTTGTTCAGTTCACGCAGGTCTACGCATAGCCTGACTTTCCAGCTGGGCTTCATGACCACCATCAATGGCGCGAGCCACTCTGCGCACGTGATCAGTTTGATGATCCCCTTTTTTTCCAGATCTTGTAGTTCTTCCTGTACCACCTCTCTCACTGCCAGGGGTACGTTCCTCACCTTATGGGAGACTGGTGTAGCTTCGTCCTTCAGCACTATCTTATGTGAGAATTTCTCCAGTCTTCCTACCGTACCTCCGAATACTTTGGGGTACTCTCTCTTCCATCTGTCCAGATCTGGCCAGACCTCTGGTTCGGTGAGAAGTATCTGTTCTTTACCACCCGGATCCAGTTTGATGCCCAGATCGCCTTGGTCTAGCCATCCCAACACCGATGGACCCTTCTCCGATATATACAGTTTGCAAAATGCGAAGCGGCCTCTAAACTCAAATTTTAACGGTCTGAATCCAACCATGGGTATGCGGTCCCCATTGTATGTGACTGGCCGGATGTCCAATTTCTCCAATTCCGGGCCCAAGTGTGGCTTGAACGTTTCGTTCCACACCGCTCTCTAGACAATGGTATAGGGCGAGCCTGTATCTGCCACTATGCTTATCGGCACTCCTCCAATCGTCATTTCCAGTACTGGTTTGGTCGATCTTTTACCATCCACACTTAACACTTGGTCGTATATGCAGAGCACAGTGTCGATATCCTCCTCTGTGTCTTCTTCTCGATCTTCTCATTCGTGGTCGATATATTTCACCATGCCCTTGGAGGACTTCCTTTGGCACACTTTCTCGTAGTGGCCTACTATGCCACAGTACATATATTTGGCGCGAAACGCCGGGCACTTCCTGTCGTGCGCTTCGTGGGACCAGCTTCCGCATCTATAGCACATTTTCTTGTTGTTCCCGGTCTGTTTTCCTGGAGGACCAGGGTTGCCTTGCCATTTATTGGGTCCCTTCGATGTGGACCCCTTGTATTTGTGGTCCCTGCGGGGCTCCTCTTCGTCTACTTTGTTCACCATGGGGCTGGATACCGTCTCCTTCATCGCCGCTTCTGCGCACTTGCGCGCCAATTCTGCCCTCCTGACTATCACCATCACCTCCTTCAGCGTGGTGTCTCCGCTGGCCCACAGCTTGTCCTGCATGACTGTGCTTGTGGTGTGCATTACGATTTGATCTTTGAGGAATTCCTCTTCGAACGTGTCGTATTTGCATGTGGTCGCCAGTTTCTTCAGAGCTGCCACGTACTCTTCCACTGACTCCCCTGGACATTGCTTCCGTTGCTGGAAGTTGAATCTGTCTATCGATACACACACCGCTGGCTTGTAGTGTTCATTGTGGTCATCTATGACATGGGCATACACGTCTTCGTCTGTGCTTCCTCGTTGTTTGAGCACCAGGTTCTTGTAGATTCGGAGCCCTTCTGGGCCTAGGTTATGTAGTAGAATGCGCTTCTTCCTCTTGAACTTTTCCTCATTTGCATCTTCGAGTACTTCTATGAAGTTGTCAATATAGTCTCTCCAATCTTCCCACTTCATGAGTGGCTCTCCGGGTTTAGGCAGAAATTGCACTGGGGCCGTTGCGTATACCGCTTGCGCGCTCATCTTTTCGCGCTTGACCTCGGGTGGCGTGCCGCTTTGACTTCTGGGACTGCCTGGCGTGCTGTCCGACTCCTGTTTTTCATTCTGTATCTGAGGTCTTTCTGTGTCTGCCCCTCCGCTCTTTCCTGAGGTAGCCAGCACGATTTCTCAGTCGCAGGGTCACTGTACTTTTGAGTGCCTTTGTCATTGGCTCTGTTTTGATACTTTTTTCCCTTCCCCAGTGCTTGTCTGACTCCCGTGGGATAGGGGGGGGGGCTCAGCCGCACTCTCTAGGGTTGAATGTGACATATGGTAGCTTACTTGCAGTTCAGTGCTTGGTCGCTCCTCTCACTCGCCTGGTTTAGCTACTTTTCTCCTTGTCCTAGCTGTTCGACTCCACTGGTGCTTCTTTACAGTTTTTTTTTCTGTGTGGGTGTTCAGCATCCCGCCCTCGTCACCATTGTAAAGATGCCGTTTTCCTCAATTATGACAGGACACAGATGTGGAGGTTAACGCTATTTATTTAACTTATTTCCCCTAGAGAGCGCCGAGCCGGTGAACACTCTCTCTCAGCTTTCGCGCCTCTGCTCGTGCGCGCAGCATGGCCGCCAGCACGTCACGTCGCTATGTGACGTGCAACCACTAGAGCGTAACATCACATTAAAGTACACCGTTTTTACTCCCGAAACCCAGGAGTTATACATTCTGCCGACATTTGAGCGTGCAAGAATAGTAGCTGCCAAGATTCGAACATCTGACGCGCTCTCCGTAAATCTTCTTCCACAACGATGTTAAATGACAACTACGAGTCCCAGAATGCTCAGTGGTACATTTGAAGTGAAGTATCACAAGATCATTGAGTCCGCCATCACTGCAAATCACTCAGTGACTACGAGAGCCACGATTTTTCAGCATTTCCACTGCAACAAAAGGTAAATACAACATTGCACGAAATACTTATTATTTCCGCAAGTGTATATAACGCATTGAGAACTAGACCAAATCACGGGCCTCCAATAAGCGCGAATGCGGCAGATTCCTTTTAAATTATATGGCACTTTTACAAGCCACTACATGCCAGCAATTCTGCAATTTCTTAATGAAAATCGAAGCTCCACAAACCAATTAATGTCCATAAACTTCACAGGGAAAAGAGACTACAACTGTTGATGCTGTGTGCTAATGCCGACTTGAAGACAATGAACTACGAATTTGCCCTCCTTGTTTTTCAGAACTGCATACGTACAAGGACTTTTGATAAGTGAACTCTACTTGAAAGATACCACACAGGTATGAAAAACCGTTAGGACTGCATGTTGCTAACTATCGCCTAATTTTATACATGCGCTTTGTTTTTCATTCCAGAACTACATTGGATTTTGAATTGATTCATTAAATATCCAGAGCCCCCCCCCCGGGAGGCTCCATCAAACGCATGGTAAACACAAATAAGAAAAACGAATGTTTACACACACAAGATTTCTGTCTCTTCCAGCTGACTTCTTAGAGTTAGGTTTTTTATGATTATCAATTTCCATCTTTTAGAGAATATGTGCCAGCTTCCATGAAGGAACAGACCATTTGTTAAGTGAGGTAAGAGGGCTCTAACTACCGCACTGGTTTGTGAGTGGATGTTATGGTTTCTATGAAGCATAGTAAGACAAAGTTTTTCTTGTTTTTCTGCAGAATTTTTGAGGTCCTGCAGAGATTTCCTGTCTATAGGGATTCGAAACGCGTCGACCACCTTCTTTTGTTAGGCCAATCAAGCAAACTTGGTTTAAAAAGTGTTCTAATTATAATGCATTTCTAGATGGCGTACTGCTCAAATTAGTAACTGTTCGGATAAAGTGGGCTCAAAGTGAGCATACTGATTCACGCTTTATTCATTGTTTGTACCCGATTAGGGGTTTTAGTTGTCTCTTTAGTCTTGTTTCTTTTTCTTGTCTCTCTTGTGTGAGAAAGTATCTCTGGCAAATGTTGCAATATGAGTATGAATGAAAAGGTATGTGTGAGTCTAAATGGATTGAAAGGTTCGTTGATTGTGAGAAACGATTGAAATTCAATTCTTTTGCATAGGTATAGATTTTAGATAGGTTCTTTGTTGTTAGTTAGGATGAATAAATTTACACAAGTTTTGTAAAATGATGTGATGCAATTCATAGTGTGAAAAATAAATTAATTAATTCAAGCTGAAAGAGTGGTTCGAAGAACCAGTTTCATTCTGTTTCTTCTCGTGTACAATGTTTTAAAAAAAACTGCAGTATTGGCAATTGGTAGTTGTTTCTTGATATATAAGGCTTGGCCTTACTGCAGACTAGCCAAACCTTGATTTTGTTTACTATACTAACTTTCCAAAAGTGGCATTTCTAGAAATATGAGTTAAAATCCAACTTTAGCAATAAAGGGAATTTTAAATTACAATTCAAACCAGTCCAAGAAGTATTTCTCTACCTGCTCCCAATTTGAAGTTATCACATCGTCAAATGTAATAAGGTAACCCAGTACTAGCCTATGGGTGATATATCCCTAGAACAGGTAAAAATGACTTTAGGAGTATTTCACTGCTAAGACATGTAAAACTTAAACTCATATGTTCAAATGTTTACATTTCACACACCCTGCCCTAGGAGCTTTTAAGGCCTCCCTCAAAGATGAAGTATAATTATTAAAAAGAAGGCTTGGGCCTGAAACAGTTTGTTTTGCCTGGTTAAAATATCATTTTCAAACTGCCCTACTGACTGCAGTGGCAGCACTGAAACATGTTTAAGGTGCTACTTTAGTGGATGGCCCATAGTGCTGCAGATCCACTAGTGGTACAAAAGGGGGTGGTGACGGAGCATCTGAACCAATCAAACACTCACACCCAATCAACAGATCTGGGTTTAATCCATCACCGTTCTTTAGCCCACTCTGCCACCCCAGTTCAGACATTGCCATATGTAAATCAGTCTGACCCCGTGCCTCATGGGAATAGTTCCGCCCGAACTGCCAAGCCATGCCTTCTCTGGACCTGAAACAAGCTTCCTAGTACCGGTTTCTGGCATTGCAGCCGTCTTCAGCCAGGCTTGCTTGAATCCAGTTTCAAAGTGACCAAGGGAGTCACGTCTGAGCATACCCTGTCAACTTATGGCGAACAAAGCGGTACAAAAGGGGGTGATGATGGACGGAGCATCTGAACCACTCTGCCACCCCTGTTCAGACATGGCCATATGCAAATCAGTCTGACCCTGTGCCTCATGGGAACAGTCCAGCCCGAACTGCCAAGTCATGCCTTCCCTGGACCGGAAAAAGCTTCCTAGGGCCGGTTTCTGGCATCACAGCCGTCTTCAGCCCGGCTTGGTTGAATTCAGTGGCAAAGTGAGCAAGGGACTCAAGTCTGAGCATACCCTGTCAACTTATGGCGAACAAAGCGGTACAAAAGGGGGTGATGATGGACGGAGCATCTGAACCAATCAAACACTCACACCCAGTCAATAGATCTGGGTTTAATCCATCACCGTTCTTTAGCCCACTCTGCCACCCCAGTTCAGACATGGCCATATGCAAATCAGTCTGACCCTGTCCCTCATGGAAACAGTCCAGCCCGAACTGCCAAGCCATGCCTTCCCTGGACCTGAAACAAGCTTCCTAGGACCGGTTTCTGGCATTACAGCCGTCTTCAGCCAGGCTTGCTTGAATCCAGTGACAAAGTGAGCACTAGTGGCATGTAGTTTACAGTCCCTTGGTATGTGTAGTACCATCTACTAGGGACTTACCGGTCAATTAAATGTACCTATTAGGGTTGGCCAGTTTTCCAAGGCTTTAGAGGCTGAGAGTGCAAGAACTTTAGCACTGATTAGCTGTGGTAAAGCACTGTGGGCCATATGTATCAGGAAAACGATTTGCGATTCTGAAATAGCGATTATTACCGAATCGCAAAATCAGAATCGCAAATCGGGATGTAACAACGCAATCGCAAATTTTTTGCGATTCGCCCAAAATAGCAAAATTTTTGCGCGATGCAATTCAGCGATTCCTTAAAGGTCAAAAATCGTAAATTTGCGAGTTCGCAACCAGTAAATCGCAAAATAGCGCGATCGCAGTCCGAAAATCGCTAAATTGCGATGTTCCCACGCGAAAAATCAAAATTTTGCGATCTTCTGGAAACATCCAATCGCAATCCTGATGCTTTATGATGACATCACCATCCAGGAAGTGAGTGATTTCCCATGGTGCTTCAGGATAGAGACAGAGAGTGTGAGAGTGTTGTTTGGAACTCAGGCGCCATGGCAGAAGGTGGAAACCAGGATGTCCCAGCAAGCCAGCAGGAGCAGCAAGAAGGGGAAGCAGGCAGGAAGAGGAAGCTCAAGTTTTCAGAGGCTGAACTAGAGACCCTCATTACCGAAATGGTGCCACACCATGAGGTATTATTTGGGAGGAGTTCCCACAAGGTGCCAGACGCCAGCAAGAGAAGTATTATGAGGGCCTCCAAGCCAAAGTGAATGCCCTAGGAGTCTCCCACAGGACAGTGGAAGTGTTGCGGAAGCGCTGGTATGACCTGCGACAGCGCTCCAAGGAGAAGTTGGCTGCCAGGCTGGAGCAGTCCCAGCTCACCGGTGGGGGAACCTCCAACGTCCCTGACTCTACACCACTGGAGGAGCTGGTAGAGGCCACACTGCCTCCACAGAGTGTTGTGGGCGTGTCCGTGCTCGACAGCTCAGCACAACCAGCTGCAAGACCAGGTAAGAAGCATGCCCCCCCACACTAAACCACCCTCAGCAACCCCCTGCAGCAACCTAGGGATTAGGGGAACCACATGGCAGGCTAGAGCAATTACACAGGCAGTCACAGCAATGCATTATGGGAGATGTAGTCACCATAGTCTGTAATGTTGAATGTAGCATCAGAATTTCACTTTGTACAAATGTTCAGGTCAGGAAAGGTGAATGACACAAGTAAAGTCAGGAAACACTGTGAAAATATTTATTTGAAAATCACATATAATGAAAATGAAAGTAATGTGTGCTGTTCTATCCACAGCACCTGCAAGTGGGAAGGCTACAGCCACTGCAACTGAGACAGGACCCCAAGCCTCAGGAGAAGACAGCCATGGCCATGAAACAGATGGGAAGGACAGTCCTTTCATCCGACCACAAGGACAAAGTAGGAGGAACGTCAGGCCATTCAGTATTATGGATGATGATGAGGATGAAAATGAAAATGTGCAGTCTGATGCACCAGAACCCCAGCAGCAGGAGTCCAGACCAATGTCCAGAGGCAGGCGTAGACCCCGCACGGCCATCAGCTCCAATGTCCAACAAGAGAAATCAGTGTTCGCAGGCCTAGAAATGCACATGCTTCAGCTTCACCGCCTGCAAGCGAAACACATGAAGGCCATTCAGAGAGAGATCAGGGAAGGGAACAGAGGAATACGGGAGGAAATCAGGGGGGCTGTGCAGGAGCTGACTGCAGAGTTGAGAGCTGAACGCGCAGCCAGGCGCAAAGAAATGGCCCGCATGGACCACTACACGCGTTCTATTAATCGCCGGGCCTCCTCCACCAATATGCTGGCAAGGCGTGCCATCGAGACACAGCGTGAATTCTCGCATGGTATCCAGGACATAGCCACTGCCCTGGATGAGCTGCGTGTGCTGCGTACTGATGGACCCGGGGTGCTTACCCCCAGTGAGGAGGACTCACAGTCGGTGCAGAGCTCAAACACACCACAACCCACTGTTGAGAGGCGCCGTAGTGGCCGGATCACCAGGCCTGCCACACAACAATAGGGACCTCAGCAAAATGACAATTCCACACAGGGGAGATATGGGGCCAGCAACAGTGTAGCACTTGCTGTACTAATGACTGATTTTGTAGCAGTGTGATGGAAACATGTGCTTTTGTTTGGGAGAGTTCATCCATGTTTTTTGGGATGTGTTACATTGTTGCAATTGGGTAGTAAACACGTTTGCAAAGCAAGAAGTTGTCAGTGTATCATTTTCACTCACCTAGATGTAGTTTTGCATGATCTCATCACGCCTCTGTCGGCCAGCTGCAGCAGCAGCTATGCCAGCTTCCATGTGTATGGGTCGAGGTCCCTCCACATCAGAGGATTAGGAGTCACTCAACTCCATAGGTGTCCCTTTCCTGGTTGCAATGTTGTGGAGCATGGCACAAGCTACAACAATTTTGCAGCACGTCTCAGGGCTGTATTGGAGGGCTCCTCCACTCTTGTGTATGCATCTGAATCTGCTCTTCAAAATCCCAAATGTTCTCTCGATGGTGCCTTTTGTTGAAATGTGTGCCCGGTTGTAGCGCCGCTCCCCAGCAGTGGCAGGATTCAGGTAGGGTGTCAAGATGAAATCCCGGACTGCATAGGCACTGTCCCCTGTGGGTGGAAATGTTTAATTGTCAGTCACTGTGATGCACATGCTGGCCATGAGAAATGTGGGCTGACAGTGTGTGCTGTTACCTAGTAGGTATCCCTCTCCAAATTCCCCTCTTGAGAGTCTACGGTATAGCCCACTGTGACGAAATATGAAGGCGTCATGTGTGCTTCCAGGGTACTTTGTCACTATATCGGTGATTATGTTTTTGGCATCACACACCATCTGTTTGTTCAGTGAGTGGTAGCATTTCCTGTTCCGGAATACATACTCCATGTTTGAGGGGGGTGAAATGGCAACATGTGTTCCATCTATACATCCTATGACGTGGGGGAATTGGGCTACGTTGTAAAATTCCTGCTTGGTCTGTGCTAGTTCCTGTGGGGTGCTGGGGAAGTGTATGTGATGTTACTCCCTATGTGTCATGGCGTCGAGGAACGCATGGAAAAAGCGCGACAGGGCACTTTGTGACACCCCTCCTGCAGAGGCTATGACCCCCTGGAAACTACCTGAGGCCAGCAATTGTAGTGAACAGAGGACCTGGATGTGAGTGGGTATGGCTTGTGTCCTGCGGGTGGGGTGTTCTAGGTGGGTCCTGAGTTCCTCAAACAAATCAGGTATGCTGTCTTCCTCCAGTCTGTAATGGGTGTAGATATCCTCCTCAGTGCGTTGGAAGATGGTGGTGCGCAACCGGAATATCCTCTCCTGTAGTCTCCTCCTCTGCGCCAGAGCTCTCACTCTTCGCCTCCCCACTATCATGTACAGCCCGGACATTGTGGTAGGGAGTGTGTTGCATTCTGGGTTTCAATTGATAGTTTGCACCTGGTTACCACCTGCTCCCACTTGATGGTAATTGTGATTCCTTATTTTGCGATTTTGAGTATTTTTCTATTTGCGATTGGTTGATACATTCCATTGCGATTTCTAAATAGCGATTTCCACTTTAGAGATTTTCGCTAACAGGTTTCATCGCTAATTTGGAAATCGCTATTGTAATCGCTATTTAGCATTTTCGCAACGCTTGGGAATCGCTAATTTGCAATTCCTTATTTTGCATGCGTTTTTGGCTTCATGTTATGTTATGTTATGTTATGTTATCTGTTTTGTAAAGCGCAAACAGCTGCCCCAGCAACGGGGCGTCCCGGCGCTAGAACCATAACACAACCAACTGAGACGAGAGACGAGACCTACAAGGAGGGAAAGAGATGGGTTTTGGTCGCTCTGCGGAAGGCTAGCATATTGTCAATGCATCGGATGTGGAGGGGAAGGGAGTTCCATAACTTGGCCCCCAGTAGTTTGAAGGAACGCCCTCCGATGCGGCAGAACTTTGTGTGGGGTATCATGGCTAAATGTTGCCCCTTGGACCGTAGATTCCGTTTGGGATAATAGGGGGTCATCAGCGAACGTAGGAGCTCTGGACCTTCGTTCTTCAGGATTTTAAAGGCAAATATGAGGGCCTTGAATTGGATGCGGGCTTCGATGGGTAGCCAATGTAGTCTGTGAATGGTTGCTCTCGCCGAGCACCTTCTAGGGAGACCTACTATAGCCCTTGCAGCCGAATTCTGGATCCGTTGGAATCTCTTTATTTCAGATTTATTTGCTCCTAACAGCAGGACACTCGCGTAGTCCAGCCTGGACAGGATGGTAGATTGTATGATAAGTTGTCGCGTTTTGGAGTCAAAGTAGCCTAAGATGGGGTTGAGACTTCTCAGTAAACCAATGCAAGTTGCGGCAACTTTTTTGGTGTGCGACTGGAAGCTAAGAGTAGAGTCCAGCCAAACTCCTAGATTTTTTGCTAGAGTTTTCGGGGGGGGTGCTGGGCCCAATGATTGGGGCCACCAGAGGTCATTCCAGTTGTCACTGTTTTTCCCCATTATCAGCACCTCGGTTTTGCCACCGTTGAGTTGGAGGCAGTTTGCTGTCATCCATTTCGCGACGGCAGTCAGTCCATCCCTGAATCTAGTGGCCTCGGGAGAGGGGGCCTCGTTGAGGCTGATGACCAACTGGGTGTCGTCGGCGTACGACACCATTGTGAGGCCCCATGTCTTGGCAACCTCCGCCAAGGGTTGCATATATAGGTTAAACAAGGAGGGACTGAGGGCAGAGCCCTGTGGGACTCCTTGTCCTATGTCTTGGGGTTGGGAGATAAACGGAGGGGCAGATACCCTGAATGATCTGTTGGTTAGAAATGATCGGAACCATTGGAGCACCGAGTCTACGATCCCGATGTTTTCAAGGCGTTTTAGTAGGATAGCATGGGAGACCGTATCAAAGGCCGCGCTGAGATCGAGCAATATCAGCGCGGCACTTCTACCATTGTCCATGATTTCCCGTAAGTTCTCAGTGGAGATGAGCAGCGCGGATTCCGTGCTATGGCCTGGCCTGAACCCGTGTTGGGAGGGGTCCAGAATGTTGTTTTTTGCCATGTGATCACTGAGAATTTTGTTCGCGTGGGCTTCCGCTAGTTTCGCTACCCATGGGAGCAGTGAAACGGGCCGGTAATTCTCCAGTTTAGAGGGGTCAAGGGAGGTTTTTTTTATTATCGGTGTTACCCAGGCCTGTTTCCAGCAGGTGGGTACCGTGGCTGTGGTGAAAGAGAGATTAAGGAGTGAAGTCAAGGATGGGAGGAAGAATTCCAAGGCTCCCAAGAAGTGAATTGGTCTCATCGGATCTGTGGGGGCACCAGATTTCACCCTCCTACAAAGTTTGGTGAGTTCTTCACCTGAGATAGCGGGTAGGCAAGTGAGCCTGGAGTCTCCAAAGGTGGCGTTGGGGGGGCTGATATCCTCTGGACTCTCCTGGGTGAAGGCGTTGTAAATTTTCTTCACCTTTTCCGTGAAAAAGGTGGCTAGGTCTTCACATTGCTGCGTGGAGGTGATGTGAGAGGCCGGTTTGTCACCATTTTGCAATTTTTGCACGATTTGGAAAATAGTTTTCGTGGGGTTGGGGCTAGTTTTTATCTCAGTAGCGTAGAAGGCAGCGCGTGCTACCCGAATTGCCTTGTGGTATGTTCTGAGAGTGGCCAAGTATGCGTTTTTGTCCTCCTGCTTGTATTCCTTCCTCCATTGCCGTTCCGCTTTTTTACAAGTTTTCCTCATCGTTTTGAGGTGCTCATCGTACCAGGGGTTGGAAGGGGTGTTTCGCCCTTTAGTCCACTTGGCTGGTATAATGGCATCCAGTCCCTTGGTGATCCAGTCCTGGAAGGACACATATGATGTTTCAATGTCGTTTATATCCTCCAGGTTAGGTTCCCCTGGGCTGACCGCTAGGTCACATTGTTGTAGTTTGTGCCAAGGTCGTTTTAAGCGTGGGGTGGGTGATTTTTTTACAGGAGGGGAGTTGTTCGGGATTGAGAGGGTTATTAGCGAGTGGTCCGTCCAGGCCATGGGTTTGGGGTCGTCCGCTTTGGCCTCTGGTATGTTAGTAAGTACCGGGTCAAGCAAATGGCCCGCGACATGTGTGGGGGTACGGACGAGCTGGATAAGCTTCAAGGCAGCTAGGTCTGCAACGAAGTTGCTGATTTTAGCATCTGAGGAGTCGTCCAAGTGGAGATTGAGGTCTCCTAAGATCGTGAAGTTGGCCGAGCCAGTGATCATAGCGTGTGCTGTCTCAATAAGCTCTTCAGTGAATTTCGTAGAAGGCCCTGGGGGTCTGTATATAAAAAGGCCAGAAAGAGTGCAATGGGGACTTGTGGAGATTTTGAAGCGAGCGCATTCGCTGTCCGCAATACTTTCCGTTTGGAAGGAACAGGTAAAGGAGGATCTATGGATGGCGGCAATGCCACCTCCTCTTGAGTCTCTATTGATGCAAGTCATAGAGAACCCGTCCGGTATGGCTAGATTTGGGATACTGGTTAGGTCGTCTTTAAGCCAGGTTTCACACAGAAACATTATGTCTGGGTTCTCGTCCATTAAAAGCATTCTTACCTCCGCATGGTGTTTGACCAAGGATCTGACGTTCAACTGCATGATGGTAAGTGCCGTTTCCTTTCTTATGTTCTCTTTGTGGCTGATAGGGCGTGGTTCAGGTATGAACAGATTACAGTTTTTACAGTAGAGGGCGGTTCGACCGATACATCCCTCTATATTATTACATCTAGGGCCAGGGTTGAGCGACCTCAGTATATTGCTGTCATATACATAAGATTTTGGGCAGGGGTTCTGGCGAAAGGCGAGGACTTGGCGAGGACGGGCGCAGACGGGCTTGCCTTAGGCGCGCCTTCGGTGCGCAAACGGCGCTCCTGCTGCGCTCGTCCGCTGCGCTTCCTGTGTAAGCACATTTGTAGGTCGAGGTAGTGGGGGCGTGGCCTCCAGTGGGCGTGGTCACCGCGCACGCCGCAGGTGATGGCGGCTGTGATGGAGGAGCTGGGGGCAGCGAGCAGCTATTGAGGTCAGCTGAGCGCTGAAGCGCCAACAGGCATGAGTGAAAAAGCGCTGGAATCAGAGCTTCGCAAGTGAGTTTTAAAAACACAATTTCCAATAAGTGACACCACACAAAAAGTGAGCGTGGTGCATGTATAGTTTTAAAAGCCAATGAGTACCTCCAGCCCCGGCTTCCGCCTCAGGACTGGGTTTAAAGTTGCTACCTAACCGCTAGAAGTCAGCGGCTTAAGTAGTTCAAGAAGGGGGCGTGGCCTCCAGTGGGCGTGGTCACCGCGCACGCCGCAGGTGATGGCGGCTGTGATCGAGGAGCTGGGGGCAGCGAGCAGCTATTGAGGTCAGCTGAGCGCTGAAGCGCCAACAGGCATGAGTGAAAGAGCGCTGGAATCAGAGCTTCGCAAGTGAGTTTTAAAAACACAATTTCCAATAAGTGACACCACACAAAAAGCGAGCGTTGTGCATGTATAGTTTTAAAAGCCAATGAGTACCTCCAGCCCCGGCTTCCGCCTCAGGACTGGGTTTAAAGTTGCTACCTAACCGCTAGAAGTCAGCGGCTTAAGTAGTTCAAGAAGGGGGTGTGGCCTCCAGTGGGCGTGGTCACCGCGCACGCCGCAGGTGATGGCGGCTGTGATCGAGGAGCTGGGGGCAGCGAGCAGCTATTGAGGTCAGCTGAGCGCTGAAGCGCCAACAGGCATGAGTGAAAGAGCGCTGGAATCAGAGCTTCGCAAGTGAGTTTTAAAAACATAATTTCCAATAAGTGACACCACACAAAAAGCGAGCGTGGTGCATGTATAGTTTTAAAAGCCAATGAGTACCTCCAGCCCCGGCTTCCGCCTCAGAACTGGGTTTAAAGTTGCTACCTAACCGCTAGAAGTCAGCGGCTTAAGTAGTTCAAGAAGGGGGCGTGGCCTCCAGTGGGCGTGGTCACCGCACACGCCGCAGGTGATGGCGGCTGTGATCGAGGAGCTGGGGGCAGCGAGCAGCTATTGAGGTCAGCTGAGCGCTGAAGCGCCAACAGGCATGAGTGAAAGAGCGCTGGAATCAGAGCTTCGCAAGTGAGTTTTAAAAACACAATTTCCAATAAGTGACACCACACAAAAAGCGAGCGTGGTGCATGTATAGTTTTAAAAGCCAATGAGTACCTCCAGCCCCGGCTTCCGCCTCAGGACTGGGTTTAAAGTTACATTGCAATTAGCGATTTTTCAGTCGCAAACACCATTTTTAACGAATCGCGGCGTTTGCCACTGATTTTTGGCTTCATACATATGGCCCTAAGAGTTCTAAAGCCAACAAAAACAAGTTCAAGAAACAGGAGTGAGTGAAGGTAAAATGGTCGGGGACTACCACCCAAGGGGGCGAGGTCTAACAAGAAGGTCCTTTTTTTTACAAAGTGCACGGCTTCATTACCTAGGAACTTAAGAAATAATATATTTTGCACAGCACATGGAACCTTCATAAAGCACCCACAACGTCAACATACATGTCACCCCCACTGCTCCTAGATACACCTGCCAGATGTAACAAAACACACATTAATGCACTAAATGAAACTATTCAATTTTAAAGAGAGGAAGAAATAAACAAAGCAAACAAAGGTATGAAGAGAGGAAGAGAAAAGAAGGGGCAAAAGAAAAAGGAGAGGAAGAAAGAAGTAGAAAAAAGCTAACATGAAAAAGAGGGAGGGGTAAGAAGTAGAAGAAATGGAAAAGAATGAGAGGAATAAAGAAAGAAGAAAGGAAGGAAAAAGAAATAGAAACAGAGGAAAAAGAGACAGCGAGAGACAACGATAGTGAAAAAGAGAGAGGAGATGAACCAAGAAGAATACAAGCAAAAAAATCAAGAACGAAAGTAGACAAAGAAAATGAAAGAATGAATAAGAATGAAAGAGTAGCAGGAAGTAAAGGAGTAAAAGACAAAAACGGAAGAGAGAAGAAACAGAAAGGAGTTAAATGAAAGAGCAGAAGAAAAATAAAAAGTAACAGAAATAAGAAGTGGGAAACAGCAATACAGAAAGGAGTAAGAAAAAGAAAAGTAGAAAGAAAGTGGGAAAGACAAGGAAAGTAAGAAAGAAATGGAGAGGGGAGAAAGGAGTAGAGGAAAGAAAGAGAGAAAAACATGAAGACAAAGTAAAGAAAAACATTAAGAAGGCAAAACAGCCAAAGTAAATAAGTTAATAGAGTGAAAAAAAGAAAAAAGGATATGGAAAAAGAAGAGAACAGGAAGGATATGAAGAATAAAAGACAGACTGCTGGAGAGAAGAGAAAGAAGGAGAAAAAGAAAACGAAGTAGAAAAATAAGAAGGTGAGAAAGAAAGAATGTTTCACAAGAGAGTGGGTTTCATGGTATTGCAATGAATGTTTCCCAGGCCTCAAATAACTGGGCTTGAGTACAGGTTTTTAAAAGACTGATTTAGCAGGTCCGCAGCTGCATATTCTGAAACAAGATGAATGTGTGAGCTACTCAGAGGCAGCCTGAGAATTATAGTTAGCTCTCGTTTGACCTGTCAGAGACCCCTGATTTAGTAGTTTCCACAAACCCTTTGACAAAACAGATATTATATCACGGGCACAGATATCTAGTCGACTTGGTCACTGCTCTATGTAAAGGGTAACCGCTGCAGTTTTAGATGCAAGTTGTGCTGGGAACCAGACAATCTCAGAGTTTGTAACTGGGAACTGTGGACTGATTATATTTACTAATACTTTGTTTGGTTATCTCCAGCTTCTTGGAGTCCTCAAATCGATATGAACGTATTTACCAAGCCTTTACGCTTATTAAAATTTGGCAGGTTTCACCTGCTGAAAGTTATTTTGGGAAAATTTCGGGGATGTGATAATTACCTCACAACTTGTAATTTCGATTCCAGCACAACCAGGGGTTTGTGCAGGGGTCAAAATGGAATGCACTACTTGTAATCTGGGCAGTAGACACCATTTGCTGACAACTGTATCCGTTTAACCAAGTTTGTGTTCTTCTTTTTATCTTATATGGCAGATCATTTTTTTAACACTTATTCAATGTTGCATCTGGAAAGACATTGCAACAATGTAGCACACATTATTGCATCAATAAACTAAAAAAACACACAACCACAATGCAATAAGAAAACGGCAACACAGACTTGTTATGATTTGTCAGTGTAGTGTTGGTGAGTTGCTTTGTGTGCATTAATTCTTATGTTGCTTTGTTGTGCTAGTGTCTTGCTTGTGTAGCACTATTATTCTGCTGTGTGATTTTGGCACGCTGCCAGGTTGCTATGCTGCTTTGTTTTCGGATTGTTTAGTTCTCTTATGTTTTGGTTGCCGCATGTATGTGTCAAGTAGTCTGGCATTTTTGTGTTGTCCGGTTGTGTAGATTGTGTTGTTTTGCAATAATGTGCTATATCTTGGTGGTGTGTTGTGATAAAGTGTATTTTGTTATTGTGGTTTTGTTGTCACAATGTTGTTTCGCATTGTGTTCTTGTTCTGTTTCGGCAACATAGCGTCAAAGCAAGCACCCTAGAACCATGGTGCAAGGGTAACTGTATGGTCTGCAGGATTATTTTTATGCAGGAAGTGGCACCACCCTGCACAAATACAATCCTGATAGACTTGTTCTGCTTTCTGCAGCAAACATAGAAAGAGAAAAAATAAGGAGAAAAATAGACATTTCTCCTCGTTACACCTCTGCTGCATAGGCATATCGTTTTGGAGCAATCCCAGGTCTACAAGCTCTTGTAAATCTGAGAATGCATCAAAAATCACGAGAGTTGCATGCGAACACCCATGCAATGCCAATGAAGTACCTAGCCATGGCAGAGTAACGTAAAACAGCGATTTGCACTGTCTTGCGGTCCTCCATATTTTTGGAGCAACTCCCAGTCACGCAAAGTGTCTTTGTGTGGCGTCAAAAATATGGAATGGTTTGCATCACTCTTGGACCACGTTTCACGGTGCTAGAGTGACGCAAACCGGGTCATAAATAGTGGCACTAAGTTTTGATGATTGTCCCTTTCCTTCAAATTTGAAATTGATTTGTCACAAAGTCTGAAAGAAAATTCATTTTTGAGTCTCTCCAGAAATAATAATATCATTATCTGGACCAAGTGATGCAGAAAATACATGTACTTTCTTATTAAAATATACATTTTAGTTCTCACAGAGACTCCTGGCATTTGACATTCAAAATACAATAGAAAAAACGCAGAATTGGTTGTCATTTCGGGCGGGAAATTATTTTGAGTGCTAACGATTTTAATGATGAATTTTAGTCATAACTGATGAACTTATAAAGTTGTGCCTTTTATGAATTTTATTAGATATTTAGAAGTGTATTTATTAATGTATTATTGTTGTGCCACATTTTTATGGAGCCTTTGTTTAAATTAATATGGTTGCTATTCTGATGTACTATTCAAACTGCTCTTGCTCATTCCCGCCTGCCTTTCAATGTCCCCCTGTGTGTCTTCTCTCCCCACAGTGTTTGCAGAGCACAGGACACTGTGACGTAGCTGGTTATTTTCCTTAGACATCGAATGTGAGTATTATGAATAGAGCTTTCTTCATGACCCAAATGTTGCTAAGTATCCAAGGACTCTTCCGATATAGTTCCACTGTGTGCTTGAAAGAATTCATTAGTGTATGAATCAATTGTTTTGAAGATGTTTCCTAATGTTCTGTATCTCCTGTCAGCAACAAAGCAGAATCTGCTTGAGAATTACATAGAAAGGGATTTGCAGTATTGCCTTATAAATAATGACATGCTCATTTGCAATGAGGTCATGGTGTGCTATCTGTAATCATGGTATCCTGTGACAGAGATTTATTTCATTATTCTATAAGCTCCAAATATGTTTGGGGGGGCGCAAATAATTGTCTCCTTTTCACCACAGCCTGAGTCTGATATTAGAAAGACCTTCCCTGTTCCTACTGCGACATTGTCCATTTGTTGTCCATTTCTTTTATGGTTTTGCTGTTTATATGAGATTTAGAATAATCTTGATGTCTGATCATGTATTCTGCATTTATGTCTTTATGTCATTTAATCATTATCTGTACCTAATGTTTTTGAGATTTTGTAATAAAACCATATAACTTTTTCTCTGATCTAGAACTCAGTTATTGCATTGTCCCAGTTACTTAATACTCTGCTAATTATGTGTTAGGCCTGATGTTGAGGAGGGTGATGTTCTGATCACCAGGTCAAGGTTGTTGAAAGGGAGCCACCTGGGGTAGATTTGAGGGTGATCTAAATTTTGGGGTGTATTAACATTTGGGCTTCGGGGTTGTGCTTCCACAGTAACAAAACGGTTAAATGTGTACCTCATAAACTTGCTAATTGAAAATTATTTAAACACACATGAATTTTGAATTTTTCAAACCTACTTTGGTGCTGTATCTTCTGCCAAAGAATTAAAGTACTGTAAAAGAGTTATGCTACAGTATGAGTCATGCCTATGATTACTTTGAGGTTTCCAGTACTTGTTTCACTGAGCATAACATATCGCGATATAAATGAATGAAACACATATTTTTGTGTGGTGCGAAAAATATTTCAGAAATTAAATATATAGGGGTGTGGCTTGAGCAAGAAGGATGCTTAATCCGGCATCTTCGCTCCATCAATAATCTGGTACATAATTACTTTACCAACCTGCCCAAAACCATGCAAAAAAGACTTTTTAACCCGCAGGAACTACAATGCGATAAAAAGGCGATATTGATTGTTCAGATTGATTTGGATTGCCTCCTAGCCCCGTGAATACCAAAGACAACATGGCGGCTCCCGGCGGCTCCACTCATAGCGGGACATCCAAAAGACTTCACTGTGATCAGCAATCAGCATATGTGGGTAGAAGAACCCTCATACAGCCTGTGCCTCAAACACTCGATGTCTCCCATAATGACATGAGTATTATAACCGGTGTTTGGAAAGCTTTGGGCCGCATTATGGCAGCATGATCAGTATTCACCAGTGCTACCTCAGCTTCCACGACAATGTGAGGACACCCCACAGGAACTGCACTCTAATTACCTTGTCGGCATTTAGTTTGTGTCACGACTCCATTATTTTTGCATTGCCATTTCAAGTCAAACACCTCTGCACGACCCTCCAGGTCGTTTCTGCTGATGTTTGATGAAACTCGAACTGTCACGCCCACCCTGCCCTTCTTGCTCCTTGTGGTTGAGCCAATTTTGAAAAAGGGAACAAAGGATTGGCCTCACCACCCTCGGACTGAACTCCTGCACACACCTACCCTGTTTCGCAAGACTTGGTCACACCACCGTCCCAGAACTTGTTTCTTTCACATATCCTGCTGTTCAAGATCTGCCTGTTCTCTCACATACATATCCTGTTTTGCAACACCTGTCGGTAATCTTTTGTACTATCTGTTGCAGCACCGTCCTGCCTGAACTAAGAATGGCGTAACTGCATTCTGACTCGGAGGTGCAAGGCTCCCATCCAGACTAGTTTCTTAAGGTGGAAAATGTCTATATATGGCCTGTAAGCTGCGGAGTGAAGCAGCAGCCTCCTCTGTCTTGTCTCCGACGAGCTTGGGACTCTGTTCCATAGCCCGGGCTATTCAAATAAAACTTGGTTCCTCCTGCAGATGAAGGCTCCTGTATCTCCTTTTTCTATATAAGGAGGGTATGGAAGACTTAAGCGGTTCCCCTGCCACCGAGACCCAGTAAGTGGGTATAAATGGTTCTTCAAATGGTGCCCTAATAGGGACCCCACAAGCACGAAGGTCAGGCCTGTGGATGTGAGGAGGTCACAGAGAGACTCCGACTTAGGTGCCCTACCTTAGGGATTCTTGCAGTCCGGTAGCTTAACGACTCGCCCGCTGTAACTCCCTGCCCGGTGATTCTGCTGTTATTGACTTTTGCAAAAGCCAAGCCTGCGAGGTGAGTTTTTTTAAACCCGCTGTTGTGTGTTATCTGTTTACAAACATGCCGGCCAGTAATAAGTTTAAGAAATTATGTTGTTGTATGTGTGCGCAGGACTCCCAGCTGGAGGCGGCCTGTCCGCTTCCTCCAGTGGGGACCCCTGGTCACACCATGTATACTAAATATGGTACTTCTGCTATAATGTTTTCCCCTTTTTGGACCAAATAAACTAAACAAAATAACTCAGAATTACAATGGCCGCCTTATGGGTCTTTTGACCCGCATGTTCTGGCAAATCTAGAGGAACAGCTATTTAAACTGAAGATTCGTCCCTCGAAGTTTGAGTCTGTCAGGTTGTGGAGGAAGGAAATTGAGCAGAGAGCAAAGAAGGAAAAGGCACTAGAAAGGAAGCGGGAGCGGATGTCAATGGCAGACCATGCTAGGGAGCACTTACAGGACCGAATGGAAAAATCTGTAGAGATAGCTGATAGGGAAACATAGGGCGCGGGTGCAGAAGTGCTACCCAGCCCATGAAGAGAAAGGAAAAGGCTTTATGGAAGGGGAGAAGAGTGCGATTCCCTGCTCGATACCATGTTGGAAAGTCCTCCTGCTTATACCCCCATGCACCCTGCGCTGACACATCCTGCCCCGCATGCAGCTGTACCAGCCGTGCTGCACACTCCTGCACCCACTGCCCCTCCTACTGTTCCCCCCGCCACACCGACCCCCCTCTATTTTGACACCTATGACACCGACTGCGCACACTACCCCTGTCTTCGCCAAGGGAATGACAACGAGTCCCCATACGCCCAATCCCTGCAGCTTTACCCCTGCTCACCCCTTCCCTTCTTCCCCGTGGTCTACGGTTAAGCAGGATTTATATAGATTATTGAATTCCCCTCGACTGGCTTCCTTGCGCTCTGCAGTCAGCTTTTCATCCCTTCGAGAAGATGACCTGCAAAAGCAACAGTGTGAATGTTGGATAAATAGCGGGAATATTTATTCATTTGAAGAAATATGGTCCACCTTTTCCCAGTGGGCGATTATGGAACAGACCACCTGGGCTGAATACATGTGTACCTTGGTTATGCAGAGATTCGAGAATTCATTTATGCAGATACCCTCCCGATTAATGGACCTCAGGTCACAAATAAAAAGAGGCAATGTGCAGGGAGAGGGGATGTTTGCGCTATGTCTGCTTTGATAGCTTACCATGATATGACCGCCTTCCCCAAACCCTCTCTAGAGACAGCTATGGCAATGGCAGAGGCGGCCCCTGTCTATGTTAATTCACTCACTGATGCCCAAAATAATGGCCGAGGGCCTGTTGAAGCCCACTGGAGTAGGCTATGGGTTCATGTCCCTTGTAAAAGGTCAGAGGTAATGCAGTTGAAAGGGCAGTTACCGGATCTTTGAAAAAATCCGGCTTCTTTTTACAAAGAATTAGGCCAGATAATATCTGCTGGTACACTTATTCTTGAAGACATCTACTTGCTCTTTGGTACGGTCGTTCCTGCTGAAATTTGGGATAAAATTCGACATACTCTCCATGAGGTAGAGCTGGGAGGTGAATGGGCTAATCTAGAAGCTATGGAAGATGCAAGGGCAAGAGGGACTAAGCCAGAAGCTGCCCTTCTAACTTTGCCCGGTAAAATAATAACGCTTATGAAAACCTTTTTGCCAGAAACAGTCATTAACTGGGATAAGATAAATGCGTGTAGGCAGTGAAAAGATTAAAGTGTGGCGGACTTCTTTACCCGTTTTGAAACAGAATACAAGGGACATAGTGGCTTGGAGCCCGGATCCCAGGCTCTAGCCCAGTATTTGTCTGTATGTTTGTCAACAACTTGCTTCCTGAGATTTCTGCCAGGCTCAAGAAGGTTGAGAGTACATGATCTGCCCAGACTGTGACTGGTATCTTGGCTATGGTACAGTATCACGAGAATAGGGAGAATGAAGATAGAGAGAAGGAAAGTAAGAAGGCTAGGGATCTTAAGACTAAGGTACTTCTGCAGCAGGCTTACCCTCCCTGAGGCCCCGAGGCCCCGATGCCCATGGGAATTTCAGACCACAGCCCCAACCCCCACCAAGGGTTCGCTAGTCTACCCCCTCAGGCCCTCAACGCACGGGAGCTCTCCAAATAGATCAGTGTGCTTATTGTAAAGGGTACAGCCATTGGATAGATGAGTGTCCCGTATTAGCTGAAAACATCCGAACAGGGAAGACTCGGCCTCGTGCTCCTAGAGCGGGGAGGCCGACTAGGGACCATGGCCCGCCTCGTCCGTAGGACACAGAGCGTAGGTCCAGGGTTGACGCTCCTGTCCGGCAACGCCCGGCATATAGGTTTGATGGATACGAAGCAACACGCACTTATTACAATGATGATTATGAGGAAGTTGATGAGACATGGTTCTATCAAGCATAGGACAGCCAGGAAAGGGGGATTACTAGAGTGCAAATTCCAGTGGATCAAAGGGGCCCGTATGTTCAAATGTCAGTTGTGGGGAACAATCAGAATTTTCTTCTGGATTCTGGGGCCACCAGGTCTTCTATTGCACGTCTGTCAGTCCCGAAGGCATGTAAAGAGGCTACTCTCTTTTTGTTACGCCACCTTGCCCTCCATAACCACAAGGTCTCTTTAAATAAGCTTGGAGAAGGTGACCTATTTAGGTCATCTCCTCTCGAAGGAGGGAAGGAAGCTCTTCGCTGATCGTGTAGCCGTTATCAATGCTATAGCGGCCCCACAGACACAAAAGCAGGCGCGAGCCTTCATAGGTCTAACCTCATACTGCAGACAGTGGATTCCCAATTTTTTGGCCATGGTCTAACCTCTTCTTGCCCTCACCACTAAAGACATATCAAACAGTTCCTTTCCATGGACTAGAGAGCATACACAGGCCTTCCAGGATTTAAAAAGAGCTCTGTGTACTGCTCCAGTTCTCAGTACTCCTGATTATAACAAATATTTTTTCTTTTTGTACATGAGACAGGCGGCTGTGCATGGGCTGCCTTGACCCAGATATTCAGAGGTCACCATCGGCCATGCGCCTATTTTTCAGCTACCTTAGGTCCTGTTGCGATGGCTCTTCCAGGATGCCTACGAGCGACAGCTGTGGTCTCACTCATGGTCCGTCAGAGTGCGGGGATCGTCATGAACTCCCCCTTGACTCTGATGGTTCCCCATTCTGTGGATACCCTCCTTAATAACACCAAAACACAGTACCTCACAAGCGCACGACTCACAGGATATGAATTGACAATCTTTTCCAGCCACATTAACATCAAGAGATGCACTGTACTGAATCCCGCCACCTTACTCCCACTGGATACTCAGGATGCCTGTTTAGATCCACATGACTGTATATTGAGGACAGAGGAGGAGACAAAGGGACGGGTTGACTTACAGGATACCCCGATAGCAGACCCAGAAGGTACACTCTATGTGGACGGGTCATGTCTCAGAGGGCCAGATGGTAACACATCAGCCGCCTACGCCCTCACGACATTGGAGCAAGTAGTAGAAACAGCTCAGATTCTGCAGTGCTCTGCTCAGGCTGCAGAATTAGTGGCCCTCACTAGAGCCTGTGAGCTAAGCAAAGGAATAACAGTTAATATCTACACTGACAGTCAGTATGCCTTTGGGGTGGCTCACAACTTTGGGAGACTGTGGAAAAAAAGGAATTTCCTTACTTCACATGGGACGAAAATTCAACAAGGCCCCTTAATTCACCGATTATGAGACTCCCTGACATTTCCCAGAAAGGTAGCCATTATAAAATATAAAGTGCATAAGAAAGTGACGGATGATGTTGGAAAAGGCAATGCCCTGGCTGACAAGTCAGCCAGACAGACAGCTCTTAGGAAAAAGGAAGGAATGTATGTGGGAGGTCCCGCCAGGCTGTGGCAGAGGGGGGCATGGTTGAAGATACAGTACAGAGTGTGATTGACATTCAGTCCCATGCTACCCCATAGGAGCTGAGGATGTGGACGGAGCATTTGGCGGTAAAGGAAATAGATGGTTGTTGGGCCCGTATCACTATGGAGAGACAGTGGATGTTGCCTGACAGTCATGTGCTACCGGTATTAACGATGGCCTATGGGCCAGCTCACATTAGTGCGAAAGAGATATGCAAGTTGCTGGAGCCCACCTGGTATAACTCAAAGATACCAGCATGTGCTGAGAGGATGGTCAAAACATGCGTGATTTGCCTTATGTACAACCCGGGAAAAGGTAGAGTAACCCATGGAGGAGGATTCTCTCCCCATACCTTTCCTTTTGAAGCCCTCCAGATGGATTATATCCAGATGGACAGATGTAACAATTTATAATACGTCCTGGTGGTGGTCTGTACCTTCAGCCGATGGATGGAGGCCTACCCTGTCAAAGACTGCACCTCTATCACCTCGCCAAAGTACTTTTGAAAGAATACTTCCCACGATTTGGTTTGCCCCGTTTGGTCTGGAGTGACGACGGGACACACTTTACGGCTCAAATAATGGAGTATGTCTGTTCAGCACTGGGTATGAAACAAAAATTTCATGCAGCTAACCACCCCCAGTCAGCAGGTCTAGTGGAGGTATACAATGGCATCCTAAAGACTAAAATGGCCAAGATTGTAACCGAGACAGGTGTCACTTGGATTGATGCTCTGCCCCTGGCTCTGCTGTCTGTCAGGACAATGGCCCATACCAGGATAGGACTATCTCCCCATGAGATTGTGCTAGGGATGCCTGCAAATGTGTGGGCTGTTCCACGGCCCCAGAACCTGTCTGATGTTGAATACCCTGTGTTGACTGATTATCATTACAGTTTGACTAACACCTTTCATACTCTTTACCACCAGGTGCATGAGGCCATGCCTGATAAAAGCGAGGGCCCAGGACACATTATCCAACCTGGGGACTGGGTTCTGATTCGCAACTTTCGACGTACTAAGAGCCTCGAGCCCCGCTGGATACAGCACCATCAGGTGTTACTGGCCACCCGCACTGCTGTGAAAGTTGAAGGTCGAAAGAACTGGATTCACGCAACACACTGTAGACGAGTGCCTCTGCCTCTCCCCTATGATCAGTGGGTGATAGAAGGACGAGGAGACTCAGAGACAGAAATAGTCCCGACGGTTGTTCCATTCAGCGACGCAAGATTACATTTCACATCTACGGAAGCAGAGAGTGACAGTATACTGAAGAACAAGGTGGAACACTCCCATCACTCTGCTCAGCATTAGGAACAATTATTCCCCGACCTTACTGTTTCTACTTCTACCCGATGTAACTTGCGTTCCAGAAGGAAGGCTTTCCCTTGACTTCGCCCAGGTACATATAGGCTGTAGAGCTGTAATCTCCTGGCTAAGACCAGTGCTGGTGTGTCAGATTAAGGTACGCCCCTAGGGCTCCTGGCACCTGCATCTAATGAAGCAACCACCAATCACAGACAGGCGCTAGTGGTCCCTGGCTTAGTACAATGGCAGCCGTCCAATACACCCAAGTCCAGAAACGATATGTCAGTCTCCTACATAGCAGGTGCTTCGTGGCTCCCGTGGTGATGCTGTTTGTCTCAATCACCTTGTCTATCATGGGTTGCATGTTACTGATCTACTATCCTGTTATCCCACCAACGCCTACACGACACCTGCAGAGCATCAGTATTTCACGTTACCCGCCCACGAATGACCCCGCCGTGCAGAATTTTTCAATAACACCTTTGTCCAGATGTTACATCATCATCAGCTGATCATAAATACTTCCAACTGTTGGGTATGTGGACTGATGCAGCATGCTATGACACAACCTGTCCCATTCTTTCCTTATCCTTTTTCAATTTCTGGGTCCTGTCTTGCATGGTGGATGTTGAAGCAGGAGGCCTATACTATCAATGGTACTGGCAATTCTGCCATTGGAACATGTCGAGATGACTTCTGGCAAAACAGGTCTGGCAATACCAATACCCCTTTTTGCCCCACCGGCTCATCAACATTGCTATTACCGACGGATGAACTTGGTGAGATGGTGGTATTTAACTCAACTTCTCGACAAACATTTACCAAATTTCGCGCCAGAAGGCTACTACCTGTTGTACGAAACATTCTGAATGTTATAAATGTGTGAGACCGCGTCTGCATCTATGGCTTGGGAACTAAGAAAGCTGGTACTAGTATCTGTGACAGCATTAAAACTTTAAACTCCACGTCTCCTCCAAAGTTGGTGGCGTCCCCCAACACTTATTTTATCTGTGGCACAGCAGCCTACACTTGGCTCGCCCGTAACTGGTCTAGTACCTGCTATCTGGCCTTCCTTCTTCCACCAACGTACTTTACCCATGGAGATTACCAACTGTTGATGAAGGGCGCATTGCGTCACTCACGTAGGGGTGTCATATCGGCTGAGGATACAGTAGGCCAGGAAGCCGGGGACTTCTTTAAGGGTTTCCTACCATTCTGGGGCCCTATGGCAAACAGTCGGGCTATACGAGGACTGAACAGGGTCCTTGAGGCCACCATCACAGAAACAGTTAGTGCCCTCTCCAACATCACTGCAGAGCAACAAGCAAACCGCCTTGTAACACTTCAAAATCGTATGGTCCTTGACATCATGCTCGCTGATCGTGGTGGTATGTGTAAATTGATTAGCTCCAGCTGCTGTGTGTATATTCCAGATCACACACCCACAGTATATGATGCCACCCAACGTCTGCATCACCTTTCCTCTAAAATTCATCAGGATGAAGGCAACTGGTCCCTCACAGGCGGGATCTGGGGCCTCCTTTCCAAATGGGGATGGAGTGTCCTCATCTTCCTTGCCTTGGGAGTAGCTGTTCTAGTCTCCTGCTGTTTGTGCATTCAGTGCCTGCCAATGCTCTATGCAATGTGTATTCAGGCTCTCAAGCCTCAACCTTCTAACATTCACAACACCAATATGAAGATGATGCTCCAACAAGAAACAGATGATCTCATGAATATCGACATTTCCTAGAGTATTTGCCACTCAATGGCAAAAGGAGGGTCTGAGGAAAAGTGTCCTTCTTGTCGGCATTTATTTTGTGTCAGGACTCCATTATTTTTTAATTGCCATTTGATGTCAAACACCTCTGCACGACCCTCCTGGTTGTTTCTGATGATGTCTGATGAAACTGTAACTGTCACGACCACCCTGCCCTTCCTGCTCCTTGTGGTTAATCCAATTTCGAAAAAGGGAACAAAGAATTGGCCTCACCACCCTCTGACTGAACTCTGCACACACCCACCCTGTTTCGCAAGACTTGGTCACACCACCGTCCCATAACTTGTTTCTTTCACATATCCTGCTGTTCAAGATCTGCCTGTTCTCTCACATACATATCCTGTTTTGCAAGACCTGTCCGTAATCTTTTGTACCATCTGTTGCAGCACCATCCTGCCTGAACAAAGAATGGCGTAACTGCATTCTGACTCGGAGGCTCCAGGCCCCCATCCGAACTGGTTTCTTAAGGTGAGAAATGTGTATATAAGGCCTGGAAGCTGCAGAGTGACGCAGCAGCCTCCTCTGTCTTGTCTCTGATGAGCTTTAGACTCTGTTCCATAGCCCGGGCTATTTGAATAAAACTTTGTTCCTCCTACAGACGAAGACTCCTGTGTCTCCTTTTTCTATATAAGGAGGGTATAGAAGACTTGGGCGGTTCCCTTGCCATTGAGACCCAGTAAGTGGGTATAAATGGTTCTTCAGCAGGATTACCCGAATGACTATTGGGCTCAAAAGAATCAGAGTTTGTAACACTCACACTAGTTACCATGTGTGCGTGCAACATTAATTACTTGTGACTATGTCGTATGTGCCATGAGCACTTGTGTAGTTCCATGAAGAATATCTTCTGAGAGGTTAATTCATCAGGGAACACTCAAAAATACCCAGTGTGAGAAGTAAACAGCGTTCAATTGTATTACAGGATAACAGGTACTAGCGTTTGTGTCCTGTAGCCATCAGCATCCATGCATGCATGTGCTCCTGCTCCCGAACTCACTTCTGCTGCCTGTACTAGCAACTTCCTACATATCTCTGAGGCATATTAATTACGTCAGTTTAGCCCTACTTTGAAAACTTTTAGATCGGGCACCATCACAACACAGAGAACAGAAGAAATCATAAATGAAAGTGTTGATTTGCCCCTCACAGAAAATAAAATGGTGGCCGCGCCTGTGACAGCAAATTGAACAATTGCTGTCCTTATATGGTATAAACAACCCCAAGGAGTGCTAAAAACAAGAAAAAGGAGAAGGCATACGTAGATATTGCTGAATATCTCCACTCAGTGATCACCAAATTAGAACCTGCATTTTGATCGTCAGGTGCTGCGAGATGATATAAGGATTCATTACGACTGTTTCTGGGCTACGGTTGAGAGCGTGCAAAATGACGTCCAGGCCCGTTCCATAGCTCTGAGGCCTGATCCACTGCCCTACACCCCAAATCTCTCAATAAAGCCTGTGCACCTGGCCAAATGTTCCCTCATAGTTAGGCCTACTTTCTGCTCAACAAGGTTACAACAACGCTTCAACTGCCTCTAATTGGCACTGTATATTTCTGAAAGTGCCCTACTACAACACTATTGTGACTGAAGCTATTGTTACAAACATCATAGCACACCTCTACACCAATGTTTGGAGACTTGCAGTGCATCACTTCACCTTCAGCGACCTATGAAATGTCTGACAATGGGAGTAAAGTCCCCAAAGATACTTGAGAAAACAAATCATCACTAAAGCATACTAAAACACTACTGGACTCCCATATAAAGCCCAAAACAGACCCAGTCGGATGCATGGATATGATCTTGTAATGCATCAAAGCCTTACACGACCTAGTGCAACGACTTCCAGAACATGTAAAGCAAGACCTCAGAAGCAGAAACTAGGATTTGTATGTTGGAGGACGATGCGTTAGATGAGAAAGCTAAAATGGGCATGGCTACCAACAAGATCAAATCCCTTCTGAAATACATCTCAGAGTTGGAAGATCACAATCGCAGCTACACTTTCCATTGAAGAGTCATTTTTTTATCTACTTATAACATTTGACCCTTACACAGATCTGCACCAAACTTGGCATACTCTTAGCATAGGTAGCCAAGGGACGGCAAAGCAAACTTCATGCAGTTCTGTGAAGGGAAAAAGGTTAACAGGGGTCGAAAAGATGTATTTTCCATGTTAACTACCATTGGAAGCTTTGCTATCAGCAGCATCAAAAACTGGTTAATGGGTTTATGCCAACCTTGGCATGAAAACAGAGCTTTACTTTTGTTCTTTTATTATTTTGGTGTAAACATGTTCAGTAGCTTTTGAGATACCTGCATTAGAAAAAGGTGCCTGTAAATATAGGTCAAGTCAAGTCAAGTCAAGTTCATCTTTATTTCGATGGTTAAAAACCATCATAAAAATACATAATACAAATCCGCATACAACAATTTACATTGTATTTCTGAACTTTACAATATTAACATTCTTAAAAACAATTTTAAAATGTTGTTGACATTAATTAAAAGGGAGAGAGCATTTAATTCATTTCATCCTACATCAGCATCAACCCCTGGTGTTTCTTAATTTGACAACAATTTTTATAAAACTCATGATAGAACACAGAGTACGCATATCAGTTGCTCTTTGCAAGAATAATAAAGCAGATTTAGCATGGTAAATTTTTGACTTCTTTAAAATATCCACAAGAAATCTTCGGCGCGGGATACTATAAAAAGAACATAATAGTACAAAATGAAGGATGTCCTGCGGAGACCTATTGTCGCAGCCGCAGGCACCCTTCTGCTCAATTGTTAAAGTAAAACCAGACGGATAAGCTAAAATGTTAGGTAACAAATTGAGCCTAAAACGACACATTAAAAACCTCTCTTGATGGCTATACATTAAAAAAAGATAAGTTTCCATACCCATTTCATTACTCACAAGAGAGTGCGCTACTACAGATGTTTCATTAGAGTCAAGTTGATTCCTGCTATATTCATATTTGTCCAGTAGCAGCTTCTGGATGCGATATTTACAAGAGGTATCAATCTTTGATGAGCCAGTAAACAATATTTGGTGGTCAATAGACTCTAGGGTTTCTTTAATGTATTTAAGCCATGGGATTTGTAACCACCGATCTCTCCGGAGGCAATCTTCAGTAATCTGTCTAGTTAGTTCGGCGTTTGGGTTTAGCCAGATTCGAAGCCAGGTCAGAATTGGTCTTACTTTAATCAGGTCAGATATATACAGGGTGCCAAGCTCCTTGTGTGTAATTGCTGCCGGGATGCTCTGTGGTAACTTTAGCAATTTCTTTAGGAATTTATCTTCCTCTGCTTGTATCTGGTGTGCATCCCTAAAACCCCACACCTCTGCCCCGTACATGGCTTTAGAAGTGCTGACCGCTCTATACAGCGTCATTATTTGTTCAGGGGACCAACGACCCAGCCTACGTGCAAAGTTTAATATGGCACCATTCGCTGAAACAAGTTTCCTGCACCTTTCCTCCATCAATGGGGCAAACCCGATATTTTCATCAAACAAGAGATCCAAATATGAGAAAGTGTTTACAGTGTCCAAAACGTGTGTTCCTTTTTTAAACACAAATCTCTTGGGCGGTTTTTTTCCTGCCACCATGATAAAGGACTTAGTCAGATTTACTGAGAGATCTAGATTCTCCATGAACCTTACAAAGCCACTGATTATCTGCTGCAGGCTCACTGCTGTTCATGCGAGTAGGACCGCGTCATCCGTTTACAAAAGTACCGGTATGTGACGCGATCCTACTCTTGGGCAATCAGTCCCCAATGTCATCAGTGCGCTCTCCAGGTCATTTATATAAAGGGAAAATAGGAAGGGAGCCAGGATACACCCCTGCCTCACCCCGCTAGTGCACAGGAAGGGATCAGTGCTCACCCCTCCCGCGCTATAGCGGACTTTGGCAGTGGTGTTCCAGTGGAGTTCCTTTAGTATGTTTATCAGGTCTGGATCAATTCCCAATCTATACATAAGTGCCCAGAGTTTAGTTCTATTTACATTATCGAATGCAGCTGCCAGGTCCATAAACCCTATATGCATTGTTCCTTTATTGGATTTGGTGTATTTAGCAACTAGTAGGTATAAGTTGAGACATTGGTCACTAGTTGACTTGCCTGTTCTAAACCCATATTGGGTATCCACCAGGGTGTTGTGTATTTCAGTCCACTCTGTAAGGCGGTTTAGAATTACCCTACCTAGTAGTTTAGCTGAGACCTCAATCAGCAAGATTGGTCTGTAGCATTGTGGATTATCCCTACAGCCTTTCTTATATATAGGAACAATCAATGCAGTTGACCAAGATCGCGAAAGTCCAGATTTAGTTGCTGCATTAAGTACTCTCGTCATAATCGGTGCCCATAGGTCGGTGATGCTTAAAAAGAGGACTGGGGGGGTGCCGTCCGGGCCTGGCGCCTTGTTACGCGTCAGCCCTAGCATTGCCTTTAGAACTTCCAGTAAGGAGAATTCTAGCTCAATTGCTCTGGGACGCTCCCACACTCCATCCCCGTTTCCTACCTCCTGTTGATTATAGAGACTTTTGAAATGGTTAATCCATTGTTCGGGGAGTATGTTGGTGCTGATTACAGGGGAGCTAGAGTCTTGGTAGCAGGGTCTATTTATAATTCTCCAGAATTGAGTATAGTCCCTGTTTTCTCCTGCTTCTCCAAGGTCTGCCCAAACTTCCTTTTGGAGTGCACTCTTTCTTTGCTTAACCTGTATTTTGTAATTACGTCTACAGAGGGCGATTTCATTCTTATCTCTCGGGGACTTCTTTAGACTATGTTTTAGTTCTCTCAGTGCACGTGAGCAATTTGAGTCAAACCATCTTGGAGTTGTCAGTTCTTTATTAGGCCGCTTAATTTTTAATAGTCCTTCGACTACCCTAGTTAAGGATTCGAATGCCAAGACCACTTTTCTACCCTCTGTTGCAAGATCAAGACAGATCTCTATGTGTTCATTCCCTCTTTCCACTAGGGTACTATAGAATTCTTGTGGGTTAATCTTTGCCCATCTTATGCACCTCCCTTGATCCGATGGTCAAATTATGATCCCCCCCCCCAGATGTTCTACTGGTAGATCGTTATATTCCATTTCAAGAGTTAGGGGGTTGTGGTCGCTAAAGGGGCTCCACTCCGTTCTTACCTTTTTAATCTGTTCTTTAGCAAAGGCAGAGATTACTATAAAGTCTATAAAGTCTATTATAGAAGCACAACCTCTTTAAATGTGGGTATGAGGGTGTCCCTTGCTTTCACTGGCAACAGGTCCATTGTGTGGGTAAGAGCAAAGCTATCTAGTAACTTCATAAGCAGTGCGCCTTCTCTGTTATGTTCAAAGTGTGGTCCACTTTCTACAGGGCAGGAAGACCAATCAGGGTACAGGGGGAGTAGTTTTGGGCACAGGTGACAATTAAAGTCCCCCATCAGCAGGACAATTGGTTCGCCCCCCCCTGCCTTAGGTCTGTTTCTTCATTTAACCTACTCTCTAACTCTAGTAGTCTGGGGAAGTTCCCTCATTTGAGCCCGAGTTGTAAAAATTTAGAATTAGAAATCTCTGTCCTTGTCCCTGGAATGTCAATGCTTGTATGGCATCTGACACCCATAAGGGTTGTGACCAAGTGCCTTTTAGGTCTAAATCGACATATATCACTAACCCTCCTTTTGCCCTCCCAGATCTCACTTCTTGGGCTGGCCTAAAGAAGCATTTGTAGCCCTCCAGACTAGACATCCCGACTAGACATGTAGACTAGACATCCCGCGTAAAGACCACATCTCTGGTCACCTGAAAAACCTCCACTGGCTCCCCGTTAATAAGAGGATTACTTTCCGCCGCCTAACCCACGCTCACAAAGCACTTTACGAACTTGGACCCGAATGCCTCAACACACGACTTTCCTTCTACACCCCCTCCCGCCAGCTACGTTCCTCCAACCAAGCCCTTGCTACTGTACCTCGCATCAACAAAACCACCATGGGAGGTAGATCCTTCTCCTACCTGGCGGCTAAAACCTGGAACTCACTTCCCACTCACCTCCGCCTCACTCAGAACCACCTAGCATTCAGAAAGCAACTTAAAACTTGGATATTCGACAAGTAATTCCCCACCCTTCCTCAAGCGCCTTGAGACCCTCTGGGTATGTAGTGCGCTATATAAATCACCTGACTTGACTTGACTTGACTTGACTCCAGTTGGCAGGAGTCAGAGTCTCGTGCCCATGTTTCTTGTAAGGCTATAATATGAAAGCCCCTTATGTACTCTCTCCACTCTTTATTGTCGAATTTACCCCCCAGGCCTGCTACACTCCAAGACACAAATGTTAATCCTGCCCTATTTGCTTTCCTTCCCTCTGTGCTGTGTTCATTTACTCTACACTCTCCTATTTTATAGGTCTCTGAAACCTTAGCGTTCTCCTCCCTCTGTTTTGGGGGGTCTTCTGGCCTTATTATTAACCCATTCCTACTATTAACAATTCCATCCTCTATTACAGGACTTGCTAGATCCCCTGTTGCAGTAGTTGTTGCGTGCTCTTTGTCTATAGGGGGTTTTCATTTTCATTGAGCGACTGCAGAGGGGCAAATCTGTTTCTCCACTGTGGATAGTCTCGGGGAGGTAGAAACTGGTCGGGGTAGTTCGTGGCTCTATCCCTTTGCGTATGTTGTGGCCTTCCAGGAATCCACATTGAGTGGTCAGAATTATTACCTCTCCATCTCCTTGGGTAGAAGTAACCAAGGGGGAGCGCACAAATTGTACTAGTGTGGTTTCTATTAGAATTCCTCAATATATAATCCACCAATCTAGCATCTCTGAAATTTGCCACAATACAATCCCCTCTGATATCTTTTTTCCTGCCTCCAAGCCAGTTAACTCTTCTTACATGCACTATCTCCCCCCTTTCCCCGTTGTTCAATGGTCTGTGAATATCCAACCACTTTGAAATTTTAGCATGTAGTTGAGAATGTGATTCTGATGCCCTGAGTTCCGGTACCCCTGCAAATACAATTACATAGGGACTGGCTTCTGGTGGTAAATTTATATGTGGGGGGGTCTATCAGGGCTATAGAAAGGGTCAAAGTCCATGTAGGGTGAGCTATAAGGGCCATTTCTTGAATGATGGTCTTCCTGGCCCCTTTGTATGAGCGGTTGCTGGGGGGCTTTATCAATGTTTTTGGTGCTCGTCTTTTGATTTGATCCCCCTCTAACTTTTGATTTGATCCCCCTCTAAGATCTTAGGAAACTTTCGGGGCATCATGTACCTGGGCAATCGTGTGTTGGATATTGCTAACACAATTGTTATTTGTCATTGTATTATTAGTATTATTAGTGGCCACACTTATGAGTTGATTAGGACCTGAAGAGGGTTTCTTAGTTGTCAGGTCTATTGTCTTGCCTTGTTTGGTCAATTCGCTCGCTATTTTGTCCACCCTACTTATGATTGGTTTCAACTGGGCGATAATAAAAGTTTCCATGTGTTTCTTGAGTTCTCCTATAACCTCCTCAATCCATTCTGGTGGATTTGTGTTTGTGTGCACCTTGTTCTCTACCAGGATGACCTCTTGTCTATTTTTGGGTCGACCATCTCCTATATGTGACTTGTTTTTTCTCTGTTGTCCCTTGGACCTCCCCCGTTGTTTAGGTTTACTATGGGGGATAGGGTCACTGTGCCCTGAGTTTTCTGCCCCAGAGAGAGGTAAGGGTTGAGCACAGGGAACGCCCTCTAACGGGTTACTTGCTGACACTAAATTTTCAGTCATGTTGGGGCTGTCCTCTAGCGGATCACTGAAATAATATCGAGTGTCAAAATATCGACTAGCAAAAATATCGTGGACAAAATATCGACAGTCAAAATATTGAGTTTGTATCTACAAACAGGTAAGTACAAAAATATCGAGTACAAAATATCGTTTACAATAATATAGTTGTAAAAAATATCGACTTTATAAAAAACAGTGTTAAATTAAATTAATATTAAAATGTTATTACTAAAATAAACTTAAAATTTTTTACATTAACTTATAATAATTAAATAATAAATGAAAGTAATAAAAAATTTTTTACAATATTATTTGTTAAAACATATATATATATTAACATACTATAATTAAATAAGATACTAAAAACTGACCCTGAACCCTAAAAATACCCCTTTACCCAAAAACCCAAAACTGACCCTAAACCCTAAAAATACCCCTTTACCCAAAAACCCAAAACTGACCCTGAACCCTAAAAATACCCCTTTACCCAAAAACTAAAAACTGACCCTAAACCCAAAAAATACCCCTTTACCCAAAAACTGAAAACTGACCCTGAACCCTAAAAATACCCCTTTACCCTAAAACTGAAAACTGACCCTGAACCCTAAAAATACCCCTTTACCCTAAAACTGAAAACTGACCCTGAGCTGGTGGTAGGCCTTTCCCAGTCGGCGCACCATCCCGACAAGCTGCACGTGTGTCTTGAGAAGATCTACACGTGGATGTGCAGCTCAGCCCTAAAGCTAAATGGCTCCAAGACGGAGTTGATGCTGCTGGGGAACTCTTCTCCATCTTTGTCCCCCAGCAGCTGGCCAGACTGTCTGGGACCGGTACCCCCCCCCCCCAAGCAGGAGATCAAGAGCCTGGGGGTGTGGCTGGAGCAGGACCTATCGTTTAAAACTCACGCCAAAAAGACCGCTGGCGTGTGCTTTGGCCTGCTCTGCTCAGCCCAGAAGATTCTGCCTCTGCTCCCAGTGGCTACTCGAAGGCTTCTCATCCAGGGACTTATCATCTCGCGGCTGGATTTCAGCAATGCGCTATTCCTGGGCGCGCCCGAATTTACCCTGAATAAATTGCAGCAAGTGCAGAACGCGGCTGCCAGGTTTCTGACGGGTCTCCCAAGGCGTCAATCTGCTCGCCCGGCATTGAGGGCATTGCACTGGCTCCCTGTGAGGGACAGGGTGAAATTTAAGTCTCTTTGTATTGCCCACAAAGTTCTGCACGGGGTAGGCCCTCCTATTCTTAAGGAGATGGTCCAGCCTTACAAGGCCTCTCGTTCTCTTCGCTCTGACCATCAACATCTTCTCCAGGTTGGCAGGGTGAAAAAGGCTAGAACGGGTGGCAGAAGATTCTCAATAAATGTGGCTTCCTGGTGGAACTCATTGCCCCTACAGCTGCGATCGGAAGCTAGTCTGCTTCGGTTCCGTAAACTATTAAAAACTTTTTTGTTCTCTGTTTAATCCCTTCATTCTTTCAGTAGTGTTATTTTCTGGAAGCGCTGGGATGCCTATCGGTAACCAGGCGCTATACAAAACTCATAATAATAATAATAATAATAACCCTAAAGATACCCCTTTACCCAAAAACTGAAACCTGACCCTGAACCCTAAAAATGCCCCTTTACCCTAAAACTGAAAACTGACCCTGAACCCTAAAAATGCCCCTTTACCCAAAAACTGAAAACTGACCCTGAACCCTAAAAATACTCCTTTACCCAAAATTAATCAATATTATTTAATTACCAATTAATTATTAATTAACAATAACAATAAAGTAAATATATTAGCACATTACCTGTAATTAATTTAATAATTAATATTATTTTACCCCAATTAATTACTTTACAATAACACAAAATTATATATATGTAAAATTTACTCTAATTAATGTAATTAACTAATTACAAATAATTAATTACCAATTAATTACTAAAAGAAAATATGTACTAAATTATATTAATTAATTAACTAATTAATATTAATTAATTATCAATTAATTATTAATTAAAATATTTACAACCTTATATTAATTAATTAATTATTATTAAATTACTTCCCACCCTATTCCCCTATAAACCCACAACCCGCTACAGAATTACATTACGCAATTATTATAAAAACAAAATTCATTTAATAAAATATTTTATAACATTAATACACACTTTTCACACATATTATTACATAAATATACACTATAAAGTATTATATATCATTAAAAATTCGATATTTTTGCTATCTATATTTTGTACAGTCGATATTACTTCACTTACCTTAAAAACGATATTTTTGTAGTCGATATTCTGTCCAGTCGATATTTTGTCCAGTCTATATTTTAAAGTCGATATTATGTCCAGTCGATATTTTGTCTGTTTACCCCTCTAGCGCATGATCCCTAGATTGCGTTGGGGTAGCTACTATAGGATTGGGTGAGGCAGATAAGCTCCTTTCCATACGTTCTATCTCCCCAGATTCCTTCCTCAACATCAAATCAATTGCAGTGTTTTTTTTTACTTTGTTGGGAGCTGGAATGTTTGTTTCGGCCAGAGTTTGTTTAGGAGTTTCGACTAGGTGTGCTTTGCTCATAGCCGAGCGTGTTTTTGGGTGATTAGACATAGTGGATGTAATTGTTGACTAGCTCTTATACTCCCCCAAAGAGCAGTCCAAGCTTCCTTCTTATGGGTGGCTAAGTCTATCTAGTACTATATTTAATATATGTTTCCCCGACGCCCCCTCCTCCTAGTTGAACAGCTGAATATCAACAAGTTCAATTGTCCTATCAGGCACAGGCGGCCAGTCCAAGTTCAACAATACCTGTTACAATAGTCCGTGTCAAGGGAGGTGGCCCGTCCCTGGTCGACCCCGGACGGCCACAGACGGCCCGCCCTCTGCCCAGGCTCAGCCCGGGCGCCGTCCCGGGACGCGGGAGGTACTTTGCTCTTTTTGTGCGCCTCCGGGCGTGGCTGGTAGCGTCAATGGGCGGGGCCTGGAGGGATTGTGGGGGCTGTAGTCCCCCCGCTCTGCGGCCACGGTTTGTAGGCGGCAGCGGGTTGGACCAGATGCCCAGATGCAGCTCTCCCCAGCGAACTCCCAGCGATGACAGCAATCGCCCCGCGAGCAAGACGGCAAGGCAATTTTATCCCTCTAATTTGCGTTGTCTGAAAGTCTCTCCCGCTCCTTAGCGGGACTTCTCTCTTTTTGTGCGCCACCGGGCGCGGCTGGTAGCATCAATGGGCAGGGCCTGGGGGGATTGTGGGGGCTGTAGTCCCCCCACTCGGCGGCCGCGGTTTGTAGGCGACAGCGGGGGGGACCAGATACCCAGATGCAGTTCTCCCCAGCGAACACCCAGCGATGACAGAAATCGCCCCGCGAGCAAGACGGCAAGGCAATTTTATCCCTCTAATTCGCTTTGTCTGAAAGTTTCTAAATATAGGTCATTTTAGTCTGCAGACAGTCCAAAGCAGATTTAGAGACCATTCTCATACCCAAGTTAAAACAATAAAGGCCTCCCATTGGACAAGGGAGTGTATTGCTTCTGTCATCCATTTTGGCTCTTTGAACATAAGAAGGGAGGAAATATCCCTCTTATATCTACTATAACAGGATGCAGAGCTCAGTCCCCAAATTCTGAAATAAATGAAAGTGGTATAAGGGCTTTCGGAGCAGGCCCTGACCCTAGCACTCTATAGAGCAGTGCCCAAAGACCTCCCCAAACAGATTAAATGTTTAAAAAATATATGCTTTTTGTTATAGAGTTTGTAAACCCTGGGAATTTTTTCACAAATCTGAAAACATATTTTGAGTCTGAAAACCTGGCCTAAGAGTTCACCAAACCCAAGATCCTTAAATAATGAGAAAAAATGTAATTTAACATTTCATGAGTGATGTGATATGTGAGGTGAAAAACAGTGCAGGATGGGGTGCAAGGTATAGCAAGTTCATTCAATTAGAATTGGTGAATTTCAGTGTGTTTTCAATCTTTAAACATAATTTCACATCATTCCAACTGTAATGTTACTATAATGTCACTTTAACCTTTATTTTTATTTATTAATTTGTTTTTAAAGATTTTTCTAGCAAACCTTTCATTAAGGCCACTTTACATATTTTTGTGAATTACTGTGATTTTTTAGTCAAATTCTAAACTGAATTTTTTCTTGGGACCTCACCTTTGGTTACGGCTAACGTGCCTGTCCAGGCCCTTCACCTAGCCCCATGCTGGATGCCAAACCATCCACTTCACAGTGGAGATTTGAGAACAGGCCCATACGCAGTTGGATGCTGACTGCAGGAACATTTTGTAATGGTGTTGTGTCCAGCCAATCACATTGTTTCTTTACTGCAGATCCATCTTGGATCCTTGGTACTGAAATTGCTAATGGGAGAAATAGCTCCAGTGGCCAATCAGAATCAAGTATTTTAGAATGTTATATCTGCTGAGGTATCTCAGCACTAGCTATCTCTAACTTTTCACCCCTTCTTGCCCACCCAAGAACCTTTTCAAAGGCTAATTTCTTGAAAACTAGTGAATGGATTTAGACTAAATGAATAAACCACACTTTCAGAGTGGCTTTGTGCTAACTTTGGTGCAATTCTGTTCAGATAATTTATTCTGTATCAGAGAAAAAGCATTCCTATGGGAATTAAAATGGGATTTTTTTCCTTTGGGACTTCCCCTGTTTCTTGGCCACTGCTTGATAGATTGGAGTGAAACTTTCCATGAGTTCATAAGGAGTGCATTCTAGAGGCACTCGTTCTAGTTAGGTCACTAATTATAAGCTTCCCCTCTCTCTTAGGAAATTAGACAATCTGCTGTCCTCTAGGAAGGGTCTGAAGACCTGGCTTTTTGGTCTTTAGTCTGTCTGTGTTTTCGGGTCTCCTCTACAGATCTACATAGCACCGGGCCACTCTGCCCGAGTAGCCGCGTGCTCTATAAGACACCCTATAACATAACATAACATAACTATAACCACTGACTTTCAGATGTTTTTGAGATTAAAATGCAACTGACATTTTCACTTAACTATATTGATACTTTAACCTTTGTTTTTTTCAGTGAACTTCCAGGTTATTTTGAGTAAAGTACCATGCGTGGTGTGATGTTGGCTGCAGGGCCTGGTTTGTGGCCTGGCTCTTTACCCAGACACCCGGAAGCCACCAACCCCAACAGACTACCAATCCATTTTTTTAATGGCTTTCGATCCACTGAAATTCTTGTCGAATCACTGCTCATTCTTACAAAAAGAAAAGTACATTTATTACACGTTACTAAATATTATACATTCAATTATAAATATGTACATTTGGTAGATGGAAATAGTTTGATGACACCCTCAAGTCATATTTGGCTCACAGCAGTTCCTGAACCCCAGAATCACAATACACATGCAACATCAAACCAAGGTACCCACCTCGGGTGACAGGGGATGCAGTCCTGGGCATCATTGAAGCTCAGGGATGAGAGCAACAGGCCAGCACCTTTTTTAAATAATTGGCCCCAGGGGATGGGGTGCCTGAGGCCTTAGGAGGCTTGGGGAGGAGGGCCACGTGCCCCTTCCCTTTCTGAAAATATTGGCACCAGGGATGTGGTTCCTGGGACCCGGAGAGCCTCTGGGATTGGTCAGAATGTCCTCTCTCACATTTAAGAAAAATATTGTCCATGGGGAATAAAGTCCCAAGGATTTTATTGAGGCTTGAGAAAGGGGGCCGTGCAGCCCCCTCCCTTTTTTTAAATATTGGCCCTTAGTCATGGGGTCTCTGGGGCCTAATCAAGACTTTAGGGATGTGGGCCCACGCACCCTCTCAGCTTCTTTTTTTTATTTTTTATTTTAAATGATTTTTATTGATTTTTATATAAAATCATAGAATACATAAATTTGCACTGAGAAAGTTCATCGTAACACCCTAACCCTCCCCCCACCCCTTAGTCTGGCAGACTTCTAAAGGAAAAGAGAAGATAAAGAAAGAAAAATATACAATATGAATACCACATTATGCATCGTTTGGCCCCGTAAAATAACTGTGTGCTGTGCCCTGAAATCAATCACAGAACTGTCATTTGGAAAATAATAAAGCAAGCTACATCAAACTAGACACATGTATAGAAATAGCACAGCATAAAAGTCTTCAAATAAGAATACAGAGGCATTTGCCAGTTCAAATACAGATACAAGAGCAGTTACCAATTCCTCTGTTCAGTTATTACATGGTTTAATAGTTAAACCCCATATATAGACTTCACTAAGAGTGACACCAATAGATCTAGTTTAGGTTTGAAGGAGTTGCCTATTATTAATATTATTATTATTTTTGCCTTGATTATCACACCATTCTTGTAGCGGAACCCAGATTTTCCGGCCAGCAGTGCGTTTCCTTCTACCTTTCCCTTTATAGATTGCAATTTCCAGCTTAAATGCGGCTAGTAATCTGGCGAGCCATTGCTGAAATGAGGGTGCCAGTTCATCTAACCAGGCCGATGCAATACACATATAAATTCCGCCCCTTGTCGATTCCAGTTTGGGTCAGTCGCTCCTAGAAGCATCATTTCAATAGTCAAGATAATGGGATTTTTCGCAACCACTGATATAAACCTCTCAATATCGAGTTTTAGTTGGGATAGGCCGTCACAGGTAGCAAAAATATGTATACAGTCTGCATTCGGAAAGTGGCACCGGGGACAGTAAGTTCCTTTACCTGAGCCCCATTTTGCAATTTTGTCGGGAGTATAATATAACATAAAAAGGGTTTTGTAAAATTGCGTTTGTAGTTTAGTTGATAGCAAATAAGTTTGTGACATTGCCATTAAACTTTCAATTTCAGCTGGAGGTATACCAATTTTGTTTTCCCACTTCGAGGTTATCCTTCCTATATCATCAGGTGCCGAGTTACTTAATAGGATATATATTTCACTAATGGTGTTAACTTTACTGGACGACAGTGTCTCAAGTATCTCACATTTTGTACTGATGATTTCACAAAGATTTCTTTTAGTTATGAAGTCCCGTATTTGTAGGTATTTGAAGAAGTCTCTGTTGTGAATTTGATATTTCATTCTTAGTTCCTCAAATGTGTGAAGCCCCGTAGAAGAGCAGAGATTGCCGAAATGTGTAATTCCGGCAGCTTCCCATTTCTTCATACAGCTATCCCTGAAAATAGTGGGCAGATCTAGATTATCTTTAAAAAGTGTATAGTATGAAACTCGTCCAATATCCATTAGTTTTCTTATTTTTTGCAAAATTTTAAAAGAATGTAGAAGCGGCTTAAATTTTACTTTTTTGTGATAGCTGTCATGTAGATGACGCCATAGATATCCAGAATTCTTTTCACCTAACAATAAGTTATGAATAGATGGTTGCACACCCCGTGATGCTACATTCGCTAATTCAATTTGAAGAAGTTCTTGACGGTTAATCAGGGTTGCTGCCAAATAATAGAACCGCAAATTTGGTAAGCCTAAGCCCCCCGTTACTTTGGTAAAGTAAGGAATTTTAATGCACGTCTTGGTTGGGAATTTGACCAAATACATTTTGAGAAGGTATGTTCCATTGATTTTAAACAGGAGACCGGAAATTCTAGGCATATTGCTCTAAATAAATACAGAAATTTAGGGAAAAACGCCATTTTAATGGTGTTTACTCTACCAATCAATGAAAGGTGCAGGTTATCTAGTCGGTGGAGATCCTTTTGCATTGTCCTTAAAACAGGTTTTACATTGATATCTACCAGATCTTCTAGTTTGGCAGTGATAGAGATCCCCAAATATGTTGCGTTTGGAGTAATTCTGGGGTCGGCAAAAGCCAAATTATCATTAATCACAATTTGGGTTTTACCTTGATTAAGGGCGTATCCGGAAAAAGCTCCAAATTTTGTGGCTTCATCAACGATAGCAAGCATAGTAGGTGCTGGGTTCTTCGTGACGATTGCTATGTCATCAGCATAGGCTAACATTTTGGTGGAGAGATCGCGTGATATAATAGGCTCTATTACCAAATTCATTTCCAATCTTTGTAAAAAGGGATCTAAATAGAGGGCTAATAGCAGTGGCGAGCAGGGGCAGCCCTGTCTCGTCCCTCTCGATATCTTGAACGGTTTGGTAAGATTGCCATTGACAGATACCATAGCGGTCAGGTTGACATATAATTAATGTATTGCCATATTAAAGCTTGGGGGAATTCCAACTCTTTTCAAAGCTGCTCAAAAGAATTTCCGGGAGACCCTATCAAATGCCTTTTCCGCATCTAAAAGTATGAGGGCCATAGGATCACTTGTAATTCGTGACTGATCAAAAATGTAATAACTCTATGGACGTGATCAGTGGTAGATCTTCCTGGGACAAAGCTGTGTTGGTAATTGGCTATAGCTAAATGAATAATTGGTGCCAGGCGATTTGCCAGTAGTTTGGAGCACCCTCTCAGCTTCTAAATGACAAAACTTATATTCATCCATTTTCACCTGCTGGAGTTTGGGCATCAGGCACTGCACCCATCCCACTACTGATTATAAGCCATGTGCAGCAAGAGTTTGGCACAGGGCCTGGCCCATGGCCAACCCCTTGAGGTTGACATTACGTATGGTAATAAAATATTACTTTATGTTAAAAAAACGAGAAATACACTGAAAAACCAAAGGTTACAGTGACGTTATAGTTTGTAATTGTAATTATATTTAACTTTATATTAAAAAATAAATTCCTTCTTAAAGTTTGCCAGGGAGGGTTCTACTCAAAGATGGGGGTAAGTCGTTCCAGGTCTTGGTGGCGATGTAGGAGAAGGAGCAGCCCCCACTGCGGCCAGGACCGATGCAAGAGGCGCACACGGGCTAGTGAGGAGGAGTCCAGGTGTCTTTTGGGTAGGTGGTTGTGCACTCGTTTGTTGATTTAAGCCAGTCCTTGATCATGTAGAGCTTTGCAGGCATGCATGAGGCATGCATGAGGATCTTTAGCTGGCATCTCTTCTGGATGGGGCGCCAGAGGAGGTTTCTGAGGTGAGGGGTGAAGTGGGTCTGTTTGGAGAGGTCCAGGATGAGCCTGGCTGCAGCATTCTGCATGTTTTGGAGTCTTTTGAAGAGCTGCGTGGAGATGCCAGTGTAAAGAGCGTTGACGTAGGTAAGTCCGCTGGTGATGATGGACTGAGTGATGGTCTTTCTGGTGTTGACAGGGATCCATTTAAAGATTCTACGGAACATGCAAAGTTATGTGGAAGCAGGATAAGGTGACTGCCTTGACTTGTCATTTCATGGTCAGTTCGCTGTTGAGGATGATGCCTAGGTTCCGTGTATGGTCTTTAGGTGTGGGCATTTGTCTGAGTTCTGCTGGCCATCAGCTGTGGTTCCATACAGTTGTGTTTGCCTCCAAGATCAGTACTTCTGTCTTGTCAGAGCTGAGTTTGAGGCAGTTGTCTCTCATCCAGTTGACTACACTCTTCATGGCGTCACTGAAGTTGATTCTGGTGGTGGAGGGGTATCAGTAAGCGAGAGGATGAATTGTATGTTGTCTGTGTAGGAAATTATGTTGAGACTGTGGGATCTGACAATGTCTGCAAGGGGAGTCATATAGGTGTTTGAACAAGGTGAAGGCTGAGGGATGATCCTTGGGGTACACCACATAAGATGTCCATGGGTTCGGAGGTGAAGGGAAGCAGCTGGATGCTCTGTGTGCATCCTGTGAGGAAACAGGCAATCCACTTGAGGGTATTTTGCTGAATGCTAATGTTGTAGAGTCTGTTGATGAGGGTGTGGTGGGAAATGCTGTTAAAAGCAGCAGGGAGGCCGAGGTGGATCAGGGCCACACTCTCTCTGCGGTCAGGGAGGGTTCTGATGTTGTCTGTGGCAGAAATCAGGGCAGTGTCAGTGCTGTGTTTGGCATGTAAACCTGATTGGGAGGCGTCAAGTAGGTGGTTTTGTTCCAAGTATTCAGTAAACTGTGTTGATGGCCTTCTCAAGTACTTTGATTGGGTTAGGGAGCAGGGAGTTTGGTCAATACATTTTGTGGTGGCTGGGTTGCGGAGGATTTCTTTAGGAGGGGTCTGACCTCTGTCTTTTTCCAATCAGTCCATGAAGGCTTCTGTGGTGATGGAGATGTTGAGGATGATGGTGAGTTCTGTGCTGATAGGGTCAGTTGTGAAGTTGAAAACATGGTAGGGACAAGGGTTGTTGGGTGCCTCAGAATGAATGGAAGACATGATGACCGTGGTTGTCTGTGTGATGAATGGAGACAAAGTGGTGATTATTCGGCTGGAGAGTGCTGGTTGGTCGAGGCTGTTAGAGAGCATGGAATTGGGGGTCGACATTGTAGATGGTGGCAATCTTGCTGTGGAAGTAGTCAGAGAGAGTGTTGCAAAGTTCTTGAGAGAGGTGAGTTGTGTTCTCTGTTTCTGCTGGGTTGGAGAATTGCTTGAGTATTTTGAAGAGCTCTTACATGTGGATGGCCGCTTTATCGATGCAGGCTGTGATGACTGTTCTCTTGGCTTTCTTGATGATCTGGTGGTAGTTGCTGAGGGCTGCTTTGTGAGTGGCTGTATCCAAGGGGTTCCTTGTAGTGCGCCACTATTTCTCGTGTCGGTAAAAGTTGTGCTTGGTGGTTCTGAACTCTGGGGTGTACAAGCAGGCTTATTTTGAGGTTATGTTGGTTTTTGCTGGTTTCATCAGGGCAACTCGGTTGGCACAATTGCTGATCCAGGTGGAGAAATTCTGGATGGCCTGATGAAGCTTTGAGTTGAATGGCACTGAGGGCCTGTGTCCACTGTGTCTCTGTTACATTGCCCCAGCTGTGTTGGGAGAAGCTGTGGTGCTTGAGGATGGTGTGCTAAGCTTTGGAGATAGTGAAGTGAGCAAAGGCGTGGTCGGTCCAGTTGAGTTCTGTGATATGGCAGAATTTGAGTCTGTCTCTGCAGGTGAAAATGAAACAGAGTATGCATCTGCCTTTGTGCGTGGTTTCGGTAACCAGTTGGGTGAGCCAATGTTGTTCAGGTTCCCCAGGAGGCAGGTGGAGTTGGCGTTGCTGGGGTCCTCAACATGGAAATTGAGGTTGCGGGTTAGGACATAGTGGTATGAGTCGATGTCTAGGAGAGCGATGAGGTTAGATATGGTGTCACAGAAAGCTGGTCTGGATCCCAGGGGTCTGTATATGAAGGTGCCTCTTATTGTGACCTTAACTTTGGTCTGTAGTTGGAAGTTGGGGTGTTCCATGAAGGGTGTTGGTTTGTCGTTGGTGGTGATGCATCGGATGGTTTCCTTGAAGTTTATGGTGATGCCGCCACCATGTTTGAGCAGAAAAAGGCAAAACAGAGTGAGGTTCCGTGACAATTGTAAGTGGTGTTTTTGACTCGCACGAATATGGTCGAGTCTAGTATCTATGAACCGCAAATGACGAGTTTAGTAAGTGTGCGCAGTTTCGCTGTGCTAACTTAAACCGTTCGTTTGTTATGTGGGTTTCTCATCTGTACCCACGGGTTCCATCTTAGATACGGCATCCATTTTGTCTCTTGCCCTCAAGTAGTCAGCGAACGGACGCTGTCCGCTTCGCGACCCTGGGACTCCCAGGATATTTGCGGAAGACACATGTCCTTTGAAAGTGTCTTTATGACGAGGGGGTTGCTACTGTAAGGCAGGTGGCGCCGCTCGAGGCTCATCTTGCCGCACGGACTTATTGTCTCAGCCGTGCATCTCATTAGGCACGTCCCTTTGATGCCTGTATCTCGTGCTTCCCGGCACCTCCCCTTTTACACCCTTTCCGATCTCCCCACTGTCTCCGTCTTCCTCTGCACCTGTCTTCGTTCCTATCTCGATCTACTTTACTGCTGATTGGAATTTGCTAATGGTGGGAAGATGGGTTTTTACAGTTGGGAACCGCCAAATGTTTCCGCACTTATGTTCCGGACCTTGTATGTTTCAAAGCGACCAAAGCGACCCCTCTGGGAGCTAGATGTGGGAACTGAGTTGTAAACCTTTGTGTTCAATGTTAGCCTATGGGTAAAAACTGTATAAAAGGAGCGATCCACAAAACTAATTTGAAGCAGTCTCCCCAAGTTGCACGTGGTGTACTTGTCGTGACTTCTGTGTTCCCTGCAGTAAATAAACCTTGACTCTTTGACGCCGAAGGAAGTGTCCCGTGTCTCTGTGACTTGTACGCCGGAGCAGGTTACCCACGAAGGTTTCAGGTGTTGTGCCCTGGCACCGCTGGGTCCAAAAGAACCCAGTCCTTCAGTTGGCGCCCAACGTGGGGCTGCATCAGTGGTACCGGTCCAAGCCCGACGATCGTGAGGAACTTCGTGTGAAATCTCCGAGGGAAGGTGCACCCCGCTTCATCGATCCTGTTGTCGAAATAAGTGGCCCGAAGACTTTTCCCGCGAAGATTCCCGCCTCCTAACGGCTGTGACGGACTGCTGCCCTGACTGTAGGCCTGTTTTGGCGCCTGGCGTAGACCTTGGTATAGCGAGACGATAGACGGGCCTTCCTGAGGACGCCATTGATCTTTGAGTTAAGTATTTGTGGGTCGCTCCCAGAATCCTTGGTTGTAAACACTTTAGTGAGTGTTTTTGTTGCAGACACTTTAGCGAGTGTCTTTGTTGTAAACACTAGTGTTTGTTTGTTGTTGTTGTGCACGCTGTGTGAGTGTTTTTGTCGGTGACACTTTGCTAAGCGTACTTTGTTGTTGTATTTGTTTGACGACTGCAGCCGCCAAAGACCGAGGGTTTTGTTCTTGCTGGGACTTGGTAAATCCCGTAACCCTTGAAGTTTGTGAAACTCGGCTAGCGTGCAAGATGCCTGGTCGCAGTACCTTGTTCAGTTGCTTTAGACCTTGTGGTGCGGATTCCCTGCTGGAGGACTCGTGTCCGATACCTCCGGTAGGAACTCCTACTTATGACTTATATAGCAAACATGGGCTAGGCCCGATTGCTTTTAACGATTATTGGATAAAATATACAAAGAAAGACGGCGATCTTCGTTGGCCACCTCACGGTAGCTTCGAAGCGTCGATCTTAGATAATTTGGAAATTAAGTTGTTCGAACGTAAATCTAGGCCGGCCATGTTTGATGCCTTTCGGTTGTGGCGCAAAGAAGCCCGACAGAAAGAGATCAGACAGAATAAACGTAGTGAGCGAGATAATGTTGCTACTATTGTAAAGAAAGCTGAGCAGTTTCAGCGTGATAAGGAGGATAAGGATAAGGAAGTGTTTGAGAGGCTGCGACGTATGACCATAGATAAATGCTATCCTGCTTTGCCTACGGAGTCGGATAAGAAGGAAGAGGCAGTTGAGGATCCTTTAATGTCCTATCTTATGAAGTCGCCACCTCCGTACGTACAGGGTACCGCAGTTCCTGTGGTCCCTGCCGTACCTGTTCTTCCACCTGTTATTCCTCCACCAGTTCCTCAACCTGCACCCGTTCTTCCGACTGTTCCTGCTCCTGTGCCTGTTTCTATTCCTACTGCTCCTCCGCTTCCACATACTCCTACTCACGCTACTGCTCCTGTGTTGTTAACCCCTGTTGTTGCTAATGTTTCTACTCCCTCTCTTGTTAGTCCTGTGTCTTATTCTTGTCCCTCTACTCGTAACCGTAATTCTCCCATTGCGGCTAGCTTCTTTCAGTCGCTCGGACCTGTTTTTGGGTCCGCTGGTTCTGATGGCCCACCACAGAGGCGTAGTCAGCTTCCTGGTAATAGGGAACGCGCTGCGCTATACAATATGGCGATGAGTTGGATGGACAATCCGCAGAGAAATCCACCCCGTGTTGTTCTTGAAACATTTAGTCAATTCAACATACCGACTCAGAGATATGTGTTTGACGAAATGTGTAAACTCCTACATGATCAGATAGCGGCCGTTGCGCCTGACGAGGTGCTGACCGCCCTGTCTAATCTTCGGCTTCAGTTCGCAACTGGACTGATAGTCGATACTAATGTCCGACGTGCTATTGAGCAGTTGCTGTCTTTCCGCCTAGCTCCTATTCCTCACGCACTGTTTGTAGAGGATCTTGAACGCCAACAAGCTGAGTCTGGTCAATATCCTATGCGTGAAGTTCCGCCGGTTTGGGTACCCGCTGATAATACCGATGTTAATAACCCAATAGCGGCACATTTCCAGAGAGTGTGGATACATCTCCCGTGGAAACGATCGGAAGTGCTTCAGGTGAAACAAACTTTGCCCGATCCTCGCAAAAATCCTGCTGGGTATTATAAGGAATTATCGCAGCTCGTAGATGCTACGGTAATGAATCTTGCCGATATCGACATGTTGTTTGGCAATGTCGTACCGCAACCGGTATGGGCCAAGATTCGTCACCAAGATCACACAAATGAATTAGGTGGTGATTGGGCTGCTATTACAGCGGCAGACGCTGGACAAGCGGCTGCTACTAAACCCGATCAATTGATTGAACTTCTTCCCCAGCGAATCATTACGTTAATGAAAACGCTCATGCCAGCTATGAAGGTAAATTGGGATAAGTTGTCAGCCTGTAAGCAAAAGAAAGATGAGAGTGTTTCAGACTTCTTTACGAGGTTTGAGGAAACATTCGTTGATCATAGTGGACAGGATATGGGTACTGAGGGTGGACAAAGGCTGTTTGTGGATAAATTTGTATCGAACTTATTGCCCGACTTGTGCAATAAATTGAAGAATTCAGAAAGTGCGTGGGCCGTTTCTACCTCAGCTCAGATTCTGGCTACGGCGCAATATTACGAAAATAGAGAAAAAGAGGAAAATGACCGCGCTGATAAAAAGACAAAAGAGCTGAAAACTAAAGTGTTGTTGCAACAAGCATATCCGCCGCGTTCTAATCAGAATGCGTCTCAACAGAATAGATCACAGTCGCAATCGAATCGATCGCAGTCGCGTAATGATTCCTCTTTCAACAGATCTTCATTAGGGTACAATCAATGTGCTTATTGTAGACAGGAGGGACACATTAAATTTGATTGTCCTGCTTTAAATGACCGTAATAGTGGTACTTCGTCTAGAGGAGGTCGTGGTGGTTCACAGAATGCATCACGTGGTAGAGGTCGTGGTGCTCAGAACGACCGTTCTGACAATTCATCAAATTCTAATAACTGTTTTGATCAACGTGGATCATCACAAGGACGATCTGCGCAGTATAATGTAGACGATTATTACGTCGATCAGGGAACTGACGACAGTAATTACTAGGACAGCCGAAGACAAGGAGAGGGAGTGGTATCAGTTCCGGTTGATCAGAGAGGGCCTTACGTCGCAGTTGCTACATCGGGCGTCGTTGAGCCTTTTCTGTTGGACACTGGTGCAGCGAAAAGTTCTATCATGCATTCGAAACTCCCTGGCGCACCTTTGTCTGGCTTAACAAATGTTTCCGTTGGATTCTCTGGCGCCCCTGTTAGCAATCCAGTTTCGCGCCCTTTGCCCCTTAAAATTGGGCCTCGTGAGCTTGAAGCTCCGTTGATTTTAACCACTGGTTGTGGTGAAAATCTTTTGGGTCTGGATTTGCTTAAACGTTTGTATGCAACTTTGTATTGTTCTCCTGCGGGTGTAAAGCTTACGTTCGGGGAGAAAGTAGTCTCTCCCATGTATTTGTCCCTCGATAAGCTTCCACCGGAATTGGATTCTCTTCCTGCGTCTTTGTGGGCGACGGGTCCAAACGATGTGGGCCTACTTGATATCTCCCCTTATGTTGTTCAGTTGAAATCGAATGTGCGATTGCCACGTATTCCCCAGTACCGTATCTCTCTTGATGGTGAACGAGCGTTGTTAGCGATCATCTATGATTTGATCGAGAAAGATGTTATTGAGGAGACTCGGGGAAACGTGTGCAACAGCCCTGTACTGCCCATTCTTAAACGTACTGATCCTACCAAATCACCTGTTTATCGTTTTGTTATCGATTTACGGGAGGTAAATAAAATTGTGGTTCCTCAATTCCCTGTTGTGCCTGACATCACGGCGCTACTGACTCTGATTCCAGCTACTGCTTCGTGGTTCTCGGTGATTGATTTGAAAAATGCGTTTTTCAGCATCCCGATTGCCAAAGAGAGCAGGGACCTTTTCGGTTTCTCTCTTGGTGGACGTAGCTTCCGGTTCAAACGCGCTCCTCAAGGCTACTGTGAAAGTCCATCGATTTACAGTCAAGCCTTGAAGGGTCAACTGGATGCGTTTAGGTTGCCGGTTGGTGCGGCTTTAATCCAATACGTCGACGACTTATTGGTGGCTGCTGATACTCAGGACATTTGCAAACTTGCTACGGTATCGTTGCTGCAACATCTCTGTGAGTTACATCACAAGGTGTCACCTTCTAAACTCCAATATTGTTGTCAAGAAGTAACCTACCTAGGTCACTTATTGTCAAAGGAGGGAAGGAGATTGACCCCAGAGAGAATTGCAGCGATTGCACGAATGGCTGTGCCAACAACCCAAAGAGATGTGCGTGCTTTTCTAGGTATCACGTCGTACTGCAGGCAGTGGATTCCAAATTTTTCATTGCTAGCGAAACCATTGGTGGCTCTTACGTGCAAGGATGTTTCAACTCCTTTACCATGGACGGAGGAATGTCAGAAAAGTTTTTCTGAATTACGTGATTCATTGTGTTCGGCTCCTGTGTTAGGTACCCCTGATTACAGCAAGCCGTTCACGTTATATGTTCACGAGAGGGAAGGTTGTGCGTTGAGTGTCTTAACGCAACCTTTTGGTGGTAAGCAACGTCCATGTGCATATTTTTCCTCGACCTTAGACCCAGTAGCTAGAGCATTGCCGAGTTGTTTGAGAGCAACTGCGGCAGCTGCGGTCTCCATCCGACAATCAGCAGGATTGGTCATGGATAATATGCTTACGGTGATGGTTCCGCATGCAGTCGACACTCTTTTGAATCGAACGAAAACTCAGCACTTGACGAGTGCGAGGTTATCTGGGTACGAATTGACGCTCTTGGCAAGCCACATTCAGATAAAACGTTGTAATGTCCTAAATCCGGCAACTTTGTTACCAATTAGTGCAGAGTCAGACGCAGTAGCAGAACATGACTGTTACTTGCGGACAGAGGAGGAAACGAAAGGTCGAGTGGACCTTAAAAACACCCCATTGGAAGACCCTGACGGCACCCTGTATGTGGATGGGTCATGTTTCAAATTGCCGAATGGTGATGTGACTACTGCTTATGCTGTTGTGACGTTGAATACTGTTGTTGAGACTGCGAGATTGAATCAGAATTCTGCCCAAGCTGCAGAACTGATTGCTCTTACTAGAGCGTGTGTATTAGCAAAAGGTAAACGTGTGAATGTGTACACCGATAGTCAGTATGCTTTCGGTGTAGCACATAGCTTTGGACGGTTGTGGCGAGAGCGTGGTTTCTTCACGTCGCATGGCACGAAAATACAGCATGGCCAGCTCGTGAACGATCTTTTGGATGCATTGACTTTGCCTGCTCAAGTTGCGATTGTTAAGTGTAGTGCGCATCGTAAGGTGACGGATGATGTTGGTCGTGGTAACGCGTTTGCAGATGAGATTGCTAAGGAGACTGCCCGGAACCTTAGCACTCGAATGTATGTGACGAGTTCGGTTAGGTGGCCTACAGAATCAAGTATGTGTGAGAATACTATAGAGAGCGTGAAAGCAATTCAGAATGAGGCCACCGACACTGAAAAGACGAAGTGGAAAGAAAGTACGGGAAGGTTGGATGCGAATGGTTGCTGGATTGATTTGTCGGATCAGAAAAGATGGATGTTACCGGATGCGTATGTACTAGCCGTTGTGACAATGGCACATGGGTTAGCACATATTAGCGCGAAAGGTATTTGCAAGTTGTTGGCTGATGTGTGGAAGAATGATGGTATTACGAAGTGTGCTGAACGTCTGGTGAAGAATTGTATGGTGTGTATAATGTACAATCCTGGCAAAGGAACCCCAACTCCCCCTGGCAGTTTTGCTCCTCCTTCGTATCCCTTTGAGGTGATCCAATTGGACTTCATCCATATGGAGCGATGCAATAACCTGAAATACGTTTTGGTTGTGGTTTGCGTATTCTCCCGATGGATCGAGGCCTATCCCCTCAAAGATAATACTGCTTTGTCTACTGCGAAAATCCTACTGAAGGAATACTTTCCTCGGTATGGAATGCCTAGAGTCGTGTGGTCAGATAACGGAAGTGAGTTTGTTGGAAGTGTGATGAAGAGTGTGTGTAAGGGCCTTGGAATTAATCAAAAATTCCATAGCGCCAATCATCCCCAGTCAGCTGGATTGGTTGAAGGTTACAATGGTACCCTTAAACTAAAATTAGCGAAGATTCAGGCTACGACTGGACTTTCGTGGCCTGACGCTTTGCCTCTAGCACTACTGTCAACTAGGGCGACTGTACACTCCCGAATAGGGCTTAGTCCCTATGAAATAGTGTTCGGCCGTCCTGCGAATGTGTGGGGGGTTCCTAGGCCAGGTATATTCGTTGATCTTGAGTACCCGATGTTGATTGACTACTTACATGACTTGACTGCTAAACTGAGGTTAATTCATCAACAGGTTTACGACGCCTTGCCGACGCAGACGGAGGGTCCAGGCCACCAGCTCCAGCCCGGTGATTGGGTTGTCACCCGTAATTTTTCGCGCAAGAAGAATCTGGACCCCCGTTTTGTTGGACCTCACCAGGTGCTCCTGGCCACGAGGACTGCCGTTCGTCTTGAGGGGCGGAAGAATTGGGTACATGCTACCCATTGTAAACGAGTCCCTATTCCTTTGCCGGCAGACCCGTGGGTGAGGAAAGGCATCGCGTCAACAGAAGCAGAGACATTGCCGGCGTTTGTACCTTTTAGCGACGCACAGCTTGTTGGTGAACACTCAGCGCAGCAGAAAGCCACTGTTGGAACATTGTCAGCAAAAGACTCAAGACCAAATCAACAAACTGATCAGCAGGACGCTGTCTCTTCAACGGATCCTTTGTTTGACGAGCAGACACGTCCCGGGAAACATCGATATTCTTTGCGTTCTCATACTAAGGACAAATAAAATTGTTTTCTTGCTTTGCTGAAACTGATAACTGCAATATCCTCGTTTCCCCTGATCAACTTTGAACATTCGTATCATTGAAACTTGTTTTGTGCGTATATCAAGCTTCTTCCTTGTATCTTTTTCCTTCCACAGCTGAATTATTGTGCTAAATAAATACATATTGTGTATTGAGGGCCGTAGGGCCGCGCGCGTACTTCCTTCTGGACAGTAGGTCTTGACGCTAGGTTAAAGGCCGTCGGTTCCTAGGAACTCCTGGGGATTGACTATTGCTGCACAGAACGAAGTGCGTCAAGAAACGTTGCGGACGGTCGTAGGGAAATGGCATTTTCGAAGCTGAACGATTTGGAAGGAGCTCAGGCGTATAGAGTCAAACTGCAGAAACTCAGTCGTACTAAATGGGTTATATTCCAATTGTTTGTATTGTTTTTAACTGCTTCTGCATTCTTGGCGGGTGGGGTGTATTACGCTATGTCTTACTTCTTACTTGCTACCCCTACTCCTACTTCTTACCCTAACCTTACTCTTACTGCTACTACTGCTTCTCCCCATTCCTTTCATATTTTACCGGAACACGAACAGGCTAGACGTGTAGAATTCCGCAACAATTCCTTTATCCAGCTCCTCCATCAGCATCAGTTAGTGGTTAACACTACTAATTGTTGGGTGTGTGGGTTGATGCCACATACTACGGGTAAGGGAATCCCATATCTGGTGTTACCGTATAGTTCCCAAGGGTCAGCTCGAGCATACCAAACAATGCTTCGAAGCGCACTAGGTTTCCACCCCACTCCAGAACAACGTTCCCCCAAACCTGGTCCTACCTCGTACCAGTGGGTGTTATCGATGGCAATACAGGATCTGGAAGATGAGATCCATGATGCTTTTCTCATCCCTAAGGAAGAGGTACAAGCCTATAGGGCCCCGAGTAGAGGGGAATATAGTATGTTCACTAATGAAAAGCAGCTTCAAAGCTCGCCTCCAATATGGGTCGTACCCCACACTGGTAATCTTTGTCTCGTGGGTCGTGGTTCGCAAGCCTCACTTGGAGTCAGTGCTTGCACTGAAAGTTACGTTCTGCCAATGTCCCCGTCCCCTGTGTTTCTGGCTGCCAAGGGTACGTACTTCATCTGTCATGATCGTGCATATACATGGTTGCCCTCAGACTTCATGGGCTCATGTTTTGTTGCAAATCTGTTGCCTCCGACGTTCACTGTAGATGCCGATTACCATAAGACTAGAGTTGTACGAGGCGTAATTAGCGAAGAGGATACTGCCGGTCAAGAGGCAGGAGACTTTTTCAAGGGTTTCCTCCCGTTTTGGGGACCTATGGTTAATAGTAGGAACCTGAGACATTTGACTCGAGTGGTAGAATCGACAGCTAATGTTACTGCCAGTGCCCTTGGTAATATCACCACAGAACTTCAGGCGGAGAGACTTATGACGTTGCAAAACCGTATGGTTTTAGATGTCGTCTTGGCAGATCGCGGTGGGGTATGTAAAGTGATCCATTCGAGCTGTTGCATTTTCATACCTGATAATGCTCCTACTGTCTATCAAGCCATCTCGAAGTTGCATAAGATCTCCGAATCCATACACGTGGATGTGGGGGATTGGACGCTGCTCGGTTGGTTTTGGGGCCTGATGTCGACTTGGGGTTGGAAGATTCTGATGATCATCGGGGTTGTGGTAGTGTTCCTGTTCACGTGTTGCCTTTGTGTGCAGTGTGGTCCTGCCTTATGTGGCCTCTGTGCTACAACGTGTATGAGACAACCACCTGCTACCAAGGGGACTCGGTCGGACAGAGCTATGCTACAGCGACATCTTGATGGTCTGATGAATATCGAATATGATTCCGACTAGTGCTTGCCTACATGAGGGCAAAAGGAGCGTCTGAGGTTCCGTGACAATTGTAAGTGGTGTTTTTGACTCGCACGAATATGGTCGAGTCTAGTATCTATGAACCGCAAATGACGAGTTTAGTAAGTGTGCGCAGTTTCGCTGTGCTAACTTAAACCGTTCGTTTGTTATGTGGGTTTCTCATCTGTACCCACGGGTTCCATCTTAGATACGGCATCCATTTTGTCTCTTGCCCTCAAGTAGTCAGCGAACGGACGCTGTCCGCTTCGCGACCCTGGGACTCCCAGGATATTTGCGGAAGACACATGTCCTTTGAAAGTGTCTTTATGACGAGGGGGTTGCTACTGTAAGGCAGGTGGCGCCGCTCGAGGCTCATCTTGCCGCACGGACTTATTGTCTCAGCCGTGCATCTCATTAGGCACGTCCCTTTGATGCCTGTATCTCGTGCTTCCCGGCACCTCCCCTTTTACACCCTTTCCGATCTCCCCACTGTCTCCGTCTTCCTCTGCACCTGTCTTCGTTCCTATCTCGATCTACTTTACTGCTGATTGGAATTTGCTAATGGTGGGAAGATGGGTTTTTACAGTTGGGAACCGCCAAATGTTTCCGCACTTATGTTCCGGACCTTGTATGTTTCAAAGCGACCAAAGCGACCCCTCTGGGAGCTAGATGTGGGAACTGAGTTGTAAACCTTTGTGTTCAATGTTAGCCTATGGGTAAAAACTGTATAAAAGGAGCGATCCACAAAACTAATTTGAAGCAGTCTCCCCAAGTTGCACGTGGTGTACTTGTCGTGACTTCTGTGTTCCCTGCAGTAAATAAACCTTGACTCTTTGACGCCGAAGGAAGTGTCCCGTGTCTCTGTGACTTGTACGCCGGAGCAGGTTACCCACGAAGGTTTCAGGTGTTGTGCCCTGGCACCGCTGGGTCCAAAAGAACCCAGTCCTTCAAGAGGGCAGAAAAATGACGCAGAGAAAAAAGCAAAAAGCAAAGCAGAAAAAAACAAAAACAGAGTTGAAAAAGGCAAAACAGAGGGCAGACAAATGAGCAGAGAAAGACAAAACAGAGGGCAGACAAACAAGAAGAAAAAATCTAAAACAGAGCAAAGAAAGGCAAAACAGAGCTGAAAAATGCAAAATAGAGGGCAAAAAAAACCAAACAGAATAGGTAAATACAGAGCAGAGGCAAACCCAAAAGCCAAAACAGAGCAGAAAAAGGCAAAAATAGCAGAAAAAAGCAAAACAGAGCAGAAAAGACAAAACGGAGGGCAAAAAACGAGCAGAGAATGGCAGAGGGCAGAAAAACAAGCAGGAAAAAAGCAAAAACGGAGCAAAAAAGGCAAAACCAAGCAGAAAAAGGAAGAACAGAGGGCCGAAAAACAAGGAGAGAAAGGCAAAACAAAGGACCGAAAAACGAGCAGACAAAGGCCAAAACAGAGCAGACAAAAAGCACAAAAAAAAGAACAGAAAAAGGCAAAACAGAGGACAAAAAACAAACAGAAAAAGTCAAAAACAGAGCAGAGGCAGAGGGTATAGGACTGTAGGCATGCTGGACAGGAGAACTGCTCAATGGGGTCTACTACTCTGGTAGGAGTTAAGATCAAGGCCAATCTGATAATTCAATAAGACACCCGCGTTCTTAAAGAAGTAGCAAAATAAAGAACTGGGGTTGCTCGTAAGAAACCTAGGGGCATATTACCAAGGGATGGCAATAGGCAAATATCGCCGATTTAGCGCCCATTTTCGGCCGCTAAGCGGCGATAATTCTATCGCCCTATTAGCAAGCTGTCGCTAACTGATGTTAGCGACAGCTTTTAGGCGATAGCGAGCGGTTTGGGGCCCGCTTTGCATGTCAGCGATGTTTATCGCTAATGACATCCAAAGTAGGCGTACCCAACCAGTTAGCGACTGAACGCAGTTGCTAACGTCGCTATCGCCTATTAGCAAGGCAGGCGTAGCGTTGGAAATATTCACGCTAAGCGCGAATATCTACAAATACTAGCACCTGCCCAGACCAGTTCTTAGCCATGTTATCCAATGGTAGGTGGATAGCATGGCTAAGAGCATTTCGTCGCTAATGCGTGAATATCGCTGTATTCTCAGCGATATTCACGCATTTCGCCACTATCGCTGGATATTTTAGCACAATGGAGAAAAACTTTGCTAATAGCATGTTTTCTCCGCTAACATATCCAGCGATAAACAAATCGTCGCTAAGCCTATTTAGCGATAAATATTGCTACTTGTTGGTAATATACCCCCTAAATATTAACACAAAAAGTAAATAAGCGATTTACTAGAGTATTGCCAAAAATACCAAACCTCAAAGTATACATTGCTTTCGATGTTTTGGAAAAGTGACATTAACAACAGATAGGTAAAAATGAATGCCCCTTCTGGCACAGAAAAAACCCCACTGATGACGTAACAAAAAGATGAGCACTTAATGAGTGTCCTCCTGCTTAAAAGTTTAATTAAATGGTTAGCTTGATTCAGCCTTTTTAACTGTTTGGCAGAAGATATCGTTTCATGGTAAAATTGAGATGACAATAGATTCAAACACTTGTATTTTTTCACATGTATCTTTCACAATCTAAGGATTAAACTCTGCACAACGTGGTATTTAAAGGTACCTATTTCGCACGACTGTGGTGTCCAGTATGCTTTGCTCTAATTAAAATAAAAACAAAAATGAAACCTCAGACACTGACACTCTATTTCCCGCCCCGCTCTTTGTCCAATGCTTTGTACTCACACATTAACTTTTGGTCTCTTCATTCCTCACCCTTGTACCCTCCTATTATTTTAATTAATAATATTAGCATTTCTTATTTGCTTAATGGCTGTTCTGAAGGTCATGATGTTCTGACAAAAATTAGATAGAGCTGTATGTATGATAATTACCTATTTATTTAAAAAGGTTTGAAATGTCAGACACATCTATAGGATCCTGTAATCTCATTGGCACACGTGTGCATGTGTGCCATGGACATCAATTCACCAAAATGGAAATGACATCATATGCCTTTTGACCTTCACTTTCGCACACACGCATACCCTTACACATACACACCCTCTGCTTACACATACACATTCACACATTTTTTTTAAAACTCTTTATTTTCGACTGCACATTATATCATACAGCATATCACTTTCACTTAATACATAATACAGTCATTTTAACTTTTTCTCCCCAACATAACCACATCGGCCTTTAGTAGTAGTGGCATGACAAGGAAAAGCAGGAAAGCATAATATCTCATAGTCGTTTAAGACATGTTTTGTGACAGCATCAATTACGTAATCATCATTATGCAGTACACCGTGTTACCAACAAGTCTAATATCACTGATATAGAATAGGCCGATCTCATGTTCCGTCCCTCTCCCCGCAGACAGAGGACAGTTGAACCCCAACCGAGGTCCATAGGGACGAGCTTCCCCTGTGTTCCTGGCACAGATTTTGATACCTTGATGGCCAGAGGTCGCAGAGGCAGTGCCAGGGTCTCAGAGTGAAACCCAGGGGTTGCAGCAGTAACCCCTGGTGACCCCTAAATAAAGTCCATGGTGTGTGCGTGCATGTGTGTGTGTGTGTGTTCGTGAGTTAGAAAGAGACATTATCATAGTCTTCAATGCTGTGAAGCACTGGATGAGAGAATATTTTAGTTAAGGTACTAAAATGCACAACATTTTGGTGTGTCAGTCATTTCACTGTGTTCTGCCAATAATTGTTCATTTTGCGGTGCAGTTCGTATGCTACCAAATCTTGTCATGCTGGTGCATCAATTTCTATGTTTGGTGCTGTAAAGGGAGAGGGGCATTTTACTCCTTATTACATTCTTGGGGACTTAGGGGTGTATTTTTTTCCTTAATCCATAGGATTTATTTTGCAAATGCAAATGCCCCTTGCAAGGCCTGTTTTAGGGCAGTGCAATTGGTGAAACCGCACCTGGTGCTCACCTCGGTGGGGAAGTGGGTCTGTGTTTAGAAATAACGTATGGGTTTGAAAGCACTTACTACAGAGTTCCTTGTGTGTTCAGCAGTTTGGAAAGAACAATAACAATGTCAAAATAACTCTGGTGATTAATGTTTTGGCTGGAGAGAGATGTCTAATGCCAGTTTTGACTCATCATAAGGTAGCGCTGAGGGTTAATATGCTAACGTGTATCATGCAAATAACAGAACTGTATTTTCTGAGGATAACTCAGAGGGTTACTGCTTTTGTCACAGAGGTTCTTTTCTTACTTGCAGTTTCTTAAGTTACAATGCTAATATAGCACAGTGATCTACGAACTGTTATCAAAGAGCTGCACGCAAACTGCATGGTATAAATTAGAGCATTATGGGGCCCATTAGGATGGCGGGCAGATTTCAGTCAGCCCGCCACCCGAGCTGTGCTGGGACCGGCCGCCAGTGGTGCATTGGCCATTAGGATGCCACCACCACAGAATCTGTGGCATCCTGCATATATTACATTGTGGCGGGCGGTGCTGCATGCAGCACCCACCACAATGCAATATATACATGTTGCGCATTTGCATGCACAGTGTGACAGGCACCCCATGGTGCCTTCCACCATGTGCATGCCAATGTTGGGGGGTACCATGGGTACCCCCCAGGTGTAGCCCCCTCCAAGTGCAGTCTCCGCCATGGAAAGGCATTGAAAATGCCACATTATAACATGGATGGCGGTGCCTGCAAGGCACTGCCAACATATTATGGGCCTTTTCCACCCGGTAGGCAATTGGGACGATTGCCTACCGCTGGAAAAGTGGCTGGCGGTCTTTCCATCTGCCGCGGTACCCCTCGCCATGTGTTGGGGGTAACAGGCCGTCTGGCAGGGTGTTTTGGCGGGTGGATGCCACCGCCGGTCAGGCAGTGGCGATGCGTCCGCCATGCGAGTGACCCCCTATGTTTTTTTCCCCTGTCTTTCATCATCTGAATGTTAGCAAAAAGGGTACATTTAGGTAGAAATACCCACTTATTAGTAAAGCCAACTCAACAACTATGGTACATTTTAAATTCTGAGTTTGTGCTTCTCCAGAACAAACACTCTTTAAAATATACTGCCTACTAGTATGGATGACGTGATTTATACACCTCTAATAATCATTGTCGAATTTAACACATCCTCTGCATTTATTTACACACATATTATTCATTGGCTCTGTGTAATGTAATGTAAAGTGCTCTGACATCCTACACTGGTAAGAGTAGAGCTATAAAACAAATAAAATATGAGAGGGGCTATGGAGGGATATGGGGCACTACTGCATTTGGGTAGTGATGTAATTTGTGGAAAAGAGGGCCATGGGATGGCACCAAAAAAGATTTTGATGCCGGGCGCCAACAGCACTAAATCCAGCCCCTGGTCCCTTGCACTATTCATGTGTTTTGCGATCGAGATAACTGTTCGCTAGCCAGAGCCAAATTGTTTGATTATGATGTGTAGATGTTGAAGATCTTTTTTGCCAACTGTACATCTTCATGTGATGTTAGGTGACCCTTAATCAGTATGTATTTCCTAATGCTTCTGCTCAAATAGCTAGCTCGCCATTATTTTTGGAGATTATATAGATACCTTTTTAGTTTTTGTGACCTACCTGCCACTTTCCATTTACATGCTTTCATGGTAGGTTGAGAAGTTATAGCATAGCAATCGTGTATGAGTTCAGCCATTGTACTACTTAATGTTGTGCTCAGTATTCTACAATTGCTATCTTCTATGACTTGAGCAGTGAGTATAGGCTTTTTTATTATTTGTAAATAAAGAGACCCAATTCTATATTCATCTCTCCTTTTATAATAGGGGCATTCAAACCATGGAAAAAATTCAGGAGACATGACCATGACATATGTGCCATGATATATAAAAATGAACTCGCTCCTAATGTAAAGTGTCAGAGATAATTAATGTTCAAGGGTCACTAGCAAATGAAGTATAGGATCTCTTTGATCCAACAGATCTGATAGTAGGCACTAGGCTTGTCCAAGGTGATGAACTGGTACTAACAATCTGAGATGAACAAAGTGGCCTTCCATGTGACTAAAAAGGAGCGTTTCATCATGGGGTGCTCCATGCGATGAACAGAGGAACATTCCAAAGCAGGGCAGTATAGGAGATGAGCTCACATAGAATAAAAAAGCACCTATGAAGTAGTGAGAATGATACAGAACATTAGTTTAGTATTTTAACTGTCTCTTCTTGGAACCTAGGCACCTGAATTTGAAAAAGGAGGGTTCTTGGGCATGCTGTTCTATTTCTGAAATAATTAATTATGAGTGATTGCTTATGGTATTCTTTCTGAGCTTTGGTTTCTGTTGAGGGTGAGTGCATGGACTGGTAGCAGTGGTGTAGCAAGGTTGGGAAGGGCGGTCCGCCCAGGCTGTTATGTTAAAAAAATTTGTAGAGCGCAGCTAACACCTTAAGGTTTCTTGGCGCTGGAGCTGAGGGCAGTGAAAGAGACGTGAGGGGGAGAACTAATTGTAGGCCTCAATGAAGAGGAAAGTCTTGAGAAGGGGTCTGAACCTGGTGTGTGGGGAGGGCAACCTAAGAGGAAGGGGAAGGGTGTTCCAAAAAGAGGGAGCTAAAAATGAAAACCTGAGGCCGCCATGCTTCTTCCTCTTGAATCTTGGAACTGATAGCAGGGCCATCTGAGATGACCGGAGATTGCGAAGAGGAACATACGGGTGGAGAAGGGAAGAAATGAAAAGGGGACCATGACCTGCAAGGGATTTAGAAATGATGCAGCCTAGCTTGAACTTACAGCGAGCAGAGACCGGAAGCCAATGGAGACTTTTTAAGAGAGGGCGGACATGTTGATCTCTAGGTTGGCGGTAAATCAGGCAAGCGGCCTGATTTTGGATCAACTGGAGTCTCTTGATTTGATAGTCAGGGATGCCTACATACAGTGCATTTGCGTAGTCGAGTCTGGAAATGACTAACGCAAGCAAGGCCAAGGTAAGAGCCTCGGTAGTGAGTAGGCGAGAGATTTTGCGGATTTTCCTGAGCTGGAAGTGGCTAGAGGACACTACTGCGCTGATCTGGGGCATCATAGAAAGATCGCTACTAATGACGACTCCCATACTTTTGGCTGAGTTGACTGGGCAAGGGGAACTGCCCAGACTTGCCGGCCAAAAGGATGGTTGCCAAGGGTTGGAGGGTCCCCTGACAAGAACCAGCTCGGTCTTGTCGGGGTTGAGCTTCAGATGGTTTGAGCTCATCCAATTACTAATAAAACAAAGCGTGGTTTGAAAAGTGGAGATTGATTCATCCGAGGAATCAATAGTGAAGACCAATTGAATGTCGTCCGCGTAATTGAACGCAGTGACACTCAACCCACGAAGGGAGCGGATTAAAGGAACCAGATATAAATTAAAAAGAAGAGGGGACAAAGAGGAACCCTGCAGGATGCCGCAGGTCAGCCCGACCTGAGTGGCGGAGAACTGGGACAGTCTGACTGCTTGCTGGCGTTTGGTCAGAAAAGACTGAACCCAGTCCAGGGCGTTACCCTGGATGCCGGCCTCTCTGACACGGTCGACCAAAATGCCATGGTCGACCGTGTCAAAGGCGGCCGACAAATGCAGGAGAACCAGGGCCTGACAGATGTTAGCGTCGGCCCCTCTGCGCAATTCCTCCATCACAGAGAGGATAACCGCCTCTGTGGAATGCGCAGGTCTAAACCCGGCCTGCTGGGGGTCCAAAAAGCACGATTCCTCAACAAAAGAGCTGAGAGTTTGGGTTACATGTGACTCCAAGACTTTACTGAGGAAAGGGAGAAGGGATATGGGGCGAAAGTTGCTCATGATGGAGGGATCTGCCGAGGGTTTCTTCAAGATGGCAACCACCTCGGCCTGCTTAAAGGAGCAAGGAACCTCCCCCGTGGCGAGAGAGTTGTTCAAAAGGGCCAGGGGGGTTCAGGGCAGGCGGTAAACGCTTCCCGAAGGGCCGAAGGGGGGCAACAGTCGCTAGGTGAACCAGAAGAAACTTTGTGCAAAAGGGCAAGAAAATTGTCTTTCGAAATGAGGGGAATCTGAGTTAGGATGTGAGTGTTGGGATGGTGGCAAGAAACAGCAAGCAGAGGAGTGACTGGCGGGGCTTGAACAGAAATACTGTTTTTAATCTTGATAATTTTTTCCACGAAGAATTGGTTCAGGGAGTCACATAGAGTCTGAGAAGGAAGGGGTGCAATAGTGACTCTCGCTGGATTGGACAACTACTCAACGATTGAAAATATATCTTAGGATTTGTTGGATGAATCCAAGATTCTGTTGGAGAAGTAGAGAGATTTAGCCAAGACTATGGCTAACTTATACTCTCTAAGCAGGGAGGAGAATATCTGTTTGGTCTCAGGGGAGATCCCCGGCGCCAGCGCCGTTCTGCCTGTCGAAGCCCAAGTTTTTGGGCTTTGAGATCCTCGGTGAACCACCTTTGGGCGCCGTGACAGCGCCTCGCTCTAACTAGTTTTAAAGGTGCCACGGAGTCAGCGGCAGAAGTGAGCCAGTGAGTCAGACCCTGTGTTTGAGAGTCAATAGAAACAAAATATCCTGTGCTGGGTGGAGCGGATGTGCTAAGAAGGGAGGTGAATTTGTTCAGATCAGCCCTGTTCCAATTACGAGCTAAGAAGTTGGTTTCTCGGACATTGGTTACAGGGGGGGGCATAGCTAGGGTGAAAGTGATTAGAAAATGATCTGACCAGAGGCAGGGGAGAATAAGGGGTGCAGAAATGTCCAGGCAGGAAGTTCAAACCTGGTCCAGAATGTGACCCTTAACGTGAGTAGGTGAGTGTATGTGTTGAGTGCAGTTTAAACCTAACATAAGATCCGAAAAGGCCAAAGAGCATGGGGTTTCGTGGGCATCCGAAGGCCAATAATTAAAGTCTCCCAAGACCAGGACATTAGTGTTGTTAATGGTGAGCTGGGAAATGAGGTCGCCAAACCTGGCCGAGAAACTGGGCATAGATTGAAGGGGGCGGTAAACCAGGGAACATATGAGAAATGACCCTGGCTGCTCCAGTCTGAGCACCAGGCAGTCAGTCATGGGAATACTGGTAGTGGCCACTGGGGAGAAGCGGATTGGATGCCTAATGATGGCTGCGACACCACCACCAGCTTTACCCGAGGGACGATTAGCTTGCAGTATATAGTAGCCCGGGGGGATAGCCGCCAGAATATCGGGGGATGAGTCATCCGTGAGCCAAGTCTCAGTCAGAAACAGGATGTCCGGCTGTTCCGACCCCAGAAGATGGAAGATATCTAACTGGTGGCTAACCAAGGACTGAGTGTTAAGGTACATTACTGACAAGGTAGACTTTTGGGCCCTTGCCAGCGGAGGTGTACAGGACCTAGGCCCCGGGGCTGGTGGCCTGGCAATGACCGGAGGGGGAGTAGTCTCTGGAAAGGTTTTCCTGGCCGTAAGCAGACCCAGTGAGGCGAGCCTGGGGGAGGACTCAGGGGGAGGGAGTGCATGATCATGACACTTAATAAGGGAGGAACGGGAATATGTAAGGGAAGGGGCAGAGTGGCGTGCCCCGTGCTACGGACGGCCGCGGACGGGCGCAAACGGGCTTAACTCAGGCGTAACTCCGGCGCGCCTCCGGCGCGCCCGCTGCGCTCGTCCGTTGCGCTGACACATAGTGGCCGTTTAAATAGAGGAGGGACTAGGGGGGTGTGCCCAGATCCTGATCGGCTGGTCCGTGTTTTGTCTGCAGCTCCCCCCCTTTTACCTGCGGCCATCTCAGGGCAGCTGTCCCGAGAATCGCCAGCAACCCCCACTGCCCCCTGTCCCACTGGTGGAAAACACAGGGACCGCCACAGGTGGCACAAGGGCTAGCTAAGCCACTGAGTGGTTGCCTGGTGTAAGGCAACATTTGGTGCATTAGGGAATTCCCACAATTGGCCTGTCCTTCAGGGTAATAGAAGAAGAATTGGGAGCTAAGTGTACATTGGGTATACCATAATGGTGGAAGGCCCTTCAGTGTGCCTCACAATAACCCAAAGGCACTGAAGCCGTTTGCAGTAAAGAGAGTCAACAGTGCATGTGTGATGGTGGACTGAGATTGAGAATAATGAAGAATCCCAAAAAGTAAGTGCATTCCTTTGTATACGGGAAGAGGTTGTGTATAAAGTAACATAGCCAGGAGTCCCTTTGATTCTCCCCCATGATGAGACATTGACGTGAAGAGCCTGGAAGTCTGGTAAATAAACAGTGTACAACACACAAGGGGTATGGAGTAAATGTCAATGCACCTATCTCAATATCAAAGGTTAATATTTTAGCAGCATCTATGGGTGTAAGGAATCAGAGGCTCGATGCCCCTTAAACCTCCTAGGAAATAAATCCTATAAAAATACAACCAAAACAGTGATTCAGCAGTCCAATGAGTTAAGACATTAGTGTCATTTGCAGATATAAGCAATGTAAACAGAGGCACATGACTTCAGCAGGTTCTTTTGTCTTGGTTTCTTTAATGAAAATTCTTCTTTATAAACGACCGTAGCCAATGCGTTTAGACCCAGAAGGTCTTCTTCGGGGCTACAAAAAAGTACATAGTATATACATTAACTCCTTCCATGCTGATGACGGAACCGCTCCGTCATCAGCTGCGGTTGGGCTGTGCTGATGACGGAGCGGTTCCGTCATGGCCCAGCAGCCGCGCCTGCGTGGCGCTGATTTCGCGCCTGCGCGGCACGTTCTATTGAGCGGGGCGGGCCATGACGGAACCGCTCTGTCACGAGCACAGCTCAACCGCGGCTGGTGACGAAGCGGTTCTGTCACCAGCGGCCGCCCCGCCCTGTTAGCGCTGCGGCGGAATAGCCGCCGCAGCGAAAGGGTTAAAATATGCACTCAAAGCACACAATATTTACATTTTAAAACCAGTGCTCAGAACAAACACTGTCAAGGTTGTGAAAGAAAATCACTTCATATTACCAAAATATGTCACAAAAAGAAAAAAGAAAACCAATATTAACCAATTATTTACATTATAATAGTATTATTTATCAAAGTTGTTTACCGTATTTCACATACTGACTACAACAACACATAATATTTCAAACCATAAGAATTGTTTTTGCAATAAACAGTGTTGCACTCTCAAGCTAGAGAAAACCTGTCAGTAGTCATCTTGATTGAGCTATCCATATGCCTGTGACACAAACAGGGCCAGTTGAGTGAGCTGCCAGTGCTCCTTTTATAACACTAAATCACACAGAAAGCACGGATAGGAAAAAAGGAGACAATGGAGGCTATGTTGGAAGTGGACAATGAAGTCTTACGTGAACAATGAAAGGGATACTGTAGAGCATAGTGAGACTAGGCACCCAACTTGGCATTTTTTGCAAAGCAGACGGTGCAGCAGCCATTGTTTCATAAATCCAACGCAGGCAACATGGTGAGCGGCAGCAATTCGGAAAATGGCTGACAAATGCAAAACTCGCAATAAAAAGAGCATTGGATTCTGGGTACCAAATGGATGTTTCTGAACTACAAAATCTGTAAACAATTTTAAAAATTCAATCTTCTATGAATCTGGATATCTATAAATGAACAGTAAGACAAAAGGAAGGCTTCCTTTCAACTACTGTCTGTTATTGGTATATAGCGCCTGCCTGGATACCACAGAATAACCTGACTGAGTTTGTGAGCCTTTGTGCATGGGAAATGAGTACACTACAGTAAACATATGTGATACGTCACGATATCTTGAAATATGAAAAGGGTTTGACTGCGTACATAAGCACATCAAAAATGTTTGTTATTAGAACTGGCAGCAGCCGAGAACCTAAGCTGGATGTGTGCAGATTCCACCCAGCCTTCAGGATAAAAGGATGGGCAAAAGGCAACTTTGTAGCTGGTGGGAAATTATGTCTAGCACAACTACGTTTTAATCAGCTTAAAATGTACAATGAATCTTTGAAAGCACTAAATGAAAAGCATCTACAAAACAAATGCAAGCTAAAAGTCATGTATGACTTTAACCTGGTTTTCCAGGACAAAAGTCAAATCAGTAAATACGTTTGTCACAAGGCTGAAGATGCGTGAGCATCACTACTAGTTTAACACGTTCTCGGATGAGAAAACAATAATTCTGCAGATCATCAAAGACTACCAAGAATATTCAGCGCAGTAGAGGCTTCTGAGAAAAGCTGCATGCTTTATGATTCCCTGCTGCTGTTCACGGTTATTGAACAAGCAATGTGGCAATCGAAAACAGAAGGCAAGCTTAAGTGAAAAGAAGAAGCCTTTATTTAAAGAAGACAGCCGTGCAGAGTGGTAAAAGTACAGGATACGTATCGGAACGTAAAAGAGACAACGTGACGGAGATCCGATGGCACGTGTCCTGCAATAAAAAGAAAAAGAAAAAGAAAAGACATGGCAAAGACAAAAAACACCATTTTTAAGTGATCTGCAGACTTCGAGATACAGTCCATACAAAACGAATTTGGAACGATGGAACAGGCCGTCCAGAAAGTATCCAAGGCTGCCAAAAGATAAGGATAAATTAGTTCATTGGAAAGGTCATTGTCAAGTGATTCATTGTTCAACAGTGAGGATATTTATTCATTGTATACACACGAGAAAATAAAGGATAGAAGAGAAGGATGCGCCCATCTGCAAAACTCGGTGAGGGTCTGGGACACCTTATGTTTGACAGTGAGGTACACTGAAATTTCGAGTGCATCTTCTGGAACGCAAGACAGGGGGAAAATCACCATTAAAGCCAATAGATGTGTGCTTATTCGCGCAGAAAGCAGCAGATACATGAGGGGGCTTTCTCATGAAGTATCCTTTAGAGAGAGTCTGAAGATGGGGAATGGTCGGTGAAAGTCCACAAGTAGAGTAGGATCAATGTTGGACTTGGCACTTTTTGCAGGGTCATCCGGAACTTTTTTCCTTCCTCCTCTATTTTTTCTGACCTGGTGTTGGCTGTTTTATGGCTCTGGGCCCTTTACCACTGCTGATCAGTGCTAAAGTCCATATGCTCTCCCTATTGTAAATTGATGTAAGGATTAGTGATTCCATGATTGGCTGGTTTGGTTTACCTGTCAGACCCTAGTACAGTGCACCAGGAGTGCCCAGGGTTGGTAATCCAGATGCTGCTGGTGGGCTTGCAGCACTAGTTGTGCCACCCACAGAAGCAGCCTGTAAAAGTGTGTCTAAGGTCTGCCATTGCAGAGCCCATGTGCAGTCTTGTACTGCCATGTTGACTGAGCACGTGCACCCACTTGCCAGTCCCTAAACCTTCCCTTTTCTTCCTATCAGACACCCCTATGGTAGGCCCAAGGGCAGGGTGCATTGTAAGTATAAGGTAGGACAAGCCCTGGTGTTTGTGGCATGTACTAATAGTGAATTAAAGCCATTTTTGTTTTCACTGGTACCTGTTCTCAGTACGCCAGAATGGGCATGTAGATCATTACATCTTATAATCCTAACTGACTCAGAGAACATGGTAGAAATTTGAGTTTAGTATGCCTGAACTCAGAATGATAAAATGCATCTTTTAGTGAAGTTGATTTTAACATTCTTTGTTTGAAAATACCACTTTTAGAAAGTAGGTATTGTCTTGTCTAACTATCCAGGCCTGCCTCTGCTAGGTTGTGTATTCCTTATCTGGAGTTTGAGTGACAGGGCTGGGGGATTCCAGGAGACAGGGTGAGTCCGCCCAGTGGTGAATAGAGAGATCTGCATCTAGATGGGAGGGTGGAGTTGCACCTGGGACCTGAATAGGACTGTGCCTGCCCCCCGCAGTGCTGGCTCCATCCCCTGTGGGGTGTCTGATGTTTCTGCCCTGCACTGTGAAAGGAAAGAAGGAGTCATGTCAACAGAGTGCTCCAGAACTGGTTTGGACTGGGCAAAGGCCCATCTGCCCTCAGAGGACAAAGGAATTTGGGGTATAAATATTGGGACCCTGATCCCAAGAAATTAGATCACTTTTGAACTACAAGAAGAAACCTCTGCTGAGGAGAGGAACCTGAAGAAACTGAGGACAGGTTATTCCTAAACCGAAGTGCTGCTTAGGGGATTGACCAGCAGTGGTTGTCTGACTGCCAAAGAGAAGAGAAAGAACTTTATGTGCTTTACTTTCAACTTGTGAAGGATCTCCAAGGGCTTGGAAAAGAGCTTGCCTCCTGCTGAAGTCTCAGGGACAACAGACTTCACCCTGAGCTCCCCAGAGTTCTTTGGAAGTGCCTGCTGCTGTTTGGGGCCTTCTAAGGGACTGCGTGTTGCAAGGAGCTGGAAGCGTGACTCAACGAGGAAGAAGCTTGTCGCCATTGCTGCTGCTGTCATCGCATCTCTGAACAAGGGTGTCGCTGCTGTACATGCCGTATTGCACCGCATCGAGAAAAGCGTCTCACAACGAAGAGGAAGCGTGTCGCCGTCGCTGCTGCTGCAGTCACATCTCTGAACAAGATTATCGCCGCTGTAGTTGTCTTATTGCACCACATCGAGAGAAGTGTCTCACAATGAGAAAGAATCGTGTCGCCATCGCTGCTGCTGCCGTCGCGTGGTGAATGTCGGCTGTAGCTGTCGTATTAAACTGCATCGCGGAAAGCACCTCGCATCCCCCGGAGAAGCGCGCCTCCGTCGGAGCTGCTGCCGTCGCATCTTGGATGTCGCCGCTGTAGTTGTCGCATTATGAGGAAGCTTCTCGCAAACATCGGAGAAGAGTGTTGCAGCTGAAGCTGTTACCTTCGCATCGCTGAACAAGAGTGTCGTCACTGCAGCTGCCGCATCGAATCGAGATATCTCGCATCATCGGAGAAGTGTGCTGCATCTGGAAGATCGGTACAAAAGGGGGTGTGGTGATGGCCGGAGCATTTGAACCAATCAAACACCCACACCCAGTTAAAAGATCTGGGTTTGATCCATCACCATTCTTTAGCCCACTCTGCCACCCCAGTTCAGACATGGCTATATGCAAATCAGTCTGACCCTGTGCCTCATGGGAACTTTGCCGCCTTTCTATCACTGCAACATTGCTTGTTGTGGAAGAGCAACGCAACATAAGGTACATTGATGCAAAGTGTTGCATCTTAAGAACTGAACAAAACTAAGCTAAAACTACTATCTTAAGTATAGTATTGTGTATTTTTGTCGTTTATGATCTTTTGTTAAATCTATATAAATAATACTTATTTTTCATATACAACTGTGTGGTGTCCATCTGTAGTGTTGTCACTGGGTTACTGTATGTGATAACAAATGCTTTACACACTACCTCTGAGATAAGCTTGTCTACTTGTGCCAAGCTACCGAAGGGGTGAGCAGGGGTTATTTTAGGAGTGTACCTGCTTACCCTGACTAGGGGGAAGGGTCCCTATTTGTCACAAGTACCTACCTGTGCCAACTAGAGACCCCCAAATCTAACAATCACAATAAGCAAAAGAGCAACCTCCTAAGGCACCTCAGAAACATATCGCCAAAAAAAATAAAAAACACAAAAAGCACAGACATTTTGAGGAAAATTGTATTTTCTGAATTTTGCCCTACTTTTCACGGTCTTTCTCAGTACAAATGAACTGTGTTAGTGAAATATATTGTGAGGAGTGAATGACGGATTCTCTCGTCAAAGTGTATGCCTTGCTCTGGCCAGAGGGACAAACTCTTCGTGGAGGCATAATTGATGTTCACGTGTTATGTGAGCAAAAGCTTTGCTAGGAAGGCAGGGTCAAGCAAGAACTCAAATACAAGACAGTTTTGATTTAAATTTCTGCTTGATACAGGAGAGCAAGGAAAAACAAGTTTGTTCTGAATTGACCATCTGCTTGCATTGTGATATGCGGCATGGCATTATGTGTGTGATTATTTCAATTGTGGGTGAGCACATCATGCCAGGACAATATGTCCTAAAGCTGGAGACAATGATTAAGAGCAACAATAGTGTAGGTGTTTGGCTGCACAATCTAAAGCTATCTGAACAGGTTTGTTTGTGCTTCGCGAATGTCCTGTAAAACGTACCAGCCCGTGTGTCATTATTTCAATTGCAGGTTGGGTTCCCTTCTAAATACAGTGCAATGTCTCCTGGGGGAAAATTATAGTGGATTAATGCAGGAGGTGTCTATTTGGCGAGGTAATCACCAGTATGATATCAAATAGAAGTCTCCAACCACCAAAGGAATGTGGTGTTCAGACAAGTTGTTATTGTTCTGAAAACTAAATGTTAGACTTTCACTGTGTGCAACTTCGCATCTGTCAGAATAAACAAAGGCATGTAGGTGCAATTGCAGTACAAGAAAGTGTTTGCTGAGTGAAAAACACTAAAGAGTACTAGTGAATCAGGACATTTTGGGTCTGTATTAGGAAAAACAAGACACCTGACACACCATTTTCTACAAATGCTCAAGCAGCAAAAACATGTTTAAAAAAATATTTTCTGCGCACCCAATTATCAATAATGTTTGGCTGCACATGTAATCTAGAGTGCACAACAGTCTGTCACATGTGGGCAAAGTATTCTGCAATTTGCCTGCTTTTCAGGCCTCCATGATCATTGAATGAGTTCACCAGAGGGAGGTGGTAGCCTCAGATTTGACTCAGCAGCACAGATGACTTTAAACCTCCAACAAAGGGCTAAACATGCATACATCATGTCAGCGTGGCTTGGAGACATTGGGGCAGATTCACAAGAAAGTGACTCAGTGCGTTCCGCAAGCCATTTGGCTGTGCTGCACTGAGTCACTTTCAAAGCACAGGAATGCGACATATTTACAGCATTATGTCGCATCTCTGTGCTTCCCCCTGTGCTGGCGCACAAACTGATGCCATTCGCCGGCACAGGTACCCTTGCACCATGGTGCCAGAATGCCTGGTTCGTGGGGAGTTTGTTTTTGTTCAGGAAGGGTTCCCTTCCTACACAAAAACAATCTGAAATGCAGTTTTTCAACTTCTATGTGTGCTGCATTAACACACATAGAAATTGAAAAACGTCATTGTTTTAATGATTATTTATATGCAGGAAGGGAACCCTTCCTGTACATAAACAATCATTAGAGGTGATTTCCTCTTTCTATATGTGCTGCAGAATGCAGCATGCATAGATAGAGGAAAAGAAAACTAGGAGAAAATAATACATTTCTCCTCGTTGCATCTCCCTATGACTCCCCTGGGGAGGCGTAGCATTCACGCGCATTTCCAGTTTTACGATTCCTTGTAAATCTGGAAATGTGTCTGGTTCCATGGGAGTTGCTTGGGAACATCTTTTCAAATACTTACATTCCACAAAACATAATTTGGATGTTCATAAAGATATGGCTAACATATATCCAAAGAACCAGGTAGAAGAATGTACATAGCCCAGGTGGCAAATAAAGACCTTGAACAGGTCACAAAGTTGAATAAACACACCTAAGCACATTAGCAGTTATAACTCACAAGTCCAGAAGGCATGAAGAGCGAGCACATTGACATAATATGAACACCAGATCTCCCAGACGAGCATACAAACACTAACTGATTGAACACAGAAAAACAATCAACATACAACTAATATCCAAAGTTCATGGCAATAAATGTGAAACCACCAATAGAACTGATAAAAATGAACTACTCAGATAAAAATCTGGCTGGTGAGTTATGTCAGTGAGTTGGGCACTGACTCTAGTGTCCTGAATGTCATATGGTCAATATTAATGTTGCAATAAAGAAAATATAACCACAGTGGGCAGAAGATATAAACAAATAACCGAAATCCACCCATTATAAACTAGAGGAAAGGGTCGAGATGATGTTGATTCAGCCATGCTGCAGAAACAACACAAGTAGATGCGAAGATCAACACCCCTTTTAGGCCTACGACAAAGGCCTTATTTAGAGATTGGCGGATGTGGGCCTCCTGGCAAAAAGCAATAGATGCCACATGCTCTCTAGTTAGTCTACAAGGCCTCTACTTGAGCCGTAAGTCACAGTGGAATCTGCATGTGTGACAAAGAAACAAACCCTGGAAGTCTTCACTCCAAAAAAAAGAAGTATCTTGACTTTGCACAACCAATGAATATGAATATTGTGCTCTATCAAATACTAAACCTACACTAAGTACCCAATGAGATAAGTCTTCCTAAGTGTAAATTTAATACACATGAACTGTGAAGGGGCTACCCACAAAAACAGTTGCTAATACCCACCTTGTTTTTTGTTGTTGCCATAAGTAGTAGTAATTGGGAACACAATTGTTATTTCAAATCTTATTAAGAAATACAGTTGTTACAGATGCCACAACATTCTAATTATATTGAAGGTCACAAAGGTGCCCACTCACAAAGGTATTTCTGCCGTAAACATACGATTACAGCCTAAATTAGTAAGCAGTGATTTGCATATTCATAAGCAGCCTATGGTGATTAAGGGCATCAGCAGAATTCGGTACAATGCATAAGGCTGTGCTTCAAAAAAGTGCAAACGTGTCCAATTATGCTTCTTGTGCATTCCTCTATCTGTGTAATGAAATGATTTTACCAAAAGATAGTTTCTATTTTCTTAAGCAATATGTTTGGAAAGGAGGATGTGCAACTTAATCAGAAAAAAATATCATACCAAAATGTAGGATTGCTGTTTCACTCGCAAAATCAGATTTTCATTTTTTGTCTCCTTCAAGTGCTTGGGTTCTCAGAGCCTCTTTTTCAGAGGTCTCTACTGACATTCTACAAGTTAGTTTGAAAACATAAATGTTGTAAAGGATTAATCCATTAAAACGTATTTCACATTTTGTTCCTGTGGTCTATGGTCACTATTGTGAGACTTGCTTATATTAAAGGTAAGTGATAAGTTCAAGTGAAGTATCAAATTCCTTATAACCTAATTTAGAGTTCGGACAATTAACTCAGTTAGGATGGTCGAGGACACTACTGTCCCCATCCAGATAGACCCTGGCCTGCCAGATTTAGAGTTGTGCGCTGGCCCTACGGACAACTCTCTCCATTGACAGGAACTTAGGTCATGGTGGTTCCAGTCAATATAGAAAAAAGTTTGATGGACGACTCTACCAACCATGACTACCGGCTGGAAAAAATTTCTAAAGATTTTTGTTTTTAAAAAACAAACTCCCACCTTGAGAGTTTGTTTTTGAAAAAAAGGAAAGAAAAGCAATGGCCCCACAACCTGGGAGTTTTCTTCAAGGATGTGGGAGTTATTTTATTTATTTCCTGTTCCTTACATCCAGGTTTTTCCTGGTGGTGACAGACAGGAAGAAAAACCTTTACCATGTTCGCCTTAAATAGGAAGTATTCCATTTATAGAGCCAAGCGAGGGTCCCCGGTGAGCTCCCACTCAATCCCCTGTTAAGATTTATAAACAAAAAAAACACACAATGAACAATTACTCTAAGCAACGTTAAGCAATTCTAAACAACTCTGAAGCCCAATATAACACATTTCTACCCTGTGGGTCCCTGAAATCTCTGTGAATTCACCGTCATGTCTAGAGCCAAGAGCTTCTCCATTGGATTCAAGAGCCAGGAGGTTCCCCCAAAGGTTTGAGTCAGCTGGCAAGTGCTGACTGTTTGTGCAATAGGCACTAGGCAGGGCTTTAAGCGGGCCGGGTCTCAAGGGGTCTGAGCACCGGGAGTTTTTTAAAAGAGGCCTCGAAACGGGTCTCTACCGGGCTTTGTTTTGAGCCCTGGCACAGGCGGTCCGTTCTTTTCCAGACTGCAGATACAGCAGTTTACTGTCAATGCAGTCCGGAAAAAAGTGCCAGGGCACAAAACAGCCGGATAGAGACCCGTTTCGAGACAAACACATGGATGTGCGCTGCCCACGCTGCCCACACTGCTCACTTCTCACTAATGGAGAAGTTACAGCATGATGTCATGCCAGGTGAGCTTTGTGGGGGAAGGGAAATCCTTTAGAGAGAGTCATTTTCTCTCTGGATTTCCCTTCTCTTTCTGAAACGCAAGAGCAGCAACATTGTGGTAGGGTCACCAGGGCTTTAATTGGAAGCTTTTTCAATATTATATGTAACAAGATATAGTTGCAGCTTATTTATCTTATTCAACTAATAACCATTGACAAAGCCAATAGTCCTTACTTGTTGTAGGTATGATGTTACTTATTGTATCACATATCTGGATGCAATGACAGAAACAGCACAATTCAAGTTGGGCGGCAGACTATACTAAACAAAGATTTTTAGCGCAAGTGTTTAAAAACCACGCCCCTAATTAGTGGCCACGCCCCTTTGAGAGACCCCCCAGTTTTTTCATCCCACTTAAAGCCCTGGCACTAGGCTTACTCTCCCGCAGTAAGCAAAGGTGGCTGGTGATAGGGTGATGTGCCTTGTTTATGCAGAGGTGCCTCTTTGCTCTCTAAAGCAGGATCCGGTCTGAAACTACCCCCACTTAGGCCTTTTGAGGAATCTATTAATCCCATGGGTGGATTAAAGCAAACTTCCTCTGTCTGTGGTCTAGAATTCCAATTGCTCATCATTTGCACTGGTATCCCTATGGATGCATAGTACTGGCTGACAGAACTGCGAAGAAAGTATTTCTCCCTTAAGCCCTCTCTGAGTATAAGGTTACCTTACAGAACTGAGTGAAGAAGGCAACAAAATGACAGCTTTGAAGTTCTACTTGGGCTGACTGATTCATCTAATAGCATGCAATAGGACGAAATCTAAGCCTCTCAGAAATAAGGCGGCACACTTAAACTTAATGTAGAGCTTGAACATGATCTTCCCTTCTTCCAGAAAGAGAATGTGGCGCATGGTGACCCTATCTCTATATTAGAGGTACTCCCCACTTCCACAGCAGCACGGGCCAATTTCAATCTAGATCTTTCACCCCCCTCTGTGTTAGACTGTCACACACGTGAATTTAGCGACTGGGGGGTCTCATGATGAGGATTTTACATTACCTGATGTGGATATTAATCTGAGAACTTGTTCACCAAAGGTGACAGGTTCCCACAGGACCACACTTGGTTTATTGAAGGTAACTGTACTAAAATTCTTTAGTAATATGCCAACAAAGCAATCATCACCAACACTACAGACCTCAGACACACCTCATCTGGAATTGCCCGGGAATCTGCTTTGTAATCTTCTAGATCAATTTGTGCAAGTCTCCGAATCCCTAAGTGTTTGGAGAGAATCTTGTCTTCCATCTTAGCCCTTCTAGAAAAGTTTGTAAATAATGCAGATCATATTCAGGACACATTATGTGTGATCCTGGCAGTGCTGATGGAACCAAAGGGTGGGGACATTCACAAATCAGTATTTACAAGCAACAATAAAAGAGTCATGTGTAAAGTTGGAGCTTATCAACTGTGGGTTACAAGCCAGTACACCCAAGTGCTTGGAAGTAGATGGCTTAAGCCATCTTCCGGAAACAAATGATCATGGGACATAAGCCGAGAAACCACAAGTTAAGAAGATGCAGTGTTCAAGAAGCAGCAGAATGTGGATAGTACCAACTACACAATAAAAATCTTTTTTGACTTTTGCTCCCTGAATCTAGCAGTGCCCTGTTCTTCAGTGAAGTCCTCTTGATCCGGGTCAGAGGCTTTTTCCTATTTTTAGGTTTTAGGACCAGGCCAAAACAGGCTCGGTTGACACTTTGGTGCCTGTCCAGTCACAAGAAAAAGTCACAACAAAAAACAGAGCTTGCGGAAAAAAAAGAGTGGTAAATTTCTTAAAAAAAGGAAAAAAAATACAGTTCACTGTCAGTTACAGTATCGTTGTCGCAGGAATAAAAACATTATGTTTTAGAATTGCAATATTGACATGACTATCATAGCTGGTGTAAAAGAATCAACAATTCAATAAAATCATAACCCGTATGCCCCCCTCTGCCCCCCACCGCAACTGTCCCCCGGCATCGCAGGGTCTCCAAAATAGTAGAAGCAGTAAATGCAAAAGGCCAGGCATTCAAGAACTTCCATGGATGTCGGGAGATACTGGTGTATAAATAAGATGATAGGAGTGAAGCCAGTTACCCCACGACCTCTGGGACTATGCCTTGGTCAAATTGAGAGCTGGGGGCTTGCTGTAGACCCTCCACATAGGAACGGTAGGGGCCCCATATGTCTTTAGGACAGGAAGAGCTTGGTAATATGCTGGCGTAGGCCTCGCTATTGGTATTACTGTAGGCCAGGCTGGGGAACCAACTCTGTAAACTAGGAGCAGACTTGCGGCCACAATGTATTGCTATTTCTCTTTTTGCCAGTAACAGACCCAGTGATGCTAACAGTCTAACCCCTTTGGGGAAGTTGACCGTGTTTCCCAGTAGGGCCACTTCCGAGTTGGGATAAGGGTCAGGTTAATCATGTTTCCTAGAGTGCTGTGTATCTGTTCCCATATTTTTTGAAGAACAAGGGTAACCCAAATGAAGTCAACCAGGGACCTTGGGAATCAATTATTTAACACAACAGTGGTCCCCAGTGGAGAATAGAAATGAGTAAGAGGAAATGAATACAGACCCGATCAGTGCTGTATTGGGTAAACTTATCCAGCCGGACAGAAGTTCAATGTTTAATTTGGAGAAAATTAGTAAGGTTTCAACACACAAGGATACTGAAAGTGGGAAACAAGCCTGTGTCCTACTACAAAGATATTTGGACATACAATTGGGGAAACATTTAAGGGAGGCTCAGGCAATGCTCACGGTTTGTTTTCAAGACTAATCAATAACTAAACAAACAAAATTGCAAGGAACAACTTTACATAAACAATTAGTGGCATCAAGAGTGTATGTATGAGAAATTTTTAGGTGTGGACAACGTTTCGATCCGAGAGAACAATGCAAGGATCTTCTTCAGGGCATTAGATATGCATGCTTGTTAATAGGGAAAAAGGGGGAAAAAACATGAAAAGGAGAGTTTAGAGTGATGCATCTGGACGTAACCTCCAATGCTTAAATAGCTTAGTTAATTCCAATAGCAGTTTGGGGCATGCACATACTAATAGTTTGAACGAGGATATGCCGATGAGGTGAAGTCACCTCACTCATTGGTGTAAAATTCACTTAAAAATTCTGCGGCATATCCTAGTGCAGGAAGATTAAAACTGGTGCAGTGACAAAGTGTTGAAGATTCAGAACGGTATGGGGGAGTGTTGTGTTGGTTGTGCTGGCGGTTAGTGAAATGGTGATTAGGCATGAAAAAATTGTCGCAGTGACTTGGTGTGTAATGCCGTGACTAAGGCAGGGTGTAGATGTATTGATAATGACCGAGTGCTTAGCCTTTGCCAATGTGAGGGGGAGCTACTGGTTGCAGGAGTGTCAAGTACCAACCACGGCACGCGTCGGTGGTGTGGCAAGTCTTACTTGGTTAGGGTCCTAGACGGTTCTTCAAAGATAGACCACAACGGGGGAAGTGGTAGGAAACGTCCTGAATAAGAGAGGGAGACCTGGTCTGAGGATCTGCGGATTGTGGGGAGTGAATCTGGGGATATTAGATGAGGGCAGCCATCTTTACCAGCAGGTGGGTGGTCACAATGACAGCATCCAAGGGGGCATGGTTTTGCGACCGGTGGGGTAGGCGGTGGTAGCCTGTTCCAGGAGATGAGGGCTAATGGCCTCGAGGGCGTGTAGTTTCCGATTACGGTTGCCTTAAAATAGGGCAAGGAGTTAGGGCATAAAAAGAGAGCGAGTGCTCGAAGGGCGGCGCAGTGGTGATATAAAATGCTGCTCTAACTTTACTAGCTGGGTGTGTAAGGAGTGAAAAAAGTTGGGGGAGTCAGCTTTCGAGGCATACACACAAACGAGGGCAGTGTTATAACCCATCAGAGACCCGGTGACAATGATTTATCTACCATCCTTGTCTCTTATAACCGAACCGAGGCTGAGAAGGACTCATTTATGAATAAGAATGGCCATGCCCCTGGCATAATACCTATGTGCTCCCTGCTAGCAGCAAAGCGTGCTGCATCTGATTTGGGCAAGTGCGTCTCCTGTAAATAGGCGATGTCCAGTCACATTGTGCCTAAGTAGGTACTGTACCACCTGCCTTCTCTTGCGGTTGTCATTGAGACCTCTTACGTTCCAGGACACCAAGGACAGGCCAGAGGGACCTTCAACATTAGCCAGCTGAGCCATCAGAAGAACGTGTTTAACATGTCATATATCAGCAGCGAAAAATAGGGAGCAACTGCGACAGTGAACATTTCTGAAAACAACAATAAATGTATAGACAATAGTAATTAACCCCCCCCCCCACCCAGCCTCACCACAAACAAAGCAAGGCAGATCCCAAACAAAAAGCAGAACATGAAGTACCAATTGACTTTATACTTGAATGATGAACCCCAGTGCGATCAAGAATAAACTCAAGGAATACACCATGATGGGCAGCAATGCCACGGCAGTCAACCAGCTATTTGAAACATCATAAAAGGATTAATTACATTATCCCGGAAAAGTCCAACAATAGTGAAGTAGGGACAGCGCAGCATTGCTAACCAGTGCTGGAGCCTGAAAACAGATCTACACTTGCGCTCGAGCCACTATGTGGGGGGAGGGACCCCGTTCGAGCCACTATGTGGGGGGGAGGACCCCACCCGCTGCAGTCCAATTGTTATTTTATTGTTAGGCATCGCAAAATTCCTGGACCTCAGAAAGAGTATCACAAATGGGAGCCCTGCCAGCAACATCCACCCTCAATCTGCCAGGTTACAGCATACCATATTTTAAACCCAGGTTCCTGAGCGTGGCTTTAACCCCATTATGCTTACGACGGGCATCTTGCACCAGACAGTGAAGTCCGGGTAAAAGGATAGTTTAGAGCCCTGCCCTACCCCAACCTCCCTAGCAAGACGCAGGCCCGAGTCGTGGTCTGGAAAGTTCATAAGATGTGCAACGATGGGTCTAGGTGGGAGTCCAGGATTGGGACGAGGCCCCAGGGATCTGTGCGCTCTATGACGAAGCCAGAGGTGAAGGACTCCCTACCAAACAGGTCAGATAACAGAGTCTCAACAAAAAGGTCCATGGGGCCAGTGGAAACAGTCTCCGGTACCCCCAGGATGCAGATGTTCTTGTGCCTACTTCGCACTTCAAGGTCCTTATTTTTGATTGCCACATCTTTGAAGATGCGCTCGACGCGCTCCAATCTTTTTATGGACTGTGCAGTACCATCTTCAATGTCGGAAATGCACGCCTCCGCCACATCCAGTCTTCTGACATGAACTTGGATTTCGGCCCCTAAGCTTGCAGGATTTTTGTCCTGTGATTCAAATCGACCATCTAGTGCCTTGAAGCCCGCTCTCATCTCATTGAGGGGAACGCAGTGGGAGAGTCGTCAGATTGTTCTGTGCCTTGTGCACTCTCCGCCATGCTGTAGCTTTCCACTGGTGCCACGTCTGCAAGCTTTTCAAAGAGGAGGGTCTTTTGTTTTGGATCTTTGCGACCCATGCTGCGGAGCAGCAGATCGAATAAAAGAGCAGAATTGCAGATCTCCAATGGTCACTATGGGAGACATGGGCTAAGCCAAAATGCTGTGACTGAACAGTGAGGAGAGCAGTGCAGGGGTAAAGGGCTCCAAGGGCATGAGCAGCGTCTGTAACAGGGCCAATGGGAATGCGCTGTTGCGGGCTTCCAGGTAACTTATGCCGAAGTCAAGTGCTCGGATCAGGTGTGGCCGACAGAACCAACCTTCGCTTACCATGCTGTTGCGGCCTTGCTGTAGGGCCGGGGATCACAGGATGTAGAGTGAGCCCAGGGCAAATGTCCTTGCTCCCATCTAGGCCAATTGACTGGCTTGGTGTCTTCTTGACGAGTGTTGTCTTGGCCTAGGCACAGCATGCAAGGAGGAGGGTGCCCCGCAAAACAACATGCAAAAGCTCAGTCGCGGATGGCGGGCCAGTTCTAGCAGGATCTGCGGGGGCCAGCCGTAAGGCAGGATGTATACCCACGTTGCGAGGGAGATATTGTCAACGGACGTCTCGCATTGACCTTCTGGGTCAGTGGAACCTGGGAATGGGCCGATGCCCAGTAATAGGCAAAGCAGAGGGGTCGGATGGTCAAGGAGCCGCGCCGAGGGGCAACCAGGCGGAGCAGGCGGCGGGACAACACAAGCCTGTCAACCCTGTCTCACACCTGTACGTGCCTTTGTGGGCGTCCCCTAAACTCACAAATGGGCCCTGTCCCTGCTTGTCTTCAGGGTTCTAACGGGCTCGAGCACCAAAGATCAGGACAGCTAGTTGCTGCCCCCCCTTAGTCAATCACAACGGAGTCGGTGGGGATTGCACCGTCACTGCTCCACACCCGGCTAACTCACCACAACCATGGACCCGGGCACACCTCCAACCGTCGTCCTCGCTTCTTCGCCCGATCGCAGGCCAGTGTGTGAATGGCGCAGGGTCACGCCACTGCCGCTCTCCCAAAGATGCAACTCGATGTCAGAGGCACCTCTCCGTCCTGGAATCAGCTCGCCATGTTCAGGTTGTGTTCAGCGCCCTGGCACTGTCTATCATGGGGCATTACTGCAGTGGGAACCGGGGGATAATGTCGGAGAGCTGGAATGACCACCGGAGCTTCAGCACCAGGAGGCCATCTTGGTCACCGGCTTGGTCACGCCCCCACAATTTTTTATTGTTAATTTTCATGAATTTGTTTTGCAGATATTGAGAAACTGAATCTGATACAAAGTAACATCATTTCTCTTGTCTTAATTACTGTACTCTTTGTCAGTATCTAATGCAAGGGTCTTGTTTCAATGTAAAATTGTTGATAATTAGTTCTTGCAGAAAGTGATGTTCTCCAATATAGAGGGATTGAGGTGATTCCTGTACTTTGGGAACACATAATCCTCAATCAACAACATGTTAGTTTGAGCCAAGCTGTCTCTGAACACTTCGCAAAGCTTTCAAAGGAACTCTCTTGTGAAAATCAAAACTTTTACAAGTCTCTGTAGTGCATGGTGTACACAATGGAATTGATTGGGCAGTGCCCTTACTGTGCATTGGGCCCTCCATCTAAACCGTATAATTAACAATAATTTGAAAGTGGTTTCCTGGAATGCAGCTGGTCTAATAAATTGAATGAAATTTGAATTTTTAAATAACTTAAAGGCGGATATAATCTGCATCCAGGAAACATGATGCCTCTCAGATTTCCAGTATGATCACTATTTTGTGATAGGTTGTAATGCTACCCCATCTTGGAAAGGACGTGCAAATGCAGGGATAGCTATTCTTCTAAGTAATGATAATAAATGGGAGTACAATAGTTTTAAAGACTCTTGTAATGTCTTTCAAGCAATTAAAATCTCCTCTATTGCAGGTGAGTGTCAGATGGTCCCCATGTTAGTGGTGAATGTCTTTATTCCCCCAGACTCAATCTTTAATAATTTGTTATATGATATCTTAAGTAATGCTATTGATACGAGGGTGACCTCCAGGGTATTTTAGTTGGATATTTAAATTGTAAAGTCTCCAACAACTCTGATAGCCTGCTTTTGGGTGTTGAAAAAGTAGAAGCACTGCACATTCTTCCACCATTACCTTTCCCGTTAAAATTGAGACCAGATAAGAGAGGACAATTACTCCTTGGCCAATTGAGAAAGAATGAATATGTGATAGTAAATGGAAGATCTACTCAAGATTCTCCAGTCCAATATATCCATTAATCTAAGCTTAGATCTTTTATTAGTGATTACCTTATTGTTTCTTACTCTATTTTCCACCTTTTATCTGATTTGAAATTTGTAGATTCCCTGATTAGTGATCAGAGACTTTTAATCGTTTCTCTAGAGTTCAGTTTGTCCCCAGTAGGGTCTTGGAAAACTGTTGGACCCAATTCAAAGTTCAATAAAGATTCTGGTGGGACTCAATGGTCACCCATTATGATATCTAATTTAAAAGGGCTATTGGAGACTTGACTTAGGCCTCTGTAAAGCTGATGTTTGTACCTTATTTTGCCAATTCATGAAGCACATCGCAAACGATTATCGCCAGATGTATACTAAGTCTTTATATAAACCACTATGCTTGCCACTACTCTCCTTAAATAAGTAAATACATAGGTTGGTCAGAAGGCAGTTTGTTTCATTAATAAAGGAACAAGATAGACTTGCATCATTACTGAAGAGGAAAATAAGCCGTTTATAGGATGGTATAAAAGCAGAATGCAGACCGCAGGTGGATTGACTTAATAGAAGCTGCACATAGGAAAAATTTGAGAAGGTTCCGGGAGATTATTGCTGACTTTTGTGGGTCTTGAATGAGGTGCTATCCCTCTTCTATTTGCAAGGAGGTATAGGGTAGTTTTATTTTGGTACTATATGCAGAGAATTCAAGAGTTAAACTGCAAACTGAAGATTTTCCCATTCGTCCTGAGTTGGTAACAGCTAGCTGTGGTCCTCCTTTTGTGGGTGGGATCAAGGCTTTGATCAGTGCAATGTGATCCGCTGGTGCACTGGGCCCAGATGAAGTACCGATCTTGGTTATAAGAAAAGAAATGTCACTCTGGGAATTGTTAATATTTTTGGGCTTTTAATGTTGTTACACTAATTCTACAGTGCCCCCCTTCGTGGAGCTGAAGTGTTTTTGTTCCATTAAATAAAAAGTGTGACCTTAATTCACCAGCTTACTATCGCCAAGTGGCTTTGCTATGTGTAGGCAAAGTCTTCACTGGTAATGGACCAGCTTAATACCTGGGTAGAGAACAAAATGATCATTCCATTAGAACAAACTGATTTTAATAAAAAGCATGGTGCCTTAGATAATATCGCAACCCGGCAGCTCATTAACGAAAAATATGGGACCATCTTTGGTTCCCCAGCATATGCCACATTTATTGACTTTTCCATGGCTTTCAATAAAGTTGATCATCTAACCCTGTTGAAAGAGTTACTTTATCTTGGCATGCCTGGAACTGTACTGCATTTAATTATTGCCCAACGCTCCTCAACCTTGTGTCACGTTGAAGGACTGGGTTCTTTAAGACCCAGCGGTGCCAGGGCACAACACCTGAAACCTTCGTGGGTAACCTGCTCCGGCGTACAAGTCACAGAGACACGGGACACTTCCTTCGGCGTCAAAGATTCAAGGTTTATTTGCTGCAGGGAACACAGAAGTCACGACAAGTACAACACGTGCAACTTGGGGAGACTGCTTCAAATTGGTTCTGTGGATCGCTCCTTTTATACAGTTTTTACCCATAGGATAACATTGAACACAAAAGTTTACAACCCGGTTCCCACAATTATCCCCCAGAGGGGTCACTTTGGTCACTTTGAAACACACGAGGTCCGGAACATAAGTGCGGAAACATTTGGCGGTTCCCAACTGTAAAAACCATCTTCCCACCATTAGCAAATTCCAATCAGCAGTAAAACAGATCGAAATAGGAACAAAGACAAGTGCAGAGGAAGACGGAGACAGTGGGGAGATCGGAAAGGGTGTAAAAGGGGAGGTATCGGGAAACACGAGATACAGGCATCAAAGGGACGTGCCTAATGAGATGCACGGCTGAGACAATAAGTCCGTGCGGCAAGATGAGCCTCGAGCGGCGCCATCTGCCTTACAGTAGCAACCCCCTCATCATAAAGACACTCACAAAGAACATGTGTCTTCCACAAATATCTTGGGAGTCCCAGGGTCGCGGAGCGGACAACGTCCGTTCGCTGGCTACTTGAGGGCAAGAGACAAAATGGATGCCGTATCTAAGATGGAACCCGTGGGTACAGATGAAAAACCCACATAACAAACGAACGGGTTAAGTTAGCACAGCGAAACTGCGCCCACTTACTAAACTCGTCATTTGCGGTTCATAAATACCAGACTCGACTATATTCGTGCGAGTCGAAAACACCACTTACAATTGTCACGGAACCTCAGACGCTCCTTTTGCCCTCATGTAGGCAAGCACTAGTCGGAATCATATTCGATATTCATCAGACCATCGAGATGTTGCTGTAGCATAGCTCTGTCCAACCGAGTCCCCTTGGTAACAGATGGTTGTCTCATACACGTTGTAGCACAGAGGCCACATAAGGCAGGACCACACTGCACACAAAGGCAACACGTGAACAGGAACACTACCACAACTCCAATGATCATCAGAATTTTCCAACCCCAAGTCGACATCAGGCCCCAAAACCATCCAAGCAGCGTCCAATCCCCTACATCCACGTGTATGGATTCGGAGATCTTATGCAACCTCGAGATGGCTTGATAGACAGTAGGAGCATTATCTGGAATGAAAATGCAGCAGCTCAAATGGATCACCTTACATACCCCACCTCGATCTGCTAAGATGACATCTAAAACCATACGGTTTTGTAACGTCATAAGTCTCTCCGCCTGAAGTTCTGTGGTGATATTACCAAGGGCACTGGCAGTAATATTAGCTGTCGATTCTACCACTCGAGTCAACTGTCTCAGGTTCCTACTATTGACCATAGGTCCCCAAAACGGGAGGAAACCCTTGAAAAAGTCTCCTGCCTCTTGACCGGCAGTATCCTCTTCACTAATTACGCCTCGCACAACTCTAATCTTATGATAATCGGCATCTACAGTGAACGTCGGAGGCAACAGATTTGCAATAAAACATGAGCCCATGAAGTCAGCGGGCAACCATGTGTATGCACGATCATAACAGATAAAGTATGTACCCTTGGCAGCCAGAAACACAGGGGACGAGGACATCGGCAGAATGTAATTTTCAGTGCAAGCACTTGCTCCAAGTCGGGCTTGCGATCTTCGGCCACGACCCATAAGACAAAAATTACCAGTGTGGGGTACGACCCATATCGGAGGCGAGCTTTTAAGCTGCTTTTCGCTAGTGAACACACTATATTCACCTCTACTTAGGACCCTATAGGCCTGTACCTCTTCTTCGGGAATAAGCGAAGGATCATAGATCTCACTATCTAAATCCTCTATTGCTATCGACAAAGGTTTTTGGTACGAGGTAGGACCAGAGTAGGGGGAACGTGGTTCTCGAATGGGGTGGAAACCCAGTGCGCTTCGAAACATTGTTTGGAATGCTCGAGCCGACCCTTGGGAACTATACGGTAACACCAGATATGGAATTCCCTTATCCGTAGTATGTGGCATCAACCCACACACCCAACAATTAGTAGTGTTAACCACTAACTGATGCTGATGGAGGAGCTGAATAAAGGAATTGTTGCGGAATTCTACACGTCTAGCCTGCTCGTGTTCCGGTAACATGTGAAAGGAATGGGGAGAAGCAGTAGAGGTAAGGTTAGGGTAAGGAGTAGGAGTAGGTGTAGCAGGTAAGAAATAAGACATCGTGTAATACACCCCACCCGCCAATAATGCAGAAGCAGTCAAAAACAATACAAACAGTTGGAATATGAAGCATTTGGTACGACTGAGTTGCTGCAGCTTGAATCTATGGACTTGAGCTCCCTCCAAATCATTCAGCTTCGAGAATGCCATTCCCTACGACCGTCCGCAACGTTTCTTGACGCACTTCGTTCTGTGCAGCAATAGTCAATCCCTAGGAGTTCCTAGGAACCGACGGCCTTTAACCTAGCGTCAAGACCTACTATCCAGAAGGAAGTACGCGCGCGGCCCTACGGCCTTCAATACACAATATGTATATACAAGCACAAAGTCTCTCGGCTGTGGAAGTAAAAAGATACAAGGGAGGAAGCTCAATATCTATATGTACACAAATAATTACAGTGATACGAAAGTTCAAAACTGATCACGGGAAACGGGGATAATGCAGTTGTCAATTTCAGCAAAGCAAGAAAAATTTTATTTGTCCTTAGTGCGAGATCGCAAAGAATATCGGTGTTTCCCGGGACGTGTCTGCTCGTCGAACAAAGGGTCCGTCGAAGGGACAGCGTCCTGCTGATCAGTTGATTGTTCTGGTCTTGAGTCTTTTGCTAACAATTTGTCAACAGTGGCTTTCTGCTGCGCTGAGGATTCTTCAACAGGCTGTGCGTCGCTGAAAGGCACAAACGCCGGCAATGTTTCTGTTTCTGTTGACGCAATGCCTTTCCTTACCCACGGGTCTGCCGGCAAAGGGATAGGGACTCGCTTAGTATGGGTGGCATGCACCCAGTTTTTACGCCCCTCAAGACGAACGGCAGTCTTCGTGGCCAGGAGCACCTGGTAAGGTCCGGTGAACCTCGGGTCCAGATTATTCTTGCGTGAAAAGTTTCGTGTTACCACCCAGTCTCCGGGCTGGAGCTGGTGGCCTGGACCCTCCGTCTGCGTCGGCAATGCGTCGTAAACCTGTTGGTGAATTAACCTCAGTTTAGCAGTCAAGTCATGTAAATAGTCAATCAACATTGGATACTCAAGATCAGAAAACATTCCTGGCCTAGGAACCCCCCACACATTCGCAGGACGGCCGAACACTATTTCATAGGGGCTAAGCCCTACTCGGGAGTGTACAGTCGCCCTAGTTGACAGTAATGCTAAAGGCAAAGCGTCAGGCCACGAAAGACCAGTCGTAGCCTGAATCTTCGCTAACTTTAGTTTAAGGGTGCCGTTGTACCCTTCAACCAATCCAGCTGACTGAGGATGATTGGCGCTATGGAATTTCTGATTAATTCCAAGGCCCTTACACACACTCTTCATCACACTTCCAACAAACTCACTTCCGTTATCTGACCATACGACTCTAGGCATTCCATACCGAGGAAAATATTCCTTCAGTAGGATTTTCGCAGTAGACAAAGCAGTATTGTCTTTGAGGGGATAGGCCTCGATCCATCGGGAGAATGCGCAAACCACAACTAAAACGTATTTCAGGTTATTGCATCGCTCCATATGGATGAAGTCCAATTGAATCACCTCAAAGGGATACGAAGGAGGAGCAAAACTGCCAGGGGGAGTTGGGGTTCCTTTGCCAGGATTGTACATTATACACACCATACAACTCTTCACCAGACGTTCAGCACATTTCGTAATGCCATCATTCTTCCACACAGCAGCCAGCAACTTGCAAATACCTTTCGCGCTAATATGTGCTAACCCATGTGCCATTGTCACAACGGCCAGCACATACGCATCAGGCAACATCCATCTTTTCTGATCCGACAAATCAATCCAACAACCATTCGCATCCAACTTTCCCGTACTTTCTTTCCACTTCGTCTTTTCAGTCTCGGTGGCCTCATTCTGAATTGCTTTCACACTCTCGATAGTGTCTTCACACATACTCGATTCTGTAGGCCACCTAACCGAACTCGTCACATACATTCGAGTGCTAAGGTTCCGGGCAGTCTCCTTAGCAGTCTCGTCCGCAAACGCATTACCACGACCAACATCATCCGTCACCTTACGATGCGCACTACACTTAACAATCGCAACTTGCGTAGGCAAAGTCAATGCATCTAAAAGATCGTTCACAAGCTGGCCATGCTGTATCTTCGTACCGTGCGACGTCAAGAAACCTCTCTCTCTCCACAATCGTCCAAAACTGTGAGCAACACCAAACGCGTATTGACTGTCGGTAAAAACATTCACACGTTTCCCTTTCGCCAACACACACGCTCTAGTAAGAGCAATCAGCTCCGCAGCTTGGGCAGAATTCTGATTCAACCTTACAGTCTCAACAACAGTATTCAATGTTACAACAGCATAAGCAGTAGTCACATCGCCATTCGGCAACTTAAAACATGACCCATCCACATACAAAGTGCCATCTGGATCTTCCAATGGGGTGTTTTTAAGGTCCACTCGACCTTTCGTTTCCTCTTCAGTCCTCAAGTAGCAGTCATGTTCTGCTACTTCATCTGACTCTGTGCTAATTGGTAACAAAGTTGCCGGGTTCAGAACGTTACAACGTTTTATCTGAATGTGGCTTGCCAAGAGCGTCAATTCGTACCCAGACAACCTCGCACTCGTCAAGTGCTGAGTTTTCGTTCGATTCAAAAGAGTATCGACTGCATGCGGAACCATCACCGTAAGCATATTATCCATGACCAATCCTGCTGATTGTCGGATGGAGACCGCAGCTGCCGCTGTTGCTCGTAAACAACTCGGCAATGCTCTAGCTACTGGGTCCAAGGTCGAGGAAAAATATGCACATGGACGTTGCTTACCACCAAAAGGTTGCGTTAAAACACTCAAAGCACAACCTTCCCTCTCGTGAACATATAACGTGAACGGCTTACCGTAGTCAGGGGTACCTAACACAGGAGCCAAACACAATGAATCACGCAGTTCAGAAAAACTTTTCTGACATTCTTCCGTCCATGGTAAAGGAGTTGAAACATCCTTGCACGTAAGAGCCACCACTGGTTTCGCTAGCAATGAAAAATTAGGAATCCATTGCCTGCAGTACGACGTGATACCTAGGAAGGCACGCACATCTCTTTGGGTTTTTGGCACAGCCATTCGCGCAATCGCTGCAATTCTCTCTGGGGTCAATCTCCTTCCCTCCTTTGACAATAAGTGACCTAGATAGGTTACTTCTTGACAACAATATTGGAGTTTAGAAGGTGACACCTTGTGATTTAACTCACAGAGATGTTGCAGCAACGACACCGTAGCAATTTTGCAAATGTCCTGAGTATCAGCAGCCACCAATAAGTCGTCGACGTATTGGATCAAAGCCGCGCCAACCGGCAACCTAAATGCATCCAGTTGACCCTTCAAGGCTTGGCTGTAAATAGATGGACTTTCACAGTAGCCCTGAGGAGCGCGTTTGAACCGGAAGCTGCGTCCACCGAGAGAGAAACCGAAAAGGTCCCTGCTCTCTTCGGCAATCGGGATGCTGAAAAACGCATTTTTCAAGTCAATCACCGAAAACCATGATGCAGAAGCTGGAATCAGAGTCAGTAGCGCCGTGATGTCAGGCACAACAGGAAATTGAGGAACCACAATTTTATTTACCTCCCGTAAATCGATAACAAAACGATAAACAGGCGGTTTTGAAGGATCAGTACGTTTAAGAATGGGCAGCACAGGGCTGTTGCACACGTTTCCCCGAGTCTCTTCAATAACGTCTTTCTCGATCAAATCATAGATGATCGCCAACAATGCTCGTTCACCATCAAGGGAGATACGATATTGGGGAATACGTGGCAGCCGCACATTAGATTTCAACTGAACAACATAAGGGGAGATATCAAGCAGGCCCACGTCATTTGGACCTGTTGCCCACAAAGACGCAGGAAGAGAACTCAATTCCGGTGGGAGCTTATCGATGGACAAATACATGGGAGAGACTACCCTCTCTCCTAACGTAAGCTTTACACCCGCAGGAGAACAATACAAAGTTGCGTACAAACGTTTAAGCAAATCCAGACCCAAAAGATTTTCACCACAACCAGTAGTCACAATCAACGGAGCTTCTAGCTCACGTGGCCCAATTTGAAGGGGCAAGGGGCGCGAAACTGGATTGCTAACAGGGGCGCCAGAGAATCCAACGGAAACATTTGTTAAGCCAGACAAAGGTGCGCCAGGGAGTTTCGAATACATGATAGAACTTTTCGCTGCACCAGTGTCCAACAGAAAAGGCTCAACGACGCCCGATGTAGCAACTGCGACGTAAGGCCCTCTCTGATCAACCGGAACTGATACCACTCCCTCTCCTTGTCTTTGGCTGTCCTAGTAATTACTGTCGTCAGTTCCCTGATCGACGTAATAATCGTCTACATTATACTGCGCAGATCGCCCTTGCGATGATCCACGTTGATCGAAACAATTATTAGAAGTGGATGAATTATCTGAGCGATCGTTCTGAGCACCACGACCTCTACCACATGATGTCTGCTGTGAACCACCACGGCCTCCTTTAGACGAATTACCACTATTACGTTCATTTAAAACAGGGCAGTTGAATTTAATGTGTCCTTCCTGTCTACAATAAGCACATTGATTGTACCCTAACGAGGATCTTTGGGAGGAGGAGTCATTACGCGGCTGCGATCGATTCGATTGCGACTGCGATCTATTCTGTTGGGGCGCATTCTGATTAGAACGTGGCGGATACGCTTGTTGCAACAACACTTTAGTTTTCAGTTCTTTCGTCTTTTTGTCAGCACGGTCATTCTCCTCTTTCTCCCTATTCTCATAATATTGTGCCGTAGCCAATATCTGAGCTGAGGTAGAAACGGCCCATGCACTCTCTGAATTCTTTAATTTATTGCTCAAGTCGGGCAATAAGTTCGACACAAATTTATCCACAAACAACCTTTGTCCACCCTCAGTACCCATATCCTGTCCACTGTGGTCAATGAATGCTTCCTCAAACCTCGTAAAGAAGTCGGAAACACTCTCGTCTTTCTTTTGTTTGCAAGCTGACAATTTGTCCCAATTTACCCTCATAGCTGGCATAAGAGTCTTCATCAATGTTATTATTCGCTGAGGAAGAGCAGTAATCAATTGGTCGGGTTTAGTAGCAGCCACTTGTCCAGCGTCTGCCGCTATAATGGCAGCCCAATCACCGCCTAATTCATTTGCGTGATCTTGCTGGCGAATCTTAGCCCATACCGGTTGCGGTACGACGTTGCCAAACAACATGTCGATATCGGCAAGATTCATTACCGTAGCATCTACGAGCTGCGATAATTCCTTGTAATACCCAGTAGGATTTTTGCGAGGATCGGGCAAAGATTGTTTCACCTGTAGCACTTCCGAACGTTTCCATGGGAGATGTATCCACACTCTCTGGAAATGCGCCGCTGTCGCAGGATTAGCATTAGGATCAGCCGGTACCCAAACCAGCGGAACTTCACGCATAGGATATTGGCCAGACTCGTCTGGTTGGTTTTCAATATCCTCGACAAACAATGCATGAGGTATTGGAGCGGGACGGAAAGATAGTAACCGCTCAATAGCACGTCGGACGTTAGTATCTACTATCAGTCCAGTTGCGAACTGAAGTCGAAGCTCGGACAGGGCGGTCAGCACCTCGTCAGGCGCATCGGCCGCTATCTGATCATGAAGGAACTTGCACATTTCATCAAACACGTATCTCTGGGTTGGTATATTAAATTGACAAAACGTTTCGAGGACAACACGGGGTGGATTTCTAAGAGGGTTTACCATCCAACCCATCGCCATATTATACAGCGCAACACGTTCTCTGTTTCCAGGAAGCTGACTACGTCTCTGAGGACCATCGGAACCAGCAGACCCATGAACAGGTCCGAGCGACTGAAAGAAGCTAGCCGCAAGGGGGGAATTACGATTACGAGTAGAGGGAGAGAGATACGACACAGGACTAACAAGAGAAGGAGTAGAGACAGTAGCAACGACAGGGGTTAACAAAACAGGGGCAGTAGCGGGAGCAGGAGTATGTGGAAGCGGAGGAGCAGTAGGAATAGCAACAGACAAAGGAGCAGGAACAGTCGGAAGAACAGGTGCAGGTTGAGGAACAGGCGGAGGAACAATAGGTGGAAGAACAGGTACGGCAGGGACCACAGGAACTGCGGTACCCTGTACGTACGGAGGCGGTGACTTCATAAGATAAGACATTAAGGTATCCTCAACTGGCTCTTCCTTCTTTTCCGACTCCGTTGGTAAAGCGGGGTAACATTTATCTACAGTCATACGCTGTAATCGGTCAAACACTTCCTTATCCTTAACCTCCTTATCTCGCTGAAATTGCTCTGCTTTCTTCACTATGGTAGCAACATTATCTCGCTGACTACGTTTATTCTGTCTGATTTCTTTCTGTCGGGCTTCTTTGCGCCACAACCGAAAGGCATCAAACATGGCCGGCCTTGATTTCCGTTCGAACAACTTAATTTCTAGATTATCTAAGATCGACGCCTCGAAGCTACCGTGAGGTGGCCAACGAAGGTCGCCGTCTTTCTTTGTATATTTAATCCAATAATCATTAAAGGTAATCGGGCCTAGCCCATGTTTGCTATACAAGTCATAAGTAGGAGTCCCAACCGGAGGTATCGGACACGAGTCCTCCAGTCGGGAATCCGCACCACAAGGTCTAAAACAACTGAACAAAGTACTGCGACCAGGCATCTTGCACACTAGCCGAGTTTCACAAACTTCAAGGGTTACGGGATTTACCAAGTCCCAGCAAAGAACAAAACCCTCGGTTTTTGGCGGCTGCAGTCGTCAAACAACACAACAAAGTACGCTAGCAAAGTGTCACCGACAAAAACACTCACACAGCGCTAACAACAAAAACACTCGCTAAAGTGTCAACAACCAAGAACTATGGGGGCGACCCACAAATACTTAACTCAAAAATCGATGGCGTCTCCAGGAAGGCCCGTCAATCGTCTCGCTATACCAAGGTCTACGCCAGGCGCCAAAACAGGTCTACAGTCAGGGCAGCAGTCCGTCGCAGCCGTCCGGAGGCGGGAATCTTCGCGGGAAAAGTCTTCGGGCCACTTATTTCGACAACAGGATCGATGAAGCGGAGTGCACCTTCCCTCGGAGATTTCACACGAAGTTCCTCACGATCGTCGGGCTTGGACCGGTACCACTGATGCAGCCCTACGTTGGGCGCCAACTGAAGGACTGGGTTCTTTAAGACCCAGCGGTGCCAGGGCACAACACCTGAAACCTTCGTGGGTAACCTGCTCCGGCGTACAAGTCACAGAGACACGGGACACTTCCTTCGGCGTCAAAGATTCAAGGTTTATTTGCTGCAGGGAACACAGAAGTCACGACAAGTACAACACGTGCAACTTGGGGAGACTGCTTCAAATTGGTTCTGTGGATCGCTCCTTTTATACAGTTTTTACCCATAGGATAACATTGAACACAAAAGTTTACAACCCGGTTCCCACAATTATCCCCCAGAGGGGTCACTTTGGTCACTTTGAAACACACGAGGTCCGGAACATAAGTGCGGAAACATTTGGCGGTTCCCAACTGTAAAAACCATCTTCCCACCATTAGCAAATTCCAATCAGCAGTAAAACAGATCGAAATAGGAACAAAGACAAGTGCAGAGGAAGACGGAGACAGTGGGGAGATCGGAAAGGGTGTAAAAGGGGAGGTATCGGGAAACACGAGATACAGGCATCAAAGGGACGTGCCTAATGAGATGCACGGCTGAGACAATAAGTCCGTGCGGCAAGATGAGCCTCGAGCGGCGCCATCTGCCTTACAGTAGCAACCCCCTCATCATAAAGACACTCACAAAGAACATGTGTCTTCCACAAATATCTTGGGAGTCCCAGGGTCGCGAAGCGGACAACGTCCGTTCGCTGGCTACTTGAGGGCAAGAGACAAAATGGATGCCGTATCTAAGATGGAACCCGTGGGTACAGATGAAAAACCCACATAACAAACGAACGGGTTAAGTTAGCACAGCGAAACTGCGCCCACTTACTAAACTCGTCATTTGCGGTTCATAAATACCAGACTCGACTATATTCGTGCGAGTCGAAAACACCACTTACAATTGTCACGGAACCTCAACGTCCTGTTAGGTGGAAATTGGGGCTTATCTGTGGGCTTTTCGACAAAATATTCTGAAGCAGGGGTGTTTGCTTACACCATTGCTATTTTTCCTGTATATGTCCAATTTGCCCAATTTCCTTTGGAAAGGTCCGGGCTTTCCTCCAAGTGTTGGGGCCGACCATTATCTTTCCTACTATGTGCAGATGACTCGATTTAACCCCCCAGGCATTGCATCAATGTACAGATCTGCATTATTTGAAAGTTAACACTTCAAAAATTAATGTCTTATATTTTTAGGGGGTGAAAGTGTTCAAACACACTTAATATTTGCGGCACTTAGGTTTGCAAAAACTGGAAAGAGTTAGAACATACCTGTTTTGGGAAAATTGTGTGGAGCACTTTAAATGATTCAGGTCACATCTCAAAGTGTGTTAGTAAAGTGCAATCACAGGCCAAGGGTTTGAGCACATTTTACAATGCCGTGGGTAGGGGACATTTTGCCACCACTTAGCTGTGTATGCACCAAGTTAAAGCGCACACACTCTACCATATGAGGTGGAGTTAATTGATGTGACGAGATGTTTGTTTTGTAGATAAGACTGAAGGGCAAATATTAAGGAGAATTTCTTCATGTTTTACTCCATCAACTATTGCTGCTCTATTGGAATTTGGGATTAAAAATGTATTTGTTCCGAACTTGGTGGAAGTGGTACTATAAGCTTATTGTCTACTACGAAGTTATGTAACCTCCCTGAAGAATTTTATGCGTAGGGAGATTTTGAATTGATAAACAAAAAATCTTTGGGGCAGATTTGCAATAACTGGTGCATCCCCAGGGATGCGCCAGTTATTGTGCGCCGCAGCTCCGCCACCCATGGTGCGCCGCATTTACAATGCTGCGCACCATGGGGCAAAAACAGCACAGATGCGTGACGCATCTGTGCCGTAAAGGCGGCGTATTGCTGAAGTTGCGTCGCAAGCGCGACGCAGCTCCAGCAAGGCTCGGGGTGCCCTATTTGTCAATGCTGCATCAAGCCTTACGCCTGCTTCAAGCAGGTGCTGGGTTTTGACGCAGCATTGGCCTAAAAGTGACTGAGTGAAATCTTGTAGATTTCACTAAGGCACTTTTAGAAGGCGTTCCTGCACAGGAACGCCCCCCTGCACCGGAACACCTCCTTATGGTGCAGGGCTTTACAACGTGACGCATCTCCCAGATGCGTCATGTTGTAGATACCCCGCACCATGGCGCATCTTTTGCGCCGCCGCTGCGTCACAAAAGTGACACAATGGCGGCGTAAAAGAGGCGCAAGGGGCTTGTAAATCTGCCCCTTTGTTTTTTAGAAACTTCATGTATGCATTAGGCCAACTTGAGTTGGACCAAAGCGTGGTATTCTCTTTACTGTCAACTCTGTTAAAGGCCTGTCTTAAACAAACCTTGCTTAAATTAAGCCATTGTCAGGAACCAACTCGTGCTATAAAATAGGGATGCATGAAGTAATAATGAACTCTTCTATTATGAAAAAATGTGAACCATATCTAACATGGAATGTACCGCATACGGTTTGAGGCTTTTTTAATTTTAAAGAGTTTATACATTATTCAGTTAAATGTATTAACGTCCATATGGAACGAGTCATCAAATATATGTAACCTTTGCAAAATGGTATCCGGGATTTGAAGCAGATTTATTTTGTCTGTTCTGATTGTTGTTTTGTCATCAAAAGACGTTGAGACACTCTTCCTGAAGTTTTCAGTGCATACAGCATCTGAGGCCTTGCCATTTATGTTTAGCCCCCAAATGTAATGTCATGTTTTGTATCCAACTTGTAAATTTTTTAAATGATTTTCAAATTGGTACTGAAATTTGCTTTGTTTATTTTTGAATCCAAATGTATTGCAGGGGTAAACAGTTTACTTGCTTTTGATGGTGTATACATCTTGCATGTTATTTCTTTGTATGAACTTTTTTTATGTTGTCCTCTTCAGAGTTCCAAATAAAGAAATAAAAACTTCAGTACTGAAGTGCTTGTGCTCTTTCCTTAAAACATGGTATAGTTGGCCTATACTCAATTGGCCTATGTAATTTACTTGTAAGCCCCTAGTAAAGTGGCACTACCTGTCTCGAAGGCCTGTAGATTAAATGCTACAGTGAGCATGCATTACTGATTGTGCCACCCACTTAAGTTGCACTTTAAACCATGACTCAAGTCTGCCATTGCAGCCTGTGTGTGCAGTTTTAGACTGCCATTTCGACTTGGCAAAATTAACCTTTTCAAAACTGGAATTGTGATACTGTGCACTCAAGAATCTGCTTGTAAACCAATTAATCACAATTAAACATAAGAAGTGTGCTGTTCTGGAAATGGACCTGCCTCTGTCTGTGCAAATATAGCTGTAGACTAGAAAACCAATGGTTAACTTTGTTCAGAATGAATGACGAAGAACATGCTCTAGGATGAGTTTATACACAGTAATCAAAAATGAATACAATGTATTGATCTAAAATCAATGGGGTTGGGGAGGGGCCAAGCAAAACTAGGGGGAGGCTTGGGTGATGAGAAACAGACTGTGGGGTGCAGGTGGTGAGAAATGGATAGCGAGAGAGGGGTGGAGGTTGAGAGAAACAGGCAGCAGAAGGAGTGGTGAGAAATGGATGGTGGGAGAAGGTGGGTGGGGTGGTGAGAAATGGTATGCAAGAGGGGAGGATTAAACAACAGATACAGGAGGAGGGGGTTGATTAATGAGCGGACACAGGAGGAGGGTTGATTAGGCAATAAACACAGGAGGAGGGTGGGGGTTGATCAAACAACAGACATGGGAGGAGGTCAGGGAAACGACCGATATTGGAGGTGACTGGGCAGACAACAGCCGGTGAGGGAGGGGGTGGTAGTGGAAACACAACTGAGAGTGGGAGTAGGGCAGAGGTGAAGGAGAGGGACATACACTAAACAGTGCATGTCGAAAAGTGAAAAATACTAGTACCTTCAGGGGTCTGTGGTCAGTGGAAGGAAACAGGGTTGTGCTGGGTCCATGATCCAAAGCAGGGATACACGGTGAAGGGCCAAGAGGAGCCAAGGTGAGGAGGAGGTTCTGACCAATGAGAAGCAAGGAAACAAGAGTGATGTTGAAGGCAACCAATGGTAAGTAGAGGCAAGTAATGGGCGGGCTCATGCCCTTATTATGCTTTTTTTTTATATACAAGTGATTTCGCAAGCACAGCAGGTGAAACCTAAAACGCTACATACATCTGGGGAAGCTGAACCATATAAACATAGATAGAGAGTACCAGCGCAAAAGGGGCAAGAGTCCAAATCTAAAAGAAAAGACATAGAAATACAGTTGGTGCAGGAACAATTTTCAGCGTGGTAATGCTGCCATCAATGTTACTTCACTGAAGTCATAGGGATTTTGAAAAATCCCATCAACACACAAAGAACAAAGGTAGAAAATGAATCATGCCCATTGAGAGGAAGAGTAGCAAGAATCTGGTATATAGGTAGTGGAGGGGCATTGTGGAGAACACATGCAAATATATTGTGAAAGTATGGAGCACTCTGTCATTTACAGACTACATATTTTACATTGAAATGGCCATTAAAGGCAGATTTATCGTAGGGTTGCATCACATTTGCACAATGCAACAGGGTGCAAAAGCAACGCCACACTTAAGTTTGATTTATCAAGCAATGCAAGGCCATCGTGCCACCTTGCGTGACCCTGATTGGCTTGATAAATCCAGAGTAATGCAACACAGAGCAGATCACAGCGCTGTGTTACTCTGCCCTTGGAAGATGTTCCATGGGTGGAGCGTGGGTGTTCCCATGCATCCACTCATGGATTCTGAAGCATTCCCAGAATTACCAATACTGGTAGCCCTAGGAATTTGTCAGAATGCTCGACCTTCCCAGGTGAGGTGTAACAAGAAGAAATATCTTTATTTCTCCTTGTTACTTCCTCCTTCTATGTGTGATATATTCTTCAGCACACATAGAAAAAGAATGCCTCAGGGGATTGCTTTTGTGCAGGAAGGTGTCCCTTCCTGCATAACAACAATCCTGCTTGCAATGCAAGCCCCCTCGCACCATGGTGGAAGAGGGCCCACGTTGGCGCTAGGCAGCACATTGTTTGCCAACGATGGGACAAGACAGGAATGTCCTGTATTGTGTAAATACAGCATATTTCTGCCTTTTCCCTGTCACACAGTGAAGAGCAGGATGGTCACTTGCTGAGCTGTGTGACTTTTTTGTTAAATATGCCCCAAAAGGTACACAGATATGCAATTTTACCAATACAACTATACAGTGCACAAACATTTGTGTAGGAATCATGTCTGGGGAATACCATTTGCCCATCACCAAGTAAAGTGTCTTGATTTGTTTTGAATCTATTAATGTTTTGTTTACATCACACTTCAGTATGAAAGTGCTACCTCTTTGCTTTCCAAGCTGCTGGCATATTTTAAAATATTGTTACATGCTATTAACAGGTATTGAAATTCTGTTGTGTTAGAAAAGAATCAACATCCTACATCGCTGTCCTTTCTTGTGCCCTGCACCCCAGTAAGATTGCCAGATAGTTACTAAATCCTCTGATTTTAAAGTCAAAGAAATAAAAGTAAACACTCATCTCTATCCTAGAAGAGTAAGCAGCAATTGACCAGAAGACAAGGCACGACAGTAGACATCTATGAGAAGATAAAAGCATCCATATTGTTCATTCACCTCAACTACAGCCTGGTTATTTTGGGGGTGCTGCAGTACTCACCGCAGCCCTATTCCAGAGCCTATGAGTAGGCCACAGGACAGGATGCCGGCAGCAAATATAACACAGCACCTGGCAGTCAGCACCACATCCAGGCCTTCCAGTGACACTACCTGTGACATCTCTAGAGGCACTGACTTTCACGAGGGATTACACAGGGGCCACGTAAGTGCAGGTGAAGGAAAGAGAATGGCATAATTTCTCAAATGATGAAATCGAAATCGCAGGCTGGGAAAGCAGCCCTTCATCACTCTTCTTTAATAACCATGCAAGACACAGACTAACAAAAAACTACAGGGAAATCAACCTGCAACTGAGTTTGTTTGCTCCCTCATCCTAGTAAACTTTGACGTAGGGATGCTGAATTCTCAATATGGCTTAATGGCTAGAGCGGCTGACTTTGAAGCTGGGGAACTAGGGGGCATATTACCAAGGGCCATTATCGCCGCCTTAGCGGGACTTTTTCCCGCTAAAGAAGCGATAATTTTATCGCCCTATTACCTAGCTGTCGCTAACACCAGTTAGCGACAGCTAGTAGGAGATAGCGATCATCTTGTGGCCCACTTTGCATGTCAGCGATATTTATCGCCAATGACATGCAAAGTGGGCTTGCCAAGATGTTAGCGACTGGAAACAGTCGCTAATATCGCTATCTCCAATTATCAACAAAGCTTTACTTTTGGAAATATTCGCGCTAAGCGCAAATATTTCCAAAAGCTAACGCCTGCCCAGAGCAGTTCTTAGCCATGTTATCCAATGGAAGGTGGATAACATGGCTAAGAGCATTGTCACGATAATGCATGAATATCGCTGATTTTTCTGCGATATTCATGCATTTCGCAGGATTTCACCGCTTTTGAGATAAACCTTGATAATATCAAGGTGTCTCAGTGGTAAAAATCGTCGGAGCGCGGCATTATAATTTTAGCCGCTAACCATGCATAGCGATAATTATCACTATTGCTTGGTAATATGACCCTAGGTTCGAGTCTGGTGGGAGGCTTAAGCATCGTCTGATTTTGGGCAAACCACTTAATCTCCCCTTGCCCAAAATAATTAATGCGTCCATTTGTAATGCAAGTAGGACTCAAGTAAAGTACTCTGATACCTTTGGGTTGAGTTTGCGCTATAGAAAACTGCAAAAAGAAAATTGCAATGTAGGAATCAGGCAGCTGTTGTATAACACACATAGGGATAGGGGACCTGGGGTGCTCTTGCAGCAGTTTGTTTGTTTTAGTTTTCTATAGTGCTTTTGTGCTGAAAGGCCTTAAAAATATATTAAAAGATAAAAATAAATTGGGGAGAGGATGTGTCGAACAGCTAGGGCTGCCGACTTTGGAACTGGGGAACCAAGTTTGAGTCTTGGTGTTGGCTCAACATCCTGTGATACAGGGCAAATTCATTGGCAGCATTCCGACCGCTGCATTACAACAGGACTGCGGGAGAAATGATTGATCTAGATGAACGGACTGGTGGGGGCAAGATCGCGGCGGCGTGCTAGCCGCTGAGAGATGAATCCTGAACGCTGCTGACAGTGATGATCATGCAGAAGGGAGGTGACTCGGAACGAGTGGTGATTGAAAACCTGTAACCCGATTATGCCCTTCATCTAGCGATTATCATCATGCCGAGGAACAACTGTCTTAAGTGATCTAAAGTATCTGGCGTCTATCATGGAAGCAACGGAACCCGTAGAGCTAATAGATGAAAGGAGGGCTTTGTTGCAGTCGCAGCTCTCCCTGGTCATTTCTTTGATTGGCGCTGCCGTGCTAAGGATCCTAAAGATTCCCAAAACCACGACTCTAACTACAGCGCCAACGGTCACTCACCTGCCTACTGGGCAGATTCCCGTCCTGATTCCCGAACACGCCGCTGCTATGGCCCCGAAAAACTCCGCGGCGGTGGCGGCTGCAGCTACAAAAACGAGGGCGGAGAAACAGGCTCTCAGGGATAAGGAGCTCCTACATAAACAAGGTGCTCCTGCTTCTATCAGCGATGGAGACCCGGGTCCCATGTCAAAACCTGCAAAACTACCAGGTGTTTCACCCGGACCCTCGGTTGTGGAGTTGCTTCGTAGAACTCCAAATGCCTCACTTGTTAAAACAACTCCAAAGCTCACTTTAGCCCGCAATAAAGATATACACCTGGATGCTTACATGGGCTCAACACAAGATCTGGAAGTCGGAGGCGCTATTTTGGAGAATCGCGATCAGCTTGAATCTGAATCGGTATCTAACCCGGCTCCTACTGTGGTTTCACCAGCGGAGTTCTCTCCCTCGAACGTAACGGCGACTGTTGCGGAGATGGCGGATCGGCCTGCGAAAGATATTAAACCAAAAGGTATGATCCCACAATCTATCTCCATTAATCAAGACTCGGGGGCTTTGATAACAGAGGATACTTTAACAGGTTTGCCGTCTACACCCCCGGGCAGGGTTCTGTGACAGTAGTAATGAATGATGCAGTAGCTATATATGATCTCGGGGGGGGCCTCTTTTACACCGTTAGTGGTTGATACCCGTGGGTCTCGTGACATTACTCGGGGAACACTGTTTGAAGTGTGCTTGAAGCAAGCGTGATTATTCCTATTGGCCCGACAGTGTCTGATATTATAGAGTTATCTGTGGGTAATTCCGTCGGGACGCTGTCAGATGAAATTAAATTAACAACTCCCACTGGGGATACCTCAGTTACGCTGATCTCGACTTCCACCAACACCATAGCCACGCACGAAGTGAGTCTCGAAGAGAATGAATCCGAGGTACTCATAACTACAAACTCCTCTGGGGTATCTGGTGCAGAGGCATCTGCAGAGGCAGTAGAAACTGACAGAGATCCCACTGACTTGTATTCTTTCTCTGAGGATGCTGCCTGGTCCAATGAAATTGAGGAAGACCATGAGGGAGATATAGAATCTAATGCTACTACAGATAGTGATCAGGTCTCGAGAATCAATGATCCTAAGGCTTCTCGTAGAACCGTTCTAAAAAAAAAAGAAGCCATCATGGAACACCAGAGCTAACCTGGAATTATTCACCTTCAACCCAGACCCTAAATCAAAATCCAAGCCATTCTCATCGTGTCATATGACCTGTGTCATTAGATCATCCTGAGAACCACTCTGAAACCTCGGGAGCTACTCTAAATACAGTTATAGACACGGTGCATCAAGCCATTGCCTCTCATTGGGAGGAGACATCAAAAGATGGCCGCAAGGCACAGGTTGCCATTCAAAAAGTCCAGGGGGTCATATGCAAGCTAACTAAAACAGTGAGCTCCTTCAGTGAATGAATGACGGAGATGGAAACTCGTATTTTGTCTAATGAGACAGAAGCCACAACAACTCGAGAATGTGTTGAATCTCATGAGGCCGAGTTAGAGGATATCAGATGGAAACTAGAAGATTCAGAAAATCGGCTACGCCGAAACAATTTGCTCGTGCTAGGCATCCTGGAGAAAGCCGAAGGTGGGGACATCCGTGCCTTTATCATTCAACTCTTTCGTTATACACTACCAGAACTTTCCACCTGGAACTGGGACCTTGAGGTTCAACGTGTTCATAGAGTATCACTGACTTTGAAACCGTCAACTAAGCAGGGTGGCTATCCTCTAGCAGTTTTAGTCTTCTTTGGAAATTTCCTGTTAAGACAGACTGTCTCAGATAAAGCAAGGCCTGAAGCACGGCTCAATAGAGATACCATCACATACTTTGTACGGCCAGACTTTTGCCACATAACAGTAGAGAGAAGATGGCACTTACGCCAGCTGATTAAACCATTTCTGGACAAAAAAGCACAGGCTTATCTTAACAATCCTGCTAAATTAAAAATTATAATTGGGGGGCAAACAAGATTTTTTACATCAGAAATCAAAGCAAAATAATTTCTTGACAGCCTGAATTAGCTTGATATGTGACTAACGGTCTAAATAAGGGAAAGTTGAGATTATTGCTTTTCTGTATATTAATCTTTAGTATTATATTTCTCTCTCTTCTTTCTCTTTACCTTGTGCTACGCTTGGGTTTAGTCTATAATTATGATTTGAATTCACAGTGGCTATTAAGATAATAGTATAAAAGTACCACTATTGTTATTATGTTAGAAAACTGTCCCCCAGACTACTTGGACAAGAATGAGGATTTTTATGATATATATTCTCTGGCACACTATCCTTAAAATGTATTTGGTTAGAGTTTTCTTTGATTTTTTTCTCTTTTTGGCATCCTTTTTGCCTATCTTTTTGCTTTGGATTACACTTTTCTCCTTATCTATTGCTAACTTGTTGCTTTTCTTCTGGTTTACCTGGCTGTATCTATTACTGTTTCTTGCGACCCTTTCCTCGTCCCCTTTCTGCACTGATATGATTTTTTTTTATTTCCTCACTTTGTTGTTTACCTATGAGGTCAGAACTGTACGGCACAGGTCAGGAAACATCTCACTGTCGCTAGAGACTCTTTTTAGAGTCTAATTGCCTTCTTTTGGGGGGAGTGTAGGGGGGGCAAGGTGGGAGGGGGAGGGAGGGTGGGCGTGTTAAAAAAAATTAAAAAGAGCAAGTTTATATATTTAAATATTGTATTGTTTACTACTAGTCACACTATTCACTTATGGATCAAGGATTTGGAACATTTTTCTTTACGTACACAGATAATGAACTATTTAATCATGATCAGGATACATATTGATTTGTTAAAATGGGGAACTTAAAGCTTTGTTGTTGGAATATTGCTGGCCTCAATGATAGGGGTAAAAGGGCCCAATTGTGTCAGGCAATTTATCAAGATTCGTATGACTTCGTATGTCTACAAGAGACCCATATTGCTGTGGTGGAGAAAGAGCTGCTAAGGATACCTGGCTATAACATCTTGGCCATGACATCCCAAACTTCTAAAACACGAGGTGTTGCCATTTTGGCAAAGAAATCCTTTGGACTACCAATACGGCAGTTAGTAGACCCACATGGTAGATGGGCCATAATACACCTTGATCTCGGCCTCACCATCTGCTCGATCTATGGGTCAAATTTAGATGACCCCAAGATATTTCTAGATCTAGAACTAGAATTAGCTTCATGGATTGGTCCACTAATTTTTTGTGGGGACTTCAATGTAGTACTCGCTGCTGCATCGAATACTCAACTACAAAAGACATATAGTGGGCGCAAACCTAAGGTCTATAAAGCCATAAGACAGCTTATGACTAGTTATAACCTAACTGATATCAGGGGTCTGAAAAATGTTACACCTATTTCTCTTTCCCCCATAACAAATATGTTAGGATAGATTACGTACTAGTATCCAATGAAGTCATATCTGATTCCAAGATAGTTAAATTGCCCAAAACTATATCAGATCACAATACCCTAATCCTTATCTTTGATGTAGCCAACTATAGGAAACCACCTTCTCAATGGACATTCGACCGTAAGCTCCTTTTCAACAGGGATTATATAGCATATATACGAATCTGGGCTCAGGAATTCTTTGACCACAATCAATATAGTGCCCCTAGATTTGTGGTCTGGGATTGCTTTAAGGCGGCCCTCCGTGGAGAGACTCTAGCGTTTGTGGCCAAGCAAAAAAAGAATCAGAACAACTTAAATCAACAACGTAACTCGGATTTAGCAAACCTAGAGACACTCCACGCTACCCAGATACATCTTGGAGAACAAGTCAGAACACCCTGCAACAAATACTAGTTCTTAAGACAGGAATTAATGCTGGCCTTACACAAAAAGCGCCAGAGACCTTTCAGGCAAATCAAATAAATATCTATGAGCACAGAGAAAAAATTGGTAAGCAACTTGCCCTACGAACACGCCAAAAACAATCCCATAGAGCTATCCAAATCATTGAGTACTAGGGGCAGGAATATACATCTCCTGTTGATATTGTTGGCGCTTTTCACCGCTATTATCAAAAACTCTACCAAAATGAAGATCAAGTGCATACAATAGATACTAAAAGTTTCTTACATCACTGGTTGTCTCAGACCAAAATCAACACAATTCACCCCCTAGTCAGAGAAGATCTTGATAAAGAAATCTCGAAAATAGAACTCGAATTAGCACTATCAGAACTGGCTAATGGCAAGGCAGCAGGTCCCGATAAAATCCCTTTAGACCTCTATAAAATCCTTGGGAAGCAGATCATCCCCTACTTATTGGACTTGTTTCTGGGAGTTCAATATAGTGGTACACCACCTGAATCCTGGAAAAACACAAAAATTGTCATATTTCCTAAAAAAGGGAAGCCTACTAAATTACCATCTTCATATCGCCCCATCTCCTTAATAAACTCTGATTCGCAACTCTATGCCAAGATACTCGCTAACCGGCTGAGCAGGGTTGTTGAGTGTCTTGTCTCCCCGTGGCAACATGGCTTTATTCCCGGAAAGGGTACAACAGATCCCACCCGGAGAGCTATTTCCCTTTTTGACATCATGGGAGCCACGGGGGGCAGAATATCAATGATCCTGCTCGACGCCGAGAAGGCGTTTGATCGCGTCTCTTGGCAGTTTCTGTGGGAGATATTAGAATTAAACAACTTTGGAAAGGCCTATATTAAAGCTATCTTTACGTAGAACCTAGAGCTAAACTTTCCATAGATAGTGTTGAATCAGAGTTTATTAACATCCAAAGGGGCACAAGGCAGGGATGTCCGTGCTCCCCAATTCTATTTGCTTTATATATCAACCCTTTAATATTAAAATTACTTATATCTCCAGTAATAGAACCCATAATTACAATAACATCGAGCACAAAAATTCTAGCTTATGCTGATGACGTGGCGGTATTAACTTCTAACCCCACCGATGCCATTCAAGAAATAGAGCAAATCACTCAGACGTTCGGGTCTTATTCAGGATACTCCCTGAATAGGGATAAAACCATGGTCCTATGTACTGAAAACACTCTTTTTGAGAGCCCCTATAGAACTAGCCAGGCTACATATCTAGGCGTGGTTTTATCCCCTACAATTAAAGAAATTACACAGATCAACTACGATCCTCTGATTAAGAAAATAAAAGCAGATCTTACCAGAGTTCACAATCTCCGGTTGTCAATAATAGGTAAAGGGAATTATCTCAAAATGAATATTTTCCCCAAAATTTTATACCTATTTCGAGCAATTCCCCTGATTGTTGAGGACAATATCATCAAAGCTCTTGACGCTAGTATGTCAAAGTTTATTTGGAACTTTGGCAAAATCAGGAGAGCACTACCACTCTTATTGTTACCTCAACATAGGTGAGGTTTAGCTATTCCTAATCTGCCATTATACCTTTGGGCAACCCTTATTCAGCAAATGGCCCCTTTATTTAACACTAAACCTATAGTCACTACTAAAATAAACCAAACCATACGTCAATTTACAAACTAATACTGGGAGAAACGGATGTATGTCACTACCACGCACACTGTTACAACGCGTACCATTACAACGCGGTTGTAACAACGCAAGTCGTTACAACGACTTGCGTTGGGGGGGGGCGCAAATTAAAAAAATATAATTTACTATTCCAACACCAGTCCCCGTGGATAGTAGGGAAGGTGTTGGGATAGTAAATTAAATGATTTATTATCCTTGAGCGCCACCCAGCGCAATTCGTTGTAACAACTTTTGTTGTTATAACCGCGTGGTAATGGTACTTCGTTGTAACACGCGCGTTGTAAACGTTGTATACCGGGAGAAATCTCTAGAGGGCTATTACTAAGACAGGTAGAGCCTTCATACTTCAAAAAAAACAAATTCAAGATAATAGCTGACGCGTGGAAAGTGTGGAAACAGGTATCAAAGAATCTAGCCATACCAAAGTGCACTAAATACACCCCTCTTTGGCACAGCTCTATTGTACCATCGTATCTTAATTTTTTTTTTTTTTTTGCGACTTTTAAAGCGCGCAAATACCCGTAGGTGTCTCGGCGCTAATATATATATATAATATATATATATATAATGACAATACCTCTAGAAGATGGCAACAATCAGGTATTATTACTTTGGGTAACTTTATTGGACAGGGACCTACACCAACATTTGAGAACTTGCAACAAAACTTTCTAATACCTCCAACTGATTTTTTAAAATACATTCAAATTTACTCGTCTATTCGATTCAACCTAACACAGATCAAACTAGATAATATTCCCCTGTTCGAAATTATAGATAGACGAACGACTAGGATAGGGACCAACTATGAAATGCTTATGAAAAATCTTAGTGACGATATGGAGCGAGTCGAGACATTATGGGCTAATAAACTAGCAACCCCAAATATAGACATCGATGCCTCATTGATTCTGTCATCTAAATTATTTCTAGCCTCCAATTTAAAAGCCCAACACTACAGAACACTTTACGATCTTTACTTCACACCCTCTAAATAATTCGCATGGGGTCTCCGGACAAACGACAACTGTCCAAGGTGCGGTCAATCTCCGGCGAATTTAATTCACATGTTTGCAGAATGCTCCAAGTTAGACATAATTAAAACAGTGATCTCAGAATTCTGGACTGAAATTTTTGGACATGAATTAAGAGCCTCAACGACGATATATGTTTTGGGTCACGATGAATCTATGGGGTATAGTAGGGAAGAAATATCCTCAGTATTTCTGGGTATGGCAGTGCTTCGAATTATTCTCGCTGCCCGCTGGAAAGATTCAGAAGCCCCAACTTTCCAAATGTGGTTATGTCGGTTTTTGGGAATTTATAAGTATGAGCTAGCCATCTACAAAACTAGAGGAAGGGATTCTAGAACATTAGGCACTCATATCTGGGCTCCGATTACCAGATGGTATAACAACAAAATGAACCCAAATGAACCCATAGAAATGATAATCTTTTGGATGATATTCCTATTTATTTACTCCTGTCTTATGTATACAAATATTTGAATTGATTCTCTCTACTTTTTGCTAAAATTTATTAATTCTTGTTTTCTTCTTTTTTTCTTATTGCTGTATTTACAAATTTTGTGATTATGTTTTTATTCCTCTTGTTCCTTGTGATATATACCCAAATGATTTAGTTGCCTAGATGGCTATCTTTGATATATGTATTTTTTTACTTGCTCAATAAAATATATATATAAAAAAAAAAAACAACAGGACTGCGGGGCTGGTGGTCGGGCAGCAGCGCAGTCATTATGGCGGCATGCTGAAGCTCTAGGAAAGAGCCGCAGCCAAAGACGGACATGCTGCAATGCATCTGGGCAGTCTGGCGCACTGTTTCGCTGCAGCACGGTCTGCAAGAGAAACAGATGGCATGGGGGACACATAGGTGTCACCAGGAACACTCGCCTTGGAGACATGTTTATACCCCCAAACCTGCCGTTCTGCCAGCCTGTTCATGGTGATGTCCCCGCCATCAACAGCTTGGCGAAAAGGCAGGTCATAATGGGCATGACGGCACCGATACCAGCACTGCCTCCTTTCACTGCCGCTTTCCCTACCACAGCTGCTGTGGAAGCTCAGCTCCTGATCAAGGCAGTGGTCTGGAGGTAGTTTAGGGGTGGTTCCACTGCTATACTCATGATTGGGTGGTCGGATCTCTGCAGTGGCAGCGGTCGGACTACGAACGTGGGTACGGTGGTCACAGGACTGCCGTACTCGTACTCTGGCCCTTAAGGGTGAATGAACCATGCCTCCTTTTCATAATTTTGTCAATGAAGAAAGAACATTTGTAAAAGAGCTATTCTATTACATTGCAGATAATTGCTTACCTTGAGTTAGAAAAGTTTAATGTAGCACAATGTCTAGGAGTAAAAATATCACCAAACCAGTTTTAACTTCTACTGTTTTTATAATCCTTTTAAAATCCAAGAAACATAAATTATAAATTTTTAACATCGATGGTATTCTAATCTCTGCAAACTTGTATTTGCAACTATTCTCTCAACAAATTCAGAAGTAAAAGATATTCAGCTGTAAGGGTATTTAAAAAGGCATCCAAAAACTGAGAACATAGTCAGTGTAGTATTTAGGGTAGCTAGAGGTTAACTACTGAATGCATAGTTAGAGTTCTGATGATGCATTGAAAGCGCTTTAATGCAAAATTGTAAAAGTCTGTGTTACATATTTAGTTTTCAGTTTTCAGTTTTTATCGTCTTTATTTCGAAATTTCTTCATAAAAGACAAAGTATGTACATGCATCAGGATAACATAATCATAGACATAAATATATATGTGATCAGAGTAACATAAGTTTTAAAAAGGTGACAGTGGCACTGCTCAGAAGTACTGCTAGAACAGACACTGAATGTTGGTGGATTTAGCATGTGGGTGTTTTAATGCCTTGCATAAATTTTGCAGCACTCTAAGCTTTGAACAGTGTGGGTTTGACATATACTTGGTACAAGATTATGTCTTCTTATAGCTATGCTTCCCTGACAAGTTCTAATGAGAGTGAAACGCATGCCACAATCTGCGTACATTTGTTCCAGGTTGGCTGATGCGACTATAACAATTCATAAAGTAGTTTTGTGCCTGAAATGGTAACATGTCTTTGTTTCTAAGTCTGTGCTAAGAAACTTTGCTGTAAAGCGATAGACAGTTTTGTTACAATCATTGTACTTTATGAATTAATTAATATAACCCTATCACAAGAAATGAGGCATTTGAGATGGGTATTTTTAAAGGGAGGTTGGGTTTGTGATTTATATTTTTTAAAAAGGGAGCAGCTATTGGAATAAATAGAAATACATAATCAGAGTTCCATTTCCTGAGATTTGAATATAGGTTAAAAGCACACGAGCACAAGGAGGACATGAAACAACAACTAAAGAATTGTAGTGTTTCCCAAACACTTTTTCAGTAATCTTCCAGCAGATATTGTGCAGATTCAACTATTTCACTAATTCATATTTGTCTTTGTGATCAAGTGATCTACCTTGGCCACCTTCCTTGTTCTTATCCCAAGCAGCACCCTTCTCATGTACATCAGCCTTGCCAGAAGCATTTTCCAGCCTGAGAGGTTGCTGTGCACCAGAAACAATGTTCAAAGCCTGCAAAATCTAATACTGGCAGAGGTGATAGACCACAATGTTCAAAAAGCTCAATTGCTATGGACAACACACATGTGATCCTCGAAGCAGCAATAGATTACACCATCTGAGACTATCCAGAAGAGGTAAACACAAAAGAGAAAGGAAATGGTGACAGCTGAGGATAGAGCAGATCAATAGGAGACGCTAATGGGGCAAGCTGAGCCAGCCAACCAGCATTGCCTAAGGACAGAGAGGACCTTAAACTGTTCCTACTACCTTCAAAGAAGACCAGCCAGAGAGACAGTCATGACTCTATAGCATTTGTGACAGTTTTAAGGCAAGTGATAAGAGCGATCAGGAGTCTGAGTGAGAGGTCAAAACATTATTGTCTGAGTAACAGGCCAATATCTGAGAGTCAGTGTAAGAGGCCCATAATTGAGGGTCTTTGTTGGACATGGCACTTTCTGCAGGGTCATCCCCCCAGATTTTTGCCTTCTGTTGCTACACCTGTTTATTTTGGTGTTAGGAGTCTGTGAAGTGTACCACTGCTAACCAGTGCTAAAGTGTTTGTGCTCTCTCTCTAAAACACGGTAGCATTGAACTAAACCTAATTGGAACATTTGATTTACTTATAAGCCCCTATCAGACCGTACTTCATGTACTCGGGCCTGTAAATTAAATGCTGCTAGTGGGCCTGTGGCACTCATTGTGCCACCCACTAATGTAGCCCTTTTTAACTTTTATTAGGCCTGCTACTTCAGCCTTTAGTGCAGGTTTAAATTACCATTTTGTCCTGGCAAAATAAACCTTTTGGCAGGATTAAACCTTCCTTGTTGATACTTATAAGTCACCCCTAAAGTAGCCCAAAAGGATCATAGGAAAGGGTGCATTGTATTTAAAAAGTAGGATGTGTGTACTTACTTTTTACATGCCCTGGCAGTGTAAAATTTCAAAGGTTGTTTTACACTGATTTAAGGCCTTTTTCTCCTATTGACTAACACTAGATTACCTTATTACATTTAATATGTGTTAACTTTGGATTGGAGCACATAGAAATATGCTGTTTAGACTCAAATGAATTGTAGTTTGAAATCCTCTTTAATATTGAGATCGGATTTTAAGTTACAGTTCCGAAAATGCCTTCTGCCTGTGCCCTTGTCACATGACTTTGAAAGACTGTGCTTTCTGACAGTGGCAAAAAGTGAGTTCAGGTGAAAACAGGATGGGCCATCCTTACAGGATGACTGGGGAGTGGCTGCACCTAGTCCCACTTGCACTCCAAAGGTCTTTGCCTCTCACCCACACAAAGGAATCTGGCACCAGGCCTGCCTGCCTTTTGTCATCCCTAGACAGATTAGAGCCTAGACAGGAGAGAAGGAAGAAGCTTCCAGAACCAGATATGGGGTAGAACTAGGAGCACTTCACCCAAAGGCTGGCCCCATGTGTATATCCTGGCTCTCCAGAGCCACTCTCCAGAACTCTTCTGGACCTGTGGAAATTACTGAGGGAGGACTTCCTTGCTGCTGTGGATCACAGTGCTGTCTGAGATGGAAGATTGGACCTGCTTACCTTCTTCTTAGGCTCACCCAGAGTGACTCCACTGATCAACTTGTTTGATCTCCTATGTGTGGTACAGGAACACGACAAGCTTCAGTGGCCTCCCCTCAACAGCCCAGCTGACCTACTGCAACTAGACCAGCCTAGACCTGCAACTGGACCTGCCTGAGCACTGTTGGCCTCTGCTGGAATGGGTTCCTGATCCCCAAGAGGTGCATTCCAGGGTCCTGGTCACTTGGCTGGCTCCTCTGCAAGAAAAGATGAAAATCCTGAAGTTTGGGCTCCTCACGTCTAGGAATGGGCGCGTTTGCTCCAAGAATCTGCTGACCACAACAGCCACCAAAGCAAAACCCCAGTAAGACCTGCTCTTTGCGCTACAGCATCATCCAGCAATGACTGACAATGCCAGAGCTGCACTTTGAGCTAGAGCAACGACAGCCTGCAGTGACCGCCAAAGAAAAGCTACAGCAACATTGGTGCTCGCCGTCTGATTGCCTCTCATGCTACCACAATGACAAGCTCCAACACATGGCCTGCTGTTCATGCTACAGCTACATCAACAACCTTCTGTGGTGCTCTAACTGTTCTGTTCCTCGCAACAAAACTCTTGCACCAGACTCGGAGGGTAACTATTAAGCAGCACTAACCTGGTCCCTGTATCAGGCCTGTGCTCCATCATGGTCGGCCCATATTTTGACTTGGTCTAACTTGACCAGATGAACCACAAGTGGTGCTTTGTACTTTCACCACTGTTTCCCCTAAAAAAAGTTAATATTGCTAATCTCTAGTTCAACTGATCGTATTTTTGTTGTTCTGCTATCATTTTATTTATTAAAATGTACTCTATTTGTCTGAATTTATTGGGGGTTTTCACTTTACTGCACAAGTACTTTACACATTGCCTCTAAGTAAAGGCTGATTGCTTTGTGCCAAGCTAACAGTGGGTTAAGCACAAGTTAATTTAGTGACTTTTGTGGTTCACCCTGACAGGGATGTAGATTGTTGCCTGAGTGGGGCCTCCACTCCCCTCAACTAATAACCTGATTTCTTACAATCTGAAAGAAGGTCCAATATCACAGGGTCTGACTGCCGAAGAGGTCAATCACGTAGGTTTAGGTCAAGAAAACCTCAGCATATCATTCAACCCATCTCATGATTGGGAACAAGTCACTAGAAGAGACACAACTGGTAAAGACAAGGTTATTTGTAAACCTGAAGGTATGTAAAAATCCGATAATTAGGTGTATGATAAAGGAAACAGCCAAAATGTGAAAAGAGCAGATACTGAGCATATTGAAACACTTCTTGGGTTTACTGACTCTATTTACACTACTTATTAAATGTTCATGTATCGTGATTATATATTAATGATATTTGCTTGGATTTTTTAAATTAAGAAAAGTAGTGCTCTTGAGCTAGCCCTATGGCCCTATGTCTTTGATGACTTTCCATCGAAGGGAGATTAGTCATGCCTTTTTTAAATACAAGACAAAACAAAAAACAAATTCAATTTGCAGGAATTGGTACTGTTTGGGGTTATGTTGTATAATGGGAATTATTCAGTCAGTATTTGAGTTAACTGCAGGCCTAGGAGGGCCTACAGAACAGATTTCACTTTTCCCTGGCAACGTTTCAGCATTGTCCAATAGCACAACCATCAAATAAACATGTTGCAACCACTTCCTGCCCGGTTGGCCCTTTTGCCTACTTGCAGTCTTTTACAGTGCTCAGGTGCAAGTAAAAGAGCAAGAACCCATTTAGGTTTGAATAGCCATCTTTAAGGGCTGGCATATTTGTAAGAGGTCCCATCTTGTAGTTTCAGCAAGCACTAACCTAACTTTAATAATTTATTACAGAAAGTGATCAAATATTTGTTGATGTTAGATACTGAGAAAATAGCGCTCTATCCATTCTGGCAGTCAATAATTATATGGCAGTTGGAAATAATTCTGTTCAGCTCTTTTGAATCCAGAAACTAGGGGGCAGATTTACAAGCCCCTTGCGCCACTTTTGTGCAGCCATTTCGTCACTTCTGTGACGCAGCAGCAGCATAAAGCTAGCTATATGCTGCTACAAAATTACAAGGTGACGCATCTAGGGAGATATCTCACGTTGTAAAGCCCTGTGCCACATAAAACGTGCATCAGGTTTCAAGTGGGTGTTCCGGCGCAGGGTGGGCGTTCCGTCGCAGGAACGACTCAGAAAAGTGTGCCTGAAGCAGGCGTAAGGCTTGACGCACCTTGTTGCTGATGGCTGGGTTGGAACAGTGTTGGAGTTGCGTCGCACCTGCGAGATGACTCCAGCACTGCACCAAACTTACGCCGGCAGATGCGACATGCATCTGCATTTCCTTCCGCCATGGCACGCCGCATTGCAAATGCGGCTCATTGTTGGTGGCGCAAGGATTGTAATGCTTGTCTCAGATTTCCTGGCACATTCCTGCTGATTTGCAGGGATGCGCCAGGAATTGTAAATCTGCCCCTAGGTTTATATTTTCTCAGAGGTTTGTGTGAATTCTATTGTTTATTGCATTATATTATACTTTGAGGATGTGACCATAAGGGCCAGAGCTGCCTACCTTGGAACTGAGGATGCAGGTTTGAGTCTCAGCTCAACATCCTGTGATTCTGGGCAAATCACTTAATCTCCCTGTGCCTAACAAAAAATGAATGTGTCCTTGTGCAATGTAACTGGTGCACATGTAAAGCGCTCGTATACCTGCGGCTCGAGTTTGGCTATATAAAACTGTAAAAAAAGAAGAGGAAGTTTTTAAATTAACAACTCTTTTTTTAGGTAGAAGGTAAGTCTTGCAATTGATCTCAAACGGCTGGACTGAATGTGTCTAAATCCAGGATTTTGACACCTTCAGACGATGCATAAACAAAAATATTTAAAATGCATAACAGGAATATTTAAAATGCATACCTAGAATATTTAACTTGAAGGGAGGTGGATTAAGTGGTCAACTGGCTATCACATTTATTGGTAGTCATCCACTGTTGATGGAGAGTAATAGAAACTTCCTGCTATGTGAGTTATATTTCAAGGATAATGCAATAGTAGGGTCCATCATACTACTGCAATGTGTATTGATGAACGAGTGTACACACAAGTGTGCCTCTAGTTACGGATCTATAGTAACTCAGGCACCACTGTAAAAGAAATGTTTGCACACTGATTATGAAGAACAAAGCCCCAGAAGGAAATGAAAACTGATGTTGAACACATCTTCAGCTAGCGAAATGGATTTAAAAAGTATAATCAAAAACTTAAGGTAGAAATGCTTTCAAGAGGAAAACATGGAGACGAAGCCTTACATCAGCTGCAACAATTGCGACTGCTGCTTGTGACAGCAAGAAAACCCACCTAAATAAGTCATGACATGGAAGAGACTCAAAATATTGGACAGACATTTGCCAGTCTTTGCCTTGGTACTTCAGTGGGAAATGAACGATTCCTTGGTGTTGATTCATAAACATTTAAAAGTAGAAAATCTACTCACCGTGAGCTTAATCTTCAAATGTAAGTGGATTTCCAATAATGTGCGTGAGTGTTGAAGGAAAGTAATTTATCACAAGCAGCAGATTGTCATGCACACCATTGCATCCGCACACTTACTGCTGCTGATTGTCTGCCACCATGCCTCTCATTTATCTGTCCTAATCAGTGCTTATTTTGTAAAAATAAAAAGAAGTGCAGGTGCTGAAAATGTTGCCAAGGAGGCCACAGCTCACTTCTTCCTCCGGTGAGCCCCACTTTCAACACTCTCAATGCCTCAGTTTCTATCTTCTAACCTTGATCTGTTGTCTGTCCCCTAAGTCTTTTCTCTAAGAGTATATCCTCTCTAATTGTTTTCTATAAACTTTGTCACACCTAGTGTGTTACCTTATACCCTGTATTTCTGATTTGTCCTCTATTCATTCTAGTCCTGCCCTTTTTCCTCTTCACTTTTATCCATGCTCTGCTCTCTCTCCCCTCGGTCTTGGCTCTTTACTATCACTCTTCTAGCAGTGATTAGCTGTGTCTCCGTTTTATCATTCATCTACTTTTTTCCTCTGTCCTTTCCTCTACATCCTTTCATTCTATCTTCTATCTTCTTAAGGCACTCTTCTTCACATCATGGCTGCTTTCTCTTTGTATCTGATTTGCTCTCCTTTTCTTCTACTTAGCTCTGTCTAATCTCTCTCCTCTCCTGTTGTTTCTTGCTCCTCTTTACTCCTGCTCTCTCTCTCATCTTTAACACTGCTGGTGGCTGTGACCCCTGTCGTCAGCCAGTACATGTCCCTGCTATTTTGAACTCTGCGTTTTCCTGTTGTCATTCCTAAAGAAGTGGAAGATGGCGTGTTTTACTTTATTACCTACACCGAGTGCAAAAACAAGATGTACACCAAATGAAAAGGCTTTTTTTGTATATATTAATCAGTGTGGTATGACTGGGTTTATTGTGGAACAGACGGCTGCCCAAGCACAGCAGGTGATGTCACTGCTAGTGCTGCCTGTAATTAGTAGCTCCAGGGATGGCGACGGCATCGGCATCCACTGCTCAGATTGCTGTGACCCTGCCTACTACAGCACAGGCGTTGTCCCCAGCTGTAATGCTACCAATGCCGGTAAGTATGGCTGTGGTGCCTACTGGACTCACGCACGCTCAGCAATCGCCATGCTGCGGTGCAGCGCACAGATTCTACAGGTGAAGCCATGGCGCACAAAAGTTGTGTTGGTCCACACCTGCATCGAGCACGTTGAGAATAGCAACAATGCAGGGCTGCAGGATATGCTACTGATATTTAGCGCCCGGGCCCAAGCAACCAGAGAGTCTAATTGTAATCCTATCAACTGTGACTCTGAATCCTGAAGAAACAGCAGTACTGGAGAAGGGCCTAGGATTCATTCCAACTGCACGCCTGGACCGCTTCAAACTCCACTGTGAGCTGTCGGAATTTTTTCGTAAGCTACGTCTTAAGTGTTTCTTTGAGAATAGGACAGTTGATGAATCACAAACTACCAAAGATGACACGGGTTTTCGCTTAAAATCTACATTTACTCCACCTATCCACATGGTACCCCCCGAGCTTTTAGCCTTTGAACAGGCAGTTTTCAATGAAGTTGAACAACTGCAGGAACCCTCCACTTTCAAAAATATGAAGGCAACAGAATTTCAAGCATTACAACGATTGCAACAAAACCCCTTGATAGTGATAAAACCAGCGGACAAGGGGGGAGGGACTGTGATTCTTGATGCTGGAGCCTATGACACTGAATGCCGCCGGCTCCTCAGTGAGAGAACCAACTATATCCTTTTAGATATAGACCCCACAGAGGCCTTAAGGGATGAAATCCTTGAATTGGTGTCAGACGCAGAACACAACGGCTACATTTCTAAACATGAGGCTGATTTCTTAACCAAATCAGAAGGTATCATACCATACTTTTATATCCTTCCAAAGACCCACAAAAACAAGTTACCACCACCGGGACGTCCCATAGTTTCCGGTATTGGGTCTTTACTGGAACCTTTGTCACAGTATTGTGACTTCTTTTTGAAGCCACTTGTCCAACAGACGAATACCTATCTGAGGGACACCAAGAGTCTTTTAGCCATGCTGAAAGATATAGTGCTACCAGACGGACCCGTCTATTTGATCTCTCTAGATATAGAGAGTTTATACACTTGCATCCCACAGGATGACACCATCAGGGTTATCAGAGATTCTCTCAGAAACTCCGTATGGACACATAAAACCACACCTTCCTTTGTAGTAGACTGTGCTACATTAGCCCTCAAAAGAATTTTTTTTAGATACCAAACAGACCTGTATCTACAAGCCACCGGTACCTCGATGGGCAGTACCTCCGCCCCGAGTGTGGCTGGTCTTTATGTCAACGATTTTGAGTGCAAACACATCCTCCATGACTCCAATCCATTCATCGTCAATGTGACGTTTTGGCGTCGTTACATTGACGACGTGTTAGTCATTTGGAGCGGCACAGAATCAAGGCTGAAGGAATTCCTAACTTGGATCAATACCTGCAATGAACATCTCAGGTTCACTTCCAATTACCATCTTAATGAAATGGTTTTTCTCGATATCACCATTTCGAGACAAGGCAATCGGTTACAGACTAGGAACTACCAGAAGCCTACTTCTAAAAATAATCTCTTACATTTTTCCAGTTTTCACCCACGCACACTAAGAGAGAACCTTCCATATGGGCAGTACTTACGCCTCAGAAGGAATTGTAGCGAGATGAAAGACTTTAAGACCCAGTCTGGAGAACTTACTCAGAAACTGGAGACACGAGGTTATCCGAAAAAGATTCTTGCCAAGAGTTGTAAACGAGCAAAGAACCAACCGAGAGATGTCTTGATCGAGGACAATCCGAGACTACTGGAAGAGGAGGTCCCCTTGACATGCGTAACCACATATAACTGCTTATCTACCAACGTCAGCAAATGTATAAACAGACACTGGTCAATCCTGACAAGCAATAACCATAACTGGACCAAACCCATGTTCTCCTACCGAAGAGCAAGAAGCCTCAGAGACACACTAGTACATACCAGATCTTCCACATACTCTGTACCCAGACAAAATACTGTACTGAATGCCAGGGGTCTTCCCCCAGTATTGGGCCACCATCCCTGTGGCGGGTGCAGTGTATGTCACTTGACGTCCACCAGCACTACTCTGACCCTTGAACCGGGAAAAACATGGTATTTACGTCAACACACCAACTGTAATTCCTGTAACGTAATCTACCTCATAACATGCCCCTGCGGGTTACGCTACATAGGAATGACGACACGACGTATAAAATTGAGAATTGGGGAGCACTGTAGTAATATAAGGTGCAAAAAGAATACTACAAAATTGACATCCCATTTCATTGAAGCCAATCATACCCCAAACGACATCAGGTGGACCATAGTAGAGCAAATACAGGCTGGGACCAGACTGAATGAATCTCTATTTGAAAAAGAACAGAGATGGGTATACCGGCTGGCAACCCATCTACGTGGCCTTAACTATAACATTCCTTGGGGTACAGTGATGCATCGGTAATTTTGTCGTATGGTGCCATTCTGAATACTTACCATGCACCATTAATGAGCGCTAGCAATGAGAACTAGAACTGACTTTAGTCCATATTAGGTAACCCTACTAACTAATAAATCTATATATTATGGGTCATGTATGATACATTTTTCAACATTGTTCTGAGTCCCACACACACCCAGATAGCGAGAATCTCAAATAGTGTAGGCAATGCCCGTTTTTTACCTAACATCATAAATGAGCAATACCACCTCGCTATCAATCAATACAGATGGGTACTTAGATTCTAAATTTCTTCGTTGTTAATAAACAATCCATGTAAGTTCGTTATCTCTTCAGGAACTGGATAAAGCTGGGGAAGAGAAATAAAGAAAAAAAGAAAAAAAGATTAAAAGAACAGGACTACCCCTTTAAAATCTGTTGTTTTCCTTCTCTCGGCAAAAGCAGCCTGATAATTGGCCATCTTAAACCACATGATCAGGCCCATTCCGTATTGATATTATCAAAATCCCGGCGTGGGTCACCAGCATTGTTTCAGGTTTGTGCCCCCTGATGGACTCGAGTAGTCTAGAAGAAGAGATAATACAGTACTGTATTTTGATAATTCAGACGCTATGTTTTCTCCCCGATAATGGAGCAAAACTATTGGTTACATGATACCACGTGACCGGAACAGCCGTGTATTTGTTGTTTTTCACCCTCAGCGTTGTTCACAGTCCGGGCAGTGGTTGAGATCACGTTAGGTTCCATACGGGGAGTCATCGGAACACTGGTAAGAGACCTAGGCTGCCGCTTGAGCTAAATGGTATTTTGCGAGTCAACCTCGAGTTACTCTTTGAGTGTTGATATCTGAGACGGTTTTTGCGTTTCTTTCTTGTTTACTACCATTCCAGTTTTTTCCGATGTGAAGAAAGCCCCCACCACTGTGGCCCATGACGCGAGAAACATCGCCATTTCATGTAATTATACCAAACTACTCCTTTGTGTTTTAGTAGTGCCTCTAGGTCCGCGTCGCTGGGTGTGTTGATGGTGTGTGGTACACTTATTGTACTACTATGATAGTTACTAACTTGCATTAAAATTACCGAAATCGTGTGTTACCATTCTTAAAATTGATAGGCTGGCGTGTTTGGAAATCCCAATACGCTTTCCTTTCTGTGCTTTTAAAGTGACAGGTACGGTCTGGGTTTACTAATAACTAGCCCAATGGGCTCATAACAGGCTCAGAATACCTCCTGGAATATTGATTCAGTGGGATTTGTACTCTAGGGGTCTACATCATAGATGCCAGCTTGACAATACTTTATGTTCTATTCACATTGAGTATGGGGCTTTGGCGAAGTGAAGTGCATGGGGTTTCACTAAAAAGGATGAAATTTACACTTGTCATGATTGGAAATGTAGATATGTGTTTTTCTTTCTCCTTTCGATAGATCCTCATGACCTCGAAATCCCAGGCTTAAATCGGTACTGAGAACCGTGAGTTTGGAAATACTGAACGTGTACACTGAGGTTAGGGTGCACCTTAGAGAGTGCATACCGCCCAGTGTGTGTCCTTTTGGTCCTGATGAAAGCTCGGCCAAGTTGGCCCTAGGAGCAGAAACATGTCGACCTTGTGATATGGATGATACGACCCAAATTTAAGGTCTACATCATCCATCTCACCCCCTTTTAACCAGATGCTCACGCCGATCTTTATTAAAGTTTGGTTTGGATCAGCGTTTGCACCTTTTACCTTTTTCACTTTTTCACTTTACTCACTGTTTTTATATAAACCAGCTCCACTGCAGATGCAGGTGTCGTAGCACACTGGTTAGGTCTTTTACCTGCCCGGTGAAAAACCCAATGATGAAGCATGTCACCCAATAGTTGGGTGAGTGAGGATAATATAAAAAACAATTGTGATTTTCCACATTTCACTTCACTTCACTTGTAAATATTTTCTTTCTTTTTTTAGTCACTCCTTTGTTGTTGTTTATAACTGATATTTAGCGCACACAATTTCATTGACCCACATAATTTGAGAATTGTATTGGACAGAGAGCGTATTTCGAGAATTTATTTTAAAATGACAGGAAGCATTGTTTTTACATTGTAATTTACCTCTGTGCTCCCCTGCACCTATCCACCACGGCGTGTGCCGTTTGAGTGGCGGGCAGGGTCTCAAACTGATCTCGCAGGCTCCCGCTTCAACGGAACGAGTTAGCGTTCGAGTTGGGGGCGGGGCCTCGCTTTGTCATAAAGATGCGCTTCACCAAGCGCAGCGGACGAGAGCAGCGGGAGCGCCTCCAGCGTGCCGAAGCCGCGCCAAAGGGGTGCCAGTCTGCGCCAGTCCGCGCCGGACCCGCGCCTAGTGCCTTAATTCCTGGCCGGGTACTACACCATCCCAGTAAGTTATTGAAATACACATCATCTGACCTGTTAGATATAAAAAACACGATGGCCTCGGAAAAATGCACACACTTCAATTTAGAAGAGTGCTCTAACATGTCTCATGTAGCTTGCTCAAACTGTAATTTTAAATTCACTCGTTCCTTCACTCAGATACCATCAGCCCTTGGGGCTTCTTTTAATGAGGCCAAACACATTAAATGCGCATTGGTGAATGCTAGATCTATGTGCAAACATAGAGAAGATGTGGCCGAATTCATCTCGGCACACAAACTAGATATCCTGTTTATAACAGAGACATGGGCCGATTTGGCTTCCGACGCTGACCTTGTGGCAGCCAATCCTGAGGGCTACTACATCGTCAGACAAGATAGACAGACAGGGAAAAAAGGAGGCGGCCTCGCCATAATTTTACGGTTAGAACTAGCATTAAAAACAGCAACACCAGATAGCATTCCCACAGAAACACTAGCCTTCTCTATTACTTTGTCTCCCATCCAAATGTTTAATGGTGTTCTGCTTTATCGTCCCCCAGCAGCTCGAGCGCCTTTTCTCCAATCCATTAGTACCTTACTAGAACCAGTGGCAGAAGCCTCCGATTTTACAATACTTGGAGATTTTAATTTTCATTTAGAAAAAATAACAGACAAAGATACATTGAGCCTTATTGAGGATTTTAAGGCAGCTGGGCTAAACCAATTAGTTACTACAGCCACGCATAAAGCAGGTCATGTTCTTGACGGCCTATTCACGAATAACCCGGCCATTACTCCCCCTACTGTTGTTCCAATTGTTTGGTCAGATCACGCAGTGGTGGTCTTTTATATCTGTGTTAAAAAACACAAAAATCAACACTTGCCTAAAAGGCAACTTAGGATGTGCAGGGACTGGAAAAATATAGATATAAAAACACTATCTGAGAAACTAGAAAATAACAAACCATTTAAAGCATTAGATTCTCAATTAGCAGCAAATAACTACAACCAATGGCTCACAGACACTTTTAATCAGGTAGCGCCTTTAAAGAAAATGCGTCCAAATCGCGCAACACCATCAGCCCCTTGGTTCTCTGAACCTTTAAGATTGGAGAGACAGAAATGCCGCAATCTAGAAAGATGTTGGCGAGTTAATTATGATAATAACGATAAAGAAAGGTACAAACAAGCACTATCAGGCTACAGGAAGCTGTTAAGACTGGAAAAGAGTAAATACTTTTGTGAACAGATAGAGAAGACCCAGAACTCCAGTAAGCAATTATACCAGGTAGTGGCAACATTAACAAATATACCAACAGCTAATACTACAGATACCACCCAAGATTTCTGCAATCAAATGGCTGATTTTTTCAGGACCAAGGTCACAGAAATCTTTGATAAATTTAACAACAACATGACAGGGGAATCATCAGAAAGCCTCAAGAACACACAACTCACATCCTCCTCTTTGAATGAATTCCTTCCCCCATCACTGTCAGAAATAAAAGATCTCATTAAATCTACAATGTCGGGTTCCCCCCTGGATCCCTGCCCACTGACCATCATAAATTCAACAACTGATGTGGTAGCTCCAATCTTGGAAAACATCTGCAGTACCATCTGCGAATCAGGAAACTATCCTCAAAGATGGAAAACAGCTATAATAAAGCCACTTCTAAAGAAACCCACCCTTAACACCTTGGAATTAAAAAGTTATCGCCCTATAGCAGCGCTCCCATTTCCTTCTAAAATACTTGAAAAAGTTATAAATAAACAGCTGGCCAACTACATTGACTATAATAACCTGCTAGACAACACTCAGTTCGGGTTTAGGAGAGGCCATGGAACGGAGAGAGCGCCCATAAAGGCTTCTGAGGAGATCAGACAGATCATGGAACAGGGTGGCACGGCAGTCCTGATCCTGCTGGATCTCTCAGCGGCCTTTGGCACGGTCGATCATAACATCCTGATCGACCGTGTCACTGCTATGGGCATACAGGGTAAAGCTGCGGAGCTCCTGGCTTCTTTCCTGTCTAACAGAGAACAGTCGGTAAAGATGGGGAGCTTCTACTCACCAACGTTTGTGCTGCCCTGCGGAGTCCCCCAGGGATCCTCGCTAAGTCCGACACTCTTTAACATCTATGTGTCGGACTTGGCGAGGGTCATTAAAACCCATGGAATAGGAGTGACTTTGTATGCCGACGACACTCAGTTGGTGCTAGCGGTGCATAAAAATGGGAGTGAGGTGGCAGCCAACTTTCAGTCAGGTATGAGAGCCATTAGTCACTGGATGGACAGTAATTGTCTAAAATTAAACACCGATAAGACCGAGGTAATGGTGTTTGGAGACCTAAAACCATCTTGGTCCCCGATCTGGTGGCCACCAGAAATGGGTAACCCACCCACCCCAGTTTCAAAGGTTAGAAACCTTGGGAGTGTTGTTTGATAACAAACTAAGTTTTACCAGTCATGCTAATGCGGTAGTCTCCTCTTCCTTTTTCACGTTACGAAAAGTGAAAAAGTTGTTACCTTTCCTTCCCCTGTCTGCGGGAAAAACCCTTATGTCCTCCTTGGTGTTATCCAAGGTGGATTATTGTAATGGGCTTCTGTTGAATGCCCAGGAGCAGGTTTTTAAAAAACTACAAATGGCGCAGAACGCTGCTGCACGAATTCTGACCAAAACTCCCAAGTTCGTATCCATCTCTCCTATTGTCCACCAACTTCACTGGCTCCCAGTAAAAAAGAGAACCAAATTTAAGGCTTTATGTATCATCTATAGAGCATTGAACAGCCTAGGACCAACTTTTTAAGGGAATCACTGTTGGTGTATGTCCCTAATAGAGCTTTAAGATCTGCCTCATCCGCATCTCTATGCATTCAACGGGTGAGAACGGTTACATGGGGAGACAGACGCTTCCTGGTAGCCGCCTCGAAGCTCTGGAATACCTTGCCCCACCATATAAAAAGCAGTTCCTCACTGATGGTTTTCAGAAAACAAGTGAAGACATGGCTATTCATCCAATAATGCACAGGAGGTGCCTCTCTGTCTGCCCAGCGCCGAGACACCATTCGTGGTATTTGTTGCGCTTTATAAGTTTAAAAAATAAATAAATAAATAAAATACTCTGGCTACGCAGCAAGTGAAAAGTCCACAATTACTTTTGTTTATTATTCCTCAAGAGCCCTCACTCCCAAGTTCCAAATAGGCTCCCGCACCTTCCTTGCCTCAAATCCGTCATGAGCCAGCCCCCAGCTACAATTATCCAATGGGAAGCTTAGGCTCAGGCAGTGGCAAGGTGCAGCAGATTCGGGGAATAGAATGCAAGCCATAGTTTGTCGATGACTTCTTGGATTTGTGATCGGTTTCATGACATCATCACTGGCGTGGTGATACACAATCATACCTGCCTGGACAGGCATATGCTGGCCTGTCTATGAACATTTACCAGCCAGTCACTATGCAATGTATGTTATTCTTTTTATTTTGAATTGAAACAATTACATTGAGACCACCACCTGCAGGGTCAGAAATTGTAGCCCCGGCCCTGTGAAAGAAGTGCCGGTGCTGAGCACCTGAAAGCACCTACTCAAATTAAGCACTGGTCCTAATATTGTTGGAATTGGCATGGTACATATGCAAGAATTGGCAATTGAATGTTGAACTCTTTTCTCTCAGCTAAAAAAAAATTCCTTTTGGAAAAATCCATTACATCATCTTAAAATATGGTGGCGTTTTGGGATTTTCACTCTGATTTTCCACAATTAATCCTACTATTTTTGGAGCTAAAGTGTTCAAATTAAGGGGGGAAAGAATTGGTAAAAGGTGTGAATGCCAACAAATTTCCAACTTTTTGAGTGTGAACTACTTCTCTCATGTTTTTTAAGTCATTCACTAACCATGGGAATAAGAAAGGGTGATTAAGGACAGGAGAGATGTTTGATTATGAAAGTTCGTCCTACGTGCCAAATGATAACATAAACTGATAATTGTTGCATTGTGCTGCTCAGAATTGGTCCTGCATTGCATAAAATGTGCCATTATTCTTGACCGTGCATGTACATGGTCATGGAACTTGTGTTGTTTTTGTCAGTGTGGAACAGGGGAGAACATTGAGGTGTAATATTTTGGTACTACATTAACATGTTCTGCTCTCTTAGGGCCTGGTTGAAAAAGGTAAACTTACACTTTTATTTCAGTTTAGGATTTTTTCCTGTTCACAATGGTATTTTACAAGTAGTATAGTTACGACTGCAGATTCTCCGCACTCGTGGCGGAGACGCCGCACATAATAAGATAGGACATTGCTACAATTTTTTATGTTACGGAGTCTCACACACTCATGAAGATCCTACTCGTAAAATACCTTTGTGAATAGGAAAACATATCATAGGCTTACATAAAAATATACGTTTATTTTTGTGAATCGGACCCCTAAAGTATATTGATATGCAGTATCCACATGCCAAGAGACCTCAAGAGTTAACCAGTAGCAGCTGGAAGGGAATGAGGGTGGATAGGCGCGGGGAAGGCAGGAGTGGGACAAAATAAAAAAAATAAAAACACTTACCTCTTCTGCCGGCAGTGTCTTTCCTCCGCCTCTCGGGCGAGTCACGTAACCAGGCTGTGCCCAAGCTCCACATATAACGTCTCTACGCTGAAATGCAGCATTGAGATTAGCTGTTCTAAATCAATCCCAATGTTGCAGTACAGAGTAGAGATTGGTCTGGCACACAGATGGGGACCGGGGGGGGGTCTGAAAGTGTTCCCCACCAGGCTGAGTAATGCAGCCTGGTGGGGAAAATGCAAAGTGCGCATGACTGTTAGACCGGGGCCAAATAAGCCGGCCAAGCATACCCACTTGGAGTGTGCAAACCACTCCTCCCTCTGTGCCTCCAGCCCCGCCTCGCCCTAACCCAGCCCTGAACCAGCTGAAAATAAAATTATAATAATGTTATTATAATTTTATCTTTCCCGCTCAAAGAGCAGTGGGGCGACACTCCTCCGCCTTAGTGGAGGAGCCTTCCCTTGAGTTAACCTTTTCAGTCTGTCTTTTGTCTATCATATTGTAAGAATGTGTGACTGCAGTAAAGTCCCATTAGTTTTGAGGGAGGTTTTCATAGAATACATGCGTTTATGAGGGTAGAAAAACTGAAAGCTTAGGCTGTCCTAGCAGTCTCCTTTGGCCACCTGGTGTGAAGGTGCTGCAGACATGACTTCCATTGAAAACCTGGCTGGTTTACTGGTCCAGAGATTTGAGTATTTCGATAGTCTTCTTTACTCAGTTCTCTCACATATTCAAAGAAGCCAGCCGCAGTGTGTTAAACTGAAGTCTGGTTTATGTTCTCTGCACAGGAGTCCAACACATGTATTGTATTCCTCATCCAATTCCACAGTGGACTCAGACCAAGCGTGAGGAGGCGGAATCACGATCCATATTTCAGACGAGCTTCACGTTGACACGGTTACCGTTTTCAAAATGGCCGCTTTATGCAATATCCTGCATCAATGATCACGTGTTGAATAATTCTGCGGAATAGACGAGAACATTTTGCATTTTGTGCTGGGGAGGAGCGGTCTCGCCCGCGTAGGGCTAAGCGTGAGACTTGGTGCGTTTACTCTCAGGAAGCCGATGGCTTGGAAACATGAGATCAATGAGAGCTAAGTGACAGGGAAAACAAAGACGCCTGTTACGCTTAATTTGAACGGATTTCATAAATGCGTGTTGGTGTTATGAAATTGTTTCAAATAATAACGCCAATGCATCTGCTCTGTCTTGAGCAGTTGCCTAGACTACAGGGGCTTGACGCGGGGCGCAGTAATAACCTCCATCTGCTGCGCAGTGTCTGTCATTTCTGCAGCGATAACACAGTGTGACAGAGGCTTCGTTTACCTAAAGTTATCTTGGCAACTTGTTCTTCATCAAAGGCAACCCAGCGCGCGTCAGTTAAAGCTTTTCTTATCTGGCCATGCATAGCTCAGCTTCATAAATCATGCTTTCGACTCCCTTTCTGCAGTCCCTGAAAGGTAGCATTATTGAATTTAGATCACTGGAATAGAGCTGTACTAAAATGTTTATTGACCGCCTTTTAGGCGGTCTTCTCTGCCTGGAATGCCGCGGCTATTTTTAGTGCAGAAGGTGTTTAAAGGGTTCACGATACGACGTTAACCTATCTAGATGGCCTTTGAGGTTTTGAAGAGGTATTTGCGCCCGCCAGACCCCGCAGCTCTGTTGAGTTCACCTTTCTTATTTAAATCTGTGGAAACCGAAATATTATGTTTATAAAACAGGAAGAACAAGCGAGAGTGTTGGAGAAGAACTTAAGATCGCTGATGGGAGAGCAGAGACCTTGGGGAAGCCAACATGGCCATTAGCAGAAAATAAAATAAAGTATAAATGAAGGCATCATGAAACATTCTGATAAAAAAAATCTGAAAGTGTATTTTTGTAGTCTCAAAGGGATTGAAATAATACATCTAGGCTAATAATCAGTTAAGTCTTCCTAGGATGAAGAGCTCCCTATATTCATTTTCATACTTCTTAGCCGAATAAAAGCACGTACCATACTTAAAACGTATTACCCAACATATGGAAACATCAGTGCAAGCATGGAGGGAAAGAGACCTATACTAAAATTTTATAGGCAAACAGAACAAACAAAAAATATAAGGGCTAGATTAATCATAGTGTTGTGTTGCCCTTGCGTCACACAAGGTATACAAGGGCAGCGCAAACTAAAGTCAGATTTACCAAGCACTGCAAGACCACCTTGGGTGCAGTGCTTGGTAATTCTGGAGTAACGCAAGACACCGCAAGTTGCTTACTTGCGTTATTCTGCCTCAGGGAGTCGTTCCATGGATGGAGTGTGGGTGTACCCTCGCATCTTCCCATGGATGTTGGTGTATTCCCAGAGTTACTATTATTGGTAGACCTGTGAATATGTCACAATGCTACACTTTCTCAGGGGAGGTTTAACGAGGGGAAGTATTCTTATTTCTTCTTTTTTCTTCCTTTTTCCACGTGTGCTGGCTGCGTTCTGCAGCACAGGTGGAAAGATGAAAAAGCCTTGGAGGATTGTTTTGTGCAGGAAGGTGCCCCTTCCAGCACAAAAACAATGCCGGCCCAAGTCTAGCATCCATGCACCATAATGCAAGGGTGCTTGCTCTTGCTCAAGGCAGCATCTTGTGCGCCAGCACAAGGAAAGACAGGAATGTGCCATACAATGTTGAATAAGGCACATTCCTGTCCTCTCCCTTTCGCACAGCACATCAAAGTGTCCTGCTGCGTGCCATGAAAGTTTGATAAATCTGGCCCTAAATTCAAGAAAAGATAATCTTATTCTAATTATGAGAAATGTTCTAAAGCATGTCATTTCTCATATTTCTATTTTTCAGTGCTTGAATGAAGAAATATCCTGTGGCATGACAGTTCAAAGAGTCTAGTAAAGTAATGATAATAAAAATAGGTTGGCTTCTATTGCCTAAATATTAGAGGGATTATACATTGCTTAAGGTAGACTCCTTATAATTTATGTTTTTGTGTAAAAATGGGGCGTGTATGTTTATCTTTGGTAATGAGTTATCATTACACAATTGCTGCAATACCATGTTCCTCCATTTCAATCTATAAATCATTAATGGAAGCATGTTTAGCCACCGACACGTTAAATCGTCACACAAATCAAGATATAAGACTTATTACAGATAGTATTCATAGTTATTAAATGTTCTCATTGTCATATGGACTGGGACAGAAGATTTCTGTGATGTATACAATGCTCTGTAAGTATGGTTATCAGCAGAAATGAGTAGAAAATCAATTTCGCATCGGATTTCATTAAAATCATAGTATTAAGAAAGAGGTCAAACTTTTCGGTGCTCCCAAATTCTTTGCACATGTACTTTAACCATTGGATACCTAAATCACTGTTTGTGGTGACCATATCCATATATGTGTGCACAGAGTTGCATTTTTGTTTAGCTAGATAAAGGCCCAGAGCAGCAAGATAAAAGTACTTCAGTTAGTAGAGTACTCTGTGCCATTTTCATGGTTAACTATGGAAGGGGACACTGACTCTGTGAACAGCCTGTAGAAACTGTAGAAACTGTTGTGAAGTATGTGGTAATCTGTTAACAGAATCACTAAAGATGCATTGCCGTTGACATGGAAATCCCAAGATCAAATTTGAACTCTTATGCAAAAACCACAACGTTTTTACTGGAAATGATCTGGAATACCTCATGAAAGTTACCCCTTTTGTGTCTTAAGATTCAATATGAAATTAACTTTATAAATATATAAATAAATAAATAAAAGTGTAGGCTGATCAAGCGCCTGATCTCAAAATCAAAAGGCGTAGGGAAAATTTGATCACAAGATTCATTCCTCTGAAACAGTGTAGATCAGCAACTCGGTTCAAAACTGAGTTTCCTTGATTTCAATTTATAAAGGATGGTTTCAAGATGGTGTTGTTCATGGAAGTCTAACTGAAACACTCAAATGAGGTTGTTTTTCAGAACAACAAGTTCCTCTACCCAGCATACCTAAACAAGCAGTCTCTATTACGACCACGTCTTAACCACAAATTGCTTTACCACACATGCCTTTACCACAAACTTTCATGGTAAAGGCATGCATGGTAAACGGATATGCATGGCTAAGGTTACCCCCCAAGACCTAAATAGAACCCGCCCTCCCCTAAACCCTAAAAAATACCCAATGTCCATCCCCAAGCCCTAAAACGAAACCCTTTAAAAAATACCTTGTACCCCCCTCAAAATTTCCACATACCCCATCACCCTTGAAAACTAACCCAAACCCCCACCCCCAAAAAACTACCCGAAGCTCCCACCCCTGAAAACTACCCCAAACCCCCACCTGCCCTAAAAACTACCCCTGAATTACCTTGAACGCCCACCACCCCATAAAACTTCCCCAAACCCCACCCCTGAAACCTACCCAGATCCCCACCTCTCTTAAAAACTACCCCTGAATTATTATGAAACACCACCACCCCTAAAAACTACCCTAAACCCACACCATCCCTTAAAACTAGCCCGAACCCCCACCCTGAAAACTACCTGACCCCCTCCACCCCTGAAAACTGCCCAAATCCCCGAACCCCCTAAAAACTTCCTAGAACCCCCCACCCCTGAAAAATACCCCAAAACTCCACCTCCCCTAAAAACTAAAAACTACCCCGGACCCACCTCCACCCCAAAAAACTAAAAACTCCTAAAAACTACTCCGAACCCCCACTCCCAACCCCACCCCAATCCCCAACCCCTTAAAACGAACCAGAACACCCCACCCCTGAAAACTACCCCAAAACCCCACCTCCCCTAAAAACCATCCTGAAACTTCCTCCCTTAAAAACCCCCCACTGCTAAAAAAGACCCTGGACCCTCACCCCTAAAAATGAACCCGACCCCACCCATGAAAATGACCCCAAACACCCCCCCTACAAACTACCCTGAAACCCTACCTACCTGTCTGTGTCCTCTTTACGATGCTCCTCGCTTTCCGTCCATCCTGAACACTAGACCGACTTTGCCTTAAACATGCACATGCATGGTTAAGGCAAAGAAGTTGTTCGGGCAAGTCGTTGTTCTGCTTGCGGGCATCCGGAACTCGTGGCTTTGGCCTCGTTGTTCCGGATGTTTCCCCTCCAATGGGGATCTGACCAACCTCAACAATCAGACTTGTTTTCATACATTCAGATCCATGCTCTATCCGGAAGTGACTCTGCACACATACTCAAGATACAATATTGACAATGTACACATTGTTGAATTCATGTCATTATGTAAAGAACAGGAAACAATCTAAAACCAGAGTGCAATGCCCATTTGACACAGGATGCTTTTAAATTAAGCTTTGTAAAGTCGTCATAAACTGACATGTTGGACCTACAGAAAAAAGAATTGGTGGATGAGGTCTCAATTAGCAGACGGATGTCTTTAAATGCAGCTCTTCTGTAATTGGATAGCTAAATCATTCAGAATAAAAGCCTCAAATAAAAAATGATTAAACTATCACCTATGCAAAATAGTGAAGCAGTGATTGTTCACAGCACATGTCTGTGACGGAGTATGAGAATAGTTTTTGCCCCTTAGAAACTTGTTTAAAACTGCAGCACTGGCCCTTGAAGGCTACACAGGTACACCCAAGAAAGAGCACAACAGTGAGACGTTGTGAGAGAACATCAGTAAGTAAGAGTTTTGGTACAAGGCTTTGGCGACTCATTCTGCATCGCAGGTATGAGGGAGCACCAAAGAGGCTTTCCCCTTCTGTTTGTGAGTTACAGAGGGATGCGTTTGGTGACTCAGTAGACTAATGCATCCACTTGAGGAATCTGTGTTTGACACCTCTGTCATATCATATGTTCAAATTCAAACAGGTTCACTCATTCTTACAAAGTGGATACAATTAGTAATATTACATTGGGTAAAAATAAACTGCTGTTATCTGGTGCAAAGATGAAGATAGACTTCACATATACACGTTAGGTTATGTATTTGTGAGGGTTTGGGTGTGTTAAATGGTATGGTTGTGTGACATTACCGTTTAATACACTCACAGAAACCAGTGTTGGGACCAGTCAGGCATGTTTGTAAAACCTTCAGCCCACTCAGCAAGGCTTAAATGAAGGAACTAGTGTAAAGCATTTAGAAGCACCAAACAACGGAATAAGAAAGTCAGACAACACAAAAGCAATCTGACACAATTTATGAAAAGAGATTATATTTTTGTGAATTTTTAGAGACCAAGATGAGCAAAATCCACCAGAGGGCTCCGTATATATTGATGAAAAAAACGTAAATCTCAGTTCTTTTAGTCACAACCACAAACAAGCATTGGTAACCATAAAGTTTGGAATCTTATTAAATGTTAGAAAGAGTTGTGGTCAGCTACTGTGCGGTCGATGGTGGTGTACTTGCAGTTACTCCTTATTCCACGGGTCATGTGGGGCGACTTTGGCCACAGAGGTCAGGGTCTGTCGATGTCCTCTTTGAGCGAGTAGAATGTCAACTGCTGCTGAATTACCCATCTCCGGTCTAAGTGGATTCAGCAGTATCCTTTGGTGGAGGCCAGTGGCCTTTTTTTTGTGACCAGTCTGAACTCAGATGACACTTCCAGGTCTGGCAAACTTGGGTACAGCTTTTGGAATTGAGTATCAGTCGTTTGGGGCCCCATTGGCGGTCAGCATTGATTCTACAGAAGTGACTATTAACCTGTTGAGTCAGGCTACTCCTGTTTTGAAGGCCCTAGTGCTGGTTCCAGGGGGGCAGCTGACTGACCCTTAGAGTCAAATCTTTATTCTGGGGCTTGGGAATGACTTATTTCGCTAGCGCATGTAGGAGCAGGTGCAGTCCAGAAAGGGGTGCAGCCTCTTTTTGTCAAGTCCAGGGGTTAGCAGGGCAGTCCTTCTTTGTTCCTTTCTACAGTTCTATAGTGATCTGAGGTTCAAGGTGGCAAAGGTGCCATATTTATGCCAAGAAAGTGCCCTGGGGGGATGATGCGGTCACTAGCCAATGGGCTACCAGGATTTCTCCTGTCCTGTGACAACAAATGGCTATGTGTGGCATCTAGAAATCCCAGGGTGTACCATTCTGCCCACTCATAAGATGTCTGAAACCTTCCTTGGATTTTAGACACGTGATAGCCCATCCTACAGGTGTGGCTACCTTTGGGCTACATCCCTACAGAAAAAATCAGCTTGGGCACTTGTCTTTCCTCTCTTTTCCTGCCTCCAGCCTGACTACCAGAACAAAGAGGCAACCCTTCAGGAGTGTGATTGCCATTTGCCCACCAAAGACGGCTTAGAAGCATTTCTTTTGGGACAACACACTGAATGGCATCCTGTAAGGGAGAGGTAACACCTCCCTCTGTTGAGGCTACCATTGATTTTAAGCCTGGGAGTCATTCACACTACTTCCCTGGAGGTCAGAAAGCTGTCTAGGGGCCAGCAACCATGTAAGGCCAATGGGCAAACTGGGCTTCAGAGTGGTAACTTTCTAAAAGTTGCTTTTCCTTAAAATCGATAATAAATTTGATTTGGGCATCAATTCGGGTTTTATACCACAATTTATTTGATACCTTGAAATGCACATTTTAGTAGTACCATTCAGAAGTTAGCCAGGTTGAGGGATCAGCCCGTAACTCTCTGTTAGCCAATGAGGCTACTGACTTTTCCACAGAAAAAAAGGCAATTTGGAAGTGTTACTGTCAGAACAGATTAAAAGTATGTATCCAGGTTAATAATATATAGCCCCCCCAGCCTCAGGGCTCCATAGTCTTTCCTTAGGGGAGAATGACATATATTGATAGGACCAAGGAGATTGCCATTGTTTAAATTGCAACATTGAACTAGCAGTTTAAACTACTCATTTAGGCTGCAGTGGCAGTTTGGAAACCATTTTGTACGTTGTCCTGCTCAGGGTGGCACAACCAGTGCTATGTTCCTGGGGGGATTCTCTGCCTTACATGCCCTGGGTACCCTTGGTATCATATACTAGGTACTTAAAAGTAAGTCAGCTTATGCCAAGTGGCAGTAGCAAATTCAGCATGTACTTTGTAAAGGGTTAGACTCCTGGTACTGAGGCCTCAGTGCACTCTCAGAGTAAAAAAGCCAGCTGCATCAGACCAAGACTTTGGGGGTGATCATACACAAAGAAGCTTTTCCTTCAATTATTATTAGTTTGTGAATGCATGTGTGGGTCCTAACTAAGGATCTATTACCGACCCTGGAGTTGGAAGGGGAACTGATTCCAAAATAACAAGCTATAGCCTTGATACAGCTTTCTCATTTGGAATCATCTTCCCCTTTCATGGAGAGCAGCCACTGGTCACAGTATAAGTGCATTCATCCACAGTTAAAATCTTAACAAGGAAACTCTATAAAGGCAGGTAATATACCTTAAAAGCACACCTCCTGCTTTAAAAATGTTTTCCTGCTATGAATATGAATATAGAGATATGCTGCCCATTGCAGGTCACTGCAGGTCTCTGTTCATTCCCACCGCATTTTACAGGGGGTTCATACAATACATCCTGCCTAATTAACATTGTAAAGTAAGAGATTTTCCAAATTTCTGCGAATTCGGATTTTGCAATTCAACTGACTAGTGCATCAATGCCATCGGAAAATGAACACCAGGTTCAGATCTAGCTGGTGTGAAAAAATGTAAATGACTAGTTCTTTCTAAGTCAGTACTGATCCACTTTGTTTGACTCTAGGTAAGCTACACAATTGCATTGGAGGGCCCAACTTCAGCCTTAGTCTTCTGTCATGCCGTTCATGCAATGTCAAGCAGTATCAGCAGGGTGTTCAACTTAAGAAGCTATGTTGGGGGTTGTGCTACAAATGTCTCCTAGTTGGCAGATACCTCCTGGTTTGATCTGACCCATCTGCTAGTTGCCAGAATCCGTCCAGTGTACTGTGAGATGGAGTCCCGCATCCATCCCATTTAGGACTTAGGAATGCTTCATGCTTATTTGGAAAAAGAAGACTGAAGAACCAATAATTATACTAACTATCTGTATGTGAATGGGTGTCAGAGTGTCTGACAGAACTAGCTCACAGACAGCTTTCACGGCACAATATTTACACAGTGTTCTCCAACAAAACATGGTTCCTCCAACACACATTTCCCAATTCAATCTCAGAACCTCCAACTTCCAACTTCTCAGAAATTTTCCATGCCAGGCTGTCCAAGAGAATAAGTGGCGAGAGCAGCTCATTCAGGGTTGCTGATTACATAAATAAATCAAGCAAACTCATCATTGCAAACCCTTTTGCAATCATATATCATAATCACCATAGGCACGCAAAGAGTCATCAAGCCCCTGGGATCAGAGAGTTAATCTTATCCACATATATTCTCCGGTCAAACTACAGATGTCTTCACATTTGAGATCATAGTTAAATTCTCCCTGACTGTCTGAGTTGTCATGTGGCAGCTGTCATTTCTTGTGGAGCTTGATCAACCCCTGTTTCCCAGGAACAATAGTGAAGTTGTTTTCAAATAGATGGTATAACACTTGTAATCCCCCGAGAGTCAAACCTAAATATATTCATAAACATCTGTTTCTTCCTAAACGAGTTGTCAGTATGGCAGTTCTTCTTTAGATCAGGTTGAATCCGTTCAGCAAATAAATGTGCTGATTCTGCATTTGCCAGAAAAACCGTGCTGAACACATTTTATTATTATTATTTTATTTAAAGTCTTATATAGCGCATAGTTACCCTGGAGCATCCCAGCGCTTGTTCCAGAAACAGAAAAGAGGCAATCGCAAGTACTCCAGGTCAGCAGTTAACAAAAAAGATGTGTTTTCAAGAGTTTGCGAAAACGGAGAAGACACGTCTCCGAACCCAGATTCAGGGGGACTGAGTTCCAGAGAACAGCTGTATTCACTGAGAATCTTCTTCCCCCTGTGCGTGCCTTTTTAACTTTGGGGATCTTGAGCCAGTGTTTCTGGTCTGAGCGTAGGGTTCTGTTGGCCTTATAGGGTATAACTAAATTCTTCAGGGCCGGTGGACCTTTACCCTGCAGAATTTTGTGAGCCAGACAAAGGGATTTAAACTTAACCCTTACACGCACCGGCAACCAATACAGTGCCTTCAGGGCGGGTGTAGCCGACCGTGACATTGGAGTGTTCTTCAATAGTCGCGCTGCAGCATTTTGAATTTGCTGAAGTTTATTAAATGTTGCTTCAGGGCCGCCAAGATAGATAGCGTTACTGTAGTCAAGTCTTGATATAATCAGCCCCTGAATCAGCAACTTCCTAGATAACGGTGGAAGAAGGGGCAAAACGTTCCGCACTGACCGAAGAAGACCGAAGCAAACTCCTGCCGTTTTGTTTGCCTGAGTCCTAAAGGAAAGATCTTGCTCCAACCAAACCCCGAGACTTTTAATCTCCTCCCTGGGGTTCGGGAGAGTGCCCAGACAACTAGGCCAGATAGTCGAGGGAAGTGAAGAACCTTTGTACCCTAGTAGCATTATGTCGGTCTTAGAACCGTTCAGCTTTAATGCTGACTCACACATCCAAGTGTAGACTTTGGACATGCAAGAGTAAAGCATGTCTAGGCTTTCAGCAGACTGGGAAAGAGAGACCACCAGCTGGGTATTGTCAGCGTGATCTTAAATGGAGCCACCACATCCTCCGAGGGGGCCATGTAACCATTAAACAATGTGGGGCTCAAGGAGGAGCCTTGTGGCACACCACATTGGAGGGGGATTGATGCTGATCGAGCATTACCTTCCCATACCTGGTAGGTCCGGTCGCTAAGAAATGACTGAAGCCATTTCAGTGCCATCCCAGTAACCCCTACATCTGACAGCCGCTGAAGTAACACTTGATGGCTAACAGTGTCAAAAGCTGCACTGAGGTCCAGGAGGATCACTGCCACTGATCCTCCCGAATCCAAAATGCTTCTGGCTTCTTCAACGACTGCCAGTACGGCAGTGTCAGTACCCTGTCCTGGCCGAAAGCCAGTTTGGGAGTCTCTCAACAGGCCGTTGGACTCAAGAAAGTGTGATAGCTAGGAATTCACTAACCTTTCCGTGATTTTACTGAGCCCAGGAAGTAAAGAAATGGGCCTGTAATTCGCGATGTTGAGAGGATCTAAGTTAGGCTTCTTCAAGAGAGCTTTTACTACTGCTCTCTTCCAGTTCGGGGGGACTAGGCCAGATGCCAGAGAGGCATTGATCAATTCAGTCACTGGATCACAGGGTGAGCCACTCTTAATAGTGGCTAGAGCCTTGAGGACCTCGTCCACGGATACTGGTCCAAGAGCTTCTAAACAGACCGGAGGTCCAACTGGTTTACTACTAGACTCTGCTCTCTGGTTTATCTGGGGCAGGGCACTTAGAATGTCTGCTACTTTTGTGTGGAAATAGTCTGCTAGATCATTGCATTTTTCTTCTAAATTGTCAGTGGCTGCAGGCGGCTCAGGAACCCTCAAAAGCTCCTTGACCACTAGAAAAGTTTCTCTAGAGGAGTTCGAAGCATTCTTAATTCTCTCCTCAAAGAATTGAGCCTTAGTGCGCCGAAGAGCAAGTTTATAGGCCCTAATCGCCGAGCGATATTTGGCCTTACTGGTCTCCTCCCAATCCTTCCTCCAGACACGTTCAAGCTTCTTGCAACCCTTTCTAAGGGTTCTTAGCTCTGGTGTGTACCATGGAGCAGAGCTCATTCTCTTCTCTCTCTTTACAACAGATCTTTTAGGGAGGACAGAGTCCAGTGAGATGGTCAGCCATCCACTCAGGTTCGCATCTGCGAGTATTGGATCCAAGACAGGGGAGGGACGGGAACCTTCCAATTCAAGAGTCAAATTTTCAACCGACAGCCTCGACCAGGGTCTTTCAGAACTACGGACACTGGGAGGAGATGTAGTAGTAACCTCCGTTTGCCAGATGAATGAGATTAACAGATGATCCGACCACGGGAGTGGGAAGGGAGGTAAGACTTTCACGGCAGCAACATTAGTAAAAATTGGGTCGAGCAAATGGCCCTTATTATGAGTAGCCCCTGAGTTAATGAGGTCTACCTCATATACCTTTAGGTCGCATTGGAGGTCAGCCGCCAAGCGATCCGCCAGATCGTTAAAATGAAGATTAAAATCTCCTAGTAAAGTACTTTAAAATATAGTATACTACATTTACTGGATGCACCCAAACCGTCTTGTGCAACATCCAGAATCCAATCTACCAAATTTCAAGAGCCCAGGAGATCTGCCCAACACTTGTTGAGCTCAAAACTACCTGGATATGGTATCTCCTCAGAAGGAAACAAAGGAATAACTAATTACCCACAATTCACCAGAAGTGCAAAAAGGTCTAACATGTTAGTATAATAAATATACATAACTGCCAATTTTCCCAGTTCCACCTGTGATGTTCTACTCCAGTCCGTTGTTTTATTTGAATTTGCAGTCCTGTTTTATAATGGAGTAAAGAAAGTCTGCAAGTCCCAGAATTTAAAGGACATGGACTGGAGTCGTACATCACACATTGACCTGGGAAACTGAGTATGAATTGCTTATTGATGATTGCCCCTATTGGTGATTTGTTGTCTCCTCATCCAAAAACTGCTTTGTTCAAAACCTCTAGCACCATTCCCGTTAATGTATTCCACCCTATCCACTTAGCTGTGGGCCTGAATATGATGTTGGGTGGAAAGCCATCCGAAACCTCGATGGAGGTTCCGCCTGACATCATAGGTTTCCATCTGACTCCATATTACAATACTAGTGGTTGGAGGGAACCCCATGGGGGAATTCCACTCCACTTCCCTGGAGCATGTCGGAGCGTCGGAAGGACAGATAATCCTGAAATGGCGGCAGTGCCTAATCAGACACCACAGTTGGAGATATATAATGTAGTTTCTCACAGCCTTGTCATGTTGGCCTTTCTGACATGCAAAAAGGCTGTCAGAAAGTGACATTGGGGGGCCCTTGCAGGGTCCCCTTCCTCCTGGCCCTCCGCTATAGAGTCTGTGGGGCACCTATGGTGCCCTCTAAACATCCCTGCACCATGTGGCAGGCAATGTTTAAAACAGGAATGTTTTAAAGGTGTATATTTACTATTGAGGCTTGTGCTGCAATCCACAGCACAAGCCTCAATAGAAAATATACATTTTCCGACCGCTGTGAAGGCGGTCGCATCATAATTGTGGAAGCTGCACCAGTGACTCCTTGTCGGGTGGTCTGTCTCAGCTAGGACGTCGGTCGGACCCTCATCCGACCGACATCATAATTAGGGCCTATGAGTTGTCGCTGCGCTTTCTATGTCATTCCTGCTAGACACATGAAGCTGCTTGTAGCTAAATAAATAAAAGAATCAATTATGACCAGAATAACTATTAGTGATTAAACAAATAGTTGGGTTTGTAACTTTTTAGATGCTTCAGGGGCACAATGCAGGCCCCCGTATCTCCTGCAGTGTGAAGGTGAACACCCATCAGGAGCTCCATCATTTTGCGGTATCCAATGTCTTCACACTGGCACTCCAAGACACTGCTTTCACCTACTGTTTTGTCTTGCCATTGAGCGTATGACTTCAGGAAGGTGAAATGAAGGGATGAGCAACTGCTGAAGGCAGCAAGCTTTGATTGCTTCCCTCTGTATTTTTTTTATCTTGCTGCATTTAAGTGATTGAAGTCAGAGAACAAGTCACAATCTTGCATGCCCTCATACCTTGAAAAGGGGCCCCCTCTAAAGTTACCATTCTAATCGTGTGTCAACAAGCTGATTTCAACTAAAGTCATGGCAATATGAAGCAGACATAAAAAAGAATGTAACTTAATGTATAGTACCGTCTGAGTAGAACAAAGAAAACTCAAACAGCCTTTGAATGTACATGTTAGCTTACTGAATCAAGATTGTTCAAACACAAACACTAATCATTACCAAGTGTTATAATTATATCTATGTTAAATATGCTTTATATTTTTTCTGTTTCTTTAGTAGTGTAGTGTCACCTTGGTGGCAAAAGTAGCTCTTAATTAAAGCACTGTATGACCAGACAAACACATAAAAGATAATAATAATAATGGTAATGTCTAACTATATCTTATATGTGATTAATATGTATCATTATTATCGACCGAAAAGGGGTTAAATGCATGTTTGCCATGCAGGTACTGTAGGTAGCTTTTTGAAATGGTTTTCAGTTATCTCAGCAATCTTAGCAACTCAGGGGAAAAATGCTAAACTATATATAACGGGTTATTTATTCCATTGTTTGCCAGAGGAGGCTAAAGTAGAGAATGCCTAGTTCAGCATGGAGGCCTAATAAAGGAGAACAGACATATACTTAAGACATTGCGCACATTGTTGTTGTTTATTAACGTACTTAGATAGCTTCTGGATTTGGATTGATATCCTTTTTAATCACTGTCACTACCTCACTTCCTCACCTGCCACATTGCCGACCTGCGTGTTCCCTAGTCCACTGCAGAAAATTCCATTTGTTGTGGCGGGAACGGACGCATACAGGAAGTGCGATTAGCATACTTCCAACTCAACACAGGGGAGGTCAGTGATCTAGCTGCTCACCTTCCCGTTAAAAAAGCCTATTCCTGCCTCAATGCACAGCAGACGCGGCGCTGGCGCGCCAAAGGCGTGCAAAAGGCAAGCCCGTCTGCGCCCGTCCGCAGCCGACCGAGAACTGGGGCCAGAACCCCTGGTCAAATCCAGACTTACTCCAAGGCAGACCTGCCCACTCTTGCTGCAGGCAGTCACGGCCTCAGTGAAAGAGTTGCAGACAAGCTGAGAGTTGAAAACCTGCTGAGGTGTAACCACTCTAAAATTCCGGACCCACCCCCCACTACTAGCACTACGGCTTGCAATTCACCCGGCCTGAAAGTGGCAGTCCTAAATACGCAATCTCTACAGAAGCACCACCTGGAAGTTGTTTCACTCCTCCAGGATGGAGAGCTAGACATCTTAGCTCTCACTGAAAGCTGGTTAGGTGACACCTCAGTCCCAGACATAATTGCATCCCTTCCAGGGAACTTCAATGCTTTCTGGCAAAATAGACAAGGAACTGACCAGGGATGGGGAGTAGCTATCATCTTTAATAAATGAATAAAGGACACTAAAATAGTGGCAGAGATCATCGACCAGGCTGATATTTTTGAGGTTAAAATCCCATTTAAAACATCCTGCCTGTTAATGTGGGTCATATACCACCCCCCTCGATCAACCCCTAGCTTTAACAAACTAATTATGGAAATTGTCTCTGATCTCTGCTCTCGGTATAAGCGACTTCTTGTAACAGGTGATTTTAATTACCACTGGGGCACTGCCCCGAAAGAGATGCTCGCTAGCCAGTTTGAGACAGGAATGTGCGCAATGGGGCTCCACCAATTAGTAGATGCCCCCACCCACCTGAAAGGGTACACCCTTGATCTCATCTGGACCTCCCGCCCATTGGCCAGCCCAATAGACATAAGCCCCTGTGCCTGGTCTGACCACGCATGTTGGACTTGGCCCTTTTTGGCAGGTTCACCCCTGATCTTTTTGCCATAAGCTCTGACAGGATGGTTGTGATTTTAGGCCTCTGCACACTTTAGCACTGTGGCCCAGTGTAAAGTGCGTGCGCTCTCTGTGGTACATTTGGAAGGTTGGCCTGCCCTCCCATAGGAATGGATGGGGATTGCCTGATCAGTGTGTGTCAGTGGTAATTCCTGTTATGAGAGGAGATGTGTTGTCAACTCTGGTATGTCTGAAATCGTGTGAATAAATGCTGCGCATAAGTGTGTGCAGATTTATTGTGGTTAGTTTAGAAATGCCACTTTTAGAAGTTGGCATTTCTGTGTCCTATATCTGCCTGCATGATGTGAGTTGCATGTCTGGCTTGTGAGTGACAGAAGCTGAGAGGTGTAAGTGGCTCCAGGAGCTAGGGGGAGTCAGCCCAGTGGTGAATAGAGAGATCTACATGCAGATGGGAGGGAGGAGTTGCACCTAGGACCTGAATAGGACTGGGCCTTCCCTCCACAATGCCAGCTCTGCCCCCTGTAGTGCATCTGATCCCTGAAGCCCCCCCTGACAAAGGAGAGAGGAGCAGAGCAAAATAAAGTACTCCAAAGCTCCCCTGAACCAGTTGCATCTGGTTCTCCCATACCCTGCACTTTTACACAAAGGATTATGTGGTATAAATATAGGGGCTGTGACCCCATGAAAGTGTGCTGTCTTGGTGTGCTGTTCCTGCTGGGTCGTGCTGCTGCTGGGGCCCAGTGGGGCTGCCATGAGGGCTTGTTTTCCTGGGCACTGCCTTGCCCCTGGACCTGGAAAATATTTTTGGGACCCTTCTGCTTTGCTTTTTATTCCAGGACCCTACAAAGATTTTGGCGCACTTATGCGCCCTGGGAGCACTGTGCTTTATTTCTCTGACTTTCCCCAAAGGAGAGGGAGAGCCTGGGGGCTGAGCAGCGCTGAGCTGCAGCCCCTTTTGGAGGGAATCCCCACCATAGGTATTTCCCCATGATGCATTCAGCGGCGGGTGCCCACCCCGCATTTATTGGTTTTTCGCTGGTGCCCACCCCGCTTTTATGCCGCTTATTTTTATGATTATAGCAGCGGGTGCCTACCCGTGTTTTTCCTTGCTTTCATGGGTGCCCACCCCGCTTGGATGCCGTGTTTGCTTGTATTTTGATTGCAGGTGCCCACCCCGCTTTTTAGTGTCTTTTGGTAGCGGGAGCCCACCCCGCTTTGTATTTTGAATTGCGAGGGAGCCTGCCCCTCATTGCCTGCCAAGTGAGGATCACTGCCCCCAGCCCGCGAACCTCGGGGACATCCCTGCGATGTCACAGGCAGCGCCGGGCTGGGATTGGAGATAGCTCGGGGCGTTGCCTAGTAACAGGAGGACTTGACGTTGGAGAGAAGCCCGCATGTGCTGGGAGTAAGCTTGGTTGCGTGCTGAGGAGGACTGGATCCTACCCCGCCTTCCTGAGTGTCGATGAAAAAGTGGAAATGCCAGATGGGGCTCCCGTGGTGAAGAGGGAGCCTCGCATGCAGCCACCATGTAGTCGATCAGCGCAGAGTGCCACAAGGCGTCCGGTGAGTGGAGCTGGTGGGGAGGGGGGTCCATATCGGGGCATGCTATTGGTGCTTGCCCCATTGTTGTCCCCCCCTTATCGGCCCGCAAGAGAGTGGGCTGCTCCCACATCGTTTGGCATGATTATTTTCAGAACCCCATGTGGCTCCAACGAAGGGGGCATATTTGTAAGATGGCCCAGAAGGGCCTGCGCCACTGCTTGTGAAGCCAGTTCTTACAACTGCCCCATTTGGCTAGAGGGCAGCTGCAATGTTTGATGGGCCAAGTTTGTTTAAAGAGGCCCAGTGGGGCCCCCAGGGCACAGTTGTCCCAAGACTCCTTTACTCTGTCCTCAGCTGCACCGCACCAGCGCAGGCAGCTGCAATGTTTGGCGCACTTGTTCTAATGGCATATTGAGAGACCAGGTCTCAATTGATATTTACAGCTGCTCAGCATGGAGTGGGGAGCTGCACCATTTAGGTTACCCTTTCTTTGGGGGCATGTTTGAAGTTAGGAGTGGGATGCACTCCTGTGCCCCATACTTTCACCGCTGTGCAGCAATTAGTGCCAGCTGCAAGGTTTAGGTCTGCGAAATTGCGCACTCGTGATTTCAGCTGCTTGGCACTGCGCCCTGACTTTTGGACATTGGGCATTTGAGCCCCTTTTGAGATGGCCAGTTGGACAGGGGGACTGTTAGATTTAGAGGGCGCCAGGCCCTGATGTGATTTATATAGGTGCCCAGGAAATGTAATTCATGTACTGTTTTATGCACTGTGATTTATACCTCTAAATGTGGTTTTATGATTATGAGGTTTTGCATACTGTGTTATGTTTTAGTTTGTTCTCTACTGTGGCTTAGGTATGAGTCATTCCCTACTGTGGTTTATGTTAGTAAGTTTATTTCCTAATGCGAGTTATGTTTAGGAGGTTATGGTTAACTATGTTTAGGCTTATGAGTTTGGTGCAGAATATATTTCTCGCCTGATATGATACTGTACATGATATGATTTATGTTGCATGATGCTGAGGATAGTGTATACCAGTAATTACAGGTGGTGGTCTGAGTTTATGAGATGTTCTTACTTTTACTATTTTTACCAAGTGATGATTCTGACAGTGGCCCTCGTGGCACTGTCATGTGTAAATAATCCCCTGTAAATATTGCCCAGTGCTAGTTGGCACAGTGTAGGTTGTGTGATTACCATCTAATGTGTGTTATGATAATACAAAGGCTATTTTTATATATAACCTTGTGGGGAGTTCCTTTTGTGGTGTGCCTAGTATGTTGTTGCTGTGTGTGTTGAGTACATGCTTTACACATCGCCACCGGGATAAGCCTGACTGCTTGTGCCAAGCTACCAAGGCGGTGAGCAGGGCTATCTTTGGCGTGTAACTCCCTTGCCCTGACTAGAGGGTTGGTCTCTGCCTGGCTTTGGCGCAAGCCTTAGCCAACCAGCGATCCCATTTCTAACAACGCACTTTTAAGCTGTTGGGTTCTAATGGACGGCCAACTACTACAACCACCCCCAGAGTGGAGTATGGTGCGCAATTGGAAGAAAATCGAGACTGACAACCTAGTAGCGACCCTACTTAGGTCCCCCCAGACACCCACGCTCAAATCAGGAAACTTAGACCAGGAGAGCGAAACCCTGACGAACACCTTATGAAGAGTCATAGACCAAACAGCCCCAGAGAGAAGAATCAGAGTGGAAAACAAAGGGAAGGGGGCTCCCTGGTTTAATGAGATACTGAGGGTAGAAAAGCAAAGCGTCCACCATGCCTAAAGGGCTATGGCAGAAAGCATATGAACCTGAGAAGCTGGCAGTATATAAATCCTGACATACCCTATATAAAAAATCCATTATGGACAGGAAGGCCCAATACTATGAGGCAAGAATCTCCTTAGCTCCTAATAAGCAGAAAGAGACCTTCAAAATATTGAAAGAGCTCAGCCAAAAATCTGAATTGAAAACTACAGTTGCTCCTATAGACTGTAATACCTTCCAGTCCTACTTCCAACAGAAAGTCAGGGATATCATCCTTGAGATCGATAACACCCCTACCAACCAGAACTGTATAGCTCTACGTCAGGTCTCCCCACCCTCTGGCAACCAACTCACTGCTTTCCCTTTACTGGATCCCACATCACTGATCAACACATCACTGATTGTATCAAATCAGGTTCCCCTGCTGGCCCTGCCCCGAATGACCATCCCTAGCCTGGCTCCCTAGCCTGGCTAACCAGTTTCTTTCATTATTGTGCAACTCTCTAGTGACCGGTCACCTACCTTCCAACATGGAGGAAGTCATACTAATCTCCCTCTTAAAGAAACCAGGAGCCGATGTGGCCAGTCTCAAGAACTATAGGCCTATCTCCCAGATCCCCTTCTTAGTGAAAGTGGTAGAGCAACATGTGCTAAAAGCTCTCTCACTGTTTTTGGAGGAACACCAACTACTCCAAAACAACAAGCGGGCTTTAGAGCACACCATAGCACAGAACTGGTGATGCTCTCTGTCTTAGACGATCTCAGAACCATGGCCGATCAAAAAGAAGCGAGCGCCCTGATTTTATTAGATATATCAGCGGCATTCGATAGGGTCAACCATACCCGGTTAATGGATCATCTAACAGCCTATGGTATTCAGGGGTCGGCACACCAGTGGCTAGTATCCTTTCTAACAGGGTGGTCCCAGATTATTCAGTTGGGGGAACGAGTATCAGAGAAGGGCGGCCTGACCTGTGGAGTCCCCCATGGCTCTGCACTTTACCCGCTCCTCTTTAACATTTACCTACAGCCAATGGTGACAGCCCTCGCCCATATGGACAGTTGTGTCTTCAATTACGCAGATGACACCCAGCTCATTTTCCGGACTGACAACTCCACCTATGCCCAGGAAAAGGCACAAAATATTCTCAGATTCACTGTAAATTGGATGACCGCACACTCATTAAAAATTAACCCGGAGAAAACTGAAGTTCTTGTCATCCCTACAAAAGGCAATCCATGGAGCGATCATTTCTGGCCTCAGGAGCTGGGTGCCAACCCCACTCCAGCTACTGCGGTAAAAAGTTTAGGCGTCAAATTGGATCAAGAGCTTTCCATGGCTAACCAAGTTACTACTGTGGTAGACACATGTATAGGCCTTATAAGACAGCTACGGAAACTTGTCCCCCTCCTTTCAACCGCCTCCCTGCAAATGATTGTCAGCCACAATCGTCTCCAGGCTCGACTACGGAAATGCACTGTATATAGACCTCCCCAAAAGCTCATCAATAAACTTCAAGTAGTACTTAACGATGCAGCTAGACTGATCTTTAGGTTACCTAGACGGGTCCAAGCCTCCCCTCTGCTGTGCAAACTTCACTGGCTCTCTATCAAGCAGAGAGTAAAGTTTAAAGGCCTTTGCATCGCCCACAAAGCAATCTATGGCAATGCCCCGGCCTACAATAAGGAATGCTTGAAGACTTCTGTTCCGGGACTCATATTGCAGTCCTCGGAGGCCTGCCACCTGGCCATCCCTAGATGCAATACTCCATCTAAAGGGGGTAGAGATTTTTCTGTATTGCTCCCACAACTCTGGAACCAGCTGCCCGACCCCCTGCGCAAAGAACCAGCCCTCCTCCCATTCAGAAAACAACTCAAAATGCTCCTGTTTGGGGAGGTACTGGATTCTGTCTAAACTCACTCTACTGTGGGGCTCTACATCTGCCCACGACCTCTGGCTATCCCCCCTCCCCCCAAAGCGCTTAGAGACCCGCCAGTGATTAGAGCTATATAAAAATCAATTATAATTACAATTATGTAACCTAAAACAGCACAATTTCATAAGCAACTATTTCACAAACATTTGTTTTTGCGCCATTGGAAAATTATGCATGGACTAAAATGTTCTTGGAAATTCGGGTGGGTATGAAACATATTTTACAAATCACAGGGAGACCCGGAATTCTATGTGGATCGCCAGGCAATATTTTATCATGTTTGTAAAGCAATATTACTATGTAGCCCACAGCTGTAATGTTTAGTAAATGTGAAGTAAGCTTTTAGTTTCAAAGGCTATTCTCTTTTGGGGTATTGCTCCACTATATAAATAACAGTGACAATCATTGCACACAATAAATGGTGAGGTGGTGCAAGTGGCTAGTGACAGAATAGACATAACTGTAAAGATAAAGAACACTGAAACAATCACTTCTACTTTAACGACCAACAGTTACAAGCATGACCAGCAGAGAACATCAGTCAAAAAAGTATTTTGGGGAACCATATGACTGTATTTAGAGATTTGATACTTTCTAAAAACTTGATGGGTATCTCACTTCAGTTCGATTAACTATAAATAAGGTCTGTAATTACTGATTTGTTTATTTGTTTGCCTTGTTGAGAATTAATAAATATTTTTTGCAACTTCATTGCAGCAGGTTGACAGTTGCCTGTAGTAACTTGGGTTATTTTGATGAATCATGAGTGGCTGCTTAGACTAATGCCCAAATTCACAAAAGTTTAGCATCAGGTTCACGTTAATTTTGTAAGGCTAGCCCGTTGCTAAATCTTTTTGGGAATTAACAAACCATCGTTAATTGGTATTAGCAATGGTTTGTATGGGACAGTAACACAGCTTTGCATTACTTTGCGTCAATGGGGCGTTACATGAGTGATACATGGGCTTTCAATTGCAACCACCCATGCCTTTTGATGCTAAACCCTATGTACAAACATCAGTAGATAGCATTTGGCGCCAAAATTATCACTACAGGAAAGCAGGCGTTAAAAAGAGAAATGTTTAAATTTCTCCTTTGTTTTGTAACTTTGCATGTGTGCTGCATTGAGCAGCACACATGCAGGTTTTTGGGCTGATGCCCTCGTTCCTATAGTCCTCCCGGCATGGTCGTTCCTAGGTCATTACCTCCCGTTAATTTTGTAAGACTCGCCCGATGTAAATCTTTTTGGGGATTAACAAACCATTGTTAATTGGTATTAGCATTGGTTTGTATGGGACAGTAGCATAGCTTTGCATTACTTTGCGTCAATGGGGCATTACGTGGGTGATACATGGGCTTTCCATTGCAACCACCCATACCTTTTGATGCTAAACCCTATGTACAAACATCAGTAGACAGGATTTAGCGCCAAAATGTAACTAGGTGTGGGCGGAAAATCCGTTTCGCTCGCGGATTTTGCGGATTTTCGGGAAATTCGCAATCCGCGAGATTCGCGAATCTCCCGCAAAATCCGCAAATCCGCGAGCAGCGGATTTTGCTCGCACTGCTCGCACTGTTCGCGTGAGTTCGCGGCTTCCCAGTACAACTTCGCGCCCCGCGAATAAGTGCAAAATTGCAGAAATACGATCTAATCAAAACTGAAACTACTTACCAGGTTCAAAAGTTCAGGCTCATCATTAGTAGCCATTTCCTGTAGTGCTTGCTGAGGGGCCCCTCCAGAGTTCAGTTGCCAGTTGCAACTATTATGTGACCCTGCTCTGAACCTCAGAATAGTTACACATATGCCACAAAGGTCCTGAATTACAGCTAAGGGAGACAAGCAGGAGCCAGGCTGGCAGTTCAAATCCATTAATCAGCCCCTAATTCATTATTGTCAGTTGGGGCAGGGCAGGTGTTGTAACTAATTTTGCAACAATGAAAGCACTTAGCAAGTGCAAAAGTTCACTAATCAGGAAGCACTAAGGAAGCAGGTGCCAGCTAAAAAAATATTCTGTGACACATTAATCAGCCCCAAATTAATTCAGGTCACTTGAGGCAGGGAAGGTGTGCTTGCGTTGCCACAATAATGTACACTGACTGGACAACCAGAGGGTGCTGTGATGAAACAGAGGGTGGCATGGGTGGGCCAGAGGGTGACATGAGTAGTCAGAGAGTGGCAGTGGTGACAGAGAGTGGCAGTGATGAAGAAGAGTGTCCCAAACAGGCTGGACACGTAGAAACAACAAGTTCGCGAAACTTGCGACCCGACAGGTAAGTTTGCAATTTGCGACATTGTACAAAACCCTCGCGAACTGGCAGAAACCCGCGCAAACACAAAAAAAAAATCCGCAAATTCGCGAGAATATTTTGCGGATTGCGAGTTCGCAAATCCGCAAAATTCGCGAACGCGAGATTCGCAAAATTCGCCCATGCTTAAATGTAACACTACTGGAAAGCTAGTGCTAAAAAGAGAAATGTTTAAATTTCTCCTTTTTTTGCAACTTTGCATGTGTGCTGCATTGTGCAGCACACATACAATCTAGGAAAAGCTTTAAGGTGTGGCTAACCATAAAATGTGGCAAAAGGAGGGTACCCTTCATGTACAAAAACTATTGTAAACTCAGCATACACTCTAGCACAGCAGCTAAAATCAGCGTAAGGGAGAGGGGAGGAGAGAGCCATATCTTCAGAATCTGGGCCTAGTTTGTTATGAGGGTATAAAAATTTGGCAATAAAGGAGCTGAAGATGATCCTATTCTGGGTATGTTGGCTAGGGGAAAAGCTTTTAGGTCTAGAGTTAGCGATGACTTATTGATTTTACTAAACTTATAAACAAAATCTACTTTGGGAGGGAGGGCGAGGGGTGAGAGAAAAGTAGACCAAAAATTGTTTGTGTGTGTGTAAAAGGCCGCTTTATTAGGAAACAGGTGCACATTACAAAATACAAACCTTGGCAAACGCCTTACAAAACTAAACCTCGCTAAATAAATAAATAACTAACCAAACGGGCCCCCAACCCCCACCCCTAACATATTTGGGCCCTCCCCACAATACATCAATACACATTATAACATCATTATACATTACGTCATAATAAAACATTACATCATCAATCAACATTACGTCATATATATAAAACATACGTCACCAATAAACTTTATTCATCAAACCACAACTGAATTAACATTTGTCATGTCCTCCGTAATCATCGACCCTGCCTGACCCTGCACTCCTGCAGAATACCCCTTTTCCAAACTGAACGGTCAAACCATGACCAACCTGCCCCGGCCCCAGTCCAAGAAAATTCTAACGAAAATACCACCAACAATCTGCCTGAAACCGAACTGATACACCAAGACCCCGCACTGCACCTGCTCCTAGCGACAAATACAAGTACAAGAAACAACCCCTGCACACCGGTAACCCATAAAACAGCCTTTTGAAAAAGAAAAATTATTAAAAAAGGGGGGAAAACCCCAAAAGAGGGGTGCAAAAAACGAGGGAGCGAGGAGAAAGAAAAAATTTTCAGAAAAACAGGGAGGGAGGGTGGGACAAAAAGCTAAAGCACCTAGCCACCAGGTCACCAAACCTAAAATGGTGGCGGATAGCGGGAAAGGTGGAATTTATACTTGGGCTGGCTGGTCCTACTAGACCAGCCCAAAACTAGAACATTCTGGCAACTTCTGGAAATAACCCCTCGCAGCCCTCCCAAACCGCCCGGGGGAGGAGACCTCCCTTCGGTCGGCTCCCTCCCCCAAGCCCCCCTTGGGAGGGAGGGCGAGGGGTGAGAGAAAAGTAGACCAAAAATTGTTTGTGTGTGTGTAAAAGGCCGCTTTATTAGGAAACAGGTGCACATTACAAAATACAAACCTTGGCAAACGCCTTACAAAACGAAACCTCGCTAAATAAATAAATAACTAACCAAACGGGCCCCCAACCCCCACCCCTAACATATTTGGGCCCTCCCCACATTACATCAATACACATTATAACATCATTATACATTACGTCATAATAAAACATTACATCATCAATCAACATTACGTCATATATATAAAACATACGTCACCAATAAACTTTATTCATCAAACCACAACTGAATTAACATTTGTCATGTCCTCCGTAATCATCGACCCTGCCTGACCCTGCACTCCTGCAGAATACCCCTTTTCCAAACTGAACGGTCAAACCATGACCAACCTGCCCCGGCCCCAGTCCAAGAAAATTCTAACGAAAATACCACCAACAATCTGCCTGAAACCGAACTGATACACCAAGACCCCGCCACCCAGAAAGGTAGGCAAGTGGGGGGTGAACACACGGCGCCTTCCTTTCTGCCCCCCAACCGCGTAGCGAACGGAAAGATAAGTGGAATCAACGCTGCATGGCCAAAGCCCGTGCTAACGCCTCACGAAGCTCCAAAAGATAAAGGTCCATACCCACCCTTGACAAATGCACCCCGTCATCCCGGAAAAACTCAACTGACTCAAATTTAATGTCCCTATGCGATATCCTGCTGAAACCGTGGCCCCTGCAGCAACGAGACACCTCCGAATTCACCTTCTTCCTCGCCCGATCCACAGCCCTGGGGTTCACAGCCCCTCTCCATGTCCAACGCGGTATCAACTCTGTCCAAAACACATGGCACCCAGACCAGAGTTCCTTAATAAGGCCTAAATCCCGCTTCATAGCACGCAGTAAGACAACCCCTTTCGTGGCACAAAGATCATTTTCACCCAAATGAATTACCAAAATATCCGGGCATAAACCGCCCACCATGTTACTGTTTAAACAAGGGATGAACTCTCTCCAGAGCATCCCACCTTTACCCTTCCATACAACGTTAAACATTCGATCATTAAAGCCAAGTTGTTCTCCAAAGTAGCTGCGTGCCGCCTGGACTCTGGCCCATTTAACGAAGGAATGCCCCACTATCCAGACCGTTACCACTGGCGAGCGAGGTCCAGCAACGGATCCTGAAAAAGAAAACACAATTAGAACACATGACTAGGCTGAGAACGCCTGCGCTTCTTGTGCCGGGCTCCGCACATAACGCCGGAAACAATTAGAAGACCAGCGCCCCAACCTCATAATATCCCTCTCAGTCCAACCTCTGTGAAAGGCCTCCGTGGCTGCACCTATGCGGAAAGAATGAGTACCATATAAACTGCTATCAAGCCCAATGTGCTGCAGAGCTTTATGTAAAACCCCCCGTAACTGATAAGATGTGACAGGTGAACCATTAATGTGTTGGAATACGAGGGCTTCATCCCCGCCCCCACACAATGAACGCCAGCGCCGCGCCAGCAATAAAGGGCAAGTGAGCTTTGGGTCGCGCGCTTGTAACCAAACCCCTTTCCCTTTACCCGATTGATCAGTTTTGGAGCTGGATAACCAGACATGAACACCTTTATCATAACAAAAAACATCCCTCCAATTCAAACCACCCTTATGCTTGGTCCCCAACAACTCTGAGACCCTAAAAGCACCAAAAAACATAAATGCCATGAGCATGGAAAAGACACATGCCTCAAAATCATCTGAACATACCAAAGGTAAGACTGTGATTAACCTAGCCAGTATTTGCCAGGATAATGGAGCCCTTGATCGGACAACATGCCCCTGTTCCCTGGCCCATCCCTCAAGCATCCTCCTGCCTATTTCTCCTGCTGACGGGGTGTAACCCCATAACAACTGTCCCATAAAGGCAATACCCGCTAGTTTCCCCGCTATAGTCACTTTAGTGAGGCCCTTATCCATGAGATCCAGAATAAAATTAACGACATCCTCTGACCGCTGTGACAGAGCCTCCTGTCTGACAGCACCAGAGTCCAAGAATTCCCTCCAGGCCAAGGAATAAGCAGTACGTGTGGACACAGATAAAGAACCTACCACCAATTGTACGACCCTACCTCGCCTACACGCCACAGATGAGTCGGCATCGGAGTCGGGGATCTGTCTGCATCCCTCGCCAGTCCACGGAATCTCCCCCACTGTGAACGAGACAGAGCATCTGCAATGTCATTGTCCACGCCAGGAATGTGTAAAGCACGAAAATGAATGTCGTGTTTCAAACAACCCAGAACGAAAACTCTCATCAGTTTCAACACCTGTTCGTCTCTGGCAGACTGTCGGTTCACTATCTCCACAACAGCCATGTTATCCACACGAAACAACACCTTCTTGTGGGCCAATTCCTCCCCCCACAGTGTCAATGCCACCAAGAGAGGGAACAATTCCAAGAAAGTGATGCTGCGATCACCATTCAACCATTCATCCGGCCAACGTTCCGCACACCATCTGCCATTCCAGAAAAGGCCGAAACCATCACTGCCAGCCGCGTCAGAAAACATCTGTACGTCCCACTGGAAATCAACGTCTCTGACCAAGGGAACACCATTGAAAGAAGTCAAAAAGAACTTCCACATTCTCAAATCCTCCTTCACACCAGCAGACAAGCGCACACGATGATGAGGCAAGTGATGTCCTGCTAAAGCCCTACCCAATCTCCTACAAAAAGTCCTACCTGCTCTCACCACCCTACAAGCAAAATTCAAATGACCCAAAAGCACTTGAATCTCCTTCACCAACACTTTCTTTTTGGCCAACATTGTCTCTAACAGTTGCACCATGTTGCTCCTTTTATCCTCAGGCAAGCGAGCAGACATAAGTACAGAATCAAGTTCGATACCCAAGAAGGAAAGGACCGTATTGGGGCCCACTGTCTTTTCCGGAGCTAAAGGGACTCCGAGATCCTCCATGAGCCCATGGAATGTGTCCAGAGCTGTCTGGCACTCCGCGGAGCCCGGGGATCCAACAAAGAAAAAGTCGTCAAGGTAATGTGTCACCAGGGAATGACCAGACCGATTTGAAAAATACCACTGTAAGAAAGTGCTAAAACATTCAAACAGCGCACACGATATTGAGCAGCCCATAGGTAGAGCTTTGTCCACATACCAGTTACCTCCGAATTGTATACCAAGAAGGCACCAATCATCCGGGTGGACAGGCAACAGGCGGAAGGCAGATTTGATGTCACACTTGGCCATCTCAGCGGCTGCGCCCGCGGTCACCACTAGTGACATGGCTACGTCAACCGAAGAGTAGGAGACCGACACAACCTCCGGGTCAATAAAATCATTAACTGAGGATCCTTCAGGCCATGATAAATGTTGAATGAGTCTGAACTGACCTGCCTCTTTCTTAGGAACAACACCGACTGGAGAAACCATCAAATTGAGTAACGGCCAATCTTTGAACGGGCCAGCCATCCTACCCTCCTGAACCTCCTTATTAAGTTTGTCTTGGACAACTGCGGCGTGTTCCGACGCCGATTTAAGATTGGCAGACCACCTCCGTTCCCGGGATCCTAGGTAACCCAATCGGAAACCAAACTGAAAACCGTCTAATAACTTTATTCTTGCAGACTCATCGTCATATCCGTGCAAGGCAAACCGTAACCTGTCCAATTTAACCGGTGTACGAGCCTTTGGCCCCAGAACCCTTAGCACCTCTGGATCCCAGACCCCTTGAAAACTGTGTTGACGAGTTGGCATTACCTGATCCTGACTGCTTCCCCTGTTGGCTGCCCGAAGGCTCGTTGTCCCAACATTTGGATAACGGGTGTTTCCTCCCGCAACCTGAACACTCATGCCTGAATTTACAGTACTCTCTAATACAGGAACCCCTATTGAATTCCCAACAGAAACCAGATCCTGATTGAGTGGGAGTGTTGGACCCCACCCCTCCCCGGGTGGGCTTCCCCTGAAAGGGCCGATACACTAGTGGCAAACCACTGGCCGTAAACACAGTCTTCCCCCCAGCTGATGACCCCATTGTGTGTTGCCATAAATCATTATCGAGCTCACCCCACTTCGCCTCAGGGTCCCACGCCATCCTAGCCCTAAATTCCTCGTCGTATTGAGACCAGGCAAAACCACCCCCGGTGATCTGAGCTTTACGAATCACATCCATGTACTTAAACAGGGAAACGCTGCGCTCAGGGAACTTTTCACAATACACACTGGCATAAATCAAAAACGCAGCTGTCCAATTTTCAATATTTAAAGGTACTTTAGGGCGTTTAGCCAACTCGAATTCTTCCTCTTTAGAGCCCTCCTTAGACCGGACTTCTCGGTGGAGAAGCTTAAGGAGCTCCACATACTCACCGTTCCAAATTCTTTCCTTAGTACTAAGCATCAAATGAGCACCCAGAGGCTTCGTCACCCCCATGTATGGCAGTTTTTTGATTTTCAACTCTTTACTAGCCACTGGCTCTTTAACATTGCTGGAAGCACCAGCTATAACACCACTGTCCATTTTGTCTGTAACTTTGCTGGAAGCACCTGCCATAACACCACTGTCCCCCGTCACTGTAACGTTGCTGGAAGCACCAGCCATAACACCACTGTCTACTTTGTCTGTAACTTTGCTGGAAGCACCAGCTATAACACCACTGTCCCCTTGTTGTGTAACTTTGCTGGAAGCACCAGCCATACCACTGTCCCCTTTATTTGGTATAAACAGTTCGTCAGTACCCACTGCAGTGTCTTTGACATAACGACCTTTAACCAGACGGCCATCCGTAATGACCACATCAAGTTCACCACCGGTACCCACAGACACCATAACAGGTTTGGCCTGTGGGGCCGTTTGCTCACCTGGCAAAAGAGATACAGCTCTCGATGGCTCTGCCCGTGGCGCCGAGGACAATGCATCTGGTCTCCGAGGTGCCCTACCCGATGGGCCGCGCTCTCTTCTCCCCTGCAGTTGCCTCTGGACCACTGGAACCTGTAAAATACTATGAGAAGAGTGAGAGGGCACCCCCCCTCAAGATCCCGCAGTTCACCTTCCTCGGGACTCTCCTCATCATAGTCCAACACCACCGAGTCCACACTAGTATGCATCACATCACCACGGGTCTTACCCAACCCGGTATCAACCACTGTACATTTAAAAGATTTTGAAACTCCAGGTGGGGGAGCAGACTGTACACGTCTGTACCTCCCTGGGCGCTGACTCTGTTGCTCCATAGCCGCCGGCAAGGCCTGCCACCTGTACCTGCTACTCGTTGGGGCCAGCGGGATCACACCAGACCCTCGTGTGCTGGCCGCGTCGGGCTCCCTCGGTGGAACAGAGAGGGCCGCGCTAGGCACTCTCCTCACTTCCCCTTGGCGAAAAGGGACTGGACTGCGCCCTGCCAAGTCTGGAACACCGCGCCTAACCTCGTCCTGAAAAGAAAAAGTTTGGACTGGTGTGCTAGGGTTCCTACCATCCACAGACCAACCATACACATTCTCCCTCCGAGTATAATCAACAGCCCTCCTCTGACCTCTCTCCAAGGAATGGCCACGCGCGTCATACCTCAAAGGAACCACCTGAATCGGAGAACCACCTACCACCTCCTCGTCTTCACTATGATCCAAATTATCAGGTGCCGAAAAGGAAGCGCGACTAACAGCTCTAGGGACTGAGTCCTGGCCTGCTGAATCCCTCTGAAAACTACGCTGTGCCAGGCCCGCCGCGCCAAAATGTTCCCATCCTGGAGAACCACACATGAAATACGGACCCCCAGAGGCCCCAGATAAGTGCGGAGCTGTACTCCTGGGTCCTTGCATAGGCCCGCCACTCACCTGACCAAAACCTCTATCCAGGCCTAACAAAGTGCCCTGGAAGCTAACCCCCGCCGCATTCAAGGCCCCAGGAGCCGGAAACCCACCCATACCCATTCCAGCCGTGCCAAAAACCGAAGAACCTACACCAAAAGCAGTCTGGCGATGCTGTAATCCCGATTGAAAAGGCCCACCCCTCAGAAATGGAACACCCCCACCTTCAGATCGAAAACCTTCACCCTGCTCCAAACCAGTAATCGCACCACCAAACGAAACATTGACGCCCATTTGGGCCCATTCACCCTCACCTCTAGAGCCACCGCCCCCAGAAACCACTTCGCCAGTCGACGAGCCCGGGGTCGAAAACAATAACGGACTCCCCACATTACCTCCAAACTCACCCACCCCCGCTTCAGCCTCTTGCGCCACAACCTGTACACCAGAAGACAAAACAGTCCCGGGCCCAACTAATCCCCCCTCATGACCCTCCCCAACCCGAACATTGCGCGGAATACGACCTAAAGGAGTTAACAACCGTTGACCATCTTCAGGGGCGAACTGAGTTTCACTAACAACCAAAACGTCCTCCTGGGCCCCAAGGGCAACCTGGTCCCGCTCGGAGTCCTGTAACACAAATTGCACCGAATTCCTACGACCTCCGCGCACAGGGGCACCTTCCGAAGACTGTCCCCGCCGCTCAAACAGCGGGTCCGAGGCGGAGCGTTTCTTGCTGCCTCCCCGTCCACTCCTGCCCCCTTTTTTCGACCCCTGCCCCCGTCCCGCCATTAACGGAAAATCCCCCGTTCCAGAAGCAACCTGCAGTGGAAGCGGCGGGGCTTGTGAAGGCACACCCGTCCCCCCACTCAACATACCCGGGGCCTCCGGAGCTTCCGAAGCACCGGGCTCCCCCCGAGTTGACCGTTGTGGGGCCGGCTTCCTAGACCGGGAGCGGCCCCTCTCGCTTACCTGACTCGGACGTCTCCTCTTCGGCGATGAACATGCCATTACTGCGGCCACTACACCGGCGGAGGCCTGGCGTTGGGGCCTAGCCTGTCCACCTCCTGCGAGTAAATCCAAACGACCGGCATCAGCCAATAAGCGCATCGCCTCAAGAACTCGTGCGTCTTCCATTACTAAGCTCGAAGAAATATCGCTACAGGCAAAGAATGAAAAAGAAACACACACACACAAGATACTCTCACAAAAAGCTAAAGCACCTAGCCACCAGGTCACCAAACCTAAAATGGTGGCGGATAGCGGGAAAGGTGGAATTTATACTTGGGCTGGCTGGTCCTACTAGACCAGCCCAAAACTAGAACATTCTGGCAACTTCTGGAAATAACCCCTCGCAGCCCTCCCAAACCGCCCGGGGGAGGAGACCTCCCTTCGGTCGGCTCCCTCCCCCAAGCCCCCCTTGTAAGTGCTTTCACCAAGTCCTGTATATCCACTAGTTTGTTGTGACATTCACAATTTGCTTCCACTCACTACAAAATGCAGTTAAGGGCAATCGGTCAACCCACTTCAACCATTGGGTACCTTCACTGTGAGTGACAGAATTATGGTCTTTCACAAGGCGCATCTCCACACACAAAGTAGATCTCTTCAGTGCTTGGGAATACCATTTCAATGTGAGCATTTTAAACCCAAAAATATATTTAGGCTTTTAGCCATTTTGTATTGGCTAGGGCCCTGCCACTAATTGAAAAATAAGTTCTATAACATTCATGGGCAAAGAAAACAAGCACTGACAAAACCAAAGGCTGGCAGCCAAAACACCTACTGGCTTTGCCAACGCTTGTTTGAAACATTTATTTGGTATTTTTACTTTTAAGCAGAGAGTGTGGACAGTGCGCTGAAGAATAGGCAAATATAATTTCAGAAGAGAAACACTGAAAATGTATGCTTTTTACTGTATGCTTTTTCCGATTCAGGGCCTTATTATGAGTCTGGCAATCCCAGGACCGCCAAACTTGAGGAGGAGTGGCGGTGACGGTCCAGCCACCGATGCACCAGTGCTCAACAGCTGCAGTCCCACCAAGCATATTACGAGTTTCCTCTCCACCACAGTTTCCATGGCGGTTCTTCCTCCATGAACAACCATGGCGGAGAGGAAACGAAGAGGGCCCTACAGGGTCCCCTGGCTTCTCTGGGTCCTGGGGAGTATGCCCCTGTGTGCGTGCACCAAAGTTCCTTCAAAGCATGGACTTAACAGTCCCTGCCGTGCTAGAACTCTTTTTGGCGTTCCTATTGTGGTGCCTGTTGTCAAAGGCACCACCATGGGACTGCCAACGAAAGGCCACCAAACACAAGAAACACTTGTATTCTGGCGGGTTGCCCATCCACAGGTTTTGAGGTGCAGACTCAGGCCCCGAAATGGCGGTCCGCACCTGCACCGCCAAACTCGTAATCAGACCCCTAGTGTCACATGTTGTCATATTTTTGTGATTAGATAGAAAATAGGGTGGGGTGTAATTTCATATTCTTATAAATGTAATTATTTACTCTTATCAGTAGCCGCAGGGTATAACATTTAATTAGCCTTGGGGGACAGTACGGCAGTATATCGATTAAATGATACAGAGGGCAGTAAACAACCCAGGTGGTGGAGTCCATGAGTAGTAAAATTTTGTATGTGTACCATTGTAATAAAGAGAGGACAACCAGAAGTCTAAGTACAATAAAAACTAAGGATGCAGCAGGAAGGTGAAGGAGCAGAAGCCAGTTCCCCTCCCCATTTTGCAGTGATGGTGATGACTATGTTTGTCAGCAAAATGAATGGGAGGTGCGAATTGAACCATGTGCCTGCATTCTCAATTTTTTGGCCACTTAAAAGGCTAGCCACCTCTGCTTGGAGCATGCCCACTATCCACATATTTTATGTCAGTGATGTAATTCTTCTTGATCTCGTTGCAGCATTTTACAAAGACATTGAGGTGAACTACATGCCTAAATGTCTGAACATTTTTTGTACGTTAATACTTCAAAAAAGCAAGGTGGTATAGGTTACAGGTAGAAAAAAGAAGTATGGTGCAATTGGGTGTTAGACAATGAAAAAATTAGAAAGCTTTAAAACGTATCCCTATTGAGGGGGAATATCTTACTCTGACTATCATATATCATAAATATCAAATATCCTAGAGATGTGGCAAGGCTTTGGCCCATGTAGGGGTGGGGATGGAGGGTGTTGGTGATTTTCATGACTTCAGCTATAAGACGTATTCATTTTTAACACTTAATTTCCATCTATGGAACCAAAATATCACCAACTTTAGTCTGTGAAACATAATCATACATCTTGTGCACCTCTAGATACTTTTTAATAAAATAGAATTTAAACTTCTGTAAAAGCGATGTTTCCTGAGTCCCTCCTTCTTCAATACAATCTCTGCGACTCGAACTTGTATTGCCAAGTTCCTGTGCAATGTCCATGGCTTGCTGTGATTCAATGCGGCTTGTGATTAATTCACTCATCAAAGAATTCCCTGAGAGAACTACTGAACAATGATGTCTCTACAGGGAAATACTGATAATTTCAAAAGCAACAAAACATATTAATTGCAACTCTTTTGGCTCTCTCTGGCAACAGTGGCATAGGTAGGCCTTTTGCGCCAATGGCGGGCCCAGTCTTTGCTGCCTGTGGCGGCCCAGTCCTTTGCCACCCAGGGCAGCTATAAGAGCTGGGGCGGTGCTGGTGATCGAATTCTGCGTTTATTGCCCCGTGCGGCTGCAGGTTAAAGTGAGGGGGAAACACTTGCCTCCCAGGGCAGACCACCCCCCTCCCACACTCCCTGCCACGCCACTGCTGGCAAACTTCAAGAGTTGTTCCAATGGTCAACTAAAACTGCCACTGAAAAATCAGTTTCCTGAGCTTAGTTTGAGGCTCAGCTCATTTGACTTTTCTAGCCTAAGTACAACAAAAGTGGGCTTAGCTTTGGTTAAAAAGACATAAAACCCCATCAAAAACTGGTACTTAACCGCAAGGTACTCAGAAAGCTGCTACTGCTAAGGGCAAATGCCCTTCCTTGAAGAACTGCAACTGGGGCATGTGCTGGACTAATTAACCACAAATGCACTTGCACGTTATCTAAAAACCGAAATCCAGGACTTTAACCATGTTATTTTTGTCTGACTTGTTTTAAGAGCACAATGCAGTCAGATTTACATCCAGGTTTCTTAAATATGGTATACAATCTGTGAATAGATGCACAAAACTATCAGAATGAACAAATTAGTTTTAATATGTTTTACATTTTAAAGTTTATTTAAACTTTTTTGAATTTGTATCAGAATCAATAAAGACTTTGACTCGATTGTACTGCATCAAGGGCATCAGTACAAAACGAATGATAACTTACTCTTAAGCCTCACTAAAAGAGTATCTCTTTTTGCCCAATAGGGGAGCATTCTTCAAGAATAGATCAATTAATGGTGGTTAGCAACAGCACCACATTTCTCATGTTAATTCAATTGTTGAATGTGTATATGAGAAGTCCCTAGAGTCATAGTGGATGTAATCAAATGTGCCAGGAACAGCACGAACACTTTGGAAATAATGAAGCAGAAATTTCATTTCAAATTCAAATTCATAAAGCTTTATTCGGAACATTAAAAAGCATGTCCATAAAAGCACATACAAATACAGATACAAACATTTCATTAGACATTAAACATTAAACATTTCATTTAAGAAAAAGGAACACATAATACATATATTATCCAGAGGGGGGTGGAATAAATATTTAAAATGGTTAAAAGCACATACTTTTCCTGGCGCTAATAGCTTTAAGCAAAAATGTAGCGGTAAAAAAGCAAATGTCCGGATGGTGCAAATTAAAAAGCAGTTTCATAGCGTCCATGGTTGTTCTCACTCCAAATCTCTTAAACATTGGCTTTAGGTAGAATTTCCGGAGTTCACTATACAATTCGCATGATAATAAAAAGTGCTTAGTGCTCTGTTCCGTTGTATTATCACATACACAGGGTCCATTAGGGCGCATTTTAATATTAGGGCACGCAACAAGGTAATGTACTATTCCCATCCTCATTCTAGTTAGTACAAACTGGTGCAAAACTCTGGTTACCTGTGATAAATACGGATGAAACCAATAAAATCATTCATGCTATTGTACAATACACATGTGGGTAGTTTAGAATCCTCCAGAAAATGCCTTTCATTAAAATAGTTCAAGAAAGTTATTTTCATACTTGATTTGGAGATATCCGAGGCACTGTATGGATCATTGATCACATTAATCCCAAAAATCTTTTGGGAACAGTCAATGATGTATTTAATCCAAGGGATCCTTAAATGCTGGTCTAAAGAAAGGCAGTCCTCAATAATAACTCTATTCAATGAGGTGCCATCACTGAGCCAAATGGAGCGCCACAATAATAGGGGTCATTTCAATTGTAGGGGTGCATCATAATCATGCTTAGAGTGTACCCACATATAGTCACTTGTTTTATTAACATGAAGTGTTAGAATTTGAAGCGTATTAACTTGAATACATGGTGTGTTTTAGGCCATTGACAAGTAGCATGTAGAACTGACGTAGAAAATGAATGTAACTAGCAGGAAACATTCACATGAAGAACTCATGTTGTGCAACTGGCATTTATTCATGTACTAAATGTGCTTATGAATTTAGTTAGTTATTTCATATATTGGTAAACAGCCGTAGCCAGCCGCTGCAGCTCCAGCCCCCATGGATTGCCAGATAGCACTTCAGTCCTGAAACACTTTTGACTTTTAATACAGAGTTGGAATGGAACTCGTGAGACTCGGACTACTACTGGGGCTTCACCTGAATGTTGCCTATAGTGAATGGGTAATAACTACTATTGCTAGAACAAGGAAGGAGTGGTATTCAGCAAGTGACCTAAAGAAACACTAGTGCACTGACCTCAGGGGACTGTGAAACTTGATTGTGAATGCTGTATTTCCTTTTGGGGTGGTAGCATTAAAAGAAAAATGTATTTTTTCTTATAAGAAAGTATTGGACTGGACAATTATTTATTGCTGCTGCACATATTTTGAGTTGTGAGCTTGTGCCCACGCCCCTGTATCTACCCCCTACCACCACCATCAGACGTGTTGACCCATGCTACTACTGAGAGTCAAGTACTGAAGGGTACTAGGCCCAGGTGCTACACTCACAGTAAGCTGGGTCCCAGGACATCAGAAGTAAAAGGCTTCGGCCTGCACGGCTGGGCTGAGTAGCTTCTGCTTGCCTCATCGCCCTCTGAATTAGGTTCTGACAAATTTGCTGGCTGCTGAGAGAATGTGAGGAACTAATCTGTTTCAAGGTTTTTCCTAGCATCAATGCTTCTCCACAATCGGGTAATACTGATTATTTCTTGATGACCGCTTTAGTAGACCATATCAATAAAGGAAGTTCCATGTACCTAAATTCAATGTTAATCAAAGCCTACTTTATGTGTCATAATATAATGTACATGATTTATTTCAAAGAGATGATTGTGTTTGTATTTATGTAGTATTACACATCCCATTTTGAAGTTCCAAAGCACGGTGTCAGGCAGGTACCACACTACACAGAAGGAGAGTGCTTGGCTGTAAAGGTGCTTCAAATTCTGTGTTCATAGTTGGGAAGTGTTTTGTGTCATCCATGAGTGACTAGAGTGTGATGGAGAAAGGATAAGTAAGAGATCGGGGGCCGTATGTATGAAGCAGAAATTAGCTCGCAAACGATGCGAATCGCGAAAAAGAGCGTTTGCGAACCTATAAATCGCAAATCCCAATGTATGAAGTATAAAATGCATGCAAAAGAAGGAATTGCTATTTTGCAATTTGCAAACCGTGCGAAAGTGGTAAATAGCGAATTACATAGCGATTTCCAAATTTGCGCTGAAACCGGTTAGCGAAAAACACAAATCTGGAAATCGCAATTAAGAATTTGCAATGGAATGTATCAACCAATCGCAAATTGCGAAATAAGGGAATTCGCAAATTAAGGAATCGCAATTACCATCAAGTGGGAGCAGGTGGTAACCAGGTGCAAAGTATAAAATGAAGCCCAGAATGCAACACACTCTTATCCACAATGTCTGGGCTGTACATGATAGTGAGAAGGCGAAGACTGAAAGCCGTGGCGCAGAGGAGGAGACGGCAGGAGAGGATATTCCGGTTAAGCACCACCATCTTCCAGCGCACTGAGGAGGACATCTACACCCATTACAGACTGGAGGAATAGAGCATACTTGATTTAATTGAGGAACTGAGGCCCCACCTAGAACACCCCACCCGCAGGGCCCAGGCCATACCCACACACATCCAGGTCCTGTGTTCACTACACCTGCTAGCCTCAGGCAGTTTTCAAGGGGGTCATAGCCTCAGCAGGAGGGGTGTCACAAAGTGCCCTGTCGCGCTTCTTCCATGCGTTCCTCAACGCCATGACACATAGGATGCAACATCACTTACACTTCCCTAGCACCCCACAGGAACTAGCACAGACAAAGCAGGACTTTTACAACATTGCCCAATTACCCCACGTCATAGGATGTATAGATTGGACACATGTTGCCATTTCCCCCCCTCAAACATAGAGTATGTATTCCGGAACAGGAAATGCTACCACTCACTGAACATACAGATGGTGTGTGTGCTTAAAACATAATCATCGACATAGTGGCAAAGTATCCAGGAAGCACACATGACGCCTTCATATTCTGTCACAGTGGGCTATACCGTAGACTCTCAAGAGGGGAATTTGGAGAGGGATACCTACTAGGTAAAAGCACACAATGACAGCCCACATTCCAAATGTCCAGCATGTGCATGACAGTGACTGACCTTTCTACATTTCCACCCACAGGGGACAGTGCCTATGCAGTCCGGGATTTCATGCTGACACCCTTCCTGAATCCTGCCACTGCTGGGGAGCGGCGCTACAACCGGGCACACATTTCAACAAGAGGCACCATCGAGAGAACATTTGGCATATTGAAGAGCAGGTTCAGATGCATTCACAAAAGTGGAGGAGCCCTCCAATACAGCCCAGAAACGTGCTGCAAAATTGTAGTAGCTTGCGCCATGCTGCACAACATTGTTACCAGGAAAGGGACACCAATGGAGTTGAGTGACTCAGAATCCTCCGACGTGGAGGGACCTGGACCTGTACACATGGAAGCTGGCGTAGCTGCTGCAGAAGCAGGGCGACAGAGGCGTGATGAGATCATGCACAACTACTTCTAGGTGAGAAATAACGATACCATGACAACTTGAGCCTTTGCTAATGTGTTTAATTACCAATAGCAACAATGTCACACATCAAAAGTAACAGAAAGGAACTCTCCCAATCCAATGCACATGTTGTATTCACAGTGCAGCAATTGTAGTCTAATCACAGTAAATACAACACTGTTGCTGGCCCTATGTCTCCCCTGTGTGAAATAGCCATTTTGCAGTAGTTCCTATTGTTGTGTGGCAGGCCTGGTGCTCCTGCCACTACGGCACCTCTCAACAGTGGGTGGTGGGGTGTTGGAGCTCTGCACTGACTGTGAGTCCTCCTCACTGGGGGTCAGCACCCCTGGACCAGCAGTACGCAGTGCGCGCAGTTCATCCAGGCTAGCAGTTGACTGAACTACCATAGTGGCAATATCCTGTATTCCGTGAGAGAGCTCACGCTGGGTCTCTATGGCACGCCTTGCCAGCATATTGGTGGAGGAGGCCAGGCGGTTAATAGCGCGAGTACAGTGGTCCATGCGGGCCATTTCTTTGCGCCTGGCTGCGCGTTCTGCTCGCAACTCGGCAGTCAGCTCCTACACAGCCCCCCCCCCCGATTTCCTGGCGTATTCCCTTGTTTCCTGCCCTAATCTCCCGCTGAATGGCCTTCATATGTTTCGCTTGCAGGCGGTGTACCTGGAGCATGTGCATTTCGAGGCCAGCAAAGACTGATTCATCCTGGTGCTCACTGGAGCCGAAGCCTGTGCGGGGTCCAAGCCTGCCTGTGGTCGTGGCTCCTGCTGCAGGGTAACTGGTGCTTCAGACTGCGCTGTCACATTGTCCTCATCCTCATCTTTCATTATCCTCAATGGCCTCACGATCCTCCTTCTGTGTCCCTGTGGTTGGATGAAAGGACTGTCCTCCCCATCTGAATCCTGGCCCTGGCTACCTTCTCCAGAGGCTTGGGGTCCTGTGTCACTTGCACTGGCTGTTGCCTTCCCACTTGCAGGTGCTGTGGATCGAACAGCACACATTAATATTTTGTTCCTATCATGTGATGTTCAAATAAATTCTTTAACACTGTTCCCTAACTTCACTTGTGTCAATCAACTTTCCTGACCTGCACATCTGAAATTTGCTTTAGTTGGATGCTACTTCAAACATTACTGACTATTGTGACTACATCTCCCATAATGCATTGCTGTGGGTGCATTTGTACTTGCTCAGGGCTGACATGTGGCTCCCCTTATCCCTAGGTCGCTGCAGGGGGTTGCTGGGGGTGGTTTAGGGTGGAGAAGGCATGCTCCTTACCTGGTCTTGCAGCTGGTTTGGCTGAGCTGTCTAGCAGGGACACGCCCGCAACACTCTGTGGAGGCAGTGTGCCCTCTACCAGTTCCTCCAGTGGCGTTGAGTCTGTGACATTGGAGGTTCCCCCACCGGTGAGCTGGGACTGCTCCAGCTTGGCAGCCAACTTCTCCTTGGAGCGCTGGAACAGGTCGTACCAGCGCTTCCTCAACACTTCTATTGTCCGGTGTGTCACTCCAAGGGTATTGACTTTGGCTTGGATGCCTTCCCAAATCCTTCTCTTCCTGGCTTCAGGCACCTTGTGCGAACTCCTCCCAAATAATGCCTCATGGTTTGGCACCATTTCTGTGATGAGGGTTTCTAGTTCTGCCTCAGAGAACTTGAGCTTTCTCTTCCTGGCTGCTTCCCCCTCTTGCTGCTCCTGCTGGGTTGCTGGAACATCCTGATTTCCTCCTTCTTCCATGGCTCCTGAGTAGCAAACAACAGTCACACCCTCTCTCAGTAGCAATACTGAAGCACCATGGGAAATCAGTCACTTCCTGGATGGTGATGTCATCATAAAGCATCAAGATTGAGATTGGAAGTTTCCAGAAAATCGCAAAATTGTGATTTTTCCCGTTGGAACATCGCAATTTTGCGATTTTTCGGCCAGCGATCTCGCAATTTAGCGATTTACAGTCTGCGATCTCGCAAATTCGCGATTTTTTATGATTAAGGAATCGCTATTGGCCATCGCGCAATTATTTAGCATTTTTATCCGAATCGCTAAATATTTGTGATTGTGTTGATACATGCCGATTTGCAATTCTGAATTTGCGATTCGGTAAAAATCGCAATTTCCAAGTCACAAATCGGTTTCTTGATACATATGGCCCAAGGCGTGCTGTTTTTATAATTAGCTGAAACATGTAGTTTACTCCACAGGTCACTTTTGTCTTTAAGGTGATTACAGAAGATTTTTCACCCCTCCTTGCGAGTTTTGGCGCAAGTTCGGCGTTCGGTGCTCCGTGTTCGGAGCACGGAGGAGGAGCGCTTTGAGCTGCACCCGCACCTGCACGGAGACCCGCTCAGAGACGAGAGCGGGCGAAGGTCGACGGTACCACAGCATTCATCGCAATTGTGGACCTGCACTTGTGGCACATGCGGATTAGCGTAACCCAGCTCACCCGGACCCAAACCCAGACCCGGACTCCGATTGACGCTGCCCCCGGAGGCTCCCTTGAGACTCCAAGCGGTTTTCAGGTGAGGAAAACGCACTGCCTCGCCTGCATTGCCTCGCCCCCTACCACTGCTTGACTCAACTCGCCCCATCATACAAGCAGTACCCCCTCTTCCCGGGCAGCCCCTCCCCCCTCTGAACGCAGAGAAAAGTGATTGAAGAAAGAGGTGGAGGCGGAGGGGTTAAACTGGCGGTTGATGAGCAGTGAGAAAGGGGTCTAAGATCTCTACCAATAGCTTTGCTCCTGCTCCAGTAAATCACCTTAAGAAAACTATTTTTAACCATTTTTAAAAAACCATTTCGAATACTTGGCATTAACCACTCCACCTTTGCCAGGAAGGATCTTTTCAGTTGGAAATAAATGGGGATTATTGCGGCATTTCCTGAATGAGTCCCCCCCAGCTGCCATCATTGGACAACCATTCCGAACGAATAGCAGCCGTCTGCTCTCCTACGCCTGCCATTTCATGCCCCTCTACACTGGACAGGATACTGGGCAAGATTGACATATTTTGCACGCCTTTTGTAACTAGTTCTTACACCTAGTTCTCACATACCGTTGGGCGACTGAGAGGCGACCAGAAGTTTTGTTGCTTCGCCGTGTCACAGGGCCAGTATCAGTGTCGCCTGGCTTGTCTATCCAGCCAACCTTGCCCCTTCTCTTGCCTGACGTTAAGATGCTGAGGGAAAAGTGAAGTGAAGTGAAGGGCAGGGACAAAGTACGAGCGCGGTTGCCGTTAGAGGCAGCCGCTAAGTAAGAGCCGGGGGGGGCTGCCCAGGCCAAGCTGACTAGGTCCGTTTTGGCTCAAGGTACGCCCTGAGTGCTCCACTCGTCCGTATCAACTGTCCCCCCAGCGTTCCACCTTGGCATATCCTCGCCCAAACCAGTAGCCTATTCAGCTCCCACGCCAGCCTCATAGCTCAAAGCTACTCAAAGCTACTCAAAGCTACTTAACATCTCACGGCCCCCGCTTCACGGGAGCCGCTCGCTGCTGTAGCTACCATTTCTGTTTTCCTGAGGGCGTTTGGACTTTCTGGACCTTGATGTTTTAGTGTGGGTCCCTGGTGTTGGAGCTGAACTGGGACTGGGGGGTACACTTACCGGAGCTGGGGGACGAGGGGAGTCCTCTTCTGTTGCCGCCACCGCCAGGAGTCACTACATTGCAGGCATAGTGCCGCCGCCCCGGGACTGCAATTCCCGGCTGCCTCAGCGGCGGTGCAGCTTCCACACGCACTGCAAGCACCAGGAGGCGCCCACATACAGAGCTCTGATCAGCTTCGTGGGACGCGAAGCCCGGGCAAAGGGCGGGCCCTCTGTGGCCCTCAGAGGCACGAGGAGGCCGGGACGGGGCCACCCTCATTGACTCCATCACACTGCCAAGGTAATAACTGTACGTTCTTTCTGACATTACGGCAAGGGATTACCCACTGGACTTAAGTTGCAAATTTTCTAATACCCTCAGATTTTCTTGCGGCCTTGTTATAGCCTAACTTTGCACACCTTACAATGACTCATAAGGGAATGACTAATAAATCCATCAGCCAGAGACGTTTGCACTCAGGGTCACAGGTTCTTTGCGGGCCATCTCCGCCCATCGCTCTAACGAATGAACCTGCAAGGACTAGCATGTCTACCAATCAACCGCCCCCATCCAACTAACGGTATAGCACAACAACTCTCATTGCTGGACGAGTTAAATTCCCTCTGCAAAACAAGGTATGCCACTGTGGAACCCAGAAATGAAACTAGAAGTCCCTCCCCTTGCCCTGATAAAAGAATTTGTATGTCAACCCCAACCGCTAGTCCTCTGGTACATCTTCCCCAACCCAAAAATGTTAATACACCAACCACAGTCTTTCCCCAGTCCTCAACTAGCAAAAGGAAATGGAATGGGGTTAAGCCCACAGGGAACAAACCTAAACAACAAAAACTGTGTTTTAGCTCCCCACTGACTGCAACTAACCCCTTTCTAAAATTGGAAGACAAAATGGACAATTGGTAACATCCTTCAATTTGAACTTTCAGGCCCATATTCAACAAATGGTTGGCTCACTCATTTCGCCACTGATTGTCAAAATTTCCACCCTAGAGGATAGGCTGCTGGGAATAGAGAAATGTATTAAGAACAGCCAAATATGTCCTGAAAAACCTGTAACACCAATCTGTCCCAATCCACCTGGTACAAGCAGTTACACTCAAACTCACCTCTTAGCTCCTATCCCGTCACTCCCTAATGCCCCTAAAATTAACCTCAAATCCAGACCTACACAATATACTGTTACAAGAGTAGAGCCTAATAAACGAACACACATACAGCTACCCCCGGAGGCTGTACCCTTTGTGTGCGTTCTTGCGGGAGTTCCAGCACTCAAAAGTGGGAAAATTAAGCGGGAACAAGACTTACTTAACAAAGTCACGCACTGGTTAACTAAAAACAGGCCCCTGCCACTAGGATCGGACGGTACCATCATGGCTGTTAGAAGGGTGGGCTGACTAGGCCCCCTAAAAAAAGACATCAACGGTGACCTTGTTTTAATAAAATTTAGAAGCAGTTGAGTCGTTCCCTATCTGCCAACTTTGTACCCCCGTCAAGGTGTTGGCCCTATATCCGTCTGGGACTTACGTGACTTTTATCCAAGCATGGCATATACCCCGCGCCTAAAACCAAGGGCAGAGTCAGCTCACTCGAGGAGCAAAAATACCCGTGCACCCTGTGGCCATGGCTTTTCCGCCTTCAATTACCCTGTAACAATGTACAATGGCCATGGGTATGAAAAATCATGAATTCTACTATGAAACAAAGGAATTTATTCATGTAGCATAGACAAATGTTTTATCTTCTTGCCATTTTGTGCTTTTGTATGTAATTTTTGTTATGAGTGTTTTTAAATCTATGCTTTTATGATTTTAAACAAAAAATCGAATAAAGCTAGTATTATGGTTATGGTTAACTGTAAATACTTCTTAGGTGTTCCACACTTTGAGCCTTGTTTATTCGGGATCTAGATAGTTAGAGTAAAGAGAGGACAGTGTTCTTTGTGGATAGTCACCCCTATTTAAGTAATGCACTTAGATGCCCAATTTTGAGTATGTAATGTGAACAAACAACGGTCCGAGACCAATCTATTTCATGAAAAACAATAAGTCAAAAACTTATTCAATTAGAGGCGTACATTATCTAAACAGCCTTACTCAATTAATGATAAACAAAAGAGGAAAAATAGGCAACAGCAGCCAGCTCCAAATATATGCAATATTTTAATCTATTGTCATAATAAAAAGCGAATTCACAGTATTACGTACATTTTATATACATTGCCCCGTATTAAGAGCGTGCAGTAGAATAAAAAGAAGTGTCAAAAGAGGGTGAACGTGATAAGATGAAAGGAAAAGAAATCACACAGAATTATAGAATTATTATCAATGTTTCAAAAAACACCAGCCAATGAAGACCGGAACAATAAATCCTGGCCACTTCAGTAAGTCAGTACGTAGTCCATCATGTTATTCATAAGACATGAGATGTATAAATGTCTGCACTATATCATAGAGGGGGATAACATTAGTGGTCCAGGTTTTTTGGTGGGCCCAATTTTGAGTATGGTGAGGAATGGGTGAGACCTGCCGAGAAGGACTATCTGAAAGCTTATCTTAAAGTCCATAATAAAGAACCATCAGCCTGATTCATCATGCCGAAATCGGCTCGCAAAGGGCCAGATTCTGAGAATCTTGCCCTTTGCGAGCACTATTTTTGCATTTGGGATTCATCATCCCAAATGCAAAAATCGGTAATAGCGATTTCACACTTTTGCGAGGAATTACATTTAAGGAATCTCTATTTGAGATTCCTTAAATGCAATTCATCATCCATTTAAAAATTGCGAATTCGCAATTTCGGCCCACTATTTACCGCGAGGTCAAACCTCGTGGTAAATAGCGAAAACTTAGAAAAATGCTTTTAAAAACATTTTTCTAAGTTGCATGTTGCACACACACATGTCCTTTGGACATGTGTGTGTGCAACACCTGCTTCAATTTGCATTTAAGGGGTGCTACAGGGTGTCCTTTGGACACCCCTGGCACCCTTTAAATCGCTATCTTATTTGCGATTAGTAATTTGCTAATCGCAAATAAGGATTGTGTAGGAATCGCAATTCTTTTTGCGATTCCTACATGAATCCCGTTTTGCGAGTCTGTAATAGCGATTCCTTATGAACCGCTATTATAGACTCGCAAAACGGGTGTATGATGAATCAGGCTGTAAATTTGGTAGATCTCCGACAGCATTGGGGGAACGTACTCTACTAATGCTTGGGTTGGAGGTTTGGAGGAGCTTTTCTAAATGCGATCCTATTATTTTGTAATACTTCTCTGTGGAGATAATATTCACGAATTGTAACCAACAGGAGCTTCACTCGGCAAGGCCATACCATTAAAATGCTCCTCATGGTCACACATGTTTACAAAAAAAAGTATTTATGTAAAAAGATTGTGCAATGTCCCTGGAAATGATCAGAACAATTGCACTTGTATGCAAAGGAAGGTTGGCCAAATAAAATCCTTGTATGAACCTGAAAATACCTTTCCGTAAAAGGAAACATCAATTCGTACACATACAACAAGTAGAATTACGCAATGTACTCGGCTTTTTAAAATCGACACAATAGCTCATGTTATTGAAGAAAACAAGTCAATGTATGAGCAGAATAGACATTTTCTGCCATTGTGGTTAATGGCAGAACACGCCACAGTCCTCTTCCAGGGATCTACACACAAGAATCTTTCTCTGTTTATTAACTTGATAAAAGGCAATTTGAATTGTGTCTGTAAAAGGCATTGCTAAGCTTCATTATTTTTTCCAGTCCTATAAACCTTGCTTTCTGTTCATTCTTATCATTTTCATGTAGAGAGAGAATTAAACATTTTAGCACACACAAACGTGCACTGAGTCACCACAGCGCTCTTACTGCATCATTGTGCAGCTTAAGTCACTATCAGATGCTTTGAACAGCTACCTTCAGAGCAGTTTTTGCACACAGTGGCATTTTTAGACATCTTGATTTTGCCATCCAATATTGTGCTGTGAAGCTTGCGACATAAATCAACCAGTACCTCTATTGTGACAAGATGGCCTCGTTTTGCAGGCAGCTTTCAAGCAAACCATTTTTTTTTGCCTTTCAAGGTGAGTGCATTAATGACTGCGCATTATTCAGATGGGCGAACTAGTGCCCTCAAAGTGCAAAATGGCGAAATTGTGGCTTTGAGCAGCTCCTGAATTTAACTGCAAATGCAAAGGGAAATGATCCCATTTCTTTTAGTCTTGATCAGGGTGTGCACACGATGGGCACCTCCTTTTCCCAACCAGCACTAAGCGCTTTTCGCCTCTTGTAGGGGCATATTACCAAGGACATATACGATGATTATCGCAAACAGTGTTTAGCGCGATTTACATTATCGCGGTCTATTGCTGGATTCCTGCGCCAAGTTAGCGGCGTATTATCAACGCTTGGCCCCTGCGGTTTGAATCCCTGTGTGCCCGTTGTCGACTGGCCTATCAGGGAATCACGTAGTGACTGCCTGATGGGCTGGTCTTGCAGCCCCAGTTTTGTTTATACCAATTTTGTACTTTTTTTATAGGTTGGCTGGCTGTTTTTTTCTTCTGACTATCGATCGACCTCCTTTGATGTTACCACAAACATTGCCTGCGGCAAAAGCAAATACGGTCGGCCTCATTTATGAAAAGTGATGCATCGCTGCGTAAAAACAGTGATGCATCACTTTTCACTGCACTCTCCCTGCGACAATAACGATGCGTCATAAATACAGTATGACGCATCATGTCTCAAGGAGTTACAGATACATCAGTATTTCTGACGTATCTGTAGGCGCAAAAGTGACGCATTGCTCGAGTGTGTCACAAAAGTGATACAACTCAAGCAATGTGTACTTTCACATGAGCAAGTCCCATGTTGTTAGTGCATGCGTCAGTCTTACGCCTGCCATGAGGCAGGCGTAATATTTTGACGCATTAGTGTCCAAGAAATGGGGCAGTGAAATCTTATAAATTTCACTGCGTCACTTCTATGACTCTTTCTTGCGTCAAAACGCCTCCCCTTGCATACATTATACCTGGCGCATGGGTTTACAAAGTGATGCATTTACCTAGATGTGTCACTTTTGTAAATATGGTGCAACAAGGCACATTTTTTACTCTGCTGGTGCGTCATAAAAAGTGACGCACCAGAGGCGTAAAAGTGACACAAGGACTCATAAATAAGCCCCATAGTCTCCTACACTTTGCAAAATACTAATTAAGCGTGTCTTTAGAAGTTAGAAACAGGCCTGATTTGCAAATATTGGCCCCTTTTTGGCTATCTAGTTCGTTAATAGGTGCAGGGGCCTATTTTTTGTCCCAGTCCGAGCCTGTGCGTGCCCTTCCGGTAATCATAATAAATATGTATACTCTTTACGAACCATAGAGTCGTTTCAATTGCTGACAGTCGTTCAAATCTAGCAATAAGCGATTGAAAGCAAGTGAAACTCTATGTTCTTCCATTTTGATTATTTGCCGACTGTTATAGGTTTTCAGGATAGCAGTCAAGGAGAGGGCACAACGCTTTTTATCTCTCAAAATGTTGGTCCTGGGAGGGGTATAAAACCCAGTGCTTATTAGAGCTTGAGATCTCCACCTGTCCAACTGCCTCGTCTTAGCTGAGGAAAGAGATGGCCTAGTTTGTACACCGTGAGAAAATCACACACTGTTAGAGAAGATGGTGTCTTTCTGCCTTCATTTTCTGTTATACTAGTCACTCATATTGTCATTGTTTTAGGTGTGGAAATGCAAAGGACCTGGGAGCCAGAGAGTCATCTTACATTGATCTTGTTCAAATCCTTTCCACAGCTGAACACTAAAGCTGAAGGTGTACATTTGATCTAACTCTTGAATTTTGCATACACTTCGATAGAAATGACCAGATTGGGTGGGGTGCGGAGTGCACTATATTCAGGGCTACTGGAATTATGCGACAGGAGAGGGACAAATTATGTGGCACGGTTGAATAAATTATGTGGCAAGAAAAGGCAAATTATGCAGCGTAATGCCTCACAAGTTTTTTAAACGTAGTACTTCTCTATTTTGTACTTTTACCACTTGTTAACACTGTCTGGGCATTAGGCGCACCTCATTAGTACCTGTTTAATACCTAAATACAGCAATAAGCAACAGAAAGGTGACCAGTCAACCTTTGTGAAAGGTCATTCACTGTACTGTAATACGTGGCACTGCTTTTTTAGTAACTTTTGAACCGTTCGAGCTACAACATATTTTTTTGTTAAAATCTGCATATTATGCAGCAGATGATAGATTACGTGGCAAATGCGTCAGATCCATAATTATGCGAAAATCACTGCGGCTGCACAATCACATAATTCCAGTGGCCCTAATTATATTGATACAATGTATTGTATTATAAAAATATTGCAACCACTATATTGTTAACCTAAGTAAATAAGGAATAGCAAATCTATACTTATCTATGTATACCTACCTTCTCAATATATTGGTTGGTGGTATAGTGAGTGCAACGTTTTTGTAAGTCGATATTATTGGCCTCAGAATAGTGAAATACAACTGAAAGAGCCAGTTTAAGAGAAAAACAACATAATAGTGTTTATCATACAGATGACTACTGTCTTTGGCCTCATTGCTGGCGTCACACAATCCCAGGTGGCATTTGTGCGCCCAGTAAATATCAATACTGCCAGATCCAGTATTTACGGGGTGAGTAATGAGCGGACCAGTTCAGAATGAGATCCAACATATGCTCATTAATCTACTCGGGGTTTTCATGGGTATACTGCCCACACTCAGGCTCTATCAAATACTTAATGCTGATTTTAAGTGCAAATCACAAGGAGTTGTTCCAAGGCTGATTTTGATGGATGTTTTTTTTTTCTCTGGGAAAATGAAATAGTGATGTGGTTTGCATGCGTTTTGTTTCACCTGTGAATTATCAGCTTTGGTTCTGCTTTTAAGGGTATGAAAAGAATTGGTGATGAAGTAGGAATGCTTCATTAGGAAGAAATGCTGGATTCACCAGAACATGCTCCTGTTTTGAGATACCAAAAAAATCCTTTCTCAATGAATTTTGCAGGTTAGGAAAATACATGTTAATATCCTATAATATTGTTTTTTCTTATGGAAACTCTGGAAACTTTATCATCTTCTAGCATGATGTCATTAGCCGTTTTAAAATAAGGAAGTCCTAAAATTCAGAATTCGGCACTGTAATCCTTTTTATAGCCTATTCCATTTATTGGTGTTTAATGTCATAATGTGTATCTTCTGTGGGCTTCTTATACTGTCGTAATGGGAAATTGGCTGTTGTGTGGTATTCTCATTTTTTAGTCTGAAAATACAACGCTAATATTCCTGCTGATTTCAAAAATCACATTGCTGTGCAATTGAATGGCAGATGGAACTTGCATTAAAAATTATAAAATGCGTGAGCGTAGCCTGGTGTCAGCCAAGAAGCCGAATTGCAAGAGAGCTCCGGGGCAATCCATATCATTATCCGCCCACAGCTGCACCTGGGCGCATGTAGGGCCTCCCCTGGGTGCCGAAGACGGTTGAAGGTGCTTTGGTGATGAACCCTGCCTGTGAAGATCAGGTTTGGGCTGTCCGGAGTTTATGCCAGTGCCAGCCTGCATCAGGGGCGCCTGCTTACCAAGTGGTTTGGTCAGGAGAAGCAAGGAAGAAGATACCGTGGATGCCCCTTGCGGGCAGGAAATAACAGCACTGCTGCTGCTGGAGCCAGGAAACTCCTGCGATCGAGAGAGGCCTGCAGCTTGGGTCTTGATTTCTGCCAGCCCAGGCCTGGATGTAAGGTCGGACCGGGTCTGTGATGCCTTGAGGGGGAACAGCCATGGAGCAGTGAGAGGCGCTAAGTGGGCCCCTGTGGTAAAGACTAGGGAGCGGCAGGAGCCACAGATCCTGGCAGCACTTGAAGACTTGGTGGAGGTCGGGTCGAGGCCCCGAGTGAGGTAGGGATGTCAAGAATTGGCACCGGGAGACGGTAGTGAGGCCTGCTGGGACACGCTCCCTCGTGTTGGAGTGACCTGGGCTGTGGAGTCCCCCCTGTGGGCCTGCTTGCCCGGAGGCGAGCAGACAATAGCAAGAGAAGGTGAAAGGGGATTGGTAGAATTGTAACCCCACACAGCTGAAGGTGAGTACAGCACAAACAGAAGCTTTGCTCTCTGGTTCTAAGCAGCGGGTCGGATCAAGGGGCGATGCGGGGGACCATAAGCAGGAGTGCAAACCTGTGCAAAATGTCTGGAGGGCCTCTCTCCCTGTCTATTATCTCTATGTGGGATATAACTGCTGATACTGGACTGGCATGGACTGAACAGAGAGATGTGGATCATCTAGAGTGGTCGGTTCACAAATGGTGAGAGGTGTCTTTTATATCCTGGAAACTCTATGAGATGACACTCAACAAACTCAATCAATCAAATCAGTATTTGTTAAGCATGACTACTCACCCATGAGAGTTTCAAGGCGCTGATGGGGCTGCAGGTCTGACTGGGCGCCAAGGTTCAGTGGAAGAGCCAGGTCTTGAGATCTTTCCTGAATTGGGTCAGCAACAGGGATAGCCTGAGGTGGAGAGGCAGGGTGCTCCAGGTTTTGGTGGCGAGGTAAGAAAAGGATCTTCCTATAGTCCTGGTCTTGCGGATCTGAGAGACAGTTGCAAGGCCCAGTTGGGCGGAGCGGAGGTGTCTGGTGAGTCGTGGAATGAGAGGTGGTGGTTCAGGTATGCTGGACCGGCATTGTGGAGGGCTTTGAAGGCGTGTATGGCGAGCTTGAAGGTGACAGGTGTATGGAGATGTGGCTGTGGCAGAGGATGTTGAGGACCAGTCTGGGTGCTGCGCTTTGAATGTGCTTTAGTTTCCTGAGGAGTTCCTGTGTGACTCCTACATAGAGTGTGTTGCTCTAGCCGAGTCTGCTGCTGATGAATGCATGGGCGACAATCTTTCAGCCCTCAGTGGGGATCCAATATCGCAAAAAAAGTTTTTCCTTGGAATCACCTATCAACCAAAGAACCACATTCAACCATACATATTGTAAAACACTTTCATAAATGTATACTTTCGAAAACTCAGCATATAATTATAAAAATCAAAATTAGTATAAAAATCACATAAATGTATTCAATGTACATCAACACTAATCACAAATACAATTCTTTTCAAGAAAACAGCAAACAGTGTCCGAAATTCATAAAAACAATTCATATAATAAATCAATGAATTAAAAAGAGACAACAAGTGACATATTAAAAATAATCAACAAAACATTAATTTGTCATATCATATTGAAAGATTTCTGACTTAATAGTTCCTCGAATTTAACACCACAGGAGCGTCAACGCGTTTTGGTGTGCAAACAAATATTGCACCACCTTCATCAGGACTTTTCACGATAATTGTCTCTTTATGCGGGATAGCACATAAACATGTGTGCCTTAAGAAATGGATGCAAAGTGCAGAGCTTAGTATCTGCGTAGTTTCCATTCTGGGCTCTTCAGAATGGGGGTTGTGTTATCTGATTCAGTTCGAGTGTGTGCTGAACAACATCAGAACCTATCATCAAATTGGTAAGGTGTATTAGAGCCCTTCACTTCTTTCTTGGCTAAAAACAACGTTGATGTGTTGTTTTTAAATTCATATTGTAGCTGAAGTGTTCATTGAGATACACTTGGGATCACTTCCTGATTGGGGAGAGGCGTCTGACGTCAATCAATACGATAGGTAGCTGGACCCTTATGTAACTATTGAGGCCTGGTTCGGAGGGAATACGGAGGACAATAACAGACGTGTAAACAAAGTCGTCATCCTTATAATCTTTTTTTTTTCTTTCTTTTATTATCTTTTTTTTGACTGAATTTAGCCATAAAAGATACATACATCATCATAAAAACAAGAATCTATACAATTCCAGGATGATAAAACTTCTCTTTCAACAATAGCACACATAAGAAAAAAATGTAATACATTTTCCAATTCAGCATTAAATATCTAATATAATGACCTTTAAAAATGTATTACAACATAGCATTTTTCTAAAAATTTAAGAATTAATCAGTGATTACAAAATTCCTACGCTTTATCCAAAATGCTACCAAAAATGTTGCTACCGCAAATACTATAAAAGGGGATAAATCAGTTTTTACAATTCTGTATGCCTGCGTAAATTGATTAAAACACACATTTCTGCACAACGGCACAAACCAGTACCTTCTTGCTTTTTTGTAGGCCGGACAGAAAAACATAATATGCAGGTCATTTTCCAGATCATGATTACAACCCGGACAAAATGTTGCAGTGGAGGTTGTCCATTTGCTAGTAAAAGCTTTAATTGGCAGGGTACCATACCTCCACTGTAAATACAACTTTCTGGTTCAAATCGGAAAAATATCATCCAGCACTGACTCGAATGAATAGAAATCTTTTTCTTTTAAAAAAGAATCAATTAGGGTTCCGCTTTGCACACTCTGTATAGAAGCCGTTAGTTTAGTATCATAATAAAGTTTTACTATGTGCTTTCGTAAAACCCTACTACAGGATGCCTCCGGGTTAATCCACAGTTGCGAAATCCCCAACTTTCCCAGTTCATTTTTTATATAATTGAGCCAAGGAATTTTTCCCGCTTTTGGTAGGCTTAGAATTTCTAGCAGTTCCTGCCTATATTTAAGGCGCTCCGGTGTACTCCAGAGCCTTCGCTAGAATGTTAGGGGTTTAAGGCCCAGGACTTCGTCTATTGGTCTAAGAGCCATGTCAAGCCTCAGTGGCAACAAAGGAGTACTAGAGGGCAAGGCTAAGAGTTGCCTCAGAAATTTATTTTCTGTGACAATAATCTCAGATCTACACTCATGTCCCCAAAGTTCACCACCATATAGAACTGCCCCCCTGGCCTGTACTTTATAAATCTCAATGGGTGGGCCAACAGGTTGAATTGTTGATGTATTAGGAAGCTTAAGAATGCCCCCTGTTAGTTGGGCCAGTTTAAGTTGAGATTTAGTTTGATGGGGGGCGCAGGTCATACTTTCATTTAGGGCACCCCCAGGTATTCAAAAATCTGAACCCTTTCCAACCTATTTGAGCCTATACTGGGCGAGAGGTTGCTGGGGCATTAAAAATCATGAATTTAGTTTCAAGGGTGTTAATTTCTAGCCCCCGATCGATGCAGAATGCCTCAAAGCCATCCAACACCCGCTGGATCCCCATTGGGGATTTCGACAGCAGCAGTGTGTCATCCGCAAACATGATTGCTGGCACCCTGCTGCCGGCAAGCTTGGGAGCATCGGTTTACCTATATGAGAAACAGTTCTAGGATCCCTAAAAATCACTAGCACGCAATCACCACTCACCGTTTTGATAGTGTTGCCTACCCAAGGGAGCCTTCTTACCATCAAGATCTCACTCGAGGTTTGGGGGGGAGTGGTCTATTCTTATTCAACCAGCTGGCAACCTTATTGTTAAGTGATATAAAAGGTTCTCTGACCCCCGCCTCCAGAGCTAGAACTCCTGCTAGAACAACTACAAGGGGGCTAGCTTCAGGGGACAGGTCAGGTTTTAATTTGTTCCCATTAGTATTACCTTTTTGCATCTTATGTTCTGCTAATAAAGCAAGCTTCTTAGCAGCCAACGGGGTATTCACCTGTGGCACGGAGCTGGGATTCCTGCTATGAAGGCACGAAAGTGCCGGGGCTGGGCTAACTATGGGGTGGGTGCTAACTAACTGCACCCCCCCCCCCGACTTATCTCCTTCCCTTCCCCTTCCAACTTCTTTTTAACCGTGGTCATGCTATCAACAGCCCCAGCTGTAGCCTTCTCAATACTAGTCAATCTTACTTCAATCTTATGGAGTCTAGCTTCTAAAGGATTGAGAAGGATCTTAAGAAGAGCTCCCAAATTTTCAATTGTCAAATCGGTGCCTGAGGGTGCCAAATTGCTAATATTTTGGTCACCTAAGATGATAGGAGGCGAACCCACCCCTGAAGAAGCAATGGACTCACCTATATCAACAGCGGCCCTAGCTTCGGGGATCAGGCAACTCGATTGTTTAGCTAATTTTGCCTTTCTCCCTTCAGGTTTTTGTGTCGCCCGTTTCCTTTTTGGTACCTCCACTTTCCGATTCCCCCGTATCTGCGTGTTATTTAAACTTTCTTGGCTATCCTTTGATCGATTTACAGGGACATTAAGTAGCAAATTGCTCTCTGGCAGATCCGGCGGAGTAACATGATTGCACAATATTGCGTTATCCCCTGTAAAAGGCTCATTCAATATTAGGTCACCACCTAGCCCCGGTAGTTCATTTATGGTTGTATCCACACGCCTCTCGGGTGTTTTAGCATTCGCTATACCGCCCAATGATGACCTCTTAACAGTAGCTATTTCCTGGGATAGCCGCCTCTCCAGTATGGTAATTTCATGGAATAGAAGAGAGTTGGCTCTAACAATAAATGTTTCCATTGTACCTACTGTAGAGCCAACCGCCAATATTGATTTACTCCTCGTCTCCCGATCCGCCATGCGTCTGAAGATAATCCCAGTAGGAAGCCTTGGCGTTTTGAGTATCTGAAACTATCCATTAGGCAAAGCTGCAAATGAAAGGGGGGTGGCCCGGTCCGGTCTCTTCCGGTCTAGAACGGGCTAAAACGGGCCCACCCTTGGCCCGGGCTTCGCCCTGCGAACGCCCGCGCTCGTCCCATGAATCGCGGATATGGGCGTAACTAAGCAGGAGGAGATGGTGGGCGGGAATAGGGCCAGCTGCGTCTGATCACTCCACGCACTGGCTTGTGGTCCTCGCAGTCCCGCACCCTCGATGAGTGCTCCTGTGCTCAGCCCCGGTTGGCAAATCAGCGCCCCACAGAGTATCACAGGTTCTCCCAGCAATAAGGTAGGCAAAAGGTCTCTGCACCCTTAGTCCACGGCTGTGAGCAGCTCCCGCAAAGCCGGGGCCGCGAGCCGTATTATACTTTCACGTTGGTGGTGGGCGGGAAGAGGGCCAGCTGCGTCTGGTCACTCCGCGCACTGGCTTGTGGTCCTCGCAGTCCCGCACCCTCGATGAATGCTCCTGTGCTCAGCCCCGGTCAGCAAATCAGTGCCCCACAGAGTATCACAGGTTGTCCCAGCAATAAGGTAGGCAAAAGGTCTCTGCACCCTTAGTCCACGGCTGCCAGCGTATACGGTAAGGGGCCAAGTGTATCTCAATGAACACGTGAGCTACAATATAGATTTTAAATCTCGTATTCAGACACCACATCGACGTTGTTTTAAAATTAAACAAACTCTATTTTTGCAATACATCAGAAGGCATACCCTGGACCTCATTCTCTTGCAGGAAACCCACTTGAAAATGAACCATTATAAGCCCAGGATGGGTTACTCCTTGACAGTGCACGCTGGGTTTACCTCCACCTCCAGCTCCAGATGTTCAGCCGTGGCATGACCACTAGGTCAATTTGTTATGCAAACAGGAACCTGGGCGGGCCACATCTTCAACCTATGTTTGGTTTTCACACTGCCGAAGCTCCAGGTGAACACTCTTTCAGCCCTCTGGGCCTTGCTACTTGAGATGCCAATAGGCATTTTAATAATCGGTGGGACATGATCAACATGATGAACCCTGCAAAGGACATGCTGACTGGTAGGGAGAGAAATGCAGCCGAAAGCCCACTCAAATCCTTCACAGAGGCCATGGGGTAGGTAGACATTTGACAAGAGCATAACCCAACTTCCAATCAGTTCACCCTTCAGACCAGAAGTCACTGTCACCGTGCCTGTTTGTTCATTATTTCCCCTGTACCTGACAAAAGGGTGCTGCAATCATCCCTCCCACCTCCTACCCTATCGCTGCATGCCCACCCTCTGCCTCTTTCGGCCACCCTCCTCCTCTCAGAACTCTACATTCAAAGCACATTCACAGCAGCACCCCATGGACTGTGAAACATTTTTGATTCTATAATGTGAACTCTGGTGACTCAAACGAGTTGGAGCACTTTACCTGAGCACTAGTTACATTTCAAAAGGTTAGATTCATTTTTGGGGATATTTTAATAGAGCACAGTCTTGACTGACCCAAAGGAATTGAAGTACTTTACAAAAGTGACAGTCACAATACACAAGGTCAGGTTAAGTTTTTTGTTTTAGGTGCGCAAAGATTAAGTAATGCAGATCCCATCCCTGTTTATTCTTTATTTCACCTCTACCTGACAAATGGGAGCATTTTGTTGTTGTTGCTATTTCCAGTGATCCTAATCCCAGGGGGAGGGACAGAGGGCGGAGCTGGGGACTTGCTGGTTAATGAATGGTGTGAGTGGTGTTTTGAATGGAAAACTTTGGAGAAAAGCGCCTGGTGAATAGAGGAGGGATGTGACATATTTGCAGTTGGAAAGAACTTCACTGCCTTTTTTCATAGGTTGTTCAATACTCTAGTGATGCAGTCGAACACAGAACATTATAGTGTTTTTGACTTGCATCAATGGACTTGTCTTTCTGTCATGGAATGTGCAGCACATAACATCGCCTGGGTTTCTGGCTGAACCGGCGCTTTCTGGGCTTACTAGCTGCTACCTGTGAGGAGCCAGACTCGTGCTGTGTGTTTCCCTGCTTCCCGGCATTTTCTTCAACTGTTCGCGACACCCGCTTCGCGGGTGCCGCTCACCGTCTCTTTGCCCCGTCCTCCCTGGTGTGAGCGGCTCCACAGTCCGTGGAGAACAACACGCTCCCAGGTTGAGGCTTGAATCATCAACAGATTGTGCGTGGAGCCTACCGGGGGACTGCGAGGTCCAGCAGCCTCAGCTGCACACAGCTGCTGCCTCTTCCCCCGGCGGCCACGCCCCCAGCCTCTGCACATAACATCGCCTGGGTTTCTGGCTGAACCGGCGCTTTCTGGGCTTACTAGCTGCTACCTGTGAGGAGCCAGACTCGTGCTGTGTGTTTCCCTGCTTCCCGGCATTTTCTTCAACTGTTCGCGACACCCGCTTCGCGGGTGCCGCTCATCGTCTCTTTGCCCCGTCCTCCCTGGTGTGAGCGGCTCCACAGTCCGTGGAGAACAACGCGCTCCCAGGTTGAGGCTTGAATCATCAACAGATTGTGCGTGGAGCCTACCGGGGGACTGCGAGGTCCAGCAGCCTCAGCTGCACACAGCTGCTGCCTCTTCCCCCGGCGGCCACGCCCCCAGCCTCTGCACATAACATCGCCTGGGTTTCTGGCTGAACCGGCGCTTTCTGGGCTTACTAGCTGCTACCTGTGAGGAGCCAGACTCGTGCTGTGTGTTTCCCTGCTTCCCGGCATTTTCTTCAACTGTTCGCGACACCCGCTTCGCGGGTGCCGCTCACCGTCTCTTTGCCCCGTCCTCCCTGGTGTGAGCGGCTCCACAGTCCGTGGAGAACAACGCGCTCCCAGGTTGAGGCTTGAATCATCAACAGATTGTGCGTGGAGCCTACCGGGGGACTGCGAGGTCCAGCAGCCTCAGCTGCACACAGCTGCTGCCTCTTCCCCCGGCGGCCACGCCCCTAGCCTCCTCCTTCTTTGCTGGCCTTAGATCTACCGCGACGCGGGACGCGCGCGGGACGCAGCTCGGGGCGAAGACCTGGCAAAGAGCGTGCCGTTTAAGGCCGTTCAAGGACGGCAGAGGACGGCCCTGGCCCAGAACCCTTGAGTCCTCGCCCTTGATAACCAGAAGGTCCAAGATGTCGACCATACGCAACAGAACACGAAGTTGCGCAAAAAAAGCAACGGCTGTAACACAGGTGACTGGACCTATTGATCTATTCATTTCACGTGTACACGAGACTATTGACCAAAGTATTGTTCTATTGGAAAAAAGAGTCTCTATGGACCTTGCAAACGCTAGGCGCTCATCCTTGGGCCCTTTGGCAAATGTTAAATCGCCTGCTCTGCAGACTGTGAATAATTGCTCCTTACCTATAACCATGCCTACTAACAGTGTTCCGACTGTACCGAATACTGTTGATCTATCGGTTGCCCCATCAGACTCGGATCCGTCTTTCGAAGACCTGGAGGTTACACCAGATCTAGAAACCTGTCAGTCACCTGACAAAGCGGTGCCGAGTCTGAGTGGGTCTAACGATGCGGAAACAGCTCCTGTACCCATTGCTCCCCGGGGAAGGGCTCCTAACCCCCCCAAGGTTACATCGAAGGGTAAAAATAAAGTAAAAGCGCCAGTTAGGAATCACAATTTGATTTCCCCCACTCCACAATTGACATCAGGTATCCCGTGCTGGGTGCAAAACATGGTTATAGACTTAAAATTAGACCTTGAAGCCACTTTAACAGCGCAAATCAAGCCTTTAATTTCCAAAGTGGATAGGCTTACTTCTTTAATACATTCCAAATGGCCACACAAAAAGCAGGGACAAGGGCCTGTTCAGCTACAGGGGACCACAGAACCAGCCCCTGAATGTTTACCGAGCATCCAGCCCCCCAAAGATGTATCAAATAAGGTCCAAGTTAATGCAGCCCCTGGGAACCCAGTTATACCCCTTGTGTCGCAAACAGGGAACAACTCCGTCCAACCAACAACGGTACTGACTCCAAAGGAGAAGGCTCCTGTTCATGTGAATCAACACCCTGATAATATTGCCACCCCCACTATTCAAGCTAAAGAAGCTGCAGGGAAACCCAATCCAACTTCTGCCCCTCTTCCTATAAATAAACCAGAAGGGCCTAAGCCAAAGCAGGCACGCTTTAGGACCATTAATTTACCACCAGAGGTTTCCCCTTTTGTTGTTGTACTGACAGCAGTCCCCCCATTGAAGGAGGGAGTAAAAGAAACGTTTACCGAGCTTAGAAATAAATGTGCTCAATGGCTCCATCTACATAAACCCCTACCTAACAACATGAACGGTGAAATTCTTACCGTGCGTAGAGGGGACTGGGTGGGCAGAAGCAAGAAAACAATAATAGGGGACGTAATCACGGTTAATTTTAGGGATGTAGGGGCAGCAAGCTATATATGTAATGCACCCAATAGTGGTCCTGCGACCCAAATTAACCCACTTCCTTTGTCCTATTTTTTATCAAAGCCCGCACGACTTAACCCTCCATGTTCTACCTTTCAAAGTAACAGAGGACCTGGGTATCTTCCACAGCAAGCTGCCAAACCTTGGCTGCCACCACCTTATCCGCCTCCTTTTTTCCCACACCATGTTAATTTACAGCAGCAGCTATCAAGTGCCTCACCTTTTCCTATGCATCAAGTTAAAGCCCACTGGCAATACCCTTTTCATTTCCCGCCACCTTTACCTCAGTCTGCTTACCAATGGCAGCAATCCTTTCAGCCACCACAATTAGATAAACATCCGTGGCAACAAACGTGGCAGGACCCGCCCCACTCCCAAGACCCCATGTCCTCACAATTCGCCCACCCGAATAGATATGCCGTGCTAGATGAGGTAGACTGACTCAGCCCTCCAGAAGCGCTGGATCTAAACACTCCTACGCCCTTTCTTGATATGGTGAGTTCTCTTTCCCCTGTCACGCCCCTAGCCGTACTTCCCGAATCTACTTTACTGACATCACTAACACCTCCCCAGTACATAGGTAATCGGGGTAGCCCTGATACATGTATAACTACTGCTAGCCCCAGCCTAAGTCCAGCTACCATCCTTCGGGAAGATGGTCCTACCATATTACCACCAGCAAATCAATCGCAGATATCTGTCGTTGGTGATCTTGGGAAACCAGCAGGAATTTCTCTTATTTCCTGGAACATCGCTGGTCTTACCGGCAAATTAGGCACACCCTTCTGGACCAGCTTTATGGGTGAGGGATTTGACCTAATTCTACTGCAGGAAACCTGGTGTCCAGACCCTATTAATATTGAAGGGTATGTATCCTTCTGTCTTAGAGCAACTAAATCCAGCTCGGGCAGGGCTAAGGGGGGCCTTTTATTGCTAGTGTCAACCAAGCTGTGTGACTGTACGGTCAAATACAGTACGACCGTGGGGACACACAGCCAAGTTATAAGGATGGAGTGTAGGAAGAATATTGATTTAGTTATTGTTAATTTCTATAACAATATTTTCGATGCTACTAGGGGGGATATTTTACTGCCTCTAGAAAGGGAAATTACTAAGGCCCTTGATATCTCGAAAAGAAAGGCTGAGGTGGTTTGGGCTGGCGATTTTAACTTGCAGCCCTGCCATCTGTCTAATGGGAACATCTGTGGCTTCGATGCAGCATTAAGTAGCCATTGGGGAGACCAGGGGGCGAGGGAGGATTCCCCCCACTTCCAACACTGCAGTTATGGTTCCACTTTAAATAATATGCTAGTCACGCTAGACATGACCCTGTTAAAATGCAATGTTAACAATCGGGCAATAATATGCCCTACATTTACAGGCAGAGATGCATGTTCATTTATAGATCACATTCTGCTGTCTAGCAGTGGAGACTACACTGATTTGTATGTAAATGAAGAAAGTCTCAGTGACCATAATAGCCTACGTGTTACCCTCTTGGGGCATGGTACCTCATTAGTTCCAGGTAGCAAATGTACAACCGACATAGTGCCTATTAGACCAAAGGGCCTAAGGGTCAAATGGAATGGTTTAATTTCCAAAGTTAAGCAGAAGGAGGTACTTACTCAATGCAAGAATCAAATTAGTTATTGTTTGGATGATGACTGTGATTCTGGCTGCTTAATAGATCATTTTGTATCTATGAACAGTATTATCGATGGTATTTTTACCAGGACCCGATCAGCCAATAGTGGTCCCAAGCAGGGGTGGTTTGATAAGACCTGTATAGTCGCCCTCCGCGACCTAAAGAATGCTTTAGGCACTAAACCACGTGTTAAAGCGGATATACAATACCTCAGGGCCAAATACAAAACAGCTATTAATAAAAGGAAAAGGGTATTACAGACTGAAGCGTGGGACAAGCTGAGGGAGGCTGCTGAGACCAAGAATAGTAAACTCTATTGGGAAACAATTAATAGCCCGTTTCTCAGTAAAGAAAACGTTCCAGAACTGGCCTCATATGTGGCATGTAGCGACTGGGTTAATCATTTTTCCAAAATATTTAACCCAGAAGGGCCAACTTCTGAGTCATCATCACTAGATTTACACCCTTGGTTGCCCCTCCCGATGGCTATAACACTAGAAGAATGCCAGGAAGCAATCTCTTTAAGTAAAGGAGGCAAGGCCCCTGGCCCTGATGGGGTCCCGCTGGATTTATACAAAGATGAAACAGCGGTATGGGCTCCCATTTTGACGAGGATTTTTAATTGTGCGGCTGAAAGTGAATTTCCTTCTACTTGGGGTCAATCGATTATCATTCCTTTACATAAGAAAGGTGACAAATCAGAGGCCTCTAATTATCGTCCAATTTCGTTACTGGACGCCTCTGTAAAGGTGATGAGTAGGATTTTGCTAAAGAGGCTAGAAGACTGGGCAACTGATTTTAACATCTTAACCAGAGTCCAATATGGCTTTCGTAAAGGTCTGGGTACACTGGACCAATGCGTAAATCTGGACCTTTTAATCAGTAAATATACTGTGGCCAAAAGTGGCAACCTCTTTTTATGTTTTGCTGATCTGAGCAGCGCTTTTGATTTGGTTAACCATAACATTCTTTGGGAGGTTCTGCTTGATGCAGGGGCCCCAAGGGAAATAGTGTACTTTCTAGCTAGACTATACGAAAAACTTTCTTGTAAAGTCCGCTATGGCACCCTTGGTGAATGTACCCCGTTCTTTAGAGTGTCTCGGGGCATACGCCAGGGTTGTGTTTTAGCTCCGCTTTTATTTTCCCTTTTTATTAACGGTGTTGACCGATCCCTGACCGACATCCCAGCAGATGCCCCCCTGATTGGTGGTAAACCTGTTCCGCTGTTACTTTATGCAGATGATGCTGTTCTTTTATCTCGAACACAGATGGGCCTACAGCGCCTAATTGATAATTTTATGCAGTTCATTCAAGCTAGGCGGCTTCGTGTGAATAAAACTAAGACGTATGTAATGTCATGTGGTCAGGCAGCCAAGCAGGCAAAGCATACTTTCTTCCTAGATAAGGAAAAGTTGACCTCTGTTAAGTCCTTTTGTTATCTGGGAATAACATATAATAATAGTGGGTCCTGGAACGCGGAATTTGATGCTGTAAAAATAAAAATGCTACGGTCAACCAGTAGCATATTTCGTTTTGCCTCTAAACTTGGCTCACGAAGTATCTTTGATATGATGAACATATACAATGTATGTTGTGTTTCCTCTGCTCTGTATGGGGCTGGGGTGTGGGGTCACTGTGAGGGTATTTCCCTGCAGAGGGAGGAAAACAAGTTCTTAAGGAGGTTGTTATGTGTTCCCCCTTCTGCCTCCATCCAGTTGATCCATGAAGAAGTCGGGATCGAGTATATTTCTGACTTAGCAGCAGTTCGGCCACTTTTATTGTGGCGTTCTATTTGGGCTAAGCCAGAGACTCGATTCACTCAGGATATTATCCTCGATTGTATAGGTTTGGATCACTCCTCACGTGTATTATGGTTAAGATACATTCATCGCTGGTATCTACTTCTTCTTAACATTGATGTGTTCCGTGAGCCTGAAAAGGTTGTTTCCATTTCAAAAAAAGAAATTAAGATAACGTTCCTTAATTTTCGTAAGGCTGAGCGAGATAAAGACGTTGGCAATCTTGTCACCGTGAAATTTTATAGAGATTTAAATTTAGCCCCTGGACTCCAATCCTATCTTGTATATGTGACCCGCCCCTCTCACCAGTATGTTTTAACAAGGGTCAGATTGGGCATTGTACACCACTTGGTTGCTTTTCCAAACACAAAAACTAGCTCAAACATACCCTGTCCGTGTGATAGCACCTCCCGGCAGAGCAGTTGCCATTTCTTACTTTTTTGTAAATTTTTTCAGTTTCTCAGGTTAAAATACCTTAAACCAATTTTTATCAAATATAACATTTGTACCACACAAACAGCATTGGTATTTTTATCTTCATTAGAGAACGAGGAGATTTGTTTCTTCTTGGCTACTTATATTTTAAAATGTACAGCTGCCAGGAAAAGTATCGTATTATAATATTGTTTACTTACCTGTCTGTACCCATGTTATACAGCTGCCAGGAACTGTTTATGATGATATTACCGCTAACACTCCTGTCTGTATATATATGCTTTCATTTTTAAATTTCAGATTTTATATCAAATTTCTGTAATTAAGGTATTATTATATATGTAGAGGTCCACAGTATCGAATGATTACTTAACAATTTTAATGTTCAGTTCCCAGGAAAGGCCTAGTAGTAACTCCTACTGATCCCCAGTTTGCCCATGTAAGAATGTTTCGTATTTTATAACAATATGTTGACCTACAGAGGCATGATTACTTATTTGCTGCACTTTAGCCTTTTTAGGAAAGATTATATGGTGATTTTAATATTTCAATTATGTATTTCTGCTTGTATGATTTGTATGTACAAATCGAATAAAAGCTTTTGAACTTGAACTTGAACTTGTGTCCATGACAGAGGCAAGCATGTATTCCTGAGTCAGACTGCATGACACAGTTTGTAGTAATTGTATAGCTCTTCAATCCCTGGTGGCACAGCACCCAGGATAATGTGTTGCATGGCTAAACACTTATAAGGTCCCAAAGGTGAGACCTATTGGCTACACCTATAGGTACCCCTTCTAGTACAAAACCTATGCTTTAGAGAATGCACACACCATTGCAGTATGGTGCAAAGTTGTTTGCTTTGGTGCATGACAATCAAAAGCAGGGCCAGGCTGGCATAGCGGGCATCAGGCGTTTTCCTGGTGGGCTAGAAGGATGTGGGCCGGTTTTGGAGCAGTGGGGGACGTTTTTGTTATTGGGGGCTGGTTCTGCAACGGTGCTGTCATCTTGGCCCCCTCTAACAAAAGTAGCAATGGTGCTGCTAAGGTAACCAGATCTTGAGAACCAAAATCCGGGACATTTTGCAAAAATAGAAGGACTACTATTTTACATCAACGATGCAGCACAGAATGACAACTCTTATCAACATAGGGAAATAGAAGAAGCACTAAGAAAATAAATAAAATTCAATTTCTAAAACCAGCATCATACCTGTTAATTATATTGCATACTTATAACAGCTGCTAACTAGCACAACTTTAGAGCACCCAATAAGTGCCTCTCACTAGTTTCAGTGGACCCCCCCCTTAAAACCGGGACATGATCCAAAATTGCCAAAATCTGTTAAAACAGCTGGTGGAAACCCGGAACTGTCCGGGCAAATCCAGGATGCCTGGTCAGCCGACAGTGCAGCCCCCTAGCACCCTCCCATCCCTGCCTCCCAGGAGCCGGTCTGTTAGAATTGGTAGGCCTGGTTTGTGTTCCCAGTCCGGCATTTGTCCAAAGCTTAGTAGAATGACGAGAGAGAAAAAAAGACATCATAGGTGGAGCACATTTTGTTCTGAGACGCAAGGGCAGCGCAGCAACTTTTGTTGTTGCACTGCCTTGTGTCAAATATTAGATGAGTGCTAGGGGTAAATTTCAAAGATCTGTTGCTATTGTTGCAAGAATGTCTCAATGAACCTTTTCCAAAATTCTTCAGCAAATATTGCTTGACATGTTGAAAAAGGCAATTGATATATGTCCTATTCGCATAAGAACCTATATATCATAACCCAGAAACTTTACTGCCCACATGACTTCAAGAGAAAAAAGAAATGTTAGACAATATAAAGAAAATGTTCCATTCAGAATGGTGGCTTGTGCCTAGGGGCATTTGGGCACTGCCCTACCAGTACAAGGAGGCACATCAAGAAACGCTGATCTCATTTGCTTAGAGCTGCAACAATGAAAACATGTGAACTGACACATTTGTCTGTTCATGTGTTTCCATTTCAGACACCTGTGCCCTAGCAGTACACAGCATGCATTTCTGCAGCACAGGTGAGTGGGCATCAGCATGTCTCTCATGGATTATGCATGTATCAGGGGCACTTCCATGCCAGCTTTCTCACACATATACCACCACACGCACATGCTCTGTGCAGTGCAGCGTGCCTAAAGATAGGAACCTGCTGGGGGCGTTGATGCATTTTTAGGAAAGTCACCCTAAAACTAAAAGCCTGTATAGAGCAGGATAGAAAAATGTTTCCCAGCTCAATCCTGGCTTCTTATTGGGCAAACAGCAATCAACAGGCCCTCGGAGGAGAGGTGCTAACATCCCTTCTCACAAATTTACAGTGACATCCAGACTCACACCTATATTGCCCCATCTGCACTCCTACCCCTGAATCCCCTCTGTTGACAATCTAGGCCCCAGCAAAAGATGCTGCACTGACCTATAAGCCTGATAGAAAGCGAGCTGGTTGGATCAAAATGAGGCAGCCTTGTTGCAAGCCTGGGTCATCACAAGAAAGCATACTTTGCTTTTCCTACCTTACACTCTGATGGAAACTCAGAGGGGCAGATTTACCATTTAATCACGCAGTGCATCAGCGACAAATGCAGCGCTGCACTGAGTGAAAAGGAGAGTGCCAAATTTACTGAAATATAGCACTCTCCTCCGCTTTTTACCAGCATTGAAATTAGCTGATGTGCACCATGGAGCTACCTTTGCACCATGTGAAATGGGTCTCTATTAGTCTAGCACAGGTGTTGTACCCATCCAGTATAAAATACTATGTATAGACTGACCAAAAACATTTCCTCTTTGTATGTGTGGTATACAGTGCAGAGCAAACACAAGGAGATGATGACGGAACGTTGAAACTTTTCAGACACTCACCCCCAGTCACAGATCTTGGTTGACTTCATCATCGTTCTTTAGCTCACTTTGCCACCCCAGTTCAGACACAGCTATATGTAAATCATTCTTGACGCTGTGCCTCAAGGGAACAGTCCAGCCCAAACTGCCATGCCATGTCTTCCCTGGATCGGAAACAAGCATCCTGGGACCGGTTTCAGGCTAACAGCCCTTATCAGCCAGGCTAGCTTGAATCCAGTGGCAATGTGAGCAAGGGACCCACGTCTGGGTGATAGAGCGCGCAGGTCGCCCGACTCTTAGTTTTACCAGATTTCACGCACTTGGGCCCATGACGTGTTTAAGACAGTATTTTTGTGAATCAGGCGAGTTTACACACCACCATCAGTAATTCTATGTGTTTTCTTTAACACTACTACTTATGCACCTGACTTACCACAGGCACATATTCTCCTGATGAATCAGGAGCTAGCAGTGGACAAGAGATAAGATAATCCTAAATACTTTTATATTCAATAACGCTTTTATGATTCTTTAATTATAATGACCACAGACACCTGAAGGGTTTTAAGGATTTTATATAGTAAGTAAAAATTCAGAGTGACAGGAGTATAAGACTAATACTGATCAAAACATCAATAATAAAGATTACAACTATAATATAGCTATGAATGAGGGCAAGCACCATTTAGTGCGAGTGGGACTCTACTGGGTAAGGGTAACAGGGAACATGCTATTCAGTTTCAGGCTTATACTAAGGTAGGCAAGTTTAAAACACATTAGTCAGTGAATTTCTAAAGACCTATAAGTGATGAAACTGATCTTGGTCTAACTGCTAATTCAAACCTAAATTCTAAACACAAGTGGATTTTAGATCACGCTAATTAAGTAAAAACAGTTTCAATAATGTTCTACAGGCAGGGAAAAAATGGAACACAACTAATAAACAGTTTGCAAATACGACATTGGAGATGACAGAGAGAATATCATGGGCATAGAGGCTTTATTAAAAGAGTAGGAGGAAGGAGAATAGATAGACAAACACCCACACTATATTTACCTAAGACAGGAATGAGGACTAACCCTGGCCACGGGTCAGCTTTGGGAAAGGCGAGGACAAGGACCCTCAAGGATTTAGGATGCCAGTAGGTGAGCAGGTACAGCTCACGGACAATCAGGACAGGATACCCCTCAGGATTTGGGTCAGGACTGGGCTCACCAAAGGGCACGACCAACACCTGCAGCTTCGGATGCTACGCCTGCGCTACCCCCTCTCTGCACGGAATCCGCCAGTAACCCCGATTGGGTTCTCGAATCTCCCAGAAAAGTGCTTAGCCAGCACTTAAGACTATTTCCACCCCTTGGAGTTTGAGGAAATTTCGGACAGAGTGCTCCGCAGCCCTCTGTATCAATCACCTATAGAGTTCGTAGGGTCGGTGACAGGTCAGCTACTCGGACAAGTCGGACAATTTCTTCAGCTAAAACTAGGCTAGTTATACCCTTTACGGGTCCCCAGACCACCCACAAATGATGCAAGTGACAGGATCCCCAACTTAGGATTGGTCAGGAGAGGTGGTTAGGTCATTGTCACCACCTAAAATTCTGTGTTCCCATGATGAATATTTAATTTTCCGTACCCACCCCTTACATTCCAGTTCCCATGTCTACGTGTAGAAGAGACAATGGAGCACACAAACATTATCATACTACTAGATACATTTTAGGTACAAGTCGAAGTCTTCTCCCAGGCAAAAGGACAGGTTCCCAGGAGCATCTCAGCTTCGGCAGCCAGCTGGCTGGGTTCCACTGTTGTAAGACTTCATTTCTCATGTCACGTGGTGAGTCCCTGTCAGACTTCTAAGATGGAGAGGCTCCCCACTCCCAGGCCCACAGACACGCGGTACATGAAAGATAAGCGAAAGCAAATTAGAAATACAGAAAAAATGAATACACTGTACACCATGATAAGCTACACTGCACCCCTTACTTCATAATACCTATAGCGGTTAGGAGTTATGCAGAAATAGACAGATGTGCAAAGCGGCAGCAGCAAGCGGAGAGCATGTTATATACAAAGCGGCCATATTAGCAATACTGCGCATGAGCAAAAAAATCCCTCCAGAACTGCGAGTGCGTCACATCAAGTGGGTATGACCGACGCATGCTCAGACTGGATTTCTGTGAAGCAGCGATTCTGTAGTATGCAAGCCTTGTTATGATTAATAGACACACAGGCAATCATCTCTGGGACACCCGCGTGTACTGAAAAAGTGCGATATTAATGACAAACGGGATTGGTTAATACTATTACAGGTTAACGAGGCTCATGAATGTGAGCAAGTCGCTTTACGTGCAAATCCTTGCTCCATCAACCCCCTCTTTGATGATATTTACTATCATCACTATTAATGGAAACAGATGCCAACTTCCTTTCTCACATATCACTCATCTCGATCTCAATAAATTTGTTGTTGAGCTTCTTCTCAGCATCCTTATTAGGATGGAAACCCTTAGCCTTCTTATATATTTGGTTTCTCAACTCTTCTAATTCAAGTTCGTCAATATTCCTCTTTACTCCTCTCTTGTTCACAGTATACTTCTTTCTGCATTTTTGACATTTGCAGCAAATAATTATAATAAACACAATCAAAGTTATTCCAGCTATTGGCATCAGTATTTTCTCAACAAGACTTCGACCTATGTTAGAAAACCAACTACCTACAGAGGAGAGACCATCAGTCAGTCTCTTCCAGGCACTATCAACCTCCAGTGGTTTGAGTTCTTTTTCCAAATTAGTTATGTTTCGTACATATTTCTTAATTTCTACGCTTTTATCAGGAATGTAAGTGCAACAATGTTGCGCCTTCAGCATCCTGCAGACTCCGCCCTCTTTTGCCAATAAGGTATCAAGAGCAAGTCTATTCTGTAAAACCATTGATCTGATCGCAACCATTTCAGTATTGACCAGTAGGAATCCAGCAGCAGTGTCAGTTGATAACCGATCCACTACTGTAGATAACTTGCAAATACGGTGAGTATTCAGAACCACTCCCACTCCAGGTATCAGTGAACTAAATATATCACCTATAATTTCTCCTACACTTTCATGTCTACTACGTACTAAACCATTAGTATTTTCATTGCTTCCAGCGGCGTTGTTCACATGGTATATTTTCGGGAAGACAATGCCAAAATAGCAGCTTCCATACCAGTGATCTGGCAATTTGAAATAAGCCTTGTTTCCACATATATAATAAAGTCCGGGAAACACAGGTTCTGACCCATTTTTGAAACCCCAACCTCCAATTACCTTGTAATTATGTTCGCATTCACTGGAACCGATGAATACATTGTTATAATAACTAGTCTTTTCTCTATGAAGACAGAGTTTCCCTTTCCGTTCAAAGTCCAGCAACAGTGCAGGATTTGCTTCGCCATTTGAGGTGCTTTCCATGTTTTCAGCCCATTTAGGAGTTTTCTGTCTCTTATCATTGGCCTCTCTTTGGAAACTCTCCCTTCAAAAACATTTTCTCCTGCTCATGTAATGAACAAGTTAAATTATCTCTGCGTGCTTCATTTAAATCTATGTCACCTATAGTCAGAAAGTATTCTCCCATGTAACGAGTCACTTCACTTCTAACATGTACAATGTTCAGGTTTCCCCGAATAGGAGGTTCAGAAAAGATTACGTCAGTGTTTGAGTAATAGTACTGTAAGGTGCTTCTGTAAAATAAGCTTGCTAATATACTACAGGAAATTCCATAGGTCAGGGGTAAATGGTGATAGATCACACCTTCAGCTACAGAAGTAGGTAGCTTCATGCAGACATAACAATCTTCTATTTCCATAGCTTCTACATAATACACTAAAAGATTTGCAAAGACATTCAAATGTGTTCTGTTTTTGTTTCTGTGAAAATGTAGTCCTTCCTCATCTGGTGCTTCTAAGTCATGTCTGTTTTGTTTCAGGCTAGCTGTATTCTCACGTCTTTCTACACTTCGTGGTGTTTCTTCAGTTTGTACAACTTCTGTGTCTGGCGTCATCGATTTAGTAGGGTACAAGTTAGTATCTTTACTTATCATAAAAGGTATAAAGACTGTTAGTCCTATCCATATTACTATTACTATTGCTACACTACATAAGCATATTTTACAGCAAGTTTTACAACAATTCCCTCTAGGTCTTCCATTCACATTTGAATCAGACATTTTAGCTTACAGGTGGCTTTCCAACCCCTCTTTGTTTCTTAACACAAGAGGCTTACGCAGTTTCACTTTCAAGTTGGGTCTTCTTCTTCAGGACTCAGATCAGCAATCGAATCTTGGTCGCTTTTGTCGCTTATTTCAGGATCATCAATTTCTTCCAACACCAAGTAGGTCCATTCAGCACTTCAGTAGTTTTTGTTTTGTCTTTTTATTCTGGTACTGCGTGTTTTGCTGAGTTCCTGCTCTCTGTCTTTCACTAGCAGCTCTTTTTCGGTCTTCTATCTTCTCTTCGACTGTTTTTAGTCTTAGTTTCAGTCTTTTTATGTATCTGGGTTCACTTTTCTTCTTGAGCCTTTTAGCTGTCACTGTAGTTTGGTTCTCCTCACGAGCCCTTTTATTTTCGTTCTGTTGTGGCACTATTGCTTTGGCAGTGTCTTCTTCCCTTCCTGTCTGACTAGTCCCAGGTCTTTCTTTAGTTTCTTCTGCATGGTTTCTAAACTGGCCTTGTTCAGGTATATTTTGGATTTGTCTTTGATTTTCAACTGTTTCTGGCTCTGCCTCCTGAACACGTTCGTCTACGTCTATCTGTTCCTGTTCATGCACTTCGAACCCTTGATTTTCTTCCGCATGAACTTCAGCCCTTATTACTACCTGTCCCTTTTCAGTTCCTGGAGTCTTTGGAGGAGTGTCGATGACTTGGTCTGTCCCTACTTGACCTACCTCCTGATCAGGTCTGACGTGAATCTCGATAAGCTGATCTTCTCCTTCTAGTCCTGTCTCATCCTCACTATCCCACTCTCTGTCTAGGTAGGAATACTTTCTGGTTCTTATTGGATCAAGAATCAGATCGTCTGCTGGGAACCATTTGTCTTGACTGGTGCTCGGTAGTATGACATCAACTAGATCCGGACCCTCGTCTGCAGTCTCCTCAGCTGCACCACCTTCAGCTTCAGTCGCTTCTTCTCCGGTTACCCTCTTGGTATGGGTGGCATGGATCCACTTTGGCACGCCGGCGCACTTCACAGCAGTGGTAGTGACAAGGATCACCTGTCTTAGCTTTCCCCACTTTGGTGCAAGGCAACTCTTCCGGGTGTGTTTCTTCAACACAACCCAATCTCCAGGTTTCAGTTTATGGGCTGGAGTAGTTGGCCATTCGACAGCAGTCTCCCCAATCTGGTGAGATATAGAACGCACTTGGTCACCCAGCTGCCTGCAGTATTCTAGTACCAAATACTTAGCAGTTTGTGTCCTGGTACCCATGCCTGTCGCATCACTCTTCCCATTAGTATCTCATGGGGGCTCAGGCCTGTCTTTCGGTTTGGAATGCTTCTCAATCCCATCAAGACAAGAGGCAAGGCTTCTATACAGTTCAATTTTGTAGAGTTACACATTTTTGCCAATCTTGATTTTATAGTGCCATTCACTTGTTCGACTATTCCAGAAGCCTCTGGATGATATGCACAGTGTAGCTTTGGCTCAATCTTGAATGCTTTATAGAGTTCTGTTAGGATTTCGTTGGCAAAGTGCCCACCTCTGTCTGTTTCAATTGTCTCTGGAAATCCACACCTAGGGATTAGCTCCCTTAGTAATAATTTGGCTACAGTAAAGGCATCATTTTTCTTTGCTGGGTAGGCCTCCACCCACCTTGAGAATAGGCAAACTATTACCAAGACGTACCTATATCCTTTGCACTTGGGTAACTGAATAAAGTCTGCTTGTAGTCTGATGAAGGGACCTTCTACCTTTCCAATCGTACTTTGGTCTACTACAGTTCTTTTCCCTGGGTTAAATTGCTGACAAACCAAGCACCTATGGCAAAGCATTTCCGCAATGTTTCTAAACTTTGAGTTGTAAAACACTTCATTGAACATACAGCACATTGCATCCCTCCCGATATGTGTGTCTCCATGGATCATTCTGGCCATTAGGGCAGCCATGCTGTCTGGTAATACAGGCATACCCGTCTTATCAACCATAACAGCATCCCTGTCCCTGGGCTGACATCCATCTGTCTCCCATCTTTGCTTTTCCTCCTCCTCTGCTGCCTGCTGCAACTCTTTCAGTTCCCTCCAAGAAGATACATTCTCAAACACCATAAGTTGGCAGCTGTTCCCGCCTCCCCACAATTTAATTTTTAGGGACATTTTGTATCGGGCACAATATTGGGCAATTTGGTCAGCATATCGATTTCCGGCTGTCACATCGTCATGGCCAGATTTGTGAGCAGCACACTTGACCACCGCCAATTCTTTGGGCGAACTGAATTGCTTACAGAAGGTTTTGTACCACTTTTCCATTTCTGATAGGGGTACCTGAGGAAGTCATGAATTCTCTTTGTAACCATAACTGGCCGAAGTCATGAACAACCCCGTAACCATATTGACTATCAGTATATATGGTTACTCTCTTATTTTTCCCTTGCTTGCAAGCTCTTGCCAATGCAATTAATTCGGCTACTTGGGCAGATTTTATTTCACTTAAGTAGGATGCCTCTAGGGTCGTTTCCAGTGTGACTACGGCATAGGCAGCACTCAACCCTCCATCCTCATGTCTTAAGCAGGAGCCATCCACAAACATCACAAGGTCCTCTACAGGTAGGGCCGTTTCTTTTATATCAGGTCGTGGTTTGGTGCTAAACTCAGTTAAGTCAATGCAGTTATGTTCAATTTCACCCTCCACTTCTGCACTTTGGGTGATGGGTAACAAGGTTGCAGGGTTCAGAATATTACATCGGGAAATTATCACATTCTCTGCACCAATAAGAATTCTCTCGTACTTAGTCAGCCGACTAGGTGTGAGATACTGGGTCTTTGTTCAGGTCAACAGAATCACAACAGAATGTGGAACATATACTGTTACAGGATGTCCCATGACAATGTTTTCACTTTGTTCCAGACTAGGGCAAGTGGCAGCTACTGCTTTCAGACACCCGGGCAACCCAGCAGCCACTGGGTCCAGAGTAGCTGAAAAGTAAGCCACTGGACGTCTGGTCAGACCATGTTCTTGTGTTAGAACAGAGAGTGCACAATTGTCTCGTGTATCACAGAACAATTCAAAGTTCTTTGAATAATCTGGCATTCCTAATGCAGGAGCTGAGCACAGACAGTTTCGTAATTTTATCCAAGCTGTCATGCTTTCGTCATCCCAGCTAACTGGATCATCTACTCCTTTCTTGGTCATTTTTATCAGTGGTTTGGCCAAAACAGCAAATCCCACAATCCACTGTCTGCAGTATCCTACAACTCCCAGGAACATTCTGACTTCCTTCTGGGTTCTAGGTAACTCCATATCTCGAATTATTCTAATTCTCTCTGAAGTGACCCTTCTGATACCTTTTTCTATCTGGTGCCCCAGATATTTCACTGAATTTTTACAGAACTGCAATTTGTCAGGTGATACCTTATGACCTCCCTTGCCTAGATGATTCAATAAGGCAATGGTATTCGACTTTTAGACGCCACCAGAAGGTCGTTCATGTACTGGACCAAAACAGACTCCTTTGGCAGGACCAGGGATTTGAGGCATCTTTTTAAAATTTGATTGAAAATCGAAGGACTTTCTGTGTACCCCTGGGGACACGATTCAAGGCGTAGACATGACTGTCGAACTCAAATGAGAAAAGAAAATGGGATGGAAAAGAATGCGTGACATAAGTCAATGACAGTGAACCATTCCGCATTCCATGGAATCTGGTACAGGATCACTGCAGGGTTTGGCACAATAGGACAGCAAGGTACAACAATCTGGTTTACCTTTCGCAGGTCCTGCACTACCCTGCACTTTCCGCTAGGCTTTTTAATTCCAATTATGGGTGAATTGCAAGGACTGCTCATTACTTCCTGTATTATGTTTGCCTCTAGCAACCTGTTTACTTCAATTGCAACTCCAGCTTTCACTTCTGCACTCATTTTATACTGTCTGGTTTTCGGGTAAACAGCATTTGTTTTAATGGCTATTTTAACTGGGTCCACATTTGCCATTAACCCTACATCTCCCCCGGTGAAATCCCACACCTCTGGTATCACCTTTTGTTGGAGCTCTTCCGGTAAGTCCTGTTTTGTCAGAGTCTTGATTGCGGTATCGGGCCATAGCAACATTAGTTTGTACAGGCCATCTTCGTCTGGGGTCTGAATTTCGACGCCTGGACTGGAGTCACAGACAACAAATCTGTGCATTTCTTTGAAATTCCCTATAGAAATCTCCATTGGTTCAGTTACAGGAGTACTAATTATCTGATTTGACACGCCCACTACTTGGATAGCTTCTCCCGAGAGGGGTAGGTTTGGAACGTCCGCTGTTCTCACAGTCGAACGGGTAGCACCAGTGTCCAACAGAAAGGTGACGTCATTTCCTTCAACCTTTCCTTCAATGTATGGCCCTGACTGGTCTACCGGTAAGAAGGCGCCAAGCACGCACTCCTCGTCCTCCCCCCTCAGGCCCCGTCAGTATGGTTCATCACAGAGGAATGTATCATTTAACAGGAATTGTGAAGTTGCTGCATTTCTCTCATCCCCTCCTTCCCATACCTCGACCCCCTCATTCTGCTGAGCCTGATTCTTGTAATTAGGTCTAGGAGCTCGAGGCAATGGATGCTGGTTTACCTGTTGCTGATTCTTTCGTGGCCCCTCTTTATGCACCTGTGGATTTAAACCATTTAAGGGGGCATTACCAGCCTGCAAATGTGGACACTCGTCTCTCCAGTGCCCTATCTGACCGCACCCGTGACAGGGGAACTTTTTCTTAGCCTCTTCTTTACTCATCTTTACTCAGGGATTCCCTCCTCCCCCCGAGTTAGTGTTTTGAGTATTATTATTCATTTTACTTAACTGTTTCTCTTGTTGCTCAGCCAATTTTACTTGTGCCCACATGACTTTCTCTTTCAGGGCTTTCTTCTTGTTCTCCATCTCATCCTCACAGTACTTGGTGTACTTAAGGACCTCATCTATGGGCTTTCCCTGCCAACAGATTGTATTATCCATAATCCACTGGGATATTTCAGGTCTCAGACCCAACACGAATCTATAAATAAAATGGGTCATATCTTTCATCTCAATGTTATCAATTCCACTATAGGTTTTGAATACCTGTAGCAATCTTTCATAATAAGAGTGCACGGTTTCATTGTGATCCTGAGTAGTTCTATCTATTCGGGTCCAATCAGTTTCCTTTGCTGGCACCTTTCCTTTTAGGTATTGTATGACTTGATCATACTTTCTCATTACGTCTGGAGAGGGAGCTCCGGTTCGGGTGTCTCTCTCATATTCTTCACTTTGCCAATCAATTGCAATCTTGCACTCAGTCCATAAATCTACAGGAACTACAATGTCAATGAACCCATCCAGGTCCTTCAGGAGACACCTTTGTACCTTCACAAATCGCTCAACCTGCCTGTACCACTCCACTGGTTTCTCTCTTAATTTTGGGAAGTCATTGGTAAAGGACAAAATATCCTGTCGGGACCACGGGACATGTACATATTTCCCACCAGGTACTTCTCTCATGGGATACAGTTTTTCTGCTTGGCCTACCTCTTTTAACACGTATTCGGAGGTTTTTGGTTTGGCCTTACTATCTTCCTTTTTCTTTGCCCACCTGGCTTTCCATTTATCTAGATCTCCCCATTTCTGCAGTATGTTCAGCAATTCTTTTATCTGTATCTTCTTTCCTGACACATTCATGTTCTCCAAATCCTTGTCGGAGAATTCGGCTCTATAGCGTTTCTGTAAGACTTTGGATCGACTAACATCAATTCCCATATCAGCAGCTGTGTCCATTAATTTCTCGTGGAGCACTCTAGTGTTCCGGGTAAGGCTTTTGCTGATAAACAGCAACTCCTCCTCACTGAGAGTATTCAATCTATCTAATCCCACATTTCCGGACATTAGCTCTTCCATTTCTATCCTTAGTCTGTAGATATCTAAAGGTTTGGGCTGGGGAGTTTCCTTTTCTATTTCTCTGGTCCATCTATCCAGTTCTTCTGGAGTCACCACTGTGGCACTCCTGATCCCTGAAGTTGTTTCAACTAGGACTTCCTTTGCCTTAGCCTGATTTCCTGCCCGTGGTACACTGGTTCCGGGTTCCCTTATGGGCAAATCCATTAAGGAGATCACAGACTCACATTCACTTGCCTGATCATCAACTATGAGCGGCTCTTTTCTTGGGGGTGCTGCAACTGGAGTAATAACTGGAGTTCTTGGACTAGCCTGCCTATCCCCATAAAGAGGTATAGCAAGACAGATAGTTACTGGGATTGTCAGGGCGTCAGGACTGGGATTTATCTGAGCTATGGTCTGAATTAGTTCATTTCGCTGTTTAATCAGTGCTTCTCTTTCTCGTTCATGCAAAACCCTTTCCGTAGAGTTGTCATGCATGACTTGGGGTACCAAAGGAGGGTATATACTCGGGGCAGTAGGGAGTACTAAACTTGGTCTGTCCTCGCCAAAAGGTCGGTAATTTGGGACCGTTGTACCAGGTCTGCAAAACTCGTCACTACTACTGGCCTTGCTACCAGCACCAGTTACATCTGTCTCACTGGCCCTTCTACCTCTGGGATGTCGGAAAAATGGATTTTTAGAGCTTAGGGGCCCAGATTCTTCAGCATAAGGAGGTGGATTTTTCATTAACAAATCCTCCAGGTATTCATCCTCTGAATCCCCCATAGACATCAGATGTCGAGTTTTTTCTGTCTTTTTCCCTCCCCCATGTTCAGTTACCCCAAACATCGGAAATAGTCCCTCAACCATCATATTTTGTCTCCACTGCTTCATCTTTTGCTCTTTTGTTTACCGCTGCAATTTTGGATACCATTTGCTCACTCCTTTATCCATTCGGGGTCTGTTTCGCTCTAGAGCCTCAATCTCCCATTCCTCTAAGGCTTCATATTGCGTTAATCTGGGTCGGGGGTGTAATTCGTTCACTCGGGTCCTTAAGTTAAACAGGATCCTACCATTAAAGGTACCATCGAGGGGAAATGCTAGGACTCCGTCATCTTCAGTATACTTTACCCAATTTTCCAACCACACACAGGTATGATACCCTTTATCAAACATCATAAAGGATGCGGGAGTATTTGGTGGGGGAATAATCACACCTTCTCTAGTTCTAATGGGTTTGTCTTTCTTGAAATAATTCTTAACTTTTTCGGCAAATGACAATTTTCTCTTTCCTCCGTACATATTGTAAGGTCTACCTCTTAGCATCTGCTCCTTATGGAAACCTAGGTTTTGTGGATTAGGTAAGAATTCAGGATACCACATACACCTCTCCAAACTATCTTCAAGCTCGGATTGATTAATTTTGTTTACTTATGTGCTTCCAATGCTAGCGCGTCTTTCAATTCACGGCAACCAATCAGCACCGAGGTTGCACAATGCTCTTGACCAATGGGTGCACGGCCCCTTCGTGAGACGCGGTCTCATTCTTTGGTGCCCACCCCTCCCTTACAACTCTGGCTTCACTACACACCCGCGGGCTCAACCAATACCAGCGCGGCACGGAGTGACGTCAGTGCAACCTTGCGACCGACTCCCTCCTTCACAAGGTAACGGAAATTTTGAATTTTTCTTAAAGTGCAAGTGCTTAATTTAGTTAACAACGTATAACATTCGCCACTGTGCTTGAAGGTTTTAAAAAGAAAGAGGGTTTTTCTCTTACTGCAAGTAAACCACTTCTGTCTACTTTTCATTCACTACGGATAGATCTCTTCTGCCTATCCTCTCACACAAGCATTAGAGAACCCGCTACTCCTTTGACTCATCCACTTCTTTTTGGGATATATACTAAGCCAAACTTTCACTAGCAAACTCCTTTGCTGTCACTCAAGCTCCGAAGAACCTATTACTCCTGCCGCACGTGACCCTTACTAGGTGATATCACAACGGGAGTTTCATCAGGGTACTCGTAGCTAACATTTATACATCAATTAATTTGTGAAATCCTAATTAGCGCTTCCAGTTCTGCCTAACCATGCACTAATCTCCCTCCTAGCCAGTGACCTCACAGCCAAGTGGATTCTACTCACCACTTGCTTTTCTATTTCCCCGGGGATTCCAAACAACATAGAACACTTACTCACAAATTTGTTAATTACATGCAATAATATAGCAGCATTTCATGAGATATAATTTCAAAACCTTTTATAACATTTAAATGCAATAACAACCTTATTTTAGCAGCAATAAAAAAATTTTAGCAGCACATTTTATTTTTCACAGTTCATCAGAAACTATCTCATCTACCTATCTTAACAAGTCCTAACCATAACTCTGCTACCAGAAAATTACTGATAGAGCGCGCAGGTCGCCCGACTTAGTTTTACCAGATTTCACGCACTTGGGCCCATGACGTGTTTAAGACAGTATTTTTGTGAATCGGGCGAGTGTACACACCACCATCAGTAATTCTATGTGTTTTCTTTAACACTACTACTTATGTACCTGACTTACCACAGGCACATATTCTCCTGATGAATCAGGAGCTAGCAGTGGACAAGAGATAAGATAATCCTAAATACTTTTATATTCAATAACGCTTTTATGATTCTTTAATTATAATGACCACAGACACCTGAAGGGTTTTAAGGATTTTATATAGTAAGTAAAAATTCAGAGTGACAGGAGTATAAGACTAATACTGATCAAAACATCAATAATCAAGATTACAACTATAATATAGCTATGAAAGAGGGCAAGCAACATTTAGTGCGAGTGGGACTCTACTGGGTAAGGGTAACAGGGAACATGCTATTCAGTTTCAGGCTTATACTAAGGTAGGCAAGTTTAAAACACATTAGTCAGTGAATTTCTAAAGACCTATAAGTGATTAAACTGATCTTGGTCTAACTGCTACTTCAAACCTAAATTCTAAACACAAGTGGATTTTAGATCACGCTAATTAAGTAAAAACATTTTCAATAATGTTCTACAGGTAGGGGAAAAATGGAACACAACTAATAAACAGTTTGCAAATACGATATTGGAGATGACAGAGAGAATATCATGGGCATAGAGGCTTTATTAAAAGAGTAGGAGGAAGGAGAATAGATAGACAAACACCCACACTATATTTACCTAAGACAGGAATGAGGACTAACCCTGGCCATGGGTCAGCTTTGGGAAAGGCGAGGACAAGGACCGTCAAGGATTTAGGATGCCAGTAGGTGAGCAGGTACAGCTCACGGACAATCAGGACAGGATACCCCTCAGGATTTGGGTCAGGACAGGGCTCACCAAAGGGCACGACCAACACCTGCAGCTTCGGATGCAACGCCTGCGCTACCCCCTCTCTGCACGGAATCCGCCAGTAACCCCGATTGGGTTCTCGAATCTCCCAGCAAAGTGCTTCGCCAGCACTTAAGACTATTTCCACCCCTTGGACTTTGAGGAAATTTCGGACAGAGTGCTCCGCAGCCCTCTGTATCAATCACCTATAGAGTTCGTAGGGTCGGTGACAGGTCAGCTACTCTGACAAGTCGGACAGTTTCTTCAGCTAAAACTAGGCTAGTTATACCCTTTACGGGTCCCCAGACCACCCACAAATGTTGCAAGTGACAGGATCCCCAACTTAGGATTGGTCAGGAGAGGTGGTTAGGTCATTGTCACCACCTAAAATTCTGTGTTCCCATGATGAATATTTAATTTTCCGTACCCACCCCTTACATTCCAGTTCCCATGTCTACGTGTAGAAAAGACAATGGAGCACACAAACATTATCATACTACTAGATACATTTTAGGTACAAGTCGAAGTCTTCTCCCAGGCAAAGGACAGGTTCCCAGGAGCATCTCAGCTTCGGCAGCCAGCTGGCTGAGTTCCACTGTTGTAAGACTTCATTTCTCATGTCACGTGGTGAGTCCCTGTCAGGCTTCTAAGATGGAGAGGCCCCCCACTCCCTGGCCCACAGATACGCGGTAAATGAAAAATAAGCGAAAACAAATTAGAAACACAGAAAAAATGAATACACTGTACACCATGATAAGCTACACTGCACCCCTTACTTTATAATAACTATAGCGGTTAGGAGTTATGCAGAAATAGACAGATGTGCAGAGCGGCAGCAGCAAGCGGAAAGCATGTTTAAGACAAAGCGGCCATATTAGCAATACTGCGCATGAGTGAAAAAATCCCTCCAGAACTGAGAGTGCGTCACATCACGTGGGTATGACCGACGCATGCGCAGACTGGATTTCTGCGAAGCAGCGATTCTGTAGTATGAAAGCCTTGTTATGATTAATAGACACATAGGCAGGCATCTCTGGGACACCCGCGTGTACTGAAAAAGTGCGATATTAATGACAAACGGGATTGGTTAATACTATTACAGGTTAATGAGGTTCATGAATGTGAGCAAGTCGCTTTACCTGCGAATCTTTGCTCCATCATGGGCATACCCTGCCAACTTAGGGCGAACAAAGCCAACACAAGGAGATGATGGACGGAGCGCTGAAACTTTTCAGACACTCATCCCCTGTCACAGATCTGGGTTGAACCCATCATCGTCCTTTAGCTCACTTTATTTATTTATTCTATTTATTTATTTGATATGTTTTATATAGTACTAGCTAGACCAGGGGGTATCAGAGCACTTTACAAACATAGGTGCATAACATAGCATGACAGAGGGATGCATACAGATAAAAGCCAAACATTATAAGTAGTCATACATTGCATAGCAGGACATAATGGTGTATGAGGATATCAGCACCACATTATAATTTAGCATGCAGTGAAAGATAGAGGGGGAGCTCACGAGGTTGAAAACGGTCCAATCTCCACTTAACCATGATGGACAAATAAGCAGGGAGTCAACTAGGTTATTGGAGTCTTAGTTAGTTGACTAGGACAGTAAGGTATTTCTTGAGGAGAATGAGTTTCAGGTCCCTTTTGAAGCACAGGAAGGAGGGGTTGCATCTGAGGTCCATATCCTGGGTACGTTACCAAAAAAGGATTGGGACTGAGTGGTTGTCTTTTTGAATTTTGGAGGGATGAGAAGAAGAGAGTTTGAACTTCTCAGGGATCTGGATTTTCCAGCTTTGACCACTTTGCTGTTAAGGTAGTTGGGGGAATGTGAGTGGAGGGTTTTGTGTGTGATGCAGGCCAATTTGTAGATACTTTGGCACCCCAGTTCAGACACACCTATATGCAAATCAGTCTTGACCCTGTGCCTCAAGGGAACAGTCCAGCCCGATCTGCCAAGCCATGCTTTACAGTGCAGAACACGTAAAAAGTCGGAAAAGGGAGGAGAAATGAAAGCGTTTCTCTTTCCTTGTGCCTACTTCAAAAGGGTACAGTTTTCTGATTCTAAACCCTGTCTTCTTTGTTTAGTAAATTGGGTTTAGTGTCAGAAACCATGGGTAGGTGCGTGGAAGCACCCATTCTCTTGACGCTATACACTGCTGTGCATTACTTTCACGTTATTTCCAGTGCTAAACAAGTTTGGTTTTAGAAAATTCATCAGAAAAAAAGATTTTGGTCCGAACTGTGTCACTTTTGTGATGAAAACACAGCAAAAAATCTTAGTGAATCTCCCCCACAGTCTGAAGTTGCTATTTAATCCAGGGAAGAGTCAAAGGGGAAGAACTGGAACACAACAGTAGATGGATACACATGACTGAATGTGAATTTTGTTGAAGCTGGCTGGGAGTTGTGGTCTGGTGAGAAGGAATGGGAACGAGGCATCAACAGAGGAGATGTGGACCTATTCTTTAGCAACCCATGGCTAAAGTAGCTCTCTATAACAAAATTGAAGTACAGACTCAGCATGGTCAATGGCACATCAATAAAAGGGGGCACTGGCAGAAATATGTATAGGTTCCAGTATAAGAAAAGTATGATGGGCTGAATGGCAAATTAAGATGCATTTGTAGGCCTATTTATGGTTCCCTGACAGGAATACTGTACATGTGACAGATGGGGATGTAGGTGCGCTGGTGAAGTTAATTGTGGATATCGGCGAATAACATGGGCTGCTGGGACCCTTAAATGAGGTGCACCGGCAAAGCTTTGTGTCTGTCTATTACAGTACTAGCAGGTGTGCTGCAGTGCATGCCAGTATTAAGGTGTTTTGACAGTGTTGTGTACTTATGGATCTAGTTTATAAATAGGAAGCGATAGTACAGGTGAAGACTTAGTTGATGCATCAGAGCGCTGTGTGCATCCAGTAAACAAATAGAAGGAAGGTTAGAAGACTACAATTTAAGATGCCTTGCAATCACTGGGTATTGTTGGTCCCAGTTCACAAATGGCATGCTGAGGTGTACTGGCATAGCTTTGTATAACAGCAAAAATCTCTGTAGGTCGCCATTAAATAAGATGTACAATGCACCATTTTGGCCAATTATCTTTTATGTTTTTCTGGAGAAAATCCCTCTGAACACTGCTGGGTGATTCGAACTTCCATGCATATCGTGACCAGGATATGTACCCTACCAGCTTGCAAGTTATCCAGCCTCGACTCATCACACTTTCATTTGTTAAGTATCTTCTTGCCTTTTTAAAATCGTGAGGAGAAAGACATGAGCTTTTAAACGGGTATTTTTTGCTATTACACTCTAAAATTTGCATAAAAAGTGATTGACATAAGTGCATTCATGATATGCAGAGTGCATGAAAATGATTCTATGTTGTGACGTATATTTTTTTTACTTTGAATATATTTGAAAGTACTATTTAATTATGTGGGTAATTTACAAAAAAAATATTTTTTGATGCCAAACATCAGCTTCTTCTTAAATATGTACTCCCACAGCTGACAAGGTTTACCTTTTGTAAACATGCCCGATGACACTCTGTGGCAGAACTATAAGATGTTCATAGCCACACAAAATAAAACAGAACTTTCTTTTAAATTGTTAGGGGCACATTTATCAAAAATAGCACAATTCAGTGTAGCAACCTATTTTGCTACACTGCATTGCAGTAGGAGGAGAGAGAGGCACAGCGCCAGTTCTACTAAGATATGGCGCCTGTGCTAGAGTGCAAACAGGCTGCCTATCGCCATACAAACACATTTGGACCATAGTCTAGAAATATGTGGGTGTGACATCTAGCCTAGGTTTTGTGCTAAGAATCCAAAATACAATGCTTAGTATACCTTTAAAACGTTCCATTCATTCAATATATGTTGTACAGTGCAGCACACATGCAATGTGAGATTAGTTCAGAGAAACAAAAAACTGTAACTTGGTAGCTCATTCACCAATTTTGGAACATAGGGATTTGCATCAAATATCAAAGCTAATAGCACCAATGGGATATCCTCTATGCAAAAAGTATTGCAAAGAAGAGAAAAGCATAATTTGCTTTACTTTTGCAACATCCTTCTCACCCCAAAAATCGTTTTAAATTGGAAAGGAAACACTTTATCAACATTTTGTGCCACTTTGCATGACTTTGCAGCAGTTGAAAGTGCTGATAAATCTCACCAGTGCCTGCACAGAGTGCCTGAGAACATAGGGGTAAATTTAAGAGGAGATTTGTGTTGTATTTGCACCATGCAACATGTTACATGCACTAGGCTGGCACCCCGGGAGATAGCAGGAGTTGGCCCTGGGGGATAGCGGTCCTAAGGTCAATGTATGGCTTCAGGAGGGGAGGGAGGCATATAACCCCTTTCAATCTGTTTGCATAGGCTGAACCTGGTAAGTAGTGGTCCACGGGGCCCCCCTCCTTTCAAAAAATAAATAGAAAGCCCAGCGGAGGTGGCAGTCCCTGGGGCATGTGGGGGTCTGTGTAGTCACCCACTCCATATTTAACTTAGCCCTGGGGAGGTGGTGGTCCCAGGGGCTCAAGGGTCTGCGTGGCCCCCCAGTTAGTTTATTTAAAGCCCTGGGAAGTTTGTGGTCGCCAGGTTATCAAGTACCCACATTTCTTTTTATATAGCCCCAGAGAGGTGGGGGTTTTTAGGACTCCACTGAAACCGAGTCCCAAGATGGCTGCCAACACTTCCTGGTTGAAGTGTTAATAGCAAAACAGAGTTCTGCATTTCCCTGCAAGAGTTGTTATTACTTATGAATTACCCACAATGGTAGATACCCTAATTTGAATTATTTTACATTTTAAATAACACTGGATGTGTTTACACTGGATAACTGAAAGTGTGATCTTTGGTCCAAAATCGACCTTCCGGCCAAATATATATATATACATATACATAGTAAATAAATAAATATATATATATACATATATATATATATATTACCTACTGGCGATATAGTTAGGATTTTTTCCCTATGGGATTTTTGAAAATTCTATGTCTAATAACTTTGGCGTTTGTGGACGGAATCGGCTGACATTTTCAGGAAAATGGCACATTTTGTTTCTGATCAGCCCCTGAAAATTTGGGGGGGTTTCGTCAAGGGGGGGCCGAGAAAAAAGGGGGGTCCCAAAACGCGTTTTTAACATTGAGTTTTCCATAGGGCGGTTGGCCTCACTTTTAGCTCGAACGGCTGAATGGATTTGCACGAAACTTGGCAAAATTGTAGGGACTGTTAGCCCGATGTGCCTTTGCTAGGTCTCAATATATGTGCTCCAGTGGATTTTGAGAAATTAACGTTCAAAACAAGATATATATCTGTAACAGCGCTCCGGGCTGCGCTCCGGTCCGCTTACTTTTCGCGAAATGGAACTTTGCGATGCGAAGCTGATTGGCTTTCCGGTGTCTGTCAACATTCTAAACAGTCCGGAGCGGCCGCCATCTTATCTCTCGGTAGGATCGAGAGAGAAGAAGAGGTGAAAAACGAAGGGGGAATTTAATGAAAGGGGGCAAGGTAGACCCTTCTTGACCCCCTAGGAATGATGTTGGGGTTATTAAAGGGTCCCGTGGGGAAAATAAAAAAAATGATTTTTCACGGTAGAAGCGCTTCTCGGGCCGCGAACAGGGCCGCAAACTGGTAGCGAAACGGGAATTCGCCATTTTGTGTTTCGTTTTAATTAAATTACTAGGTATAAGGGGGTGCGGGAGACGTATCCTGATCCCTTATGTTTTCTGAGGGTGGCTGAGGAGGCTCATATATGTTGATATGTGTCTTCCAGCGGCTGTGCGTGCGCCATCTTATCTCTCGGTAGGATCGAGAGAGAAGAAGATGTGAAAAACGAAGGGGGAATTTAATGAAAGGGGGCAAGGTAGACCCCTCTTGACCCCCTAGGAATGATGTTGAGGTTATTAGAGGGTCCCGTGGGGAAAATAAAAAAAAATGATTTTTCACGGTAGAAGTGCTTCTCGGGCCGCGAACTGGGCCGCAAACTGGTAGCGAAACGGGAATTCACCATTTTGTGTTTCGTTTTAATTAAATTACTAGGTATAAGGGGGTGCGGGAGACGTATCCTGATCCCTTATGTTTTCTGAGGGTGGCTGAGGAGGCTCATATATGTTGATACATGTCTTCCAGCGGCTGTGCGTGAGCGTTTTTTTTTTTTTGCTGCGTGACGTCTGTTAACGTTCGATTCGATGGAAATCAGGAAGTGTTGACCGCCAATTTGTCACTGCGATAAAATATTTTGTTATAAATGAATCCTTATTGATAAACATTGTCTGCGCCATCTTGCCTTTTTTCCAATGCCACAATTTTGTCGTGCACGGCAGCCATTTTAGATGCCTTGACCAGACCCACTCTCTGCACGCCGTCGATTCTCAGCACGGCTCCCCACCCTCGCAAGCATCTCCCCCACGCACTGGTCACCCCCGCTCTCTCTCTCATGCATGGGCCATAAACTTCCCCCCATCTGCGCTGCTCTTCCCTGAGAATCACACCCTGTGCCCGCCCGACACCTCCCTTTCACCCTATTCACTACCGCACCCTCTGACACTCCTCTTCCTCTGTGTCCGATTGTCCAGGCCGGTCCCAGGCTATCACCTAGCCCTGCGGATGTAGTTTATGGCCCCAGCTGTAGAGAATCCAGACATGCCAACCCTCCCGATTCAGGCGTGAGACTACCAATTTCAGTGCTAGTCTCCCGCCTCCCGATTCCTGCAAGCAAAAACCCGATTCCTCGGGGGTTTCAGCTGACAGGGCTTGGTATTGTGTTACGTGCTAATTCTTCCAGGAAACGTCAGAGGGCCGATGCAGGGGCTCTAGAAGGGGTGATAAACCATTTAAGCCTCATTAACAAGCGCATGGTCTTTTAAAGATCTGTGAAGTACTCGGGGCGGCGGTGTGTGTGTGCCCTCTTTCAGGAGCGGGCGGGGGGGGGGCACTGCCAGCAACTTGCCAGGCCAGGCAGTGTTCAACACTTGCATCACCCTTTCTCTGCCTGCTATTGCGCTCCATGCTTCGGAAAGGTTAGAAAAAGAACGTGCATTTGAGTTTGAAATGTCCGATCCTGTAGCAGCACACTTCCAAAGCCCACACATGACAATAACTCGATTCAAGGCCCCATTCACCCGATTTTTTAAAAATATATAGTACTCCAACAAAGTAGGATTATAAAACTTTATTAACTTATAAATATATCGAACGCAACAAAAACTGTAAATACATTTAAACATTTTTTGGCAAAAAGAAGCAACAATGGTCAGTAGCTGTCTTTTGTGCGAATAGTCCCAAGGCAGCACAACGTGCTGAGTTCTGGACGGCACCCAGGTGATGTTACCTGGGTGCCGCACTGGTTTTTGGTTTTCTACAATGCAGCTCAGAAAAACAGCGTGGGGTGTCCCGGGTGGTGCGGGGGGAGGCCTCGTCAGTAGCGGTCTGTTGTGCGAATAGTCCCAAGGCAGCAGAACGCGCTGAGATGTGGATGGCACCCAGGTGATGTCCAGTAACTTGCCGCACTGGTGTTGGTATCCTACAATGCTGCTCCAAAAAACGGCGTGGGGCGCCCTGGGGGGGGCGTGGGGGAGGCGGCGTGAACGGGCCTCCCCAGGTGGAGGCTCGTCTGCTGTACTGGGGTGCCCCTTTACCGTTTCAGTTGCCATTCCGCCCGCTTTTGCTACACTGTGCCTCATCCTCCATTCAGCTGTTTATCGCCCGCTCTTGCGGCTACAGCGTCTCGCTCACCATGTAGTTGAGTTGCGCCCACTCTTGCGGTGCAGCGATAGGCGGCTGCCATTGGATTCTTAAAATGGCGGACGGCTCTTCGGATTTGGGCCTGGTCCACTAAAATGGCCCTGGGACACCTTGGAACTCGGACGCTTGCCTGCTAGGGCTTGGGCTCCATTCTCGAAAGCGTCCCCTCAGCCGTGAAGATTCTACAAAAGTCTTGGGGGCCCTCGACTCCTGCAGGCTTCCGGTGGGGAGCGGCTGCCATGATTGCTCGCGGAATGACCACGTCGGAGCCACAAGATGGTGGTGCTCTCATGCTGACGCTAGCTTCAGTCTGAAACATCCAGAAACAAGGTGGGGCTTTCATCGTTTGGGAAAAAAAAATGTTCTAAACCAATGAAAAGTGTTATTTTTAGGTCATATGACCAAGCCTTCCATCATTAGGAAACCAAAAGTAAAATGAACCAATGAAAAGTTTTATAAACAAGTCACATGACCTGTTATGCGGCATAGGGCTACAAAAAGCGTAGAAAATCCGTTGGCACGTGAGGCGGCGTCAGTAGCGGACCGATGTGCGAATAGGCCGAAGGCAGCACAACGCGCCGAGATCCGGATGGCACCGAGTTGTTGTCCAGCAAGTTGCTGCACTGGTGTGGCTATCCTACAATTCTGCGCCGAAAGTCGGCGTGGGGCGCCCCGTTGGCCTGTAAGGTCGCGTCAGTCAGTGGGGGCTGTGCGTCTCCCCCAAGATGGAGGCTCCTCGGCTGCAGTGCGGCGCCCCTTATCTTTTCACTCGCCGTCCAACTGAGTTGCGTCCGCACTTGCGGCTACAGTAGGCCGTAGGCAGCACAGCGCGCCGAGATCCGGATGGCACCGAGGTGGTGTCCAGCAAGTTGCCGCACTGGTGTGGCCATCTTACAATGCTGCGCCGAAAGACGGCGTGTCCAGCTGAGTTCCGGTCACTCTTGCCGTACAGTGACTCGAACGCGCCGAGATCCGGATGGCACCGAGGTGGTGTCCAGCAAATTGCCGCACTGGTGTGGCCATCCTACAATGCTGCGCCGAAAGACGGCGTGTCCAGCTGAGTTCCGGTCACTCTTGCGGTACAATGACTCGAACGCGCCGAGATCCGGATGGCACCGAGGTGGTGTCCAGCAAGTTGCCGCACTGGTGTGGCCATCCTACACTGCTGCGCCGAAAGTCGGCGTGGGGTGCCCCATTGGCTTATGAGGTGATGTCAGTAGTGGACCGATGTGTGAATAGGTCGGAACCAGCACAAGGCGCCAAGATCCGGATGGCAAGTCCTAGATGTTGAGTGCCATAGTTGAGAGTTCTGAGCAGTGCTTGTAAGACTGTCTGAAGCTTATTTGCACCTGCTGCAGCTTCACTATTGCCCTGGTGTGGCCAAAGATCGCCCATGACATAGGCGGCCGGCTCCCGAGGTCCGGCGGAACTTTTTTCCTTTTCCTTTCTGCATCTTGTCCCACAATCCGTTTGACCTGAAGACACGACCAGGTCCCTGAATGTGTGCAGGGGGATGTTATTGATTGAATCAAAATGGCGGCTTCACACAAAGCTGACTCAAGCGTTGCTGTTGATGCTATACAGACAAAAATTGGTTTTCAGTTTGTACATTCTTCAGGATTTTTTTTTCATCCAAGGCTGATTGAGAGTTTGTAGAAAAATGGCTTCAGATTTTCAACATACTACTCTTCAACATTCTTCCTAAATGTAACAATGTGAGACTCACTAGGAGAACGGCTGTTTATCTTTCCTTTCAAAATGCTGCCAACAATATTTTCTGAATGGAAGACACCATCTTGTAGCATAAAGGGCTGAAAGGGGTTCTGGTCTGGCCGATGGTTGGTGGAGACATTTTGACTATATCTTGGACCTGCCCGGCCTCGCCCAAAATGGCGCCGGTATAAATGGGACTCGTAACTCCTTGTTGTGTACTGGTTGAACAACCTTGATATCACGAGATATGAATGCAGTTTTGATGCTCATGGTGGGCGGGGACGAGAATTGATTGAATATTTCGACATCCCTATTGATATTAAGTTCTGATGTGTTATTGATTACTGTACTATTGAAAGTTCGAATTAACGTCACCCATGGTACTTGCCCGCAAATGTATATCTAGATGATTTTTTTGTAAGTGGCTTTGTCGTATTTTGATTACAAAATGTACGTCCGCCGATTCCGCAACTGTTAGACACCTTAGTTCTTGCAACCTAATGGCCCGCTCGTTACGTTCCTCTACAGTGTAAATGTCTCCTCATCATATACAATTTCAGTTTGCTCCGTGGCCGGCCCACGTGGTTATAGGCCCGTATTTGTATACTGACATTTTCACAATAAAGGTTTTTAAAACAAAACATGGTAGTAGTATTTACATTGGTAAAGTTTTTACTTTTAGTCACTGTTTTCGAATCAGTAAAAGGCAAGTGAAATAAAGCAGTCCAATTACATGACGGATAAAAGGTATAATACGTAGGAACGCAGTAAAGATAAATGGTCAAGGGCAGTTGTGTTTTCCACTCCTGCAACATAAAGTGATCGATAAGAATCTGATAATCAGGCGTATCGGCGAGTAAGACAGCAGGCCGAGCCTCTTTTACTCAACGGCTCCGTCATGGGACGAAGAAACGCCCTTTTTCTCGAAAAAGGAATATATTTTACTTGCAGGACAGTTGTAAATTTTCCGGGAAAGTACATTAGCCTGGAACATTATAACATATATGTTTAAAAAAAAAAAATGTTCGAAATCAATAAAAAGCGTATTTTTTAGGTCATATGACCAAGCTTTTCATTATTAAAATAACAAAAGTAAAATGAACCAATAAAAAGTTTTATTAACAAGTCACATGACCTGTTATGCTTACGTTACGCGCTGCGCGCCGCGCCCCGGATCACTTCCGGGTGCGCTAACGCGGCGTGTCATATAACGCATTGCGCGACAACGTAGGTCAAGAATATAGTCAAAATGTCTCCACCAACCAGCGTTCGGAACACAACCCCTTTCAGCAGTCGAAAAAGTTCTGTTAAATGACAACAGAGGGAACAGGCAACAAGAACCATCAGTCAAAGAGGGGAGGGCAAGTTCTTCTCTACCAGGTCATGTTGGGGCGCTACCGGAACTGATCGAATTGGTAGTCTACAGTGTTTCTGGATGTTTCAGACTGAAGCTGGCGTCAGCATGAGAGCACCACCATCTCGTAGCTCCGTCGTGGCCATTCCACGAGCAAACATGGCAGCCGCTCCCCACCAGAAGCCTGCGGGTGTCGGGGGCCCCCAAGAATTTTGTAGAATCTTCACGGCTGAGGGGACGCTTTCGAGAATGGGACCCAAGCCCTATCAGGGAAGCGTCCGAGTTCCAAGGTGTCCCAGGGCCATTTTAGTGGACCACGCCCAAATCTGAAGAGCCGGCCGCCATTTTGAGAGTCCTGTGGCAGTCGCCTATCGTTGCATCGCAAGAGCGGGAGCAACTCAACTACATGGTGAGCGAGACGCTGTAGTTGCAAGAGCGGGCGGTAAACAGCTGAATGGCGGAAGAGGCACAGTGTAGCAAAAGCGGGCGGAATGGCAACTAAAACGGTAAAGGGGCGCCCCACTACAGCGTGTCTTCAGGTCAAACGGATTGTGGGACAAGGTCCAGAATAGAAGAGTCATCAAAAGGCAAAAAGTTCCGCCGGACCCCGGGAGCCGGCCGCCTATGTCGGGGGCGATCTCAGGCTACACCAGTGCTATAAGACTTGGGGAGGGGATCGGAGCCAAGCGTCTTCTCCGAGTCCGTGCCATCACACCGCCCCTCGGGGGCCTCCGTCAAGCGGTTTAGGGAGGTACCATATCACATTGTTTTCAAATGCAGTCAGGTCCACAAACGACCCTCACTTACTTTGAGAATAGTGAAGCTGCAGTAGGTGGAAATAAGCTTCAGGCAGTGTTACAAGTGCTGCTCAGAACTCTGAACTATGGCACCCAACATCCAGAACTTATGCCATTTGAGAATGGCAGTGACATCGAAGCAACTCAGGGACCAAAACCATTAACGTACTTTCACGTATGAAAATCTTACTTGGGGAGGGGGCAGGAGTGAAGCGCCCCCTCCCAGTCCGCGCCACCACACCGTATGTTGAAAATCTGAAGCCATCATCATACAAACTCAACCAACCTTAGATGGAAAAATCTAGAAAAATGTACAAACTGAAAACCAGTTTTGGTCTGCATAGCATCAGTAGCAACGCTTGCTATCAGAGTGCATGAGTTTCATGCTCGATCGATTGAGCTAGCCGGATCGGGCAACAAAAAGTATAAAATAGTTATGTAAATAGTTATTTAATAAAATGTTTTACCCTGTTACTTTGCTGGTGTGTTGTATATATTTTTAATATTTGCATAGGGTTTGTCGTTATTTTGGGCGGGGTGGGTGACGGAGCCGAGCTGTCTTGCAGCCCTCATGGTGTGGAGCTCAGTTCATCTCACTATTTTCGTATTTCTCATGAAGGGTTGTTCCTAATATTTCTATTTTAGCGAGGTCAAAAAGAGATCCAATTAGTGGCCTACTGATTTTGCTTGATTCCTTTTTTTTTTATACGATTTTTCACTATCTGAAAAGACTAAACAGAGTATTGCGACTTTGTGCTTGTTTGAAAATAGAGAATGAACCAAAGAGAATCAATTGTAAAACAGTAAATGCTTGGATAACAATCAATCAAATGGAGAGACAAGCAGGCACGACGGATTACAACGGGGGTAAAGGCCTGCGTTAACTACCCTTCACTATCTGCAAAGAGAGAGTACTACTAAGAGAAAAGAGGGGAGGGGGGGGCAGTGTTCAAAGCACATCAGCGTGCATAAACACGAAAAAGTTTTTACCTATCACGTACTTGACATTTGACAGCTTTTGATATTTGCTATTAAAAAACCATTGAAATTCACAGAAAAAACCATAGGTTTTAGGCCATATATAGTTAGGAATTTGCATTTACAAAACCTTGAAAATTCACTGAAAAAACCATAGGTTATAGACCATATATAGTTAGGAATTAGAATTTACAAAACCTTGAAAATTCACTGAAAAAACCATAGGTTATAGACCATATATAGTTAGGGATTAGCATTTACAAAACCTTATTTTACTCGCACAAAACCATTGAAATTCCATATATAGTTAGTTGCACTAACTATATATCGCGCACCCGCAATCCACTGCTGATGATGTCACATATTACATCATTCATGACATGGTCAGTGACATCACTGATGACATCACTGATGACATCTCAAATGACATCACTGATGACATCTCAAATGACATCACTGATGACATCACTGATGACATCTCATTTGACATTACTGATCACATCACTGATGATATCATTCATGTGATAATACGATGAACCTCTTCAGACTCTAATATAACCTTAGATACAATCAGTGTAAACAGACACTCACAGACTGTCACTCATCCATGGAGTTACTCACACACCTAGTCAGTCATGCAAAGAATCAATCACACCTCCACTTCCTCAACTATACAGTTATACAAACTTTAGTTATTCAAACATATACTAACACATATTTACTCTCTTATACAATCCCTGATACAAGTTCACAATGATCCATACAGCCACTCACACATTCACTGGCTCTTATGCACAGTTATTTATATATGTCAACTCTTACATGTACTGTGTTTTACATATGTACTTACTTTGACATGTAGCACTGAGATATCCATTCACTCACCAATACACTCATGCACACAGTCAACCGCCCATACAGCTGTTTCCACATGCACTTTTGAAACCATACATCTAGTGAATCAACTGCTCACACATCTATGCACAGAGTCATACACCTCCCAGCCACCCACACACGCACTCAGTCTCCCATACAAATACTTGGGCAACCAATCAATAACCCATATAGTTACTCATATAGTTACTTATCAACACATGCAACAGTTTACAGAACAACAGACATAATGATGCACAAATTAAGACAGTTTAGTCACTAACCCATGCACTCAGTGAGACACATTTAATCACTCACTCATACAGTCAGTCATGCACCTACTATATCCTTCATCCCTACACTTATACATCCACTCATTCTTCAATATGTAAGACATATTTTAACTTTACAGAAACATACAGTCACTGGATGTTGTCATCAGTGATGTCATCAGTGATGTCATTTGAGATGTCATCAGTGATGTCATCAGTGATGTCACTGACCATGTCATGAATGATGTAATATGTGACATCATCAGCAGTGGATTGCGGGTGCGCGATATATAGTTAGTGCAACTAACTATATATGGAATTTCAATGGTTTTGTGCGAGTAAAATAAGGTTTTGTAAATGCTAATCCCTAACTATATATGGTCTATAACCTATGTTTTTTTCAGTGAATTTTCAAGGTTTTGTAAATGCTAATTCCTAACTATATATGGTCTATAACCTATGGTGAATATATATATATATATATATATATATATATATATATATATATATATATATATATATATATATATATATATATATATATATATATATATATATATTCACTGAAAAAACCATAGGTTATAGACCATATATAGTTAGGGATTAGCATTTACAAAACCTTATTTTACTCACACAAAACCATTGAAATTCGCATATATAGTTAGTTGCGCTAACTATATATCGCGCACCCGCAATCCACTGCTGATGATGTCACATATTACATCATTCATGACATGGTCAGTGACATCACTGATGACATCACTGATGACAATATCCAGTGACTGTATGTTTCTGTAAAGTTAAAATATGTCTTACATATTGAAGAATGAGTGGATGTATAAGTGTCTTGATGAAGGATTTAGTAGGTGCATGACTGACTGTATGAGTGAGTGTATGAGTGAGTGATTAAATGTATCTCACTGAGTGCATGGGTAAGTGACTAAACTGTCTTAATTTATGCATCATTATGTCTGTTGTTCTGTAAACTGCTGCATGTGTTAATTAGTAGCTATATGAGTAACTATATGGGTTATTGATTGGTTGCCCAAGTATTTGTATGGGAGAGTGAGTGTGTGTGTGTGGATGGCTGGGAGGTGTGTGACCCTGTGCATAGATGTGTGAGCAGTTGATTCACTAGATGTATGGGTTCAAAAGTGCATGTGGAATCAGCTGTATGGGCGGTTGACTGTGTGCATGAGTGTATTGGTGAGTGAATGGATATCTCAATGCTACATGTCAAAGTAAGTACATATGTAAAACACAGTACATGTGAGAGTTGACATATATAAATAACTGTGCATAAGAGCCAGTGAATGTGTGAGTGGCTGTATGGATCATTGTAAACTTGTATCAGGGATTGTATAAGAGAGTAAATATGTGTTAGTATATGTTTGAATAAGTAAGGTGTGTATAACTGTATAGTTGAGGAAATGGAGGTGTGATTGATTTGTTGCTTGACTGACTAGGTGTGTGAGTAACTCCATGGATGAGTGACAGTCTGTGAGTGTCTGTTTACACTGATTGTATCTAAGGTTATAATAGAGTCTGAAGAGGAATTGTATTATCACCTTTACCTTCAACTGGCTACAAACTTGCTTTCACATACGGAGGATTGCTGAAGCACGAGCGAGTCACAGCAGCGCTCAACTCACCATCTCGCCGCACCCGCTCCGCGGGTGCCGCTTTGCTGTGGGTGGCGGGGCTGGGAACAATGCGGAGAGGAGTCCTGTTTCACCGAGGCAGACAGGCGGTATTGGGCGTGTGGAACTAGCGGGGCTGCGAGCGTGCGGGGACTTCAATACCCAGAAGTCCCTGCAAGACCGTTCCGGTCCGCTCTCCCTGCTGGCCCGCCCCCCGCCCCCCTGAGACCTGAAAAGGGTGTTCCTGTGGTCAAGCGAGAGGGTCACCTTTACCTTCAACTGGCTACAAACTTGCTTTCACATACGGAGGATTGCTGAAGCACCAGCGAGTCACAGCAGCGCTCAACTCACCATCTCGCCGCACCCGCTCCGCGGGTGCCGCTTTGCTGTGTGTGGCGGGGCTGGGAACAACGCGGAGAGGAGTCCTGTTTCACCGAGGCAGACAGGCGGTATTGGGCGTGTGGAACTAGCGGGGCTGCGAGCATGCGGGGACTTCAATACCCAGAAGTCCCTGCAAGACCGTTCCGGTCCGCTCTCCCTGCTGGCCCGCCCCCCGCCCCCCTGAGACCTGAAAAGGGTGTTCCTGTGGTCAAGCGAGTGGGTCACCTTTACCTTCAACTGGCTACAAACTTGCTTTCACATACGGAGGATTGCTGAAGCACCAGCGAGTCACAGCAGCGCTCAACTCACCATCTCGCCGCACCCGCTCCGCGGGTGCCGCTTCGCTGTGTGTGGCGGGGCTGGGAACAACGCGGAGAGGAGTCCTGTTTCACCGAGGCAAACAGGCGGTATTGGGCGTGTGGAACTAGCGGGGCTGCGAGCGTGCGGGGACTTCAATACCCAGAAGTCCCTGCAAGACCGTTCCGGTCCGCTCTCCCTGCTGGCCCGCCCCCCGCCCTCCACGCCATTATTTAGCTCTATCAAACTCCTGCAGCGCGGGACGCAGCCCGGGCGAAGACGGGGCAAAGACAGGGCCGTTTCAGGCCGTTACAGACCGAGCAAGACTGGACCGGGCCATCCCCCTTGGTTGTGTCTCATCCAAACTGTAGTATAATTCTTATTTTGTAAAGGCTATATCCCCACCTTCAAATATGTCTGTTAGAGCCACACGAAGTAAAACCACAAAAAATGGTAAAAAGGTTACAGGGACATTGGATGACTTTATCACAAGGACTAGCCTGTCTATTGATAACAAGATTACTAAGCTCCAGCACAGAGTCTCTTTAGAGCTGGAGTCTGCAAGGAAATTGTCAATAGAACTGGCACTGAAAAAGAAATCCTCCTTGGGTCATATTGCTACTTCCAAAACCCCGGAGCGCGTTACTGGCCCTGTTCCTATCATCACCTTGGCTGAAGTTCACTCTATACATGAGGAGGTAGCTTCCATTGTTAATTCAGAAGTAGGCAGCCAAGGTTTACCTGATAGTGTAGCTTCAGAAAACACTTTACCTTCTGAACTCCTGACTGAGGCTAACCCGGGGGACAAAGCGCTGGGGGGAATTGGTCCGAGTGACACCCGTGAAACTGTTAAGCCACCACCTAAACGTAAACGTAAAACCCCAACCGTCTACGCTAGAAAGAAGGCTAAGGTAGCATCAAACCAAAGTCTCCTAGGGGGGGGGCCCCACCAGCCAATTGTCATCACTACTACTGGGACTGACCTTATGCCCTCTAATAACCAATGCAGCACAGACAACATAGAGCTATCTAACCCGGTACAAAGCATGGATGAATTAACAGAAGAGGGTGAGAATATCTCTACATTTAGGTACTCCACACAAGGGGACAGGGAAGAATTCTTGAAAATAGTCTGGGAAACGCTTAAAGCACTTCTCAGGCCATTAGAAGTTAGGATAGCTGGAATTGAAAATCAATTACTTGAGGTAGAGAAGAGGGTTATAACATTAGCAAGTATAAGCCTTAATGGCAATGATACTTCCATACATGCTCAAACTCTGGCACCTGTTGTAACCTCAAATACCAACCCATTTAGTGTTTTGCAACAAAAAGAAGGGGTCGTCAATAACAAAAACTCCAATTTGAAAGTTACCCCCCAAACAGCACCTACTTCTACACCCTTGAATGTGCCACCGGCAAATACAACCAAATCTCAGCCTTCTGCTGCTGCCCAATGTAAAAAATCGCAGCCAGTAAATGTCCCTACCACTAATCCTCCGACCGCTAATTCCTCTGTTTCTCAGAAGTCCTTGCAAACAACCAGACCCCACAAGAGCAATAATATTCAGGGCCCTAACAAATCCATGCTCGATAGATCCCAAGCAAATAGAATAGACTCACATAATTTTCAGTCAGCTCCTCCCTACAATAACTTCAGGGGAGGATATATTGATCTGCCCCCTGATGCTAGTCCATTTGTTATTGTCCTCACCGGCGTCCCCGAACTACAAAATCAAAATGAAGAGAATTTTGCATCATTAAAAAACAAGGTGATTTATTGGTTAAATTCAAATAAACCGATTCCAAATCATATGAGAAGCAAAATTCTGATGGTACGTAGGGTGCCATGGGTCGGACAAATGACAAAGTCTGTTCCGGACGACTGTATAGTTGTCTCATTTGAGGAACCACATAGTGCGGAACAAATCTGTGCATGGAAATCGTATGGAGACACATACCCCATTACAGCTAGACCCCTCTCATTCTTTTACCCTCCTCCGAGGGTCCCCAAGTATGGTCCTGGTTGGAATACTCCTAATTTATTTCATGGCTACGCACCAAACCTGGTCAGACAAACTGAGCTAAATGTGTGGTCTGGAGTTCCCACATTCAATAGGTTCAGCTGCCTAGATGCAGTGGACTGACTTGAGACCATGCCAAACTGTATTCCCATGCTTTATGATCTTTATAGTACACTGGGCGTGGGGCAGGATCCTTGTAGTTTAGGAATAACCACTTCCTACAAGCAAACCAATCCTGAAGGTAGCCCAGTATGCACTAACACGCCGAAAGAATGTCATGGTGAAAATCTTAATCGTGCAGTAGGGGCAGTGGTAACAAATGCAGAGAACCAAATAGATAACACACATTTAGATAGTATTGTTCCTTTGTCGGCCTTAGTAACGCCTACTGTTAACTGTGACCTTCCTGATAAAGTGCCAACCCCAAAACTGAAAATTCTATCCTGGAATATTGCTGGGGTTGGAAAAAATTTGAAGGACCCTGATTGGGCAGACTATGTTGATTCTGGTGAAATCTGCCTATTGCAGGAAACTTGGGCTATGGATATTCCACACAGGTTGGGGTTTAAAACCTTTGGTAAAGTGGCAACACAATCTGAGAGGGGAAGGCCAGCCGGGGGATTGATCATATGGATCAAAATTACAATATCTGTAAGGGCTGAATACATAGACACAGGAACCCCTGATATCCTAGCTATAAAGATCACTACTGCAAAGGGGTATGAATACTACATTATCAATGTCTATAATAGACCCATAGGTCGTTCTAGGATCTCATCCACCCTGGAAATCTTGGACTCCTTCTTAAAAACAGTAGTCGGCGATGTCCCAGTAATTTTGGGAGGTGACTTGAATTGCAATTTTGAACCAATTCTTGGTATCACTGAAGTTCTTGAGGATGAAGATCATGCCTATAACATCCCCCAGCTCGAAACTGCAAAATACCTCAAGTGCACCACCCTAGCAGTCCAACTCCTAAGGCTAACAGTTGATCATGGCTTGAGAGCTTGCAATGGACGTTTTCCGTCTGATCTAACCAAACAGCCAACCTTTGCAAAATCAAAAAGTAGGCTTGACTTTATTCTTGTATCATTGAGCATTTGGCACTTCATGATGGATTTTAGAGTAGTAAACAGGGATGAGAGCGATCATTATCCCCTGGAACTCCATATCGATGCACATATGTTCGGTGATTTTACGAACAGGGAAGCTGCTGATGATTTATGTGAAAATGTACACATCAATAACAATAGACGTGCCCTAAAATGGCCGCATTTGCTATCTGATGGCACAACCCTAGCAGCAGTCTATTCTCTTTTTGATTCGATCTTTGGCCCCATAGCTGGCCAACCCTTCCTAACTGAGAACTATGCACATTTTGTTGAACTGCACAAAATCTTCTTTGACAAACGTAAGATTCACATGACTAAAATGCCAAAGAAACATCGGCAAAACATAAGGATGGGTTGCCATGGGATGCTTTGGTATAATCGTTCGTGTAAGATGGCCAAAAGGAAACTTCTAATTGCTATCAAAGAGGGCTCAAAACTGGATGTTAAACTTGCAAGGGAAGAATATAAGCACGTCTTAAAGGTTTCTAAAAAAGAATGGGAAGAGCTGCTCTGGGCAGATATGCTCGCTGCTGCTAAAACAAATGACAATGTTGGCTTTTGGAGGTTGGTTGCAAATGGGGGGCATGCAGGAAGAGCTGTCAAGGACACATTTTTGGATGAATTAACATGGGTAAATCATTTTACATCCTTGTATAAACAATACGACAGTGCTGCTGGTAAGGACTCATGGTTATCCCCACCTCCTGAATGCCTTGATTTTACATTGGAAGAAACAATGAAGGCAATCAACGAATTAAAAAACAGTAAAGCCCCCGGTCCGGACAAAATACCTGGTGACCTTTACAAACACGCAATTGAAGTCTGGGCTCCTTATATAAACCGTTTATTTAACGTTTTGTCAAAAGATTGTTCATTTCCCGAAACTTGGCGTGCAGCGGAGGTTGTACTAATTTTTAAAAAAGGTAGCAGATCTGATCCCTCTAATTATAGACCCATTAGTTTAATGGATACCCTGCAGAAACTCTATGCCAAGCATTTATTATATCGAATGAATGATTGGCTGGAGGAGTCAAAAATATTTACTAAATTTCAGGCCGGCTTTAGGTCTAAGACTAGTACACTGGACCAGGTCTTCAGATTCTGTTGTATTTACTGGCAGTACGTACACATTAGGAAGGGTCACTTGTATGTAGCGTTTGTTGACCTTAGAGCTGCATTTGATCTTGTTCCTAGAAATCTGCTCTGGAGCTCCTTAAATAAAGCTGGGATGCCAGGGTGTCTGCTAACACAGATAATTGAGTTACACGCTAGAAATCATGATAACATTAGATGGGGCCCAAATGGCGAACTGTCCCGCGATATTCCAATTGAGCGTGGCGTTCGTCAGGGATGTGTCTTGGCCCCCACTTTATTCTCTATTTTTGTTAATGATGTTCCAGAATATCTAAATGCCTGTAACAACGATTCACCCCAGCTAAATGGAGAGAGAGTACCTGCGTTGCTCTTCGCGGATGATACCATCCTAATATCCCAGACTAAGAGGGGCCTCCAGATACTCTTAAACTCCTTTAGCGGTTACTGTGGAAAAAAAGGCTTGGAAATAAATACTAACAAAACTAAATGTATGGCATTAAACCCTAGCAGACCTGATAGAGGGATTTTGACTCTGAACGGACAAACTCTTGGAGTTGTTGATAACTTTTCTTATTTGGGGGTGGTACTTGACTCAAAATTAACGTGGAAGGCCCAAATTGAGAAAAGTAAGGTGGTATATGCTCAAAATGTTAAGCCTATAATGAGCAAACTGAATGCTAGTACAAGCAAGAGTGTAACACCTGTTCTTGAACTCTTTAAATTTAAAATCCAATCTGCTACTCTATACGGGGCTGAAATATGGGGTCCCTGGGCCAGAGAGTGCTTTCAAGGATTGGATAACAACTTTATGAGATCCATTGTAAGGGTTCCTACTAGCACCCCCCTAATCCCCCTCCAATTTGATTTAAATTTCAAACGAACTGATTACTTTACTATTATAAGACCTTTGATGTTCTGGATTAGAATTTGGTCCACTCCAGAATTATTGGACTATAGGAACAGCCTCAAAGAGGTATTAAACCTCGATTCTTTTAACTCCATCCTATGGTTTGGACATATACAAAAATGGTTTAGAATGCTGGGTCTGTACTCATTATGGGAACACCCGGAGAACCTTCCACCCTTTGCAAAAACCATGGTGAAGAGAGCTTTTTGGTCCTATATGAACAATAAGGTTGTACACGAGAATAGAACTGGGACCTTAACTAAAGATTTCTTATTGTTTAAAGACGAACCTTGTTTCGAATCATTTCTGGATGAAATCGAGCCTCCTGTGGCCAAGACCCTTTACCTGAAATTCAGATATGGGAATCTTATGTTAAATTCTAATTTAGAACGTTGGTCAAAGAAAAGTGTGGCATGTACAATTGACAATAATAGAATATGTCCTATGTGTTTAGTTTCCTGTTTGGAGAACGAAGTTCACATGCTCTTTGTATGTAAGGCGTACACGAAAGCCCGGAAAAAATGGCTAAAACCTATGTGCGCTCTCCTAGGAACTAGAAATTGTCATACTGCATATAGGATTGTCAAAACGGATACTGCCCAGTTCATTGTATTTAGCATTAGTAGATTCCTAAACTCAGTGTTTTTTATACGAAAGAAATTGGGTCAAATGCTTTGAGAAATTGTGTCAGGTACTCCAAGAAGGTCTATTTTGTATTATACTCCTGCTGCTAAATGAACTAAGCTAAATGAATTATGTCAGGTGAACCGTGTTATAAGGAGATTGTTGAATTGTGTCTTTTTGCACTTATTTTTAAAAAAAGCTCAAGCATGCTTTTATGAATTGATAAGCGGAATTGATATTCTCTTGTTTTATGTATGTATATACAGGTGTCTTTTATGGCTATTTTGCCGAAATAAAGATTTTAAATAAAAAAAAAATAAAAAAAAAAAATTTATCACATAAATGATCTCATCAGTGATGTGATCAGTAATGTCAAATGAGATGTCATCAGTGATGTCATTTGAGATGTCATCAGTGATGTCTTCAGTGATGTCATTTGAGATGTCATCAGTGATGTCATCAGTGATATCACTGACCATGTCATGAATGATGTAATATGTGACATCATCAGCAGTGGATTGCGGGTGCGCGATATATAGTTAGTGCAACTAACTATATATGCGAATTTCAATGGTTTTGTGTGAGTAAAATAAGGTTTTGTAAATGCTAATCCCTAACTATATATGGTCTATAACCTATGGTTTTTTCAGTGAATTTTCAAGGTTTTGTAAATGCTAATTCCTAACTATATATGGTCTATAACCTATGGTTTTTTTAGTGAATTTCAATGTTTTTTTATAGCAAATATCAAAAGCTGTTAAATGTATTATTCTTTTAAATGAAAAATATATTTTATATGTTTTTAATATATTTTTTTTATGCATCTGCCAAACCCTAACCTCTTAATAGTGCACTGTGGTGGAATTGATTTTGGGACTATGACTGGGGTTGGTCTGGAAATGCTTTTAAAGGACACCTTTGATCAATTGATGACACTTTTTCCCCAAACTGCCTTGGTATATTCCAATATATGCCAATGACAGAAATGGAAGTGGTCCAACCAATTTTTTCCACAATTTGAGAAAGCACGGAAAAATGTGAATAAATCTGTTTCTGCTTACATGAGAGAATTTACAATGGGTTTAATATACAACAATAACTTGCGTTACAACATGCAAGACATCTACAGAGGAGATGGTGTGCACTTCTCCGATGAGGGGAATAGAATATTCTTCCTGAATTTAAAACTGTGCATTGGAACCTACTTGTAGGTACCTAAATTAGCCACAGAACCCAATAGCTCTTTTCATAGCTACCCTACCTCTGATCATTCACAACGTTTATCTTTTTATAACTTTTTTTTCTTTTTTTCACCAAAGTACGTTCCCCAGTTCACTTACCGGTGCGCGTACTGGGCGCTCCCCAAGCAATTTTTTTTTTTGCCTATATGAGCATCCTAAGCCCCCCTCAGAAAACCTAGAGGGTCACAAAGTGTCTACCGTGCCCCCTTCTACCCATTCCGAACATTGTTTGTCCTCCATCTTGTGTCTCAATTCTACCGATACACAAAATGGAGGACTCCCGTAACGCTGCCGGTTCGCGTACTGGGGCGCGCACCGGTGAGCGCTCGCTAAAAAAAGGTGGGAAAGTAATTTACAGAAAAACCACTGGAGACACTTTCATCAAATATAGAATAGGCCCTACTACATAGCAGTCCCTACCATTTACCCAAATTTGATGGAATTCCATTGAGAAAATTATGCTGTAGGCCTGACTAAATATCCTGAGGTAAATTACATAACAAAAACACTAATGAAGTGTTAGAATTGACAACCAATTAAAATGCTACTTTCATTATCTTCTATTATTTCATGACATTTGATTGGTTATGTACCTGAATATATATAAAGAAAGAGAGAAAAACACAGCCATTTTGACTACTACTTCCTGAAGTACATTTCAAGTGCATTTCCACTGACAACTTAAACTTCTTTTTGAAAGGTAAGATGTTATTTTAAAAACTGAAGTATGTTGTGCACTTTAAGTTAATTTGGAAAACATTTTCTGATAGTTATATACTATCCCTCTGTAATAGTTATAGAATAAGATAGACTTCTCTGTTATAGTTATGGATGGAGTTAGGCTTGTCTTGTATAATTATGAATTTACTTAGGCTTTATCACATACACTTTTTTATATTTTTACTTCCACTCTGATACCATACACTGCCCAAAGATAAAATCACTGTTAAAAAAACAAAAGTACCTGTCTGAACTTAAACTCAACAGTGCCCTATCTCTACTGATATATTTTTTTTAAATGCAAATTACAGCACAAAAATGGAAGGAGAGCAAAATAATTCCATTGAAATTGTTCTGGAAAGCAACAATGATAAGGTTATTGAACCCAATGACTCAGAATTCATGGATGAATCACGGGACTATGAACTACTTCAATGTGTCCAATCAGTAGATTTCCTGATTGAAAATGAGGATATTTCTGACAATCAAATATTAGAAGTTCTGTTAAATTTTGAAAAAGAATCTGAAAAATAAATTTATATTTAATAATTCAAAAATTGTTTGAGACATTATTCATTTTTATATGTATTTTTTAAACTAGTACCAAATTGATTATAATGTAAAGTCAGACTTTAAATATACTGTGCAACTTTTTTGTGTTACATAGTAAGTTTGCTCATAGTTACTTCCTTTCTCCCACTATTTTATCACCAATGTGTTTTTAACATCTCTTTATCATCTCCTGCCTCCATGTTCTTTCTGCTTTCCTCACAGACTATGCTATGAATTCCATATACCGCAATAACTTCTGAAACAACATGCAAGATATATACAAAGGAAACGGTGTATATTTATTTTTAGACTCAGCATTGGTACCTACATGTTGGTACTTAAATAAAAAAAAAAAAGAACAATCAATAAACATACATTATTTGAACATTCCTTCATTCTATTTTCCCTATATCACGCTCCCCGGACCGCTTCCCGGTGCGCGTACCGAGCGCTCCCCCCGCAAAAAAAACGATAATAAAAATTACTTTTTTTTGCCCCGCGGGGCCCTTTTAAAGCCCCCTCATCAAACCTAGGGGGTCAGGGAGGATGTACTCTGCCCCTAAGCATGGGCGGAAAATCCGTTTCGCTCGCGGATTTTGCGGATTTTCGGTAAATTCGCAATCCGCGAGATCCGCGAATCTCCCGCAAAATCCGCAAATCCGCGAGCAGCGGATTTTATGGCTTGCTCGCACTGTTCGCGTGAGTTCACGGCTTGCCAGTACAACTTCGCACCCCACGAGTAAGTGCTAAATTGCAGAAATACGATCTTAGCAAAACTGAAACTACTTACCAGGTTCAAAAGTTCAGGCTCATCATTAGTAGCCATTTCCTGTAGTGCTTCCTGAGGGGCCCCTCCAGAGTTCAGTTGCCAGTTGCAACTATTATGTGACCCTGCTCTGAACCTCAGAATAGTTACACATATGCCACAAAGGTCCTGAATTACAGCTAAGGGAGACAAGCAGGAGCCAGGCTGGAAGTTAAAATCCATTAATCAGCCCCTAATTCATTATTGTCAGTTGGGGCAGGGCAGGTGTTGTAACTAATTTTGCAACAATGAAAGCACTTAGCAAGTGCAAAAGATCACTAATCAGGAAGCACTAAGGAAGCAGGTGCCAGCTAAAAAAATATTCTGTGACACATTAATCAGCCCCAAATTAATTCAGGTCACTTGAGGCAGGGAAGGTGTGCTTTGCTTTGCCGAAAATAATGTACACTGGACAACCAGAGGGTGTGGTGATGAAACAGAGGGTGGCATGGGTGGGCCAGGGGGTGGCATGAGTAGTCAGAGAGTGGCAGTGGTGACAGAGAGTGGCAGTGATGAAGAAGAGTGTCCCAAACAGGCTGGACACGTAGAAACAACAAGTTCGCAAAACTTGCGACCCGACAGGTAAGTTCTCAAATTGCGAAATTGTAAAAACCCTCGCGAACTGGCAGAAACACGCGCGAACACAAAAAAAAAAAATCCGCAAATTCGCGGGAATTCGCGGATTTTGCGGATTGCGAGTTCGCAAATCCGCAAAATTCGCGAACGCGAGATTCGCAAAATTCGCCCATGCTTATCTGCCCCCTTATGCTCATTTGCCCCTTTGTTTTTGCCACCTCTTGTGTCTCGATCCTACCGAGACACAAGATGGCGGCCGCTCCGAACTGTTTAGAATGTTCACAGTCACCGGGGAGCCAATCCGCTTCTCCTCGCGAAGTTCCGTTACGCGTCAGGTACGCGAACCGGGGCGCTAACCGGAGCGCTGTCACAGATATATCTGTTTTTTAAAACGTTAATTTCTCAAAATCCACTGGAGCACATATATTGAGACATAGCAAAGGCACGTCGGGCAAACCATATCTACAATTTTGCCAAGTTTCGTGTAAATCCATTCAGCCGTTCGAGCTAAAAGTGATTCCAACCGCCCTATGGAAAAATGAATGGGAAAAACGTGTTTTGGGACCCCCCTTTTTTCTCGGCCCCTCCTTGACGAAACCCCCCAAATTGTCAGGGGCTACTCAGAAACAAAATGTGCCATTTTCCTGAAAATTGCAGCCAATTCCGTCCACAAACGCCAAAGTTATTCGACATAGAATTTTCAGAAATCCCATAGGAAAAAAATCCTAACTATATATACCTACTGGCGACCGCCAGTAGGATATATATATATATATATATATATATATATATATATATATATCCGCACCACTCACTCCACTCCCACGAGCTGGTTGCTTGCGCTTTCACTCCCGGAAAGAACGTGGAGCACAGACCCAGGTTAGTGCCAGAAATATTTATTTATTCAGCTGTTGTTCTGTCGGCCATTACACGTTTCGGTACACAACGTACCTTGATCACATGACACGGAGAAATGTCACCTGATTCCTTAAATGCCAACAGTTCTCACTTTTTTTCATTTTTTGTGATGCAAACTTAAAGTGACAGTGCTCATATTATAGTGTAAAAATGCTACATTGTGACATTTTAATTGTAATGTTGGTATAATACCTGACTACAATTTATCTCTTTACAAGTATTGTACATTTGAATTTGTCTATTGATTTATGCAATTCCGCATAAATATGTGCAAATCACGCAATACAGTACATCTTTTTGTGCTAATTTTTGTTGTTCTCATGCAAAATTCGCAACAGTTATCACAATATGAATAACATAAGTGCAAATCATGCTTTTATGTGCAAATGAGCAAATCGATATTGTATATGAATATAGTGCAAATTCAAATCTATACATAAATAACTTGTTTAAAAACTATATTTTCTATCTATATACAATTAAAATTCTGTACATTTGTTTGTGGACTTGATCTTTCGGGATGTTAATCTTTTATCTGTTATTTGTGCTAACATCTCAAGGCCTGTTATTGATGTTATTAATTTTATAGACAGGTGTAAAGGTCTTCCGTTATATTCAAACCATGAGGATGTTTGGAATCTAGTTCCAGGATATACCTGGTTTCCAGTTTCCTAAATTTTTCTTCCCTATCCCCTCCTCTCTTACTTTGGGGTATAGTATCTATTAGGAAGTACTTGAAAAGTCTAACATCCCCTTGGTGTTTCTCCTTAAAATGACGGGCAATGGGATTTGTTGGGTCTCGATTCTTGATTGCACGTATATGTTGTAATATTCTTTTATGCCCCTGCAGCTTTGTGCTTCCCACATATTTCAGCTTGCAGGGGCATTCCAGAACCTAGATCACATATTCCGTTTTGCAAGTTAGCATTTGCTTTATTTGGTGTTCTCCTTTACCAAATGCTAATGCAAAACTTTTTGTGTTCACTCCATTTAGACATGCCTTGCAGGTTTGACATTTATAGAAACCCTGCCTTTGGTTAAACCAGTTCTTTTTGGGGATTTCTATTGGGTTGTTGACCACCAGACGGTCTCTCATGTTTGGTGCTCTCCTATTTGTAATAGTCGGTTTATTGGGAAGATGGGGTCCCAATATTGGATCATTTTTCACTAGAGGCCAATTCTTTTGGATTATACGTCTGATCTCCTTATGCTGTTTATTGTACCTCACAATCATCCTGAATTCCTTTTCTGATTATAGAGATGTGTTTGGTACCTCTGCAGTTGCAGTTGTTATTGCTAGGGCTGATTTTAGGAGTGATGTTCTGTCTATCTCATCGCTTTTTCTTATAGCCGTGTCAATACATATTGGTGAGTACCCTCGTTGCAGGGATCTGGTTTTACTTGTTTGTTGGGCTATTCTTATTTCTTGTGTTGTGCTGCATATGCGCTTTAATTTAAGCATTTCCCCCTACGGGATGCTTTGTATTAGATGTCTTGGGTGGTGACTATTCGCATGTAAGATGGAGTTTACCGCTCTTGGTTTTCAATGAACAAATCATCGATGTATCGCCAGCAACATTTTACGTGTTCCATCAGTACGTTTTCAAATTTTCTATGGACGACCAGTTCCTCCCACCACTCCATATGAAGACAGGCGTAGCTTGGGGAGAAACTGGCCCCCATAGCTACACCACGTATTTGCTGGTATAAAATATGCTGGAAAAGAAAAATATTATTGTGCAGACAAAAGTCCATCATGTCAAGGATCATT